>NC_033801.1:19797535-19807001 GCF_001876935.1 Asparagus officinalis
TTTTGGACTCAAATCTTGATTTATGATTTCATTTGGTTGATTTTCATTTGAAAATATTTTGCATGATTCTCATGTTCCTTTTCTTTTGATCTCATAAATCTACTTTTATACATATTTTTCATGTTCTTTGATATGAGACACTTCTTTTTCATATTGACATTTTATATGTGTTCTCATTGTCTTTTTGTATGTGAGTGGTGTTTAGCATATTTCTCATTTATGCTTGCTCACATATGTTTGCCATGATATTCATTTCATATATTCCATATGGCATTTTGATAGGGGGAGCAATCCCTATATCTTTTTATGTTTGATACTCACCCGTGCTTATTGATAGGGGGAGCTTTCGCTCTCTTAATCCTTTTGTCCCCTTTTTGATGTTGTCAAAGGGGAAGAAATATTGTGAGTATATTCCTTCTTGAGTTTACATGCATGTGAATTATAAATTATATGTTCATTTCCTTTATGCATATATTCCTTTTTGTAAATTGTTTGTCATCATCAAAAAGGGGGAGATTGTTGGCCTTCTTGTTTTGATGATGATTTACAAACAATTTACATCTAATATTGTTTGTCTAGTGTTTGTGTTTTATATTGATTCTAGGCAAACAATATGTTGGAGGATGGATGGAATAGAGCTTCAACGATCATATCCAAAGGAGGTTGGCGGAATAGTGGAGTGAAGCAATGCACATTTAAGTCAAGATCCAAGTTCAAGCTTCATCCGCAAGATTACCAAGATAGAGCTTCGTTGAAGATCAAGATCATTGCTTGGGTAATTTAGTTTAGGAATTTATATTATGTGTGTTAGTACTTTAAGCTCAATCATATACACACATACACGTTTTGGTTTTTGTATATATATAGTTATATATATACATATATGTTTTGGTTTGATAGTTTTCAAGTTTTACTATGAAACAAATGAATAGAATTGGAAAATACTATTTTGTTTCATGTTTATATGCCTATATATGATTTCACCTTTAACAAGCTTATATTTAATGAAATCATATTTAGTGTTTTGAATATATTTGCATAGAATATGCAATTTTATGAAAATATTGTATTTCTAGGTTATAGACTTCATAACAACATGTTATATCTTTTATCAAGTCTATACAATCATTTCATAAGGTTTCAAAATGTTGTTTAAGTCAAAATATCAAAATATCAATTTTCAGGTTTTCATGTTTTGGACTATTTTGTAAAATGATGATATTTTTCATTTGGGAAGTCCTTTTTCGAAACCAGTCGTTGTAGCATGTTTATTATCATGTCTACAATCATTCCCCAAAGTTTTACATTTTTCTGAATTTATTTGATATTTTTAAACAGGGTTTTAAAATCAGCTCTAAAACCGATTTTTCTGGAATGTCAGTTTTCGGTCGACCGGTACGGTCGACCGGTCAATTGACCATTCGTCAGTATTTTTCCAGAGAGTCGTCGGTCGACTGGTCCGGTCGACCGAGAGCTCAAATCGGTCGACCGACAGAATTTCCGGTCGACCGACGATGGTCCAGAACGTTTTCTTCGTGTTTTTGCTCTCATCGGTCGACCGACGGAATTTTCGGTCGACCGACAATATAGCCGTTGGCTACTAACGGCTATTTCTGAGCTGTTTCTCTGGGGGCTGTTTTGTCATTTGTTTTGGGGTTTTTGCTGAGATTTCTAGTGGGTATATATACCCCATTGCTGATGTCTTTTCAAATTGATTAAGAGAGTTTTAAAAACAAGTTTAAGAAAGTTTTAATCAAGGGTTTATGTTTGGTTTAAGTGTGTTTATAAGCTTTTAAGCATTTGAGTGTTTTGGTTTTGTGAATCACTTCCACAAGAGCTTGAGGAGATCATCTATTGGTGTTTGAGCATCCAACTCTTCTCCTTCCACTCTTGATCTATTGAGAAGTTTTCTAAACTCAATCTAGCTTCATATTTTATATTGTTTGATTATCTTTTTATTAAGCTAGTGTTCATATTGAGTTTAGTTGATTTTATTATCTCTTTGTTCACACACAACCTATTGAGCTTATTGTATTTACATTCATAGTATAATTTTGGGTTGTGAGTTTAGTGACTAAGAGTTGTGCTTAATTGAGTTCTCACCTTGTTTAGAGAACAATCAATTGATTTATCTTGTGCTTAATTGTGAGGATTCACTTGTAATATACTTGTACACCGAGAGAAGTGTGTGGTGAGAGACGGGATCGAATCCAAGAGGAGTGGCGTCGGTTGACGTGCCTAGGGAGAGGTTGTAACCGAGCACTTGAGGAGGAGGACACGGGCTAGGACCAACACTTAGTGTGTGAGGTGTGATTACATAGTGATTGTATTGTGAGGTGTAAACGTTGTTCGGGTGAACGTAGAAAACCCGGTTGTGATAGTGGAGATCTCCTCGAGGTGAGGAGCGGGGACGTAGGTCGTGGGGACCGAACCTCGTAAACATATCGTTTTGTTTGTGATTGCATTGGCGTTCTTATTCTTGTTTTCATATCTTATATCGCCTTTGTGTATTGCTCATCATATTACCCTATCACTTGTGTAGATTGTTTATTTTACCCTTGTGTTAGTTCATATATCCTTGCTCATATATTTGTAATATCTCATTGATAGGATATATTCATTTGTTCATATTGCTTATCCTAGCTTACATATCTTGTTGTATTTTATACTTGTTAGGATAACTTATTAATTAGTTTTAATTGGCATTTAATCGGATTAGATTAGCATAAGACCCTAATCACCCCCCCTCTAGGGTCTAACAAGAACAACTCATAAATTTTAGATTTAAACCCCTTACAGACTTTAAATTTACCAACTACATGATTGTAATAATCTCATTTGGAAAGAAAAATTTGTTTCTGGCCTTCCACCATTATTTGTCGAAAAAGTTATAGAATCTCTTAAAGAACAATATAATGGCCACATTCTATATGATCAAATCTCATTCGGAGAATTAGTCGAAAAGGTCAACACTATTGGTTTAAAACTTTGCAACGATGTTAAAATTAAAAACCAACAAAAAAAATCAAAACCTCATAGGTAAAATAGAATTGGGAGATTTTTGCTATCAGTTTGGTTTTGAAATGGAAAATTCAGGAATAAAAGATAATCCTAAGAATTATTGAAAAACACAAAATCCTAGAAATAATAAAATTGAAAGAAAACCTCCTAAAAGGAACTTTAGAAAAAATGATGCAAAGACTCCTACATGTTATAAATATAGAAAAAGGGACATTATGCTAACAAATGTTTTCAAAAGGACCATTAAAAGGAAAGTTAATGAGTTAATATTAAAATCCAATAACTTTACTAAGGAAGAAATTGAAAAACTTATTAATGCTTTAGATCTTAATAATTTTTCATCCAGTGATGAGTGTGATAATCTCTACACTTCTGATAAAGAAAATAGTTTGTATTCATCTACAACGTCTTCTAATAGTTCTTCTGAATTGAACACCCTAGATGAACATGAAAAATTCATTCTTGAGGCCATTAATACTATTATTGATCCTCAACAAAAGGGATAACAGTTAAAAAACATCTTGAGATGACTAAAAAGAAAATAAATGACTCCTCTATTTTAGCATTTCAGTCTAATAAAAAGGCATCTATCGAAGACCTTAAAAGGGAATAAAAAGAAGTCAAATTTTAGCTTAAAAATCTTAAGCAAGAAATAAATATCTTAAAATCCCAGCTAAATAACATGGAATATTCTAATAAAATTAATACCATAAAAAATATATTAAACAAAAGTGGAAATGCAAAATTATCCTTAAAATTCAATCCAGTTTCACTTTTAAAGATACTGCTTTAATAGACACTAGAGCAGATCTAAACCGTATTAGAGAAGGCATTGTTCCTTCTCAATACTTTGAAAAAACAACTCATAGAGTTAGTTTTGCAAGTGGTCAAAGTCTTAGTATTGAATATAAACTTTCTAATGTTCATGTCTGCAATCAAGGCTTATCTTTAAAAACATTATTTCTTTTGGTTTAAGATTTAAGGCAAAGTATTATTCTTGGTACTCCTTTGTGACGCACATATTTTCACACATGGCTGTAGCTCAAGGTAAACATAGAAATTTTAAACTATCATATACCCACACCGTGCAATAACACGTTTCACCAATCATAGTAATATCCTCTAGTGGAATCAAATATAAGTGTAGGTACAAAATAGGAAAAATAAGGAAATAAAAATAATAGACATAATATAGAAAGATATATCTCATAAATAAAAATCATATCTCAACTGAAATACATCTAATATCTGGAATAATGAAAGTGTCTCAACATGAATCAACTAAAAATCATACTAAGGTACCATGTCTTTACAATATGAAAATAAAACTCTAATATCTGGATGAGAACATAAAACTATAGTGGAGTCTCAGCTACTAAAATGTGCGACGTCGACTATGCTAGAACTCCGTTATCCTGCAGCTCTCTGGAACTCTGAGCTGCCTGAAAAGGAAATTTAAAATAACAAAAAAACAACAACAAGAGCATCAGAGTACTATAGCAAGATCAGCTCCATCCACACCTAAGGGAATGACTGCTAGATAAAGTGGAGGCTATATCTATTAAGCATAGTCTACCTAGATCATTTTTTCGTATCTAATGGAATTAATATTTAGATACCTACAATGCGAGATGTAGTACATCGAGTGAAATAATCCAAATAAGGAAACCCTCGAGTATATACTATATATCTCAAATTGTAGATAACTAAATATTAATCCTGAACTAAGAATGAAAAGAAACATAACTGGAAAGATACAGCATCGAAATAACCATCAGTATATGTATCTCATATACTCACACAACAAGGTATTTCAGTCATCAAATATCTCAACAATGAGTAGAATTCACTTTTGGCATCCACCAAATTCAGGCTATCACATAATTGTCATATTGCAACTCTTCGTAAAATTTCTAATTCATCGCATTGTCATGCGCAATGGACTATCCTGTAGGTATCCTAATAGTGTACACAGCTCATTAGTCACATCGCTATCTCAGTGTGCAACATGAGTGCAGGACGACCTACCATATAGGTATCCAAAGTGACAGCTCACAAGCCTCATCGCACCCTCGTGCGGACGGACTGCTAGACAAAGTATCCAAACCCGACTCAATGGCCTGTACAAATGGAATATCAATGCACTACCACATATAGTACTGAACTAAGTTCATCAATGATATCCATCTCATGTATAAACTGTGTATGTCTACTATATCGACGTACTATCTCATATAGTACTGAGTTGTGCTCATCAACGATATCCAATATGTGTATAAATAATCTCTAACTCAAGTGTAATCAGCTCAACATTTGTCAAAATCCCCTTTGGGATACTCATGTGTGTACTACGACATTATTCATGTATATTCATGTCTTTACGTGTACTATCGTACGACTCGAACCCCACGGTCGCATCTCAAAACAGTGCAACACAATGTTCAGGAAAAGTCATAGTAGTCGACTACTAAGCTCAGTAGTCGACTACACTGAGTCCATCCAGACTCTGTGATGCATGTATCAGGATTAGTAGTCGACTACTAAGCACATTAGTCTACTATTCTGTAATATTCTAGTTTTTAGAAATCCAAACTGAATATGAGTAGCCGACTACTAAACTTAGTAATCCACTACTCTGTCAAAACATGCATTCTTTCATAGACGAACAGAGCTTAACATTCATCATATACTTATCATGAGATTTAGTACAAATGAAAACATGTAATATTTAACATAAATCATCCTGAATGTGAAACAAATCTATTAACTTGATCTAATTAGGGATTAAGATCCTAATTAATCAATTTCCTCGATTAGCTCTTAATTAAACAACGTAATTATCAACACTTGATGAAAACTACTCATGAACAGAGGTGAAACTTCATTTATACATATTTATATGATTTAGGTATGACAAAGCTAGGGTTTTAACATGATTAGCTTACAAGAAAACTAAATTAAACAACTAATTAGGGTTTACTCATGAGTTAAACATAATTAACAAGTTAAAAATAAAATTAACATCCAACTTAATGATGATGATCATGTTTCTATCATCAACAACAAAGATTTCACTTCAGATCTAGCATAGGGTTAAGATTTATCATCAAAAATCTGATTTTTTATCATATTAGATTACACTTAATCATGAAAACATCAATTAAACATCTTTAAAACTTTAACTAATTATAGGGACAGGTTTGGATGAAGATGATCTTGCCTCAAATGTTTTGTTGAACTCCTGAATACGCGCACAAGATCCCTTCTTCGTCAGAAACCGCAAAGCATCACCTTTCTCTTGAAAAACACCTAGAGATCTCTCCCAAAACTCACACTTTAGGGTTAGGATTTGAGGAGGAAGGTGGCTGATGTTAATCTCACATGAAAGAGGTAAAAGAGATTCAAAACGAGTATATATACGCATATATACAACTAGGTTCGAAACAAAACGAATCCGACCCGAAACTCATAAGAAAACTGGAAACATCCTGACTAGTCGACTAATACCCTTACTAGTCGACTAATGGCCGTAGTCGACTACTAAGCTTAGTAGTAGACTACTAAGAGCACAGATTCAGCTTATGCATGTTTCTTGCATGATTTTTGGTCTCAAATCAAATCCTAGCATACTCAAGCATCAAAATATGTTATTTATAATCATATAACATATTTATTATTATTTATCACCATATATTCAAAATTTTAGGGTTTTACATCCTTTTATTAATTTACTTAAACCTTTTTTCTGTAGATGATGAGGGACTCTATTTTTATACTAATGGGTATAAATATACTATTAAGTTTAACAACACCCCTAAAGAAGCTTATCTTAATTATTTGATCTCTTCCTTATCTTATAAAGAAAAATTCCTTTGAGATATTTCTAATGAAATCAAATTAGAAAAAATTGAAAGACAAATTAATGAAAACAATTTTACTAAAAGATTAAAACTATTCCATGAAAAACTTGAAAATAAAGTTTGTTCTAAATTTCCTCATGCTTTTTGGTTTAGAAAAAAACATGTTGTCAACCTTCCTCATGAAAAAGATTTTTTCTGAAAAATAAAATTCCTACCAAAGCTCACCCGATGCAAATGAGTCAGCGACTTTTAGATATATGTAAACAAGAAATTTCTAATCTACATAATAAAAATTTGATCAGGCCCAGCTCTTCTCCTTGGAGTTGTGCAGCTTTTTATGTTAAAAATGTTGTCAAACTTAAAAGAGATGTTCCTCGATTAGTTATCAACTATAAACCTCTTAATAAAGTTTTACAATGGATTCGTTATTCTATCCCAAACAAGCAAGATCTAATCAAGCGATTGCAAGGAGCAAAATTATTTTCAAAATTTGATATGAAATCAAAATTTTGGTAAGTATAAATTGCTAAAAAGGATCGTTATAAAATAGCTTTTACTGTCCCATTTGGTCATTATGAATGGAATGCTATGTCATTTGGCTTAAAAAATGCCCCATCTGAATTTCAGAAAATAATGAATAAAATTGTTAATCCTTACACTTCCTTCACCATTGTTTACATTGATGATGTACTTGTTTTTTAAAGATATCAATCAACATTGGAAACATTTACATATCTTCTTTAAAATCATTAAAAGTAATGGTTTAGTAGTCTCTGCTAGAAAAATAAAACTTTTTCAAACAAAAATACAATTTTTAGGATATTTTATTGATAAAGGTAATATTTCTCCTACCCATAGAGTCATTGCCTTTGATGATAAATTTCCTAATGAAATAAAAGAAACTAAACAATTACAAAGTTTTTTGGGCTATTAGAATTATGTCTCGAATTTTTATAAATACCTTGCTTATGATAGAAAAATTCTTAATGATGGGTTAAAAAAGGCATGTACTAGATGGACAGAAAGACACTCTAAAGTTGTCAGAAGGATAAAAACTAAAGTTAAATCATTGCCTTGTATATCTCTTCCTGATCCAAAAGCTTCTAAGGTAGTAGAGACCAATGCATCAGATTTTGGGTATGGTGGTATTCTTAAGCAAAAAATCAACAATAAAGAAGTTCTAGTTGACTTTACTTCTAGCACTTGGAATGACACTATAAGAAATTATTCAACAATTAAGAAAGAAATGCTTCCTATTGTTCTTTCGATTAATAAATTTCAAAGTGATTTATTAAATTAAAAGTTCTTACTCCGAATCGATTGCATGTCTGCCAAATATATTATCAATAAAGATGTTCAAAATTTAGCATCTAAACAAATATTTGCCAGATGACAAGCTATCCTTACTGTGTTTGATTTTGATATAGAATTTATCAAAGATGATAATAATAACTTGCCTGATTTCCTCTCCAAGAAATTTCTACAAGGATATGGTCCTATCAATATATCATCACCAAAAGACTCTCCCACATGAAGGAGAGCAAGCTTCTCATACCTCCTTAACACAAGACAAAAGGAAACATACTCTCAATTTTATCTAAAAACATTGGATAAACTTTTCATCCTTGAACATTCTAATCAGACTTTAATGCATGTAGAAATGACAATAAAATTTCTGCCCAAAGATGATTACTATGTTCCGATAATGTTTGGTAAAACTACCCATTACTATAAGAGGTTTCTTAAAGAAACAGAAAGTGCATTTGCTCATCATAGATATCGAGGAAAAGAATATAGTTACTCTCGATTAAGAATATATCATATTATTCCATTAAATGAATGGAACTCATTTGGAAACCCTGATGTTCCTCAAAAGTTTAAAGAAACAACTCAAATTGGTCTTCAACAATACAACTATTAGGACTATCAAGCTGCTTGGGAACATGTTCTGTATATTCAAAATCATCTGGGAAAACATTCATGGTGGATATGATTTATGAATCAAATGAGTCTACCAAATTGGTTTATTAAAACATTCTTGGCTAAATTTGGAGCCATTAAAGAGATAATTGTTTGGTGGAAAATTTATAGTGAAAAAAGCAATGAAAGAATCGTATTTGATTTTATTCTCCCTAACTATTTAGAAAAAAGAATTTTTACAACTCTCTCAATCTCAATTACAATTCAAATTTTCTGATTACAAAAGAGAAGAGAATCGATAGAGATCATCCCATTTGTTTAATTATGGGTTCTTCACGGTGGCGATGGAGTACCTCCCTCGAATGCTCACGTTGAGTTTAATCTTCATTGACGATCCGAATGTCTTGATTCACTAGAACGGTATCTCCTCCTCACGATTTGACGCTATGGAGAACTTGCAAAGTAAGTTTTAAAAATCTGAACGAGTTTAGAAGAACTTGTAGAGCAAGTTTAAAACTCTTATCAAGTTGAGAAGAACTCTTAGAAAGAGTTCAAAAGCCAAGCTAAATTATCTCAAAGGCTTCAATAAAAGCCTTCCAAGATGATTAACGAGTTCCTCCAAGTTACTAATCTCCAAAGCTCCAACAATCCCCCCCCCCCCCCCC
>NC_033801.1:19808001-19823253 GCF_001876935.1 Asparagus officinalis
ACACTGTAAGCCAGGTTGTTAGGAAAGGACACATGGATATGGAGATGAAGCTCCAGCAATGCCAATAACCCCTCACGTCAATGACAAGTGGGTGGTTAATGGAGGATGCCAACGAGGAACAAAGTGAAGAACTTGAAGATCAAGACATGCGATGAGGCAAAATCAACGACATTGATCATCCGCTCGAAAAGAACACAAAGAGACGAAGAAACAAAGGCATCCGCGTCCATGCACGCCAAGAGAGGTGGGCAAATCGAATACCCCTATGCCGGCGAAGTTCAGTTAATCAACTCACGCGCGTTCGAAATGGGAGGTTCCCTCCACATCAGCACTTTGATTTATTTGTCAAATCGGCACCTGGGTATTATTTCCGGCAATGAGCCTCTGATGGTGCGGTCCATTCGTCGGCACTACCGCGGAGCCGCCATCGATTGGTATCGGCCGCCTCAAGCCAAGTAGGCGTGAACAGCTGGACGATATGGAGACGCATGTTCTTGCCAACTTCTTCGACGACAAGACAGCCGAGAATATCTTATCGGAGCAATTGCTCAGATGAGAACAGAAAAGGGACGGGGAGTTAGTCGACACCTTCGTTAAAAGGTTCCGGAACAAAAGCGATGAATTGTGCGGGACCGCCCGATCACCAATGAATTCATACCTCCAGACGCTGCCACAGACAACCTTTCGCTGGACGTGTGGAGAGCAATGGGCACAGCACCGTCCAAAACTGGCAAGGATCTGAAGGTCCGACGGAAAAGCCGAACGTTTCCGTACGAAAGGAAGAAAGGCGCCGAAGGAACCAACCGACGTTATATTCCGCTGATTTCCGGAAACTTCGCCTCTGGCGGGTAAGGGCAAGGCACCTGCAGCTGGCTGTGGTAAGCTAATCAAGCGTCAGCAATTAAAACAGCAATCTCGAAGACAGCAAAGACTTCGGGTCTGAGACTCCAAAAGATGTACCTTTCAAGGACGAAGACGTTGCCAAACCATCTTCGAATCCTCCTTGAAGGTAACAAGATCAAGCTACACGCGTATCACGCAAATCAGGAGGAAGCTGACAACATTACGACCCCAAAGTACTGTGCGCATACCATAGGAGGGTCGTTCAATCCCACCAAGGATTGCTTTGGGCTCTCAAGAAATAGCATTCCAGAGCCTTGGTTGAAGCGGCGTCATAAACGCTGGAGGTAAGGCCAATTGAGAATGGCAAAACTCCGACGCGGGTATAAGAGTATAAACTGGCTTCCCTAAAAACTCCAAAGAGTATAGCAGAGATAAACTGTTTCTGCATCCTCCGACCGGTAATAGAGGGTTAAACTACTTCCCTGATACCCATAGGTATATAGTCTACAACTGTTTCCCCACTTTTGACGGGAAGTTCCTGGAGAAATATTAAGCTAATATTCTTAAGGATAACCCTGGTTAGTTAACTGAAATAATGGCCCCGAACAGTTCCGCAGAAGGAAAACTGGGGGTGGACGATTTATGTAACGGGAAGTTTCCCAAACCAGCAAGAGCAAATGTAATGAATAAGAACTCCATATTCAAATTTCTCACCGGTGTCTGTGTACTCAACAATTCTCTTGTTAGAGTCCTGGCGTAGGTCCGCATCGTCAAAACCATTCTTACAGTTAGGGCCACAGTCAAAGATCCCGCTCTCCGATTCCCAACTGAACGAGAGTCCACAAATTGAGCAGATCAAACTTCCTAAGTTAGGGATTGTCTCAAAACACCCACTTGGTCAAACCTTCTTACAGTAGGACCAACAGTCAAAATCCCCGTCTCTTATTCCCCAATGAACGAGAGGTCCACAACAATTGAGCGATCAACACCTTCCTACAGTTAGGATGTCTCAAACAGTCCCACTTGGTGCAACGCTTCTTACAGTTTAGGACCACAGTCGAAAAATCCCTCACGCGATTCCTGCCAATGAAAACGAGAGGTCCACTTCAAATTGAGTGATCAACCTTCCTACAGTTAGGGTCATCCAACTCCTGCGGGCTTGGTCAAGCCTTCCTAGCAGTTAAGACCAAAACTGCAAATTCAACGTCTCGATAAACGAGAAATTAATCTTTAGTTCGGTTAATCAAACGTCCGACAGTTAGCGGTTATCCGATGCTTTTCGATATCTCGAGTGGAGGTCGGCCACTGCCTAAGTTCATTTTCCGGATTCTGGGGGTGGATGATCCACCTTGAGTCCTCGCTTTCCAGCTGAAAGATAGAATATAAATTCTCTTCTTCATCATCGGGAGAAGTGAATATAAAATTCTTCCTCTCCCATTTGCGGGTTACGTCCTTTGCGCCCAAGAGAAGACACGCACCTTTTTCAAATCCCAAAATCTGTGCGTGCAACAGGTATAGGAAGTTTATCCGAATCCTAAGCAAGGGATAAGTCTGCGGCCTAACACGCGCTGCCGGTTAGTCTTTTTACCGCACAAAAAGAACCGAGTTTGATTCTGGGGTTATCCTATCCTAAAACCTAAGTAAGGATAAGTCTGGCGCCTAAACACTGCGCTGCCGGTTAGTTCTTAAACCGTTGAAAAAGAACACTCGCGCGCATTTCAACATTGCGGTAGGCTGTTATTAATAACACCAAATCGCATCGCCTTGCACGCATGGGTTAATTTCATCGCTGAATCCTAAGAAAGGATATGCCGAACGGCCTAACACGCGTCGCCGGTTTAAGTCTTTTTCTGAACAAAAAAGACACAGAGTCCGATTCGGGGTTATTTATCCGAAGCCTAAAGTAGGGATAAAGTCACGTCTAATACAGTGTTGCCGGTAGCCTATTCCGTAACAATGGCGAAAGCCTATGTATTCAAGATCCATAGCACAAAGTGCTAAGGAAATTCCACTCTCTTAGCAACAACGTTTACATGCGGAACGAATTCTAGACAATCCGCATGCTAGCCCGACTCAAACGGTAGTCGGTATAAGGCTAATCAAAATCCGTTAAACGGCTGGGGGTTAGGCGCCAAAAAAACCGACAAAGTCAGCGCCTTAAACCACGCGTCCGCTCGGTTTAGTCTTTACCAATTGAAAAAGACACGCAGAGTTCGATCTGGGGGTATTTATCCGAAGCCTAAGTATGGATAAAGTCAAGCCGTTCTAATACACGTTGCTGGGTAGGCCCCTATTCCCATAACAATAGCGAAGTCTTATCGTATTCATATTGTAAGCAGCTAAGACGTTAATTCTGCTTAGCCAACGTCACATGACGGAACGGATTTACATTAATCGCCAATGCTAGCCCGACTCAAACGGTAGTCGGTTAAAAGCTGCCCATCAAAACCCGTTGATGGCCTGAGAAATTGCAAAAATTCTATAAATGCGAGTCATTGACGCCATGAACTTTATGAGTTTTGGTCTTGTGACCTGAGCAACATACGGAACGTTCAAACCCTAATGTCTACGCCGGAACACGCGTATACCTTAGGTCAACGCCAAAGTCAACGCTTGCGAGCAAAAATCAACTGTACGATCGGTCAAACCGCCATGCGGGTGGAGGTCAACGCCGGACATACAGCGTAACCTTAGGTCCAAAACCGCCAGTCACAGCGTTGGGCGACAAAAAGTCAAGTGCGACGTCAAAACCGCCAGGGTCAACGCCGGGACAACGCGTACCTTAGTCAACGCCAGTAAACGCGTTATCGATCAAAGTCAACGTAACGAAACGTGCAAAACCCTACGTCACTGCCGGATCAACGCGTAACCATAGGTCAACCAGCCGATCATGCGTTGCAATCAAACAGTCAACGTACGACATTCGAAACCCTAGGGTCCAACGCCGGTCAACGCGTAACGGCCTAGGTTCAACGCCTATCAATGCGTGCAAATGAAAAAAAATCTCACTCCGAAAAGTATACGAGTATAAACTGCTTCTTACTCCGAAAAGTATAGCGAAGTATAACTGCTTCTTAAAATACTGCGCAATAAGGTATAGTGAGTATAAAACTGTTTCCCATAATTTTTGTTGAGAAGTTCCATGGAGAATGTTTTTTATAAATATTCTTAAGGATAACTCAAGAACACAACGCGAGACAACGCGTTGGCAGATAAAGACTCACGGCCAACAATGCGAATGGTCATTCTAGCGAGCTAAAGATCGAAAATGCAGGAATTGACTTCAATAGTTCAAATTCCGACAACGTCAGACAATAAAATGCAGCAACCGGAAACTGCTAGCAGTCTTCGACAAGCACGCGAAATAACTGGAAGATTGAGGAATCAAGAACGGAAGTCATTCCATAGTCCATTACACCGACTGAAGGTTGGACATGGCATATCCAACAGTATTCCAGACTCTTCTATAAAAAGAACAGAGTTCTGAATACTTTGGAGGGGGTATCTGTAGGCATGTAAAATTGCTTATAGGTCCCTTTGCTCAGCTCGGCACGCAACCGACGAACCAACGGAGGCGACGAGATAGACAGAAATCGCATAAGCGACGGAGGCATCCATAACGCGTGCGGAATTCAAAGGCCAAGTGTTCGAAGAGTCAACGATCATCCAACCAAAGGCAATACTAGAGCGAATGACGATGCGAATCAAGAATCGGTTTCGGACGTCCCATCAGAAGCGGATTTACTGCGCTAATCGGGATCCCGGATTTTACTGCGCAAATCAGATCAACCAAATGCAAAGACTAAGTTGAATCAAATCACGGGACAGAACCAAAGGCAGGAAATCACCAAAAACCACGCACCTAGAGGGGACCTCGGCGAAGCGCGAGCCAACTTCAGGTGGCTCAGCCCAAGCGAGCCACTCAAGGTGCTCGAAGTGGCGCGAGGCCACCGCACAAGTGGCTCGGGCATCGGCCGAGCCACCTTGGGCGTGGCTCGGGTGGCCGAGCACCTCAAGGTGCTCGGCCAATGGCCGATGCCACCTCGAGGTGGCTCGCAATGGCGCGAGCCAGCCTTGAGTGGGCTCGGCGCGCATTGGCCGGCCACTTGAGGGTGGCTCGCAGCCGAGCCACGCTAGGGTCGGCTCGGCAGGCCGAGGCCAACCTCAGGGTGGCTGCGGCCCAGAGCCGAGGCCAACCTGAGGTGGCCGGCCCAGATCCTGTGCCTAGCACAGATCTGAGTGGGGCCTATAAATAGGCTAGGACTTGGTTCATTTGAGGGTTGGAAATTTTGGAGAGAGGCGAAGCCTGCTGGCTGGATTGGAGACTCAGAACCAAACAAGATTCAAGCTTTGGGACTTCGAGACTTGCACTTCAGATCTGGTGGCTCGGGCGATCAATGCACAGTCAAATAAGGCAGTGTTCGAGAGGATCAGATTCAGATCTGACGCGTAGAACTCCGAATCTAAGGCTGGTCTTAGATCCGCGAGACTTGGACGGATTGTTTCCTTGGTGAAACAGACCTCCCCGGCTATTATTTCCTTGGTGAAATAATACCCGTGCGTACTGGCGTAGAGCGCGACCGGATCTAAGATCTCGCGGTGGTCCAGGCGGCAAAACCCTCGCGCAGGAATGAACCCACGCAAGCGAGCGCCGCAAAACAGGAGGCTTCGCGATTCGTTCGTCAAATAAGGAAACAAAGTTGTAATCTTTCTTATTTTTATTTGAGCTTTCATTGTAATGGATCTTATACAAAAGATCCGGATCTTTGTAACCGATAAAACCGATAAACTGTTGTAAAAGAAAACAATGGAATCAATGAAGAAGAAAGCAACGATTTTTCCCGCGAACAAACGGTCACGAGCAAGCTGTGTATTATCTGAGTCGTATATTGGTAGGAGCTGAATCTCGTTATCCAATGATTGAGAAGGAATGCCTCGCTTTGGTATTCACGATTCAGAAAATGCGACACTATTTAGTTGGACAGACAATCTATGTCATTTCCAACATAAATCCCGTCCGAGTATTCATGACTCAACCGGCCTCTATGAATTGGCGTCTAGCCAGGTAGGCTCTACTTCTATCGCAATATGACTTGTACTTCAAGCAACAGAAATCAGTTAAGGGACGAGCCATTTGCGACCTCTTGGCAGAAAATCCTACAAAAGATGTAGTTGAGTTGTACGACAACCTGCCGGACGAAACTCACGAAGTTAATATCACCTCACATCAACAAGTGTGGCAGTTATACTTTGATGGGGCTTCCCGATCAACCAACGTGGCAAGTGCACCCGGATGTTCTAAAATCTCCTCAGGAGTGGGGGTCGTTTTAGTTTCCCCGGAAAAGCATGTCTTGCCTAGAGCATATTCACTGACCGAACCATGCTCTAATAACGTGGCCGAATACAATGCATTAATAATCGGACTTAATTTCGCCAAAGAGCTGGGGGTCGAATACCTTGAAGCTTTTGGAGATTCTCAACTGGTGGTTAATCAAATTTCCATACCACCAGGTGGCCATCGAGATAGCAAGCTCGTTTGAAGAATTTTTCATCGAATACGTTCCGCGTCTCAAAAATGCATACGCAGACGCACTGGCAGCATTGTCGGTATCCTTGGCTCAACCTCCCGAAACAGAGCAATTGATTACAGTGAGGACTCACCAGCTTATTGTTCCAATCTACGATTCGAATAGTAAAGAGGCATACTCAACAGGAGTTGAACCCGAAGTTCGAGATTGGCATTTTCCCATTATCGACTACGTCTTACATGGTATATTACCTGAAGATGTAAGAGAAATGGAATCGATTCGGCGAAGAGCGCCGAGATTTTACTACAATGCCACAACGCAAATGTTGTATCGATGATCTTATGATGGTCTTTTACTCCGTTGTCTATCCGGCAAAGAAGCGGAACAAGCATTCAAAGAGGCGCATGATGGGATATGCGGTGCACATCAGCCCGGTCCTAAACTCTGTGATCGACTTAGGAGAATCGGGTATTACTGGCCAACTATGGTAAAAGACGCAGTCGAATACGCCCGACGATGTGAGGTATGTCAATTACATGCAAATTATATGCACATACCCCCTGAGTATCTGCATACTTCGGCGACATCGTGGCCGTTCGAGACATGGGGAATGGACATTGTAGGTCCTATTTTTCCGCCTTCGGTTAAAGGAGACCGTTTTATTCTAGCAATCACCGATTACTTCTCGAAATGGGCAGAAGCAGTTCCACTCCGAGAGGTGAAGACGAGTGATGTGATCAAATTTATCAAACACCATATCATATATCGATACGGTGTTCCGAGGCGAATAGTGCACGATAATGGACCTCAATTCGTCAGCAACGCATTTATCAAGTTCTGCAGTAAATTCGGGATTAAGGATGTTTCATCAACTGCTTATAATCCCACAGCTAACGGATTGGCCGAAGCTTTTAACAAGACTATCATCAAGATTCTGGCCAAATTGGTAAAAACCAATAAACGAGATTGGGATGACAAACTCGGCGAAGCTCTCTGGGCTTATCGTACCACCGTCCGTACGCCAACCGGAACCACCCCGTATGCCTTAACATATGGGTGTGAAGCCGTCCTTCCATTGGAGATACAGATTCCTTCCCTCCGTATCGCTCTTACAACGGGAATGACGACGGAAGAACATCATCAGAAACGTCTCGAAGAATTAGAGACGTTAGATGAGAAGCGCTTGGAAGCTCAACAACAGATTGAGTTTTATCAAGCCAGAATTTCTCAGGCTTTTGATAAAAGGGTCCGACAAAGAAATTTTAAAGAAGGAGATCTAGTTCTCGCTGTTCGAAGGCCTATGATTCTCACTTCTAAGAAGAAAGGCAAATTTGAACCTAAATGGGAAGGACCGTTCGTGATAGAAACAGTCTATTCAAACGGTGCATATCGCCTGATTACTCAGGATGGCAACAAATTGATGATGCCAATAAATGGGAAGTTCCTGAAAAAGTATTATCCGTAATACGTTCAGGATAACCTATGTAAAACGGGAAGTTCCTAGAGAATCCTGTATAGGATATTTCAGGATAACCCGATATCAGTTGATTATTCTAAATGAAGACTGATCATGTGAATAATTTATTCTTAATTGTTATAAAAATAATTAAGATCCTCATATTACTTTTGTTGAGATGAGATTTAATGACAGTTAATCTTTCCTCAGCAAAACCTTGTAATATAATCATGGAAGATAAGATTCGATGATTTGTAATCTCACGCTATGAAACCCCCATCGGTCGGATTGATCAATGATCATCAGTCTGTATCAGTCGACAGATTATTTCGTGTCAAATTCTTATGTTTGAAATCAAAATTTCCCACCGAGTAGTTGGTGCAAATCAACGAACTCATTGTTATTTGCACCCTACTCCAATTCCTCAATTGGTCAAAACCTTTAAATAGTTAAGGCCACAACCAAAATCCCCTCTTGATTCCTTCAATGAACGAGAGACCCACAAATAGAACGATCAAACCTTCCTATGGTTGGAATCGTCTCAAAACTCCCACTTGGTCAAACCTTACTACAGTTAGGACCACAGCCAAAATCTCCTTTCGATTCATTTTGCTAACGAAAGGTCCGCCTTTGAATTGAGTAATCAAACCTTATGACAGTTAGGATTATTCAAACCACGCCAAGATTCTCTAAGTGTAGATTCCATTTCGAGTTTTCTTTGCACCAGGAGATAGAGTATAAAATTCTTCCTCTCCAATTTCGGGTTTATCTCTACCAACAAACAAGAGACCAGGAGATAGAATATAAAATTCTTCCTCTCCGATTCTGGGTTTATCTCTACCAACAAACAAGAGATTGAGAAACAGAATATACAATTCTTCTTTCTCTCCAATTCTTGGTTCATTTTCCTGTATATGAAATATAACCTTCTCTCATTCTAGAATCCATGTTGTTCACACATGAGGGAGATTATCTCTATCCCTTATTAGAGATAAGCCTACATCTAACACATGTAGCCTACATATTCAATATGATAGTTTAAAGTCTAAAAGAGTTTAATTCTTTTAGCGTAACGTTATATGTGAAACGGACTTAGATAATTCACATACTAGCCCGATTCAAATGGTAGTCGGTAAAGGCGTATCAAATCCGTTGATGGCTGAGGATTTGCCAAAAATCCTATAAGTATTATAGTTATTTATTCTAAACAAGAATGAGTAATCATAATAAAAAATCTCAGTGAGCAAAAAGATTCAATATATTGACCAAGAGTGTCCAAACAAAGCTATAAAAAATAATATATGTTCTCCAATTACAAAAGTTTATATTGATTAATCTGATTTTCAAGTTTTGAAAGCTCTAATGCATAAGCCTGTTCAAGCTCAGCCGCCAATTTAACTTTGAAGGTTTCTTCATCAACACTGTGAAGCGCAACGACCTCTTGTTCCTTTTCAGCAATTATTTTATCTTGAAGGTTCAGCTGCTGTAACAGGTTTTCTTCAACCTGAATTTCCTGCGTCAACTCGGACTCCAAGACCTCATGAGCATCCTTGGCCATTGCAAGTTCCTCCTCTAAGCGAGCTATTTCCGCTCGACTCGATTCTAAATCCCGGCGTAGGTTAACCTTGGCTTGTGTTCTTTTGCCAACATTCACCCTAAGTTGATCGCTGTGGTCTCTAAGCTTTTGAAGTTCGAGGTTAGCTGATTTTTGGGAATCACGCCACGCTTGCAACTTGGATTCCTTATGAGAAGCGATATAGAAGGGTATGCCTTTGGTGCGAAGAGCTTGCAGAAGTTCAACATGTCGCTTCAAATCAACTAAATAAGCGTTGACTGAATCGGCTAACTCATTATACCCTTCCTCTCTGAACCCTGACATAAAACGCTCAAGAGATTTGTTATAACTCTCAAAGTACGATCCTTTGAAGAGAATACGATCGACCATAGAGTTCAAAAAAGTAATGAAGCCTTGGAGATTGGAACAGATGACAGCCTTGTCCGGATCGTCGTCGACCAATAACGCTTGGATATGGTCTGATAATGATGAAGAAGGAGCTGTGATGAGGGCAAATTAGTCAGTACAGAACATATATATTCGTATAAGACAATGAGCTGAAGCGTACCAAGTTCGACAGAAGAGCCTTCAGTATGATTTGGTCCACCCGAGAATGGTAGTCCGGCCTCATGAACGGCCAAAGTCGGTTCAGGAATAGCAGCTTTTGACGCACTAGCTACGTCAGAAGATTTTTCAATTTCAACCTCAGAGAACTTTGGGTCTAAATTGAGAGGCTCCTTGGGAGAATATTCTACAAACAAAAGAATCATAATAAGTATAATGGAATGATAATCCGAAATTTGAAACAAGTTATTGGTAAAACTTACCAGCTCTGGACACCACATCGGCTGATGTACCAACTTCTTCAGTTGGTCTCGCTTTTGTTGCAACTGGGCTAATTTGGGGAGTGACGGTGACTTCTATCATCATGGGGTCTATAGGAGTAGAAGGTTGAGGTTCAAGAACTGATGATTGCAAATCAACCTCAGTTCCTACCCATGGCACGAGCTCACTACCCTCCGGTCGATCAGACGTTCCAGTGATTATGGTAGTATCAGCTCCAGCAGCTGAAGGACCTACTTCTGTTGAACCGACTCCAACGTTGGATTCTGTGGCTGCACCAGGAGTTTTCCCCGATAATAAGTCGGAGATATACTCATGGTCGCCTTCAGAGAGATCAAAATCGAGGTGATGCTCATTGAATTCCTCGACCTCTGTTGCATGCGTGTTCTCTCCTCCAACAGATTCGTGCATCGTGGCATCTACAAAACGTGTTGAATCATAAATGACACGTAAATTCAAACGAATTTGCTCAAGACAAAGATTAATTACCTTCGTTGGTCGAGACGGATTCGAGAGCTTCACCACTTGTACCTGCTTCTTTTAGTTTAACTAAAAGGAGACCAAGCGCACAAGTCATTAAAGGAGGCACACGGTCTGACTCATTCATTTCTCGGATTTCTCTTCCAAGGGGAGAAAGATCAGTATCTGTATCCGCAGCCGATGGATCGATGTCAGGAGTTGGTGGAACATCAGCTGGTCCTTCTTTCAGAGCATCTTGCATTTGCTGGACGAAGCTGGTCTCCTCAGTCTCCATACCTCCGGGAGAAGCAGCATCAGTTGGCAACTCTCCTTCTTCTCGACCCCCTACAGAAGTTGAGCATGAAATAAGTTTGAGCATTAAGAAATGTAAAAGCGATAAAAAACAAATAGTTACCTTGTTCATCAGAAGAAACACTACGACCAGACGTCTCTTCTAGAGCAGGAAGATGAACGCGTGGTTTGGAGACAGCTTTCTTTTGTCTCTTCGGCGGATGTGCTTCAGAACCTTCATGACGACGTTTGGTGCGTAATTCAGTGCTGGGAGGGACTTGAGTTTGAGCTTGAGTGGAAGATTGAGATCTTTGCCTACGAACAAGAGGCACTGTATCCTCTTCATCCTCTTCATCTCCACTGAGAACGTCTACCGTCATCCGATTAGGATAGGTCATGACGACTCTCTCTCTCTCCGTTTTTTTGGAGCAGCTTGTGGTTGGGCCGGAGCGAAGAAGGGCGTACAAGTCCCCTTTCAAAGAAAGAATCGGGGATGCCAGTTGCTTCTCCAGAACTCGAACCAGTTTCATCCGCCTCCTCAGAAGTCTCCGTTTCCTCACTATCAAATTCTTCTTCACTGTCAGTTGGGTGGGCCGGTTCCTTTCCCTTTCTCGAAGATTCGGCAGCTTCTTTTCCTCGAGTCGACACCATAGCCTCACGAGTCGCCTCTGCCGCTTGCCGCGGAGCTGCCTCTCCCTCTGAGTCAGATATTCTCCTGCGTCGAGTGACGATATTAGCGGCAATCAACCACTTGCAAAAGAGGAAGGTCATCTGTAGGGGCGGCGCCTCTAAGGGGAGATCAAATTCAACATTTGTGCAACCAGCGATGCTCCAGAACCAAGCCCTCGCACCGTCGATAAGTCCACCTCGAAAGCTAAGGTGACGATTCGGGTTGCCGACATACATTTGATCATAGCCGAACTGACGGGCAAATCGACATGGAAAATAGGGTTCAATGTGACAAACATCTCTTACCCTGAACAATAGATATCCAGGTCGAATGTTCATCAACCATCTGAAGCACCCGACATCCAAGATGGTGCGATTCTGCCTTGGGTCTTCAGCATCCACTAAGGTAGTATTGTAGGTACCGGAGAACTGAGGGAAGCAGGGGAAGAATTCCCAACACTTGTGAATTTTAAACTGCCTCGTTATGTCGGGTTCTCGATGCCTGATCCATTTGCAATTCTCGAGACTCTGCAACAAAGGAAGGCTGGGATTTACCGTCTCAGGAGCTTCCATTAAATCTGGTCGATGAAGTACTAACCAGGTCATCAGATAAGTGTAGGGTAGCTCCAACTTCGGAACGGACAGACTGACGGAGGGTTTCTTTTTCTCCTGAGTAAACACGGAGATTAATTGCCGTAATCCACTATGAATAGCGGCCACCATAGCGGGAAGCAAAGATAATTTGCGACCTGTAGCTAGCTGGACGGCCGGATACAACACTTCCATTGGCATCGCATCTGAGGACTAGTGGGGAACTATGCACCTCTTTAGCCATAAAGCCAGGAAACCCGCCAGCAGAGCAGTAGGGCTAATCGGAACACCAGCTTGCCACAGATAAGGGCGGAACTTAGTGCCGTGCGAAAATCCGTCTTCTGAGAGCGAGGTATAAGATTGCGCGTTTGTTTTCTCTAACAGATGATTGATTTCACCCGAACTCAAAGGAGACAATCAGCATACATCTGCCGAACGGTCATCCAGGTTCTTGAATAGATAATCGGCGAATTGTTTTAAGCTGACCTGAGAATATTTCTTTCTGGCTTTGGGCTCCATCTTGGCCATGGCTATATGATAATGGCAGGTCAATTCCTATAAGGTGTCATGGGTTACAGTTGAGCTATCTTTCATCTTGTTCAGCTGATTGGTGGTCGGAAAGAACTCTTGATATGGAACATCGCCCATAGGCAAACCAGACACCTGCATCATTTCATGCAGTGGTAGTCCGAGCTCCCCGTTTTTGGTAAAGAATGTATTAGTGTCCGGGTTGTAGATCTCGAACAAACAGAGGAAATGACCTACACTAATCTGCAGGCCATGCATGCTGGCACGGATCGGGACATCCAACCCTAATTCTGCTAATTCTCGCCCCTAACGGTTCAACACATATCGGGTCATCCTGCTCCACCACCATTTGTCCCCAGAATAATGGACCCATCCATAACATCTAAAATTCTCTCTGGGTAATCTTCGTCCCGCTGCCGCTAACCGGTTCTTCACGGTGTTGGCTTGCACTATCTTCTCATTCTGAGGTATATTGTCTTGACCTAAGACACCCGGATGAAGTCCTCACACATGAGCTCTTTCACTGGAACCTGGGGTGGCTTCCTTCCCAACGAAACCACAATGAATACGCTCGTGGTTTTCGGTTAACCTCCAGAACATCTCACGTCCAACCGATAGGTTCCTAAACTTTAACAGTGAGTGATCTCGAGGGATAAAAGGCAGATATAAGAATGATGACCCACTCTGGTGCAACCATTGCGTAGGCTTGCAGAAAGCAATCTCCGGATCTTTCACCGAATCACCAAACAAGAAATTCGGCTTCCTTATACATTGATTCGAGTCTTGCTCTGAAATCAAGGTCGCATCCGTAATTAATCGTCGTAGAACACGACAACTACCTCGCTGGATTAATTCTCTAGCACTTTCGCTATAGCCAGATTTGAACTGGGGAGATGATTCAATTAACGGGATCCCCTCATAATAAGAGTGGTTCACGCTACTCCGACCCGTAACCGCATCAGCAGTAAAGATGGAAGAAGGAAATCGGACTGATAAAAGAAACATACACATAAATAAGATATAGTCGCTAACTCCATAGCAGGTGTGACGATTTTCCATCTACCACATGTATAAAGGAGATATGCGTTACTATGCACGGGCATTATAACGGCATACCAAAACCTTTCAATACACGTGGGATGATATGAAATCGCCCCTGTGTATTTTGAAGTGTGTTTTGTCAAAGCAAAACAAACACTTTTAAGCGTCGATCTCCTCAAAGGAGGATACCGGCTCTTCTCGAGGGTATCTCAAAGGATACAAACGAGGATATGCATGCAAACACAAATCATTGACGCATGAACATTGAAGAAATACAGTGTTTAAAATCGCGAAAGGGGTGAGAGAAGGTATCCCCATGCGAAGCCAGCAACAGGGGCAGCCTCCTCAGGACTCTGGAACAGCCGAACGGGCCTCGAGTTCCTCGAGCTCTACGCGGCGGAAACCATGACGAAAAATCGTCTTACATTGGAACCCAAGAGGAAAGTTCGGGATTTTAGCATGAAATCGAACCAAAATATCACGAAGATATGGCCGACAACAATGCATGACATCACAGTTGAGAAAATCCAAGGTTTGAAACCGAAAAGAGGGAATCAACCTATAAATCCAGAGTGGAATCACACCAAACAACACTCCCACGAATCAGAAATGAGGAGAAGGAAAAGGACAAAGAACTGCAGAAATCGCCCAAGAAATCGCCTGGAAATTGCCCAGAAATCACCGTGAAAAAGCCCTAAAACCTAAGTTCGAGTTTTATACTCGCTGCTCGCATCGCGAGACAGAAACACTGTTCTCGCTAAGCGGAGACAGGAACACTGTCTCGCTTAGCGAGCAAACGCTAATCTGTCTCGCTGACGCGATACAGAATAATCTGTCTCGCTGAGCGGAGACGCATACTCTGTCTCGCTGAATGAGACAACGAACCCCTCTATCTCGCATTGGCGATGCAGCATGATACTGCCAATGGGTACACGACGTCTAACTGTATTTCTACCCTTTAACAGGAAGTTTCTGGAGAATTATTTAATATTGAATATTCTTAAGGATAACCTGATGAGCTCTCAATGGATATATCAATTCAGTGATAAAAGCTGAACCCACGAGAACAAATACCAACTTCGATTCAAGATCTCGACAACGGTCAAGCGATAGACGCGACGCTGGGAAAACATTAGCTATTCTACGAAGAACTGAATAGACTAAAAGCAGAAGAGATCAAGCATCAAAGCCATTCACAAATCCTTTCACACGATCTACTCAACCAAGCATTGAAGGGATCGTAAGTAAAAAAATATCTTATCCAAAGTATCACATGCTCCTCTATAAAATAATGAGTCTGGAATACTTTGGAGGGGGTATCTATAGGGATCAAAAAATACTAAGAGGTATCCAAACATAGAGAAAATCACTCAAATTGACAGATATGAATTGTCTCTCCAGCGAGACAGTCTTTACTGTCTCGCCAGCGAGACAGACTTCACTGTCTC
>NC_033801.1:19823269-19826131 GCF_001876935.1 Asparagus officinalis
CTCGCGGCGAGACAGTATTTGCTGTCTCGCAGCGAGACAGTGTTTGCTGTCTCGCCAGCGAGACAGTGTTTGCTGTCTCGCCAGCGAGACAGTGTTGAAATGTTCAAAACTACCTTGATAACTGCCCTACACGTGTCCATCAACTGCCAAGGGACGTGGGAAACATCGTGGGCAAAAATCACGTGAATAACTGCCAAAATAACGGAGTTTGAAACATGGGAATGCAGTTAAAACGAAACCTGCCTGCGGTTACTATTTCCGAGACAGTATTTACTGTCTCGCAGGTCGAGACAGCAAACACTGTCTCACCCAGCGAGACAGTAAACACTGTCTCGCCAGTCTAATTTCGTCGTTTGTTGAGTTTTTTCAGTTATGAACTCCAGAGGCTATAAATACCCCCCTAAGGTAATTTTTGACGAGGATCGAGCATATTTTCGAGCAATCCAGAGCAGAGAGGGCAGATTTGAGTTTTCGTGCAACTCCTTGAAATTAAGCTTTGACTTGATTTTAAGAAGAACGACTATCTTACTTCGATAAGATATCATTTCAATTTATCACTTCGATTAACGAAGTCAGAATCAGTAAACCCCCTCTTCACGATCTGTGATTCGGCGGTCCACGAACCAAAGCGTTCCCGGCACAGGCAAAGTCCCACAAAAACAGGATTCGATAAACGACTTCTGTGTTATTTTCTCAAAAGTTGTAATTTTCTCTTTGTTGTGTAAAAGAGGTCTTATAAAAAGACTATTTCTTTGAATTTGTTATAATCGAACAAAGATATAATGAATTCCTCAACAAAACCAACTTTTGCTGAAAACAACTGGTAGATGTGAAGTCATCTTTGTTACCTACCCAGTCGGCATCTGAGTAGGCGTGGAGAGTGAGAGGTGATTGACGATGTAATATGATGCCGTAATCAATGGTGTTACACAGATATCTGAGAATCTGTTTGATGGCGTTCCAATGGTCTGTAGTCAGACAATGCATGTATTGTGAAAGTTTGTTGACTACATAGGCAATATCCGGACGAGTGATGGAGAGATACTAAAGACTCCCAACTATAGCTCGGAACTCAGTTGGGTCAGTAAGGGTTGTACCCGACTGAAGTGTAAGGATGGGCGAGGTGGCAAGTGGAGTTGCGGCAGTGCAAGCATCGGTCATCTTTGTTCGAGCCAGCAAGTCTACAATGTATTTTCGCTGTAAGAGGAGAAGACCTTGAGGGTGAGAAACAACTTCAACTCCAAGGAAATATTCAAGTGGTCCGAGGTCTTTTAGCGAGAAGCGACGTGCGAGCACCGAGATGAAGTCTTAAACTGAAGCTGCATTGTTACCTATGGTGATGATGTCGTCAACGTAGATAAGTAACATGATTGTTACACTATTTTCATTAAGAATGAACAAGGAGGTATCGGCAACTGAGTTCGAGAAGCGAGATGCAAGAAGGAACTGTCGAAGCTTATTGTACCAGGCTTGAGGAGCTTGTTTGAGACCGTAGATCGCCATCCGCAATCTACAGACGTGATGTGGGTTATCAGCATCAACAAAACCTTGAGGTTGAGCCATGAAGACATCTTCAGTGAGGGTGCCTTGTAGAAAGGTTTTGTTGACATCGATTTGACGAAGATCCCAACCTCGGCTGACGGCAAGCAATAGGACGAGCGAACTGTGGTCGGCTTTACAAGCGGACTAAACGTCTCATGATAGTCCACTCCTGGTCTTTGGTGAAACCCCTTTGCCACTTAGTGAGCTTTGTATCTGTCTATAGAGCCATCTGGTAAGCGCTTAAGTCGATAAATCCATTTACACCTCCACAATATTTTGCACACCATTTGGAGGTACCAATTCCTAGGTGCCATTACGAACCAAGGCATCAAACTCCTCAGACATCGCATGTCGCCATCCGCTATCTTTGATAGCCTGAGTTACACAGGTAGGTTCAATATTTGTGGTGAGTTGAGCAGAGAGGCTATGTTTTTGATAGGTTTGTGAATGTTATTTCGGGAACATGTGATGATAAGCGAGGTGCATGTCGAAGGTGGTAGTAATGGGTTGTCTGTGACTTGGACAGGTGGGGGTAAGGCCAGGGGAATGGCTGGAAAGTTGCTAGGTGCTGGTTTAGGTATTGTGGTGGGTAGTTGTGGAGGTAAGGTGTTTGTGGGGGTAGGCGAGGTGGGAGGTGCGTTAGGAAGAGGGAGAGGGAGGGCAAGAGGCAATGTTTGGCGTTCTACCATATCCGTTTGTGTGTTGGAGTCGACGGGCAGGGAGTCACTAGAACAAGCTTCGGATGATGTGTATGAAGCCGAGAGAATGACATGATGTGAGATCCAAGTGTCATATATCGACTCATCGGGGCGAGCGAGATGCAGATTGAGTTTAGACATGGGAAACTTAGATTCAACAAATCGAACATGAAGCGAGATAAAAGTCTTTTGAGTTTGTGGATCAAGGCATATATAAGCACTCTATGTAAGAGAGTAGCCAAGGAAGACACAAGGCGTGGATCGACTAGCAAGTTTGTGAGGCGAGTATGGACGAAGCCAAGGATAACACAGATAGCCAAAAGCTTGAAGTTTGTAATAGTTGGGTGGCGACTTAAAGAGTTTATGAAAGGGAGATGTCATATGAAGAGTGGGTGTAGGGAGACGATTTATGAGGTAGAATGCAGTGGAGAAGGCATATAACCAGAAGGAGAGAGGTAAGACAGCTTTAGAGAGAAGAGAAAGACTTGTTTTAACAATATGACGATGTCTTCGTTCCGAAAAATCATTATGTTATGTAGTGTGAGGTGGTGAGGTTAGATGCGAGATGCTATTTGTGGATAGATATGTCGCTAGTCCGGTGGATTTGGTGAGACCCATGTAT
>NC_033801.1:19826141-19906202 GCF_001876935.1 Asparagus officinalis
CCCCCCCCCCCATTATCTGAGTAGAAGGGTTACTATTTTCTTCTTGAAGTAATTTTCAATAAGGGCTTTGAAGCAAGGAAAAATAGTGGCGACATCAGATTTACGTTTGAGAGGGTAAAGTCATATGTAGTGAGTGAAGTGATCTACAAAAATAACGTAGTATTTGTAACCATCGACAGAATAAATAGGCAAAGTCCACACATCAGAATAAATAGTTTGCAGAGGAGAAGTAGACACAATTGATGATTGAGAGAAAGGTAGTTTATGACTTTTATTGCAAAGGCAGTCATTACAATAAGATTGCTTTTAATTAAACGAATCTAAAGCTAGACCGAATTTAGAGATGATGTGACGTTGGATTAACTTAGATGGGTGACCAAGACGATGATGCCAGTTACTAGAAGATACTTTGACACTGGAGTGGGCCGAAGGACGAGGTGTGAGTTGCAAGGTCGATCATTCATACACACCATCTTTAGGTTATCCTTCTAGCAGTGTTTCCCCTGACAATAGATCCTTCACACGAAAAGAAGATGGTAAGAACTCAATAGACGTATTATTTGATTTGCAAAATTGAGATATGAAAATAAGATTTCTTTTCATGTTAGGAACAAATAAAACATCATGTATTTAAATGTATAGGAAGATGTTGTAAGAGAAGATGAGTCAATTTTGGAAATGTGTAACCCAGTACCATCACTAATAATAATATCGTCAGACCCATCGTATGGAGCATGAAGGGAGGGGTTGCTGATATCAGTTGTGACATGGTGGGATGCCCCACTGTCGAGAAGCCATGTTGGGGTTTCAACATCTGATGTTGTAGCAACATACGCCTTTGGTTGCCACTAAGATATAGTGTGCGAGGTGTGAGGAACGTCTTGCGAGGAGGCGGGTAATAGCTGAAAGAGAGGACACTGAGCGACGGTGTAGCCTTGTTGTCAGCATCCTTGACACTTGTCGAGATACGGCCTCTGCTGGCGAGACGCAGCTTGCGAAAGCTGAGACGACCATCGTCTTGGAGCAGGGTGTGAAGATTATGCCTTGTTGGATAAGGAGCGGTTTAAACTATCGTACCCGGTTAATGCAGCGTTAGCCGTAGCGGGGTGCAGGGTTGAGACGGTTTGCGACTGCTGAAGTACGAGTTCCCTGTTAATGAGTTTCTCATGAAGCTCGTCAAACGAGATGGGGTCCTCCCTGCCTTCCACTAAATTAGTGATTTGGCGATAGTCATCATTGAGACCTTCTAAGATTTTCTCAATGATGTCCTCATGGTCTATTGGTTTGGCGAGTGCAGCGAGGCGATTAGTTCGATACTTGACATATTGCATGTAATCCAAAATAGATTGTGATCCCTTCGTGGCTCGATTGATCTGGTCCTTGATTTGCTTGATGTGACCACGTGTTGGGCGAGCATAGGTGTTGGTGAGAGTTTGTCATGCTTCACAGGAGGTGGTAACTTGTTGGATGAGAGGGATGAGAGAGGGGGAAATGGAACCGATAAGGCACCAAACAGTAGTTTCTCTTGTCGAGTCCAATGCAGAAAATCTGGGTTGGGAGCTTCAACGTTGTTGGTAGTGATGATGCGAGGAGGACATGTATGAGATCCATCTATGCTTTTGTAGAGGTCATAGCCGATGAGTATGGCCTCAATCTGGAGTTTCTAAGCAATATAATTTGTGGAGGTCAATTTATGGATGGATTGATGGAAAGTGTTGATGAGTTGAAGGTTTTGGGTTGGATTTTCTGGGTTGGGGATAATAGTGATCTGAGAATCAGTCGTCGTAGTGAAGACTGCGGCTAGGGTTTGCAAAGGAGTTGTGGGAGGAGGTCTAGAATGGCTCTGATACCATGTAAGAATATTGAAATTGCTGAATAATGGCATAACCTTTTTCATTGATATTAGGAGATATTTGTTGAATATCATTTCTCCATGATAATGTTTTGATGATAACAATTTATATTTTGTGTGCACTAACTTTCATATGCAGATTTCAATATCAGAATATGTACAAGTGCAAGTGAATATCAAGGCATTTTGAAGTGAAGAAAATGAAGAACAAAAGATAATGTATTTGAATTTTTCTTTGCTTAGAATATTTGTACAAGCCTTGATCACACACACGCACACACACACATTTTTAGAATACACTAACACAGGCTTAGTGTGTTGGTTAACTATAGAAATCCCCTATGTTAACCATTAGAATAATAGTTAAAACTTAATTATAAAAACTCATTATTTCTGAATTTTTGATCTTAATAGTCGACTAATTAGGATAGTAGTCGATTACTCATGTATATAACTCAAATACAAGTTTCTGTCTTTTTACAGTATAGTCGACTAATAGAGATTATAGTCGACTACTGAGATGTTTGACAGAAACATAAGTTTCTGTCTTTTTACAGTGTAGTCGACTAATGACTACAGTAGTCGACTACTGAAGAAAAATATAAATTTTCAAGTTTCTGTCTGAACTCAGTGTAGTCGACTAATTATCATTATAGTCGACTACTGAGAACATTTTCCGAAAACACAGAGTCTGTCTGAACTCAGTGTAGTCGACTAATGACTACAGTAGTCGACTACAAGAGACAGTTTTTCAGTTTTCAGAATTTGAATATCTGACAGTTTTTGGCCGTTTTTAAACGTTTTCAAACTTTAAAAACTTGTCTTTTCAAGGGGTATATATAGGTTATTTGTTCAGAAAAATTGGAGAAATATACATACCCATAAGCTTTGATTCTTGAGCAATTTCCTAAGTGAAAAACATTCTGATTTTCTGAAAAAGAAGAGTTTCTGAAATTGCCTATATACTTTCATCAAAAACAAATCAATTAGGCAATTTTACAAAGATTAAAAGAATCCTAAGCCACTGCTGCACATTATTACACATTCAAGGCTTATAGGATCATTGTGTTCTTCTTCAACAAGTTTTCTCTCGGTTGTGAGAGGGTTAGTCTCTTGGGTTAGAGATTGGTGTTCAAATTGACAAGGAGTTTGTCAATTGGTGTTGCAATTTGCAGGAACTTGCAAATTGGTCAGGTTTGCATTTGATTTTGTAAGTTTATTCAAAATCATAGTGAAAACTCTCAAGCGGGATTTGCTTGGGGACTGGATGTACACCAGTTTGGTGGAACCAGTATAAAATCCTTGTGTTTGTGTTTGCAAATTTCTGAGATTGCCATTTTTTTCTTTGCAATTTATTATCTACTTTGCAATAATTTTAAAAGAACACTATTCACCCCCCCTCTAGTGTTCAAGTGTATCTATTTCAGATCCTACATTTGGTATCAGAGCAAGGTGAAAGATGGCATTGTCAAATACATCACAATTCAAGGAAGGTCACTCTACAAATCGTCCTCCAATGTTCGATGGCACGAACTACAACTACTGGAAGTGTAGGATGAAGATCTATCTCCAATCTCTTGGCTACGAACTTTGGAACGTCGTTGAAACAAAATATGAGAAACCAACAACTCCTTTCGCGGAATGGACTACATCTCAAAGGAACAATGCGAATTTGGATTCTAAAGCAATGAATGCCTTATTTTGTGCACTTGACAAGAATGAGTTCAATAGGGTGTCAACGGCCACATCCGCATATGATATTTGGCACACACTCGAGGTAACTCATGAAGGTACTACTAAAGTTAAAGAGTCTAAAATTTCTGTTCTTGTGCACAGATTTGAATTATTCAAGATGAAGGAAAATGAGACTATTGGAGAAATGTTCACAAGATTCACCGACATCACAAATTCTCTTATTGGTCTTGGAAAAACATATACTCAAGTGGAGATGGTAAGAAAGATACTTCGTTCACTTACTCCACAATGGGAAAAGAAAGTTACCGCTATTGAAGAAGCCAATGATTTGTCAACTCTTACGGTTGAAAATCTTATTGGTAATCTTATGGCATATGAAGTACAACTTGAAGATAGGAAGAATGATGAAGAATCTAAGAACAAGAAAGTTCTTGCATTTAATACTACTTCAGATAAAGAAGATTCAGATGATAATGATGAAGAAATGGGCATGTTTGCACGAAAATTTCGAAAATTCATCAAAAGAGGTAATTTTAAATTTAAGAATTCAAATTCAACTAACCCTCTTTGTTTTAAGTGTAATAAACCAGGGCATATGAAGAAAGATTGTCCAATGTTGAAGAATAAACAAAAATCAAGTTATTTCAACAACTTCAACAATATTCAAAATAACAAGAAGAGGAAAGCAATGGCGGTCACTTGGGATGATAGTGATGAATCATCCTCAGATGAAGAAATTGAAGAAAAGGAAAGTGCTCACATGTGTTTCATGGCACAAGATGATGTAAGTGAAAATGAAGAGCTTTTAGATGCTTTTAATGAATTATATGAAACTTTTATAAGATTAAAAATTTCACATAATTTTCTTAAAGGTGAGAATAAAAGGTTACGTGAAGAAATTTCAGATTTAAATTCCTCTACTTATACTAATTCTCAATTAGTTGAATTAAAAGAAGAAAATTTTTCTTTACTAAAAGAAAATGATAATTTATCTAATGAAAATAAATATTTAAAATCAGAATGTAATAAGTTAAATATTCGAATTAATAGTTTAGATAAAGATATTTCTTCTTTTAAATCAAGATATGAAGATATATGTTTAAATGTAAGCAAATTTAATAAAGGAAAAGAAAATCTTAATAATATTCTTTCTTTTCAAAGAGAATCACAAAAGACAAAAGGATTAGGTTTTCAAATTAATAAAAACAAATCAAAGAATACAATTTTTGTAAAACCTTCTTGTGATTTGCATGATTATAAATATGAAAATTTGTATAAAAAGAAATCAAAATTCTTTTCTATTTGGGTTCCAAAAGAATTATCTTCTTTTAATAAGAATTTTTATATTTCTGATTTTATTAAAAATATTTGTTTATCATCTAATTATTTAAGTAAATCAAACTCTTCATGGGTTTGGTTTCCTAAAGGCTAATTTAAAGGACCCAACATAGTATGGGTACCAAAATGTAAATGTTTATTTTTTCAGGTACCCAAGAAAGATAGGTGGATTTTAGATAGTGGTTGCTCTAAACATATGACTGGAAATATTCAATTGTTGTCATCTTTTCAAAACAAGGATGGAGGTACCGTTACTTTTGGAGATAACAACAAAGGAAAAGTCATCGGTATTGGTTCCGTAGGTAATCCAAACAAACCTATCATTGATAATGTTTTATTAGTTAATGGTCTTAAACATAATTTACTAAGTATTAGTCAACTTTGTGATAAAGGTTATAAAATTGTTTTTGAAAAAGAATCATGCTTAATTTATGATATTGATTTAATAACCATTATTTTTAAAGGTTATAGAAAAAATAACATATATGTGTTATCAATGAATAATATTTCAAATGAACATTGTCTTATTGCATCATCTAATGATTCTATTTTATGGCATAAACGTTTTGGACATGTTAACTTTAAACATATGTCTAAGATTTCTAAAAATGATTCAGTAAATGGTTTGCCTAAGATGTCATTTAAAAATAATTTTTGTGATGCATGTCAACAAGGAAAAATGCACAAATCTTCTTTTAAATCTAAAAACATAATATCTACAAATAGACCATTAGAATTAATTCATATAGATCTTTTTGGTCCATCTAGAGTAGCATCTTTAAATGGAAGTAGATATGCATTTGTTCTTGTTGATGATTTTTCTAGATTCACTTGGGTAATTTTTCTTAAACATAAAAATGATGCTTTTAATGAGTTTTCTATATTTTGCAAGAAAATTCAAAATCAAAAATCAACTTCTATTATCTCTATACGTAGTGATCATGGAGGTGAATTTGAAAATGAATTATTTGCAAATTATTGTGATCAACATGGTATATCACACACATTCTCTTTTCCTCGAGCTGCTCCACAAAATGGAGTTGTAGAAAGGAAAAATAGAACCTTACAAGAATGTGCTAGAACCATGTTATGTGATAGTAATTTACCTAAATATTTTTGGGCAGAAGCCGTATCAACAGCATGTTATGTATTAAATAGAGTTTTATTACGACCTATTTTAAAGAAAACATCTTATGAATTATTTTATAACAAAATTCCTAAAGTATCTTACTTTAAAGTTTTTGGTTGTAAATGTTTTATCTTAAATACAAAGGATAACTTAGATAAATTTGATTCAAAATCCGATGAAGGAATTTTTGTTGGATATTCTAATCACAGTAAAGCATATAGAATTTATAACAAAAGAACACAAGTTATTGAAGAATCTTTACATGTTTCTTTTAATGAAAGTTTTTCAAAAATACCTATTATACTAAATAATGATGATGATGTAATTGATACCATACAAGATACTCCTATGATAGATATTACAAAAGATGATAATCTACAAAATGATTTACCTAAAGATTTTGTAGAAGTTAAAAATCATCCACATGATTTAGTTATAGGAAATATATCTGACAAAGTAACTACTAGATCACATTTTAATTTGATTGCTCATAATGCTTTTATTTCAACTATTGAACCTAAAAATATAAAAGAAGCACTTCTTGATGATTCATGGATAATTGCTATGCAAGATGAACTTAATCAATTTACTAGAAATAATGTTTGGGATCTTATACCTAGACCTCAAAATAAATCCATTATTGGAACAAAATGGATTTTTAGAAACAAATTAGATGAATTTGGTCAAGTTGTTAGAAACAAAGCTAGATTAGTTGCTCAAGGTTATAATCAAGAAGAAGGAATTGATTATGATGAAACTTATGCACCAGTTGCACGATTAGAATCAATTAGGATTTTACTTGCATTTGCATGTTTTATGAATTTTAAATTATTTCAAATGGATGTTAAAAGTGCTTTTTTAAATGGTTTTATAAATGAAGAAGTTTTTGTAGAACAACCTCCAGGTTTTGAACATGAAAGTTTTCCAAATCATGTTTTTAAACTTAAGAAAGCATTATATGGTCTTAAACAAGCACCTCGTGCATGGTATGATAGATTAAAGAAATTTCTTTTAACTTCAGGTTTTGATATTGGAAAAGTTGATTCAACATTGTTTATTAAGAAAATAAATAAAGATATTTTACTAATTCAAATATATGTAGATGATATTATTTTTGGTTCTACTAACAATAATCTTTGTCAAGAATTTGCTAAGAATATGCAGGATGAATTTGAAATGAGTCACATGGGTGAACTAAATTTCTTTCTTGGACTTCAAATTAAACAATTGAAAGAAGGAATTTTCATCAATCAAAGCAAGTACGCAAAAGATTTACTTAAAAGATTCGGATTGGAAAATTCAACAAGCAAACCAACACCTATGAGCACTACAACATCTCTTGACAAAGATGAAAATGGTAAGAATGTTGATCAAAAGCTCTATCGAGGTATGATTGGATCACTTCTTTACATTACTGCTAGTAGACCTGATATTATGTTTAGTGTATGTTTATGTGCAAGATTTCAATCAAATCCTAAAGTTTCACATCTTAAAGCAGTAAAAAGAATATTTAGATATATTAAAGATACTACAAATTATGGTTTATTTTATCCAAAACATAGTTCTTTTGATTTAATATCATATAGTGATGCTGATTTTGCCGGATGTAAATCTGATAGAAAAAGTACAAGTGGAACATGTCATTTCTTAGGACATTCACTTGTATCTTGGTTTAGTAAGAAACAAAATTCAGTATCATTATCAACAACTGAAGCTGAATATATTGCTGCAAGTCTTGCATGTGCACAAATATTATGGATGAAACAAACTTTAACTGATTATGGCATAAATTGTCCCATATCATCTATTATGTGTGATAATTCTAGTGCAATTAATTTATCTAAAAATCCTATTCAACACTCACGTACAAAACACATTGATATTAGACATCATTTTTTACGTGATCATGTTCTTAAAGGTGACATATCATTAGAGTTTATACCTACAGATAAACAAATTGCAGATATATTAACAAAACCACTAAAAGAAGAAGTTTATGTTAAATTAAGAAGGGAATTAGGTATATGTTCAATTGAAGATTTAAATTAATTTTTAAAACAAAAATACATAAATTTAAACCTTAAGTAGTCGATTAATCTAACTTATAGTCGACTACATGCACAATTCTTACAAACTATTTTTCTGAAAAATCAGATTATAGTCGACTACTTACCTTTATAGTCGACTACTCAATGTAAAATCTTAAAAATACTCTCTGTTGATTACAGTGTAGTCGACTAATTCACATATTGGTCGACTACTCAGAGTTAAAAACTAAAACTTAACCTTCTATCTTTTACAGTATAGTCGACTATTTTGACTATTAGTCGACTACTAATTCTGAACCTTTAGTTTATTAAGAAAAGTGGATTTTTTATGTTTTAAACCCAATATCCAATAACCCTACCCGTTTTACTTTAGTAAAAATCATCTAAACCATTCATTTTTAACTGCACCAATCCTAACCATTCATCTAAAATTTAATCTTGACCCTACATTCTATTTACCATCTAATCTAAACCTTACATTATTAAAAGATAAATTAAAAAGCAAAAATAACCCACTAACTCTACCCAAAACCGAAAACCCATCTTCCCCATCTTCTTCTCTTCAGTTTCACCGATTCCAGGTTAGGGCTTTTCTTGTTTCTAAAATTTCCTCATCAATTTCTTTATTTGTCTTTCAATCTTGTCAAGCTATCAGGCTCATTAGTCGACTAATCCAGGCTATAGTCGGCTATTCTAGGGTTTCTACTGTTTGGGGTATACTTCTAAACTTGATCTTTCATTCTCTTGTTATTTATCTAGTTCATCATGTTTAGATCTAAGAAAGCTAAGCAAACTCACAGTTCTCTCAATGATGAAATCATTGTTTATTTAAGAAGTCCTGAATTATTGGAAGAATTTAACAGACTTTCAACTTTAGAAATTCTTACAGGACGATTTGTGAAGTTCGATGATTTCATCCCATGGAACTTTAGTTCTTATTTTGAAAATGTGGGCTTGCTTGAGTTATTTTCTGCTGAAAATAAGAAACCATCATACCCATTTCTTGTGCAACTGTTCTATACCAATATAGAACGTGTGGGTACAATTGGTGGTTCTGAAAAAATTAAAACCCTTGTTAAAGGAATGGAGATTGAATTAACTACTAAAACAATTGGTAAAATATTCAACATTCCTTATCAAGGAGTTTCTCTTAGCTCTGTTAGGATGAATGATTCAGACTTGCTATCCAATCACATATTTCTTCCAGGACATGGAAAACCTTTGAACAATTCAAACAAACTTCGTCCATTTCCTAGGTTCATTGCTCGTATCCTAGCCTATAACTTATTTCCAAAAACTGGAAGTTTTCATTTCATTTCCCTAGAATTAGCAAAAGCTATATATGCTATTATGGGAAATATTCAAGTTAATTGGGCTGAGGTTTATTTTGATAATTTTCTGACCATTCCTAGAGGATTTCTTCCTTATGGTGCATTCCTGACTAAGATCTTTGATAAATTCCATGTTGATCTCAAATCTGAAAAATCTGTTGTCCGTTCAATTGAATTTTTTGATTCAAATGCCCTAACTAGGATGAAATTGACAAATTTTGAAATCCAAGATCACAATCCTCAAAATGAACCTGTTCAAAATGAACCTGAACTTCAACAAGAAGATATTCCACAAACCTCAACTCAAGCTGGAGCCTCTTCAAGTCAACCTCCACCATTTCCTACTGAACCTTCATGTTTTTCAGACGTGCAATACAATACTTTGAGTGCACGTATCCTAGAACTGGAAACAGGTCAACGAGCTATATATGCACAAAACAGATATATCATCAGCAATCAAGAAGACCTAATCAAAAAGTTTGAAGACTTGGACTCAAAGCTTAATTCATATTTTCAAGGCCAACAACCTCCTCCAGCACCTTAGAATTTGTTTCTGTTTTTTGGTCAAAACAATTATGTTCTTATGTTTAAAACTATGTGGTTGTTATTATGTTTAAAACTATGTGGTTATGTTGCTTTTATGTCAAGTTTGCTACAATATAACTGTGTGTTAAGCCTGCTATTATGAAAAGTTTGCTATTATATGTGTTAAGTTTGCTACTATTTTGTTCGTTAATATAACTGCTATATATTTTAAACAGATAATGGTGATGAACATTATGGAACTTGTGGTCTTTATGGCAAGTCTTTGCCTACCAATATGGATGGGTGAAGTTATGGACTATGTTCATAACCTTGATGATTTGTTTGAAGTGTTAACTCATGTTGACGAAATTATGTTATGTTTAGGTTCTTCTTCTTTTTGTTGATAACAAAGGGGGAGAAATAGTTAAGTTTTATATTTTTTATTATGAATGTTAAAAACTTTGCATATATGCAGGGGGAGTAAGTATTACATGTTTTAAAATTTAATATGATGCATAAATTATTTGTTATCATCAAAAAGGGGGAGAATGTTGAATATCATTTCTCCATGATAATGTTTTGATGATAACAATTTATATTTTGTGTGCACTAACTTTCATATGCAGATTTCAATATCAGAATATGTACAAGTGCAAGTGAATATCAAGGCATTTTGAAGTGAAGAAAATGAAGAACAAAAGATAATGTATTTGAATTTTTCTTTGCTTAGAATATTTGTACAAGCCTTGATCACACACACGCACACACACACATTTTTAGAATACACTAACACAGGCTTAGTGTGTTGGTTAACTATAGAAATCCCCTATGTTAACCATTAGAATAATAGTTAAAACTTAATTATAAAAACTCATTATTTCTGAATTTTTGATCTTAATAGTCGACTAATTAGGATAGTAGTCGATTACTCATGTATATAACTCAAATACAAGTTTCTGTCTTTTTACAGTATAGTCGACTAATAGAGATTATAGTCGACTACTGAGATGTTTGACAGAAACATAAGTTTCTGTCTTTTTACAGTGTAGTCGACTAATGACTACAGTAGTCGACTACTGAAGAAAAATATAAATTTTCAAGTTTCTGTCTGAACTCAGTGTAGTCGACTAATTATCATTATAGTCGACTACTGAGAACATTTTCCGAAAACACAGAGTCTGTCTGAACTCAGTGTAGTCGACTAATGACTACAGTAGTCGACTACAAGAGACAGTTTTTCAGTTTTCAGAATTTGAATATCTGACAGTTTTTGGCCGTTTTTAAACGTTTTCAAACTTTAAAAACTTGTCTTTTCAAGGGGTATATATAGGTTATTTGTTCAGAAAAATTGGAGAAATATACATACCCATAAGCTTTGATTCTTGAGCAATTTCCTAAGTGAAAAACATTCTGATTTTCTGAAAAAGAAGAGTTTCTGAAATTGCCTATATACTTTCATCAAAAACAAATCAATTAGGCAATTTTACAAAGATTAAAAGAATCCTAAGCCACTGCTGCACATTATTACACATTCAAGGCTTATAGGATCATTGTGTTCTTCTTCAACAAGTTTTCTCTCGGTTGTGAGAGGGTTAGTCTCTTGGGTTAGAGATTGGTGTTCAAATTGACAAGGAGTTTGTCAATTGGTGTTGCAATTTGCAGGAACTTGCAAATTGGTCAGGTTTGCATTTGATTTTGTAAGTTTATTCAAAATCATAGTGAAAACTCTCAAGCGGGATTTGCTTGGGGACTGGATGTACACCAGTTTGGTGGAACCAGTATAAAATCCTTGTGTTTGTGTTTGCAAATTTCTGAGATTGCCATTTTTTCTTTGCAATTTATTATCTACTTTGCAATAATTTTAAAAGAACACTATTCACCCCCCCTCTAGTGTTCAAGTGTATCTATTTCAGATCCTACAATATTTATAGGATTCCAAGAGAATCAATTAGTTACATAAAATCTAAAACTACCTAATTAGTTACATAATTGTTGGAACTAAAAGGGGTAAGTGAGTTGTTGAGATATTAACAGAATATCATACAAAAGGAAAGAATCATAGGGCAATGTCAACTGACACCGCAGAACGTGTCGACTGAGGCCACCTTTCGTGCCGACCCAAAGGGTGTCGACTCAAAGGGTGTCAACTTAAAGGATGTCGACTCGTCTCGTCTCGTCTCGTCTCTTTTGGTGTTGTCAGAGCGTGTCGACTGACTCCGTAGGACGTGTCGACTAAGACCGCCTTTCGTGTCGACACAAGAGGTGTCGTCTCGTCTGGACTTGTCTCGTCTCGTGTCGTCTGGTCTTGTGTCGTCTCGTCTCGTCTGGTTTGATTGCAATTCCTTAATACTTTTCTTAGTGAATGGGATTTGTCCAGAATGATTCTCCCACTTTCCTCCTCTCAGAAAGCAGATAAAAGAGGCAACTAACAAAACAGACGCAACTAATCTAAGAACAATTAATAAACAACTCCGTGAACAATGAAAAAGTAATCATACTTCAAATCTTCATCATATAGCTTCCAATCACGACCACTGTTATCTTGGATATCACGATCTAAATTTCCTAGTAAATTTATAACAAGCATCTTTAACTACCAATTAAGATATATATAGGAATCTTAAAGAGTCTGATTCCTCTTCTCTATTTCAAACACATTGAAAATAGGCTACATCATGAGAAGACTCAGAAGCCATAACTAGATTAGTATATTGTTTAGGTGGTTCACCCCAAGCATAGGACCGACACATTATTATAGAGCCAGGTAAATGATTAACGGCTGTCACTAGTATCATTACGCCTCGTTTGGTACGCGGGAATGGACTCAAATAAGAATGGAATGGAAGAATGAATGGAATGGAATTAATGTGAGAATGGAATAATTATTCACATTCTCACGTTTGGGTGTAATTTATAAAATAAAGTGGAAATGAACGTATTTTAAAATTGTATATTTTATTGATTCTCATTTAAGTGGGAATGCTAATTCCCTATCATTTCATTGGGAATGCTCATTCCCACATAAAGTGGGAATTGATGAGAAATGAGAATGAGCATTGTAACTTCAAAAAATGGGTGTATTTGGTAGAAAGAAATGAGAAGTGAGAATGATCATTCTATTCCACCACATTCCCGCGTAGCAAACGAGGCATTAGTGTCAATAATAACTGACCGTTGGTTTCTCATTGTATATGCGTATATCTAGTGACCACGGCCACCACAAGTAGCTGAGATGTGATAGTTTGTGAAGGACATTGGATAATTAAGACTTTTAGAGTGAATGACATAGAGATTTTTGACCAAATAACTTCAGTGGGTTTGTGCTTTTGATTGTGAAAAGTAAGTATTTGAACTGAAACCTGAATTATCTAACGCTCTGGCTTTTTCTTTTTTTTAGAATCTGATTTAAACGTGAGTCTAATAATATTTGAATCTGAGTTATTTTGATACAATACATTTTTTACTATGCTAATTAAAATTCCAAAGTCAGCATGATCGAGAGAGAGTTACAATTTTATGATCTGACAAGTTGGTGAATGGCAAACTCGTCTCAAAAGATCATGAATCTCAAAATGATATAAAGAATTCAGCACTGCATGTGATCACAGGACCGAAAATATCTCCTCGATGTTGGAATTGCATAGATTTTGCTAGCTAGCAAGGTCATCTTATATTGATATTTTATTATAAAAACTTCTAAGATTTTGTATGAACTAAAGAGTATATTGAGTTAAACCATACAACATGAAGTAATCAAATAAAACATTGCAGTTTGATGAGACATAAAGCATTCACATATTGACCTAATCTGAAACAACAATCTCACACTTAAATCTTATTCTTGTAATACTTGTATTAGAGTTTCAACTTAATTTGAAAAGCATATATAGTTTTAAAATATCCATAAAAATATTTTAAGAATGTAAATGTTTATTCCTGAAATAATTGTAAGAACCCACTAGAAATTTAATATAATTATTAAAAAATATTAGACAAAGTAGGGAGAATTAAAGATAATATTTTGGATAATTTATGTAATAAAGTTTTTTATTGTAAGGAATATTTTTATAATATGAAAGTTTTAATTTTATAAATTTTTACATGATATATATTTTTGTGTTGTCTCGTGTTCTATTAATATTTTAAAGAGAGATGCGGCTAAACCAAAACTGAAGGGTTTTTCAAATTAAAATAGTTGAGAGTGTTGGGAGGGAGGGGGGGTTGAGACACACCCCATATTTAAGGAAGGTTACGGGAAGAAAGGTCACGGGTTTATCTCAAATTTTCATAGTTTAGGGGGTTATTTTTAGTATGATCTAACTTAATGGGGTTTTCTCAAATGAAAATAGTTGAAGGAGGTTTCTAAAATTAATCCATTATTTTATGCAGAGAGGCTCTTTTATATGAATTTTTACTATAATTTCTATATTTAAATGTATGATTATGAGATTTTTTAATTATAGATAGTTATAATCTTATAAGGATTACAAAATAGCTCATTATTATAATTTCCTAATTATGGATAATTTTGATCTGATGGGAATTCTTAGGTTAATGTAAAATTAGATGTCCACATGTCATCTTCTGATGAGATAAAGAAACATGTTGATACTTATGATATGACACATGTTAATTGCTTGTGTCTTTGTAATATGACACAGGTTAATTTTCTAGGCTTTTAGAAATTCCACTAATTTCTCTTTATATATAAAGGAAGGATTACAATTTTTGGTGTGAAATACCTTCAACCATAGTATCTATAAAATCAGAGATGCCAGAGAAACACGAAAATATAATTACAAAAGATGTCATTGGTGCTCCTATATTTTTTTCTAGGAGCACTGAAGTTGTTGTTCATTATTATGGTGTTTCTAATCGCCAAAGTGCAACCCTTTGCCAGTAATGGATAGGTGTCCCCCTGCATACGTCGTTCAAACCAAATTTGCAGCCAAGAGCCCCTAAGGATCCCGACTTAGCTGACTCGATGAGTCGACATCTTCTTATGTTGACTCGAAGGGCGGTCTTATCGAAGATGACTCGCTACGAGCTCACTTGATCAGTTATTCGACGCCTCGAAAGGTCAACTTGAAAAGCGTTACTTCTAGGCCAAGCCAAAGGACGACTTCAACTTCGAGTTTCTCCTGCTGACAACGTGTCAGCGTCGTAGTTAATGCTTGGCAGGCGCCATCATGCCCCTAGCCCCGATAGTCTTCATGACTTATCGGACCACGTCGGCACCGTCATACCCCCGATCACTTCTCATTTAATGCTGAGGTGATTTCTCCTCCACTTGTCGACCAACACGTGTAAAGTAGGTGCTGACGCAGCCGCCAGTAGGGCTGGGCATATTCGGTTCGGATCGGTTTTAAGCTCAATCCGCATTCAATCAGAATTTTTTGAATTCTCTAAACTCTCATCCAGATCCAGATTTTTTTCCCTTCATCCGAATATTCGGCCCAACCGAAATTCGAATCGGTTCGGATCGGTTTCGGCTTTGGACCGAATTAATACTATTTCACAAAAATCTGCCCACACCTGAGATCATTGCCTATTAATTTCTGATGAAGTATCATTATTTGTCCATTTTGTCTACTTAACTTTTTTCCCCAAACAATGAAATGTGGAGCTTGTTTGAAGTAACACCATTGTCACAACTAACAAAAAACCGAAATCAGTGAAATGAGCGCAAACCATATCAACAAGTACATATGGTTACGTAACATTCAAATATTAATTAACTATAATCAAAAGGTTATCTTTCATTTCTTGGAAAACAACTTAACATGCCTCTAGTAGAATTTGAAAGCTTATATGAGGTTTCACTGATTTTAATGCGGGCATATACGCTAGCAGACCCAATGAAAAAGGAACTATACAATATAAACATGTATGTAAACATAACAATCAAATTACCGAGCAATTATATAGCTTAATGTTCAAGTGATGACTCACTAATAAGAAAGCTATTTCATCCGACTTCGTCCGAACCAAAAGTCCTTTCCATTTTGACTGAATTCCGAACGACAAAGTCCTTCCCATTTTGAGCAATATGAATATCCGACAAAGAACGAATTAGAAAATTCGGTTCGGTTTTTTTCCGGGCGGTTCAGGGGTTCAAACCGGATCCAAACCGGTTTAATTCGGTTCGGGCGGTTTAGAGTCTTCTTCTCATCCATTTAATCCGGTTCGGTTAACCGGCCCGCTTTTTCGGGCGGTTTTTTCGGTTGAACCGGTTTTTTTCGGTTTTTGCCCACCCCTAGCCGCCAGTCCATACCTATTTAACACCATCCTGTGCTCAGCCAAAATGACAGTTCTACCTTTTATACCACCAGTATAAATAGATGTACTATTCTAACACAAAGATGATTTTTTTTCTCTGGAATCTGATATTATCTTAAGCAATTCCACTGCACTAAAGAACCACAGGGGAACCAAGCCCCGTCCTCTCACAAAGGGTTATTTATGCAGGCTTCGGCTACTCAACGTAGAACCAGATATTTGAAAAAGGAAGCGGCCTCTAATCAACCTCACCCCCATCACATATATTTAACTGCTTGATCATTTATTACCATCAACATTAATAATATGGTTATTTGCATATATACCCCTTAAATCATGGTTATTTACAAAAATACCTCCCAAAACTTAGTATTTGTAAAACTACCCTTCAAATCATGACCTGTGTGAAAAAAATACCCTTATAATTAACAAATCATCGACTTAGTATTAAAAAATTAACTATTTTATTGATAATTTTCACATTGCGATTGTAAATTAGCTTATCAAAGTTGACGTTAATTTCTTTCAGGGTAATTTTTTCCAAAATGATGACTTAAAGGATAGTTTGTAAATATTGAGATTTGGAGGGTATTTTTGGAAATACTTATGATTTAAGGGGTGCATATTCAAATAATTCTTAATAAGAATGCTAAGCATTCCTCTTATGCTCCATTGTACTACAAGCTATTAAGAGAATTGCTTTGGTGCTCCTAAAATCAGTTTTTCATTTATTTTTCAATTAAAGGGTAAATTCGTACTTTATTTCGTCATCTTCTTCCATTATCACCGTTTTACAACCCAAAACTATTATTCTCCATAACAGCTTCACCATCCATCAATAAATATATTTTAAGATCTACAGAGAAAGCCTAGAAACTCCTATGCGTCATAAAAAATTAGATAATCATCATTAATTTAGGAGTGTGATCCAACAAATTAAGACTGCTTCAAACCCAGTTCCCCCAAGCTCATTTAATTCCCAAGTCTCCTTCTCATGTTCTGAAGCTTCCCAAACTTTATCAAAATTTTAATGGAAAATCTAGGTCCATGTTTTGACATAGAATTTATTAAAACCCACAAATAATTGACTATTCTCATTCCTATTACCTATAATAATGGCGAAGAAGAAAATAAACGGGACAAAGTGAAAAGCAACGATTATGGTTTAGACCAAAGCAGAAAGTGGTAGGAGAGATGCAGACGGTAGAGGAGGAATTTGATAGTCAGATGGTAGAGAAGAGAGGGAAGAAGAAGAAGATGAGAAACAATAAGGTCTTAATTGCCCTTGAAAGATACATTATTTACAAGAATAACAGTAGAACTCTAAATGCCTACATCAGCGATATAAACAGGAAGATGGAGAGCGAAAATTGTGGAAATTAATTACTAAGTGTGCCATCGGAACTCCAAAATACAGTTTCAGGAGCACCGAAGCTGTCCACTTGTTGTTGTGGAGGCAGCGGTGCACTCGGTCCGAATACGGTTCGGATATGATGCTTATCATATTCATATCCATTTACTCATCTCAAATACGGATACAGATAGGAAATTTTATATCTATATCCGCTAAAATCGGATACGGTTACAGATATAGATGTGCATATATAAGCAGATATGCATGCGGATACAAAAATAGATATGAGAAAACTAGATAATATTGAGAAAAACATAGTTCATGTAATAAAAAAGAGGTCGTTAATATGTTCATTATAACTAAAAAGCTAAGATTAGACATCTTGATCATCAAAATTACCACAAATCCATAATTTAAGAATCGAAACTATCGTCAGAGTATGACTAATATGTATTCGTATATTTCGGATACAGATACAGATATTTCATTACAAAATCATATCCGTAACAATATCCTATCAGTTATAGATTTGAGTAACCATATTCGTATCCTAACGGATATGGTTACGGATATTTTCTCGGATACGGATACCATTTAGCACCCCTACGTGGAGGTCAATTTAATAAAGATTAGACTAGCTAAAGCAAGAAGTCAAGTGCAATTGCTCCACTAATTACATTTTTAATTAACCATTAGTACTTCTTGGTCCAAATTGTTCTATCAGCCATAGATTCCCCAATCCTTTTAAGTTGGAAGGTCTTTGAAGCAAACTTATGCATGTCGGCACTCTCATAAATGATGGAGGACCAACCAATTACATTAAAATAATATGCAACTTTTGACCAAGCACTCGCTAATAAAATTAGAAAATAATTGAAAAATACCAAAATCTAGTAAATTAAATGATGATTGAACATGTAAGGAATTAAATTATGTTGGTGCTTCACATATTGCTACGGCACCTATGGGGCTATTAGTCGGTCTCATTTCCTTCTCGTCCATGATTGACTAAGAAAATATTCTGTACACCTAGAATGTAAGAGGTGATATAAAGAAAGATATAACTACCCAAGTTGAGATTTTTATTCCCTATCTCTAAAGCACCTCCTTTTTCTTATCCCTAAAGCATTTCCTTGTTTATTTATCTATATCTTCTCTTCTATATTTATAGGAAAATTTAAAGAATCACCGTTCATGCTATAGTAAATGCTACGATGAATTATTGTAGTATGAACAATAGACTAGATTACTCGAAGTTACTATTCATACCATAGTAATTTACTGTAGTATAAACAGTAAATCAGATCTGAGCCCTCTATGCTTGAAGCTACTATTCATTTGATATTATTTTACTATATTATAAACAGTAAAGCACATTAAATGTATTAAAACGTGGATTCTCCTTTAAGTATAGAGGAGTAGATATGATTTCTAAATCATATATATTAAAACTTATATCATTCTTTAAGTATATAGGAGTAGATATGATTTCTAATTTCAAGCGTATAATAATTAAATCAAATGTGTTAAAACTTATAGGAAGAAAAGTTTAAAATGTAGTGCTTAAAAAAAGGAACGTGCTTTGCACGAGGTGCACACTAGTACTATACTAAAGCTATTAGGGTTAGTAATGTAGCTTTATACTATTCATTCTATAGTACACCTTAATAGTGTTAGCATTTTCTTAAGGAAAAGGCAATTGTGAATAGTCCCACATTGGAAGTTGAAGAGAAGTTCAAGTGGTTTATAATGGTTCACTTCCTAATGGGCTTTGAGTAATGTTTTGGGCCTACTAGTGTTTGAGCTCTTTCTCCACACACGCGCGCGCGCACGCACGCCACGCCTCGCCTCGCCATGCCTCGCCACGCCACGCCGCACTCGGGTTTTGCTTCTCCAGCTTTTATTTTTTTTTTTGTTGTAACGGCAGCATTTATTATGTAACGGCAGCATTTATTATGTAACGGCAGCGTGATTTACGCCCAACGGACGAGGAGATTCAGCATCGGTTACTGGTTCATGAGGCTATATAAGGAGGCAGAGTTCATTCGGGAAAACACACAGAAATTCACAAAGAATTTCATAGCTCCCTCTTCCTCCTTCTGCTACTCTTAGTACTCAAACTTCTTTTGTGCGAGCATATGAAGAGACCATAATGTTTTTCGTCTACAGAATGCCGACAAAAAACCAATGACATTAGGGTGAATATAAACATAAAAGATTTCTGAATAACACAATAACCTGCCTGCAGTAGTCTTCTCATTACATCCAACACAGTAGTCTTCCGAATCACATTGGCCTGCAAATACAAGACGTCCCTAAATCAGAGTTTAAACAGTGTACATTCAGCAAAATTAGTGTTATCAGGATTGAGTTGTGTCATAACCCATTGCAGTTAAATGTCAGATTATGTTTCAGCATATGGAACATGCATACATATGAGAGATACTACATACGTATTAACGTATGCACTCTCCGCGAATAACTAAAAAATCATCGAGTGCAAGTCAGACCAACATAATGAACAGCCGACTAAATATATCTAAAAGAATAATCTTTAAATAAATAAATCTCTATAAAGATAAAACCTAACCTGGCGTTCCACAGTTAGTGGTGTATATCCCGTCATCAGAAAGTGGCATCTTGGAGTAGGAATTAGCGAAGCAAGAAGTCCAACCAAATCATTGTTCATATAACCGGGATATCGAAGAGTGGTCGTACTTGCAGACATAACTGTGGAGACCAATGAATTTGTTTGTGCAAATGTAGGATTTGAAAGATGGAGACGTTCTACGGCAATCCTATTCAAAGCCGTATTATCAAGAACAACAACACAATCAGCATTCAGAGTCAGGCGCTTTAGAGTCAAAAGTGAATTGTAAGGCTGGACAACCACATCACTAGTTTCCATTTGATTAGGAAAAACACTATATGTCTGAACTAGCTTTTTGCTGTAACGGTCATTAAGAGTCTCCAGTATATAAGATCCCATTCCTGCATCCAAGAAAAGGTACCAGACGTAATCAATCAATAAAGGGTAAAGTTGAAGAATACTTTTAGGAAAGTTTCATGAATGAATAAAAAAGAACATAAAGTCCGCTACAACTGAACTAAAAATGAGAATGCATGATTGACGCAGAAAATGAAGGGCAACATATGCCCAACAAGGGGGACAAAACTACTTAAGAGAACAAATGTTATATTCATAACATTAGCTGCATGAGTTTTACATCTAAGCTTTTAAATAGCATATTCACCGTTGAAACCACTATTTATTGGCCCCTCCATATCACCAAGTATGATATAGAAATGATATCTCTAGATAGATAGATTGCAGGAATATATTGAGAGAAAACTTCAAAAGACAGTGAGACTCGAACAGTTAAGGGGTTGAATGACACAAGGCATAAAGTCATAAACATATGGAGAAGGGTAAAAGTCAAGGAAAACAAAGAAATAACCTGATCCTGTTCCTCCAGCAATTGAATGACATAAGACAAAACCCTCAAGGCTATCACTTCCATCTGCCTCTCTATCAACCATGTCCATGATATCGTCCACGACTTGCTCTCCCTATTAAAAAGCAAGCAATAAGAATAATTTAACCTACATGAAAAACATAACATTGCTCTCTACAAAGTGACCCGAAAACAGTAAATGTTTAATCAGTAAAGGAGAAACAATGGCATGTTACAACTTAGTTTTAAGACCTTCAAACACAAGACACTAACTTCAAATATATTCTTTACTAACAACAATTAGGTTGAAGGATTTATTTGCATAAAAAGTTTGCATATCAGTCCGAACATCGTGTAGACAGACCTGGTGATATCCACTAGCCCAATTATTTCCTGCACCCCCTCCATGTTCTGAGACGAATATGTTCTCATGGTTGTAGAGGTTCCTGTAGTCACTGTTTTGAATTCCGTTGATAACTCTAGGTTCAAGGTCCATCAAGAGAGCTCGTGGTATGTAGTGCTGATCATCTGCCTGATAGAAGAAAACATCCTTCCTATCTCCTCCCTGCAGTAGAGCTGGTGATGATCAAAATATATGCTATCTAGTTGTTATATGAGTTGCCTATAAAGCACAAAGAAGAGTGTAAAAAGGTACGAAAGTAAATAACAAGACTGAGAAAAGTACGGCATGCATATCAGACATCCTTAAAATACAAATTGTCAAGGCACAAACCCAAGGCTATTGTGCATGCCACAGAGTTCAATTTCTAGGCTGCCAATGCGAAAACTTTTGAAATTTTATGCCCCAGTTAATAAATGAAACAGCTGTTTAAGACTTAACTACTATGGAAAAAAAACTCCTTAACTTGCCATCACTTTTCTTTTAAAAATTGATCTGTGATGTATGAGATCGATCCTCAAATCCCACATCGCATAAGTTAAATCACATTGCAGGTGGAGAAAATTTCAAATAATATAAGCAAAATGAAGTGAAATGTTGCATGAAAGAACTTTCATCATGACCCAGGATAATTGCTAAAAGGTCTATTCTCGTCAACAAACCCTGATCATAACATCACATCACATAAGAAATAATCATGCAACAAGCAAGTCAAAAGACATCCTTCAAGATAAAAATGTGCCATTTTCCATCTCGTGAAATATTCCTAACTACGAAATAGAACTAAGCAACGTTTTGATCAAAATAACATAATGTTGTAAATACATCACATTATCCAAACTTATACTGCAATAGCAAAGAGCAAACACAACTCTTCATGGCCTAATTAAAAGTACAAAATGGGCAATTCTATTTCATAAACTTTACACAAATTCAACGTAACGAAATAAATTTTCACTTGATTCATAGTGAACCAAACAACCCCAATCTTTATGCCCTAATCATCCCTACGCATCAAAAGATTAGCCTTTTTAACTCATCCATATCTCAGATTATATCTTTTTCTCCCTTTTCACATAAAAAGGGATTAAAATGCACAAAATACGCACCACGCCATCAAAAAATCCAACTCCGTGCCCTGATCACTCGAACCGAATCCGACCAATGAATAACCAAAACCAGCAAAAATGTAAATCAAAACACAAGAAGAAAAAAAGAAAAATAAAAATAACAGAGGCGGGTCGATTTCGTGCCTGAGTAGCGAAATCCTCGAGAAGTCCATCTTTGCCGATGCCGTGCTCGAGGCAGAGCTGCTTCCAGAACTCCATGCCGATCTGATTCCCGCATTGCCCCACTTGGATCGTTATGATCTCGCGCGGCATTTTTTTATTTTTTATTTTATTTTTTGTTGAGAGAGTAGGAGTTAGAGAGTTAGGGTTTTGATGGAGAGCTTGCCAGCGTTTTGGGGGATTTTAGTCGGCTTCGCCTCTCTGAAGTGAGCAGGCGGAATGATTTTTGAAAAGGAAGAGAGAAACGGGGGAGTCAACGAGTCATGAGCAGAGATTTTGTGAGCGAGTGGCGATTTATCCGTGGCTTGTTTTCAATTTTATACCTCAAAGTTTACTTTTAACACTTTGCTAGCCCTAAGGTCAATCTCATTACAGTTTGATACATCAAAGCATTTTTTAACACTTTGGTATTTTTTACCCTAAAAAGGTTCGTTCTAATTTCACGTCTGATTTTCTGTTTTAATTTTGTATTAGTGTTCTTTTTTTATAACTCAGCCCGTAATCGAACACAAGATCGTGAGAGTCATATTGGAACCTTCTAACCGTTTGGATTATCCAAGATGGGTTGTAAATGTAGATGTTAAGAATGTAATTTAAATTTAACCAAAAAAAAATCTAAAAGACTCTGAAAAGGGGGTATTAAGCCAGAATGAGATTAGAAATTTAGTGGTATCAAAATGTTTAAGGATAAGAGCCAGTTTGGTATTGTTGGAGTTTATAATAAGTTTTTTTATATAAGTAGTTTATAGAAGTAGCTTAAATAAGTTGTTGAATAGTCATTTGGTAATCATATATAAAAGCTATTTCAAAACACAATTACATATCTTTGGTAAAATTGTCCTTAAAAATCATTGTCAATATATAAAGACCATATATGATATATAAACTAAAAAAAGTAGCTTTTAAAAACAGATGTTGCTTCAAAAAGCACTTCTTAAACAAGAAGTAATTTTAGATAACCATGTACAATAAATTTCATCAAACACCATTGTTAATTGTTTCTTAAGAAATCAGAAGCATCCATAAAAAAGAAATACCAAGCTCGCCTTAAGTATCATGCTAATTTATCCCTTGGCATGTCCTCTAGCAAAATAGATAATCACATCATGCTCCTATTGTTAGCATTTTCTTAAGGAAAAGGCAATTGTGAATAGTCCCACATTGGAAGTTGAAGAGAAGTTCAAGTGGTTTATAATGGTTCACTTCCTAATGGGCTTTGAGTAATGTTTTGGGCCTACTAGTGTTTGAGCTCTTTCTCCACACACGCGCGCGCGCACGCCACGCCTCGCCTCGCCACGCCTCGCCTCGCCTCGCCACGACACGACGCGCGCGCCACGCCACGCCGCACCGCACTCGGGTTTTGCTTCTCCAGCTTTTATTTTTTTGTAACGGCAGCATTTATTATGTAACGGCAGCATTTATTATGTAACGGCAGCGTGATTTACGCCCAACGGACGAGGAGATTCAGCATCGGTTACTGGTTCATGAGGCTATATAAGGAGGCAGAGTTCATTCGGGAAAACACACAGAAATTCACAAAGAATTTCATAGCTCCCTCTTCCTCCTTCTGCTACTCTTAGTACTCAAAGATTTTCGGCTACATATTTTGAGGATTATTTTTGGGCAATCATCTTCATCTGAGCAGAAGCTCTGCTACTCGCGCCCGAGTAGAGAGGCCGGCCGTTTCCGGGGGGCTTTTACCGCTAGGGGGGAGGATCAACTACGCCAGGGCGACAGGCGGGTCCTCTATCTTCTAGGGCAGTGTATCACGACTGCACCCCGTTCAGGCCTGATTTTTCATAACTCATTTATTTTCAGTTAAACTAATTGTTTATTTTGTTAGCAAATAGCATATTGTTAAAAAAATTAATAAGTAAATATATATAATTTATACCAAACCCAAAGTTTTAACCCAATTTGCTTTGCAATCCATCACTTTAAAAATCCATCTCAAATACATAATGCTCTAACAGTTTGAAACTTCAGACAAATCCTAAAGTTATTACAATTTGGTCCCTCAATGATGAAAATACTCTCATCTGATGTGTTTTTAAAGAGTTATAGTTACAGTTTGGCATTTTTAGATGGTATGTGTTGATATTCGATATCACACAGACTATTAATCCAGAAGAGGATGCTTGCGGGGTTGATGAAGGATGATGAAGGGGGTCTCTTCCTTTCCCAACTTTATGTCTGGCCACTGAGTTAGAGTTTGCGATCTGCACAGAAGAAGTCGTGAGAGGGTGGGGTGATGATTCCCCCGTGGTACCTCCGACGATCAAGTCAGTTGATAAACTTGAGCTTGAGTAGAGTAATAGAACTATGTGTTCTTATGCTATGTGCAGTAGAGATGATGATCTCTCAGATTTAGACCAAGAGGAAAGTTTAGATTGGGAACCTGCCAACTTGCCAACCCCCTCCTTTTCTTTCTTCTTTTATGGCGAATAGCATCTGTATTTATAGAGGATGCCAAGGGTAAATTTGTCCCTTTATGAGCGTACTGTAAGGCGATGGTGAGGGGTGAGCTGGAGGTTGAGTCACCCTTTGTTCTATATGTGTCGGTTTATGAGTGATAGGAGGTCACTTCGATGATATTAGGAGCCAGCAGTCGGCGAGTCTTATCGGTTTGTGAGTGACGAGATGTCACTTCAGCGACATTGGGAGCCAACAGCTGACGAGTCTTGTCGGTTTGTGAGTGATGGGAGGTCACTTCAGCGACATTAGGAGCCAGCAGCCGACGAGTCTTCAGACGACTGGGGATGGGGACATAATGATGATCATCAAAGGTTAAATAATATTAAGAACTAATATTCTAGGTCGTCCTCGGGAGGAGTGTCGGCTAACGTTGAGTAGCGATCTTTTGATATGAAGAGGATCGACTGAGTTCGCCTCTCGAGTCGCCTTTGAAGAATGATGCTGACTCGACTGGGGGAGTGACGGCTCGACTGTCCTTCAGGTCGACTCTAAGGAGTGTTGAATCTTTAGAATGCTAATTTTTATACCGACTAACACTGCATTCTGAGTCGGCAGATCGTGTCGACTTGTCTGGCTGGTCGAGATGTCGACTCATCAGATCATACATTTAGAAACAGTTGTACCCATAACAATTGGCCCCTTGTGCTTGGAGTCGGCTTTAGCCGAGTCCAAGTGAAATGAATAAAGCTCTGGACTAAAGTTAGGGCTGCTGATTGCTTTGTAGCATTGCTCTGATTGAGCGAACTAGGTAGCAATTCTTGAGTTGGTTGTGTTGTGTCGACCCGAATGTTATGGGTCGGCTTGATAACTGGCTCATATTGTGCCTACTATGGACAAGATGCTCGGGCCTTGGTCGACAAAGGCTGGCAAGTCGAAGTGCTTTGAGTCTTTTTATCGAAGATGACCGGACAATTGATCTCCATGCCTTGGGTTTACCCATGATGATACTAAGGTCTTAATGGCAGGGTGATAACTCTGAGGCTGGGCTTCATACTGGACCTAAGTCTTCATAATCCTCCTATGGCCGAAAGGCGACTGTTGGAGTCGACCAAAGGGTTGTGCTTTGGGTTTATTCCTGATAAGGTACCAAGGGTTTTAAAATCCGACTGAGGAGTCGAACGTCTAGAACTGTGAAGAAAGTTGACTAGGGCTTCCCCTATGGCCGAAAGACGACTATGGAAGTCGGTCATAAGGTTGTACCTTTGGCTTATCCTGATGATGATCCAAGAGCTTGAAATCCGACTGAGGAGTCGAACCACCTAGGCTCTTGAGATTCGACTAGGTTTTCCCCTATGGCCGAGAGACGACTGTGGGAGTCAACCAAAGGGTTGTGCCTTGGGCTTATATTGATGAGGAGCCAAGGGCTTGGAATCCGACTGAGGAGTCGAATGCTTAGAACTGCGAAGAAAGTTGGCTAGAGCTTCCCATATGGCCGAGAGACCACTGTGGGAGTCAGTCATAGGGTTGTGCCTTGGGCTTATCCTGATGAGGAACCAAGGGATTGAAATACGACTAATGAGTCAAACCACCTAGGCTCTTGAGAGTCGACTAGGTTTTTCCAATCCTCTAAGGTCGAAAGGTGAATGTGAGAGTCGACCAAAGAGTTGTGCCTTGGGCTTATCCTGAAAAGGAGCCAAGGGCTTGCCATGATGGTCGATGAGAGCCGGAGAAATCGAACCATATATTGTGCCTTGGGCTTACCGTGATAAGGAGCCAAGGACTTTGAAATCCGACTAAGGAGTCGAACCACCTATGTTCTTGAGAGTCGAGTAGGTTTTTCCAATCCTCTAAGGTTGAAAGGTGAATGTAGGAGTCGATCAAAGAGTTGTGCCTTGGGCTTATCCTGAAAAGGAGCCAAGGGCTTGCCATGATGGTCGATGAGAGCCGGAGGAATCGAACCATATGTTGTGCTTTATGCTTACCCTGATAAGGAGCCAAGGGCTTTGAAATCCGACTAAGGAGTCGAACCACCTAGGCTCTTGAGAGTCTACTAGGTTTCCCTATGGCCGAGAGACGATTGTGGAAGTCGGCCAAATGGTTGTGCCTTGGGCTTATCCTGATGAGGAGCCAAGGGCTTGGAATCCGACTGAAGAGTCGAACGCCTAGAACTACGAAGAAAGTTGACTAAGGCTTCCCCTATGGCCAAGAGACGATTGTGGAAGTCGGCCATAGGGTTATGCCTTGAGCTTATCCTAATGAGGATCCAAGGGCTTAAAATCCGACTAAGTAGTCGAACCACCTAGGCTCTTGAGAGTCGACTAGGTTTTTCCAATCCTCTAAGGTCGAAAGGTGAATGTAGGAGTCGATCAAAGAGTTGTGCATTGGGCTTATCCTGAAAAGGAGCCAAGGGCTTGCCATGATGATCGATGAGAGCCGGAAGAATCGAACCATATGTTGTGCCTTGGGCTTACCCTGATAAGGAGCCAAGGGCTTTGAAATCCGACTAAGGAGTCGAACCACCTAGGCTCTTGAGAGTCGACTAGGTTTCCCCTATGGCCGAGAAATGACTCTGGGAGTCGGCCAAAGGGTTATGCATTGGGCTTATCATGATGAGGAGCCAAGGGCTTGGAATCTGACTGAAGAGTCGAATGCCTAGAACTTTGAAGAAAGTTGACTAGGGCTTCCCCTATGGCCGAGAGACGACTGTGGGAGTCGGCCATATGGTTAAGCCTTGGGCTTATCCTGATGAGGAGCCAAGTGCTTGAAATCCGGGTGCCAAAGGTGCAGGTGTGGAAGTCTCTGTGGCTCTGGCTACCACCTTGTATGCTCGGGTATCTTTCACGTCCATGTATCCATGGGCGTTGGCCATCAATTGCTCATAGCTGGCAACTGGCTTCTTAGCAAGAGAGTCGGCCAATGTATTATTCTACAGGTCGTCTATGAGTGCTGACATGGTGACCGTACTCCCTGGATTGTGGACTTCCAGCCTCTTGGCTTGGAATCTCTTGAAGTAGGCCCGGAGGCTCTCTTCTGGCCCCTGCTTCGTTTGGATCAGCACGTGAGGGGGAAGCTTCTACTTGGCATCAGCTAGGAAATGGTGGATGAACTTTCGGCTAAGTTGTTGAAAGTTTCTGATGGATCTCTTCTCGAGAGTGTTCCACAAGAGCTTAGCACTCCCTGAAAGAGTGATAGGAAAACACCGACAGAAAATTACTTCTGAGGCTTGGAGCATAATCATCACATCATAATAATTTTGAACGTGCTCGGAGGGGTCTCCCTCGCCCTTGTATGTCTCTATGCGAGGCGTTTTGAATTGCTCATACGTGATATTCATAAGGTCGTCTGAAAGGGGGTTGTTACTCCCAAAGATGCTTGCGATCGGTCTGTTGACTCGATCGTATCCAGAGGCTCTAATGATAGCCTAAGGGACTAGAGAGGCACGGTGGTGAAGAGTCTTAGAGACTGCTTCTTGTAGCTGTGGAAGCAGACTGAGAAGCTCATTGGAGAAGGCAGCAAATTGCTCTTGGCAAGATTAAGAAATCATATGAGTTGTTGCTTCAAGCTGGGCTAGAGTAGCATAGCTCTAATGAGGTCCTCTAGGATGAGATTGCTCAGCTCTATCTTCAGAACCAGACATGTTCTCTCAAAAAAGAAAGAATGCCCCACGGTGGGTGTCAAACTGTTGATGTTCGATATCACACAGACTATTAATCCAGAAGAGGATGCTTGCGGAGTTGATGAAGGATGATGAAGGGAATCTCTTCCTTTCCCGACTTTATGTCTGGCCATTGAGTTGAGAGTTTGCGATCTGCACAGAAGAAGTCATGAGAGGGTGGGGTGATGATTACCTCGTGGTACCTCCAACGATCAAGTTAGTTGATGAACTTGAGTTTGAGTGGAGCAATAGAACTATCTCTTCTTATGCTATGTGCATTAGAGATGATGATCTCTTAGATTTAGATCAGGAGGAAAGTTTAGATTGTGAACCTGCCAACTTTCCAACCCCCCTCCTTTCCTTTCTTCTTTTATGGTGAATAGCATCTGTAATTATAGAGGATGCCAAGGGCAGATTGGTCACTTTATGAGCATAATGTAAGGTGATGGTAAGGGGTGAGCTGGAGGTTGAGTCACCTTTTGTTCTATACGTGTCGGTTTATGAGTGACGGGAGGTCACTTCGATGATATTGGGAGCCAGTAGTCGGCGAGACTTGTCGGTTTGTGAGTGACGAGAGGTCACTTCAGCGACATTGGGAGCCAGCAGTCGATGAGTCTTGTCGGTTTGTGAGTGATGGGAGGTCACTTCAGCGACATTGGGAGCCAGCAGCCGATGAGTCTTCAGACGGCTGAGGATGGGGACATAATAATGATCATCAAAGGTTAAATAATATTGAGAAATAATATTATGGGTCATCCTCGGGAGGAGTGTCGGCTAACGCTGAGCAGCGATCTTTTGATATGAAGAGGATCGACTGAGTTCGCCTCTCAAGTCGCCTTTGAGGAATGATGCCGACCCGACTGGGGGAGTGACGACTCTGATGTCCTTCAGGTCGACTCCGAGGAGTGTTAAATCTCTGGAATGCTGATTTTCATACCGACTAACACTACCTTCCGAGTCGGCAGATCGTGTCGGCTTGTCTTGCTGGTCGAGATGTCGACTCATCAGATCATACATTTGGAAACAGTTGTACCTCATAATAGTATGTTTACATAGAATTATTTACATATTGGTTCCTCAAATCTTCAATAATTTCATATTAGGCCCCCAAATCTAAATAATTGCTCCTTAGTCCATTAAATCCTAGTCTTATTGCAAATATAGTCCCTCAATGATAAAATACCCTCATTAATATTTTCTATTTTGCAATTTGACATTCAAAAGTTTATACTTTCTTAAACTTTGATGTTCACAAGTTTTCTTGACACGGTGATATCTTAAATATTGCACCTTTTTTTTTACTTTGACACCTCAAATATTTTTAACACTTTGATACCTCAAAGTTTATACATTTTTTTAACTTCTATACCTTAAAGATTCTTATTTTTTTTTACCTTGTATTAGAAACAACTTTGACGTATCAAAGTTAAAAAGATGTGAACTTTATATCAAACTACTAAAAAACTTTGGTACTAAAGTTAAAAGGTATAAACTTTAAATTATCAAAGTGTAAATAATCTTTAACTTTGTTGAGCAAGATGAGTTTTAAGAGAGAAATCATAACTATGAATTACTTTCGTTACTGAAGAACCAAATTGCAAGACACCTTGAATTTGAGGGACTAATATGAAATTATTAAAGATGCGAGAGATTAGTTTTCTCGAAAACATTTCTTTGTGAACCACAAATAAGCCTTTATAATTATTATTATTTTGATTTTGTCTTTCTCCATACTAATTTGTGAACATAACAACTACAAAGGCATTAATATCATGCAAATGATTTAACTAATATTTTTTCTAAATTAAAACAAGTCTTTTTTCTTTTGCTTTTTCCGTACTAATTTATCTACAATGCAACTATCAAAAGCATTAATACTAGCCATATGCTTAAACCATTATTTTTTATTTTTCCTGAACTAATTTATCTACAATACAAAACCGAAAAATGTTTTTGTTCGCAAGGCATAAAAGAAAATTTTGAACCAAATCGATTAAATATTTTTGTTCACAAGGCAAGAAAGATTCCAGCACTAATTTATCTACAAAACAAAATTCGAAAAATAGCTTTGTTCACAAGGTAAAAAAGATTCATAAAGTCTAATGGTAAACAACCAGTACATATTCATTAAGTCAAGTTATTTTAGAGTGCTAGGATTAACATGTAGAGCCTTGGCTTATATGTCACAATTAATTTAGAGTGTTGGACGTCGTATAAGAAATCATCCCTTCTTAAAGCACTAGGGATTAGAAAAAATATGGTTCCTTAATGCATACAGTATTTATTCCCTGACACTAACATGATGAATCTTATAGAGCCAAAAGCTATAAGTTCTCTGAAATAATTAAAATGAACATGTTAACACAGCTGACAACATTTCTCTCAAAAAAAAAAAAAAAACACAGCTGACAACAAATACTAAATTAAAAAACTATGGAAATCCACGCATCCGCAAAATCCACAAGAATGAACAAAAATTTCACCAAAGATACGCAGCAAAAGGAGAAAATAAAAAAATATTAATGCATTAAATAATCAAGGAGGCAGAATAAAGATAATATAAATTATCTGAATGAAAACAAAGCGAAAATAGATTCGTGTAGGAAGGAAAAGAAATGAAAAAGTAATCAAATATCTGCAATAATATTCTAAAGAAAAGAAGAAAAACCTTCAAACTATAGACGAATTGAGCAAAAGATAAAAAAACAGCAAGAAAAAAAAATAAGAAAATAAGAAAGAAGCAAGGGAAGAGGGTAACCTGCAAGAAGCTTTAGCCCAAAGGCTGCCAAAGAAAAGAGGGGAACACTCGCTTCCGATCCAATCCACACGTTGATACAGTAGAGACGCCATAACCCTCTTCATCAACTCTAATAATATAATATAATAATACAATGAAGGACCATATAAATTTTTTTTTTTTTTGCTATAAAACCAAAAATTCTTAATTTCTTTTTAAATTCACTCACTTCACAATAAGTCTTTGACTTAAAATACTCCAATAAATTACTTTTTAACTTAATTTATATTTAATAAATTTTTTACATCATAAGTTGTAACTGTAGATTGGTTACTTAGCTATAAATCTTATCCTTATTTATTTTCAGACCTACCCATTACAAGGATTTATTTTTATAAATCTAAAATATTAAATCTATTTATTTTTGAACTACACACCTCGAAAATCACTCTTAGAAGCTACATGAATCTATTTTTAAATTCAATTTGTGACGGTTTGTACATATGATTTAAGTTGTAATATTTTACTTTGACTGCTATATTTCTTTTCTAAGAATCTAAGTGTACAATGTTTTAGACCAAATGTTTAAGCATTATTTTAGTTTTTTTACAATGCCACAATATCGTAAATGGTAGATGAGATTTTTCCTATAAATTCAAAGCTTTATGCTCATTTATTTTTAAATTCACCCACTTTGCAAAGATTTATTTTCCTAAAATAAAAGTATTCTGGTAGTTTTCTATACATTTAAGTTGTTATATTTGATTTTAATATGTTAAAATTTTATTCTAAGTGGTTAGGTAGAGTAGGGATTCTATCAGAACACCATATCCAATAGGGTGATTTATACCACTCATGGGTGACTAAATTGTTAGTTTGTGAATTATGGTTATTCTATTAATGGTGCAAATGCCCCCGCTTTTATATGGGTGATTTTTATAGAATTCCTATTACTTTGGTACACCATATATTTTATAAATTAAATACTTAACAATGTTGCATTTTTTTCCATGCTAATGAGGCTACATTGAAAATATTTTTTGTGTATAAACTCAAAATTTTAGCCTATTGCGTGCCTTTTAAACTTACTCTCTTCCTAAAAGGAGTTCTTGTGTATACGCTCAAAATCTTGCCTTCATTTATTATTAAAGTCACTCACCTCCAAGATCACTCTTGAGATCCAAAATACTCATTCGAACAAATATTTTGAGCTCACTTTATAGTTTTCACCAGCTCGTCATATGAGCGATTTTCTATATTTTATTATAACCTTGTATATTTTCGTTCTAATCCAAAGTCATACTATTTATTTTTAAACTCACACATTTCCAAGGTTACTCTTAGACACAAAATACTTAACATTATTTTGAGATCTATTTTGTATGTCAACAGTTTGATATTAATTGTGAGTTATTATATTTTTGTTTTAAGTTGTCAGCTACGATATATTGTTTAACTAAATATTTAATCTTTTTTTCCCTCTAAACCCGAAGTTCCCCTCCATTTTTTCTTCACTATAAAACCAAATTTCCCCAATTTATTTTTTAAAATTTATTCACTTTCATAATTAGTCTTCAAACTAAAATAATTCAAAAGTACTTTTAAACTTACTTTGTATTTCATAAATTTGTTATATCATATTTAAACTCACTTTTCTAAACTCATGTTTTATATCATATTTAAACTCACTTTGTATTTCATGAATTTTGCCTATAAATCTTATCCTTATTTATTTTTAAATCTACCCACTTTTAGAAAGAGTTTTTTGTATTATCAATCTAAAGTCATAGATCTAATTTTTTAACCCATTCATTTCCAAAATCACTCTTAGACTCAAGAAACTACATCAAACTGTTTTTGATTAACAATAGACATGTTTTTCCTTCTTAGTTTAAATAATAAGAATATTAGCATGTTGCAATTTTTTATACTCAACAGTGGCACAAAGCTTCCTTCAAGAACATGATGGATAAGTTCTCTAGCATTGGCTTTAGCCCTTGCCAGGTATATATCCTAGGTTTATTAGGATGTGAAAAGCTATGGTCGAATGTCATTCTACTTCTAGGACCTAATTCAGAAGCATCTTCATTCCACATATGGTTTAAGTTGTTATATTTTACTTTGATTTATAATATTTCTTTTCTAATAATCTAGGTGTACAATGTTTTAGACCTAATGCTTAAGCACTATTGTAGGTTCACATTGTTGAAATGTCGCTAATGGTAGATGAGTTGTTTTCCTATAAGTTCAAGGTTTTATGCTTATTTATTTTTAAATTCACCCACTTAGCAAAGATTTTTTTCTTAGATCAAAAGTATTTTAGTAGTTTTCTATACATGTAAGTTGTTATATTTTATTTTAACATGTAAAACTCTACTCTAAGTGGTTTGCTTAGGGATTCTATTAGAATACCCTGTCCAATAGGGTAATCTATACAACTCATGGGTGGTTAAATACTTAGTTTGTGAATTATAGTTATTCTAATAATTGTGCAAACAACACCACTTTTATATGTGTGGTTTTCATAGAATTCTTACTATTTTGATGTGCCGTGTATTTTATAAATTAAATACTTAACGGTGTTGCATTTTTATTTTTTCCATGCTAACAAGGCGGTATCAAAAAAATATTTTTTGTATATAAACTCAAAAATTTAGCCCATTGCCTTTTAAACTTACTCTCTTCCTAAAAGGATTTCTTATGTATAACACCCAAAATCTTGTCTTCATTTATTATTAAAGTCACTCACCTCCAATATCACTCTTAAGATGTAAAATACTCATTCGAACAAATCTTGAACTCACTTTACATTTTTCACCTACTTATCATATGTGAGTTTTTATAGTTTGTTATAACCTTGTATATTTTCGTTCTAAATCCAAAGTCATACTAATTATTTTTAAACTAACTCATTTTCAAAGCCACTCTTAAACGAAAAATACTCAACACTATTTTTAAATCTATTTTGTAGTACAACTATTTGGTATACATTGTGAGTCATTATATTTTTTAAAGAGGTGAACTACGATGTTTCTTTTAACTAAATATTTAATCCATAATTTGTTTTGCCTCTAAGCCCAAAGTTCCCTCCATTTTTTGAGTCCACTCATATTCATAGTTATTTTTTAAATAGTTAGTTGTACTATGTAACCAAATGTCTTTACCATTATATTATTTCTTTTTCCATGTTAATATTGCAGCATAATGAACTATGAATGTGTTTTTTCTTTTTTGCCTCATTTATTTTTAAACTCACTCACTTTTCAAAAAAAAATTATCTTTAAACCAAAAGTTTTACCTTCATTTACTTTTAGACCCACACACTTTATAGATCATGGATATAACATACTTGAAAGAATTAATTTTAAACTATTGTATATTTAGTTTTATATCATTGTATGATGATATATTTTTGCTTTAACTTGGTATTTTATTCAAAATATTAGGCGTATAATATATTTTTAGGCCAAATACTTAAACAATACTTTTTATTGTTTTCATGCAGATATCGGGGTAATGTGCAGGTCAATTTTGCTTGTATATATACTAAAGTTATTGGGGCCAGTACTAGCTACTATGTAAATGAATAGTAACTTTTCTATTAATAAACTTTTTCTGAGGAAAATTCCAACCAAAGGATATCTTAGTTAGTTAAAACCCATGGAAGCAACCCAAGGATCATAGGTTCGAATCTTTGGGCCCCTACCCCCACCATTTTTTTAAATTAAGGTTATTATTTAGTATTAGTCCCTCTAATCTTTAGTAATTGCATATAAGCCCCTCAGATCTCAGTAATTGCTAATTAGTTCTTTAAATTTCAATAATTGCGCATTAACCCTTTAAATCTCAATAATTGCTCACTAGTCCCTCAAATTCTATGATCATTGTAATTTAGTACCTCAGTGACAAAAGTACCCTCATCTAATATTTTTTAAATGGTTATCTGTAGTTTGGCATTTTTAGAGGGTATTATTGACATAGCGTTGTTCAGATATTGGCCTCTCTGTTAGGCCCTTTTATTTTGATGATGATTTGCCAAACAATTTATAGATAATTTGTTTCCTAGTGGTTATGACTTGTTTCTTTTTACAGGATATTCATATATGATGAAAAGCCATCCATATCAGAGTTAAAGATTCAAGATCAAGCCATGTGTGCAATCACCTAGGTATATTAGTAGTTTTGTAATGTATATTGTGTGAATGTATTTCAAGCTCAATATATATATATATACACACACAATTTTGATTTTATTACAAAATGAGTTTATTTGAGAAAATAATACAATATTGGTTTATTAATCTTGTTTACATTACATTTATGTTTTATAACGTTTATAAAAACATTTCATAAAGTTTTCACATGCTCTTACATGTCAAACTTCATTTTCAAGATTCATCAAAATATGTATTATGTATATTTTTTTATAAATGTTGAGTTTTCACAAATACGAGGACTTTTTTACAAAATTCTTTTTTAAATAAGTTTGTCAAAATGTTTATAAATTATTTACAAAGTTTCACATTTTTAGGAATTTATTTACAATTTTTTAAAGGCTTTTGAACTCAATTTTAAAATTGATTAAGGCTGATAACCTGTTATCAGTCGACTGGTCAGTCGACTGATAACGTCAGTTGACTGATGTGTCGACTGATGAAAGTGTCTGTAATCATCAAAAAGTTTTTGTTTTGTTTTGGTCGACTGATAAAGGTCGTCAGTCGATTGATGAGCTGGAAAATTTCTACAACGGTCAACTCATTAGTCGACTGATGAAACTCGTCAGTCGACTGATAAAACTCGTCAGTCGACTGATAAGCCTTCCAAGGGCTAGTTTTGTACAGTTTCCAAATTTTCGTTTTTGAGCTGTTTTGTCTTTTTATCTAGGTTTTGGCTAATGTCTTGAGCGCTTATAAATACCCCAGTACATTCAACTCTTTCACCCATCAAAAAGATTGTTTAATCAAGTTTTGAAAGAGTTTAGTTTGTGTTTAAGCATTGTTTTAATTTTTTTTCAAAAGAGGAGTTTTTCATAAGGAGGATGCTTTTAATTTCAACTGAGGAATTCATCCTCATCATCATATCTATAGCTCCTTGTATTCATAGAGAATATTTCTAACTCTTTTATCTAGCTTATTTATTATTTGATTTTCATATTCATTTCTTAGCTAGTTTCATTTGAGTTAGAATTTTTATTGTTCTCATTTATCACCCACACCTCAATTGAGCTTTTAATATTATTCATACAATATATTGTTGGGTTATGGTGAGTGATTTAGTGAGAGTGAGCGTCATAGTATTCTCATTCATTGATAGAGAATAAATCTTGTAATTGAGCCTTATTATGAGAGTATCACTTTGTAATACACATTTACACCGAGAGGAGTGTGTGGTGAGAACATAGTCGATACCAAGAAGAGTGACGTTGGTAGTAAAACCTAGAGAGAGGTAGTAAAGCTGAGCACTTGAGGGAGGCGATACGTGAGGACCAACACTTGATATTGTAGTTTGTGTATGTACATTGTAAGAGATTTGTAGAGTTTTCGGTGAGCTAGAAAACTGAGTGTGTAGAGAAGTTCTGGCTTCCAAACCGGGTGTGTCGTGATAGTGGATTTCTCCCCGGGAGTGGGGAGCGGAGACGTAGGTCGTGGGGACCGAACCCCGTGAACATATCATTTGTTTGTGATTGTATTGGCGCACTTATTTTTATATTCATATCTTATATCATCTTTGTATATTTCTTATTGTTTATATTGCCCACTATCTAGTTTAGATTGTTTACCCTTGTGTTACTTGTATATCCTTGCACATATATTATTCATATCTCATTTGCTAGGATATATTTGTTAATAAGTTTTAAATTTGCATAAATCAGATTAGATTAGCATAAACTCTATTCACCCCCTCTAGGATTCTTTCTTAGTGGCAGTAGGGTGCTTTCACTCTCAAATCTTCAATAATTCCATATTAGTGTTGGGTTTTTGTATGCCCTCAAAACCACTTCTCATTATAACGACTACTTTGACGAAATAAATGTATTGCTTATTGGAGTTATCCTTTGTGGTGATTGGATGTTTTATTTAGCTGGTTGTCCTTGAATGATTGTTTGTGGCATACTTGGGGATGGGATCCTCATGGGATATGTATATCACAGGGTAACAATCATTCTAGAGTTATCGCAGTCACTGATAGGATTGGGCAAACTATCAGGTCAGGATTGTTGTATGGTTAGCTCCAGATTAGTGGATGGTCTATCTCAGCTATTTGACTAGGGTTGTCATAAGCTAACATAAAATTGCATCAGATTAGGTTTATCTGTGCAATGATGGACGTACGATTGTGTTTGTTTAAAAATCTGTCTCTATCGAACACTAAAATCATATTCCCTGTTGTGTACGAAATAACTCTTAATACTGAGATATGAGAAGAAACCAAGCTTTGGGCTTGGATCACTTTGATGTACCAATGAGTGAGACTTTGACAAGTCAACAACTCGGTATGTTGGGTGGTCGAGTTTCAGGCGTTGGGAACTTCTATATCAATATGGAATCCACCCTCTTTATAGAGTATATCCCCTTGAGTTGACTAGCAGTCTGGTTGCGGGAACCTGATCAGCTACTCGTGAGAGTAGAAGCAAACCAGAAGTAACAGTCTGGTCGTGGATCAAGGATTAGAGGTAGGTGAACTGGTTAACAGATTAATCTCCGGTACACTTACTGATATTTCGGTGGAGGGGTATATTCGTCAGATTACTTCAGGACTATGGCTTGCATAAGCGTTTATCTAATTTCTAGAGTGCAGCAAACGCTCTATAGTGGAGTCAGCGTTTGTTAACTCAGTTAGTGAGTTCGTCGGTCTTGACGTAGATGCTCACTGACTGTAGTTGGAGCTGGAAATAGAAGACCCTAGGTGTCCCACCTCTAGGTCACAAATGATTTATTCACGGTAGTTAATTTGATGAACAAATATATAAGGTTTATATTAATTGGATTGGATCCAATAGGAAATATAAACTGGGTTTTTTGAGTCTTGGATACATCCGTGTTGATTATTGGGTTGGACCCAATAATGGTCTACATGAATGGATAAGGCACCTTATCACTTAGATATTAAATAATATTTAATATTATTCAATTAGTGATAAGGGAGGTTGTTTAGGATATAGTTTGTTTCAAACTAGGAATCCTAACCAACATTAGTTTTGGAGCCCTTCTGATTTGGATCGACCTCTGAAATGGAGTTCTAATCTGGAAAATCCCTGATAGGATAAGACTAAATAATATCAGATGAGGCAATTGAAAATTTGTATAAAAAGCCTTGGGTTACCCCAACTACAAAATAGGAAGATAGTCCCTGTAGTTCAAGGGGTGTTCATCAATTAGACTGGGAGTCCCACAACTCATTGTGAAGGAGATCGTGATCATAGAAGTGAAGGCACTGCGGCGGCAAGCAATCTTTCTTCGACCTTTTCTTCTTCTTACAGATTCATCTTCATCAAAGAGTTTGAAGATTTGTTTCCCAAATCAGAGCGGAAACAAGAAATATGATCTAAACTATTATTTTAAGTTTTTTATCTTAGATTGTACATAGTTCTTTTTGCGTAGACTAAGGACAATGGATATGGATAACAAGTAGGTAGCTAGTATTAAATAATAGTTTTTACTTGATCACATCCTTGGGGTAGCCATGGCTGAACCATGTAGCTTCCGTTAACTATATTAAATAATAGTTTTCACTGGATCACATCCTTGGGGTAGCCATGGCTAAACCATGTAGCTTCATTAACTATATTAAAAACATAAAAAGTGAGGTTAAGGAAATCGTGTTTCACAACATTGGTATCAGAGCCCAGGTCTAATACTAGTTACATGTTATATCTTTTTAGTCAATTATTTCAAGTAGATAATCGGTTTACGTCATTAATTCAATTTAATATTCTATATCAAAGATAATGTGAGCACTGGATTCACGTTTTGGTATTAGATTAATATTGTTTTGAATAGATATGATGTTTTGGATTATTTACAAAGTTGAAATAATTTAATGCGCTATAATTTAGAACTGTATGTACTGTGCTAACCCTTGTTTTTGCAGCACATAGCCCTTTTCTCCTATGGTTCTTTGCTATGTGTGTTGTTGCTCAGAAAATTGTATGTATATATCTGCCTGTGACGAATGTGTTGTAGTTATAGGGCACTACAAGGTTTCCCGGCAATGGGCATGAAGTGGTTTCCCAGTTTTTATTCGTAGATCGTTTATACGCCTCCTAGGATATAGAGAGGCATAGTTTTGATGTATATTAGATTCATAGATGTACCTTATGGTGGCTATCCATGGAGTTCCATACAAAGAGCAATCGATCAACAGATGGTGGAAGAACAGGTTCAAAAAAAAAGGGCCAGTGTGTTCCTTGTTTTTTTTTTTTTTTGTGTGATTGCTTAGATGTTTTTCTTTCTTGATTTTATGCATTGATTTTCATCTAGATATGCATTAAAAGATAAAATCCTAAATAAATTTAAAATATCAAGTAGGATGTTTGTTGGAAATTTGAAGTAAAAAGACAATGAAAGAAAAATTTGACTTGTATTCCTCTCAAAATTAATTACAATTTGGATTCCGATTACAAAAGAGAGGAGAATGAATTTGATTCTCCCCTTTGTTTAATTCTGGGTTCTTCACGGTGGCGATGAGATGCCTCCCTCGAATGCTCGCGTCGAGTTTGCTTCTCGTTGACGATCCGAACGTCTTGATTCACTGGAACGATGTCTTCTCCTCACGATTTGACGCTGTGGAGAACTTGTGTGGCAAGTTTTGAAATAACTCTTGACGAGTTGATAACTCTGAACGAGTTTTAGAAGAACTCGTAGAGTAAGTTTTGAACTCTGATCGAGTTGATAACTCTGACGAGTTTTAGAAGAACTTGCAGAGCAAGTTTTGAACTCTGATCGAGTTGATAACTCTGAACGAGTTTGAACTCTTGAAAAAGAGTTGATTTGAACCGAAAGTTCGGTTAATAAGCCAAGGAAGAAGCTCCTGTTGTTGGTCTCCACCAAGCTAGCCGCAGATCGCTTCTTTGCTCCCCAAAAAAAAAAGGATCCCAGAGCCCAGAGCCAAAAAAGCCAAAAAGCCAAAAAGCCGCCCCCGAACTCAGTTGAGTTTCTGATATTTATAGGGTATAACCGCCCCCTTAAATATCTCCTTAATGAGGGTTTAATGGGGTCTAACTGTTTCCCATAAATCTCTTCATAATAGGGTAGTGATCCCCTAAAATCTTGGGGAGAAAACGGTTCTGGAACCGTTCAAATCGTGCTTGAACGAGTTAAACGCTGAAAACAGCGTTCTGGGCTCGAACTGTGCGTTTCTGGACCTGAAACGCACAGTTGAGGTTGAAAACGCACAGCTGGGGCTGAAAACGCACAGTCGAGGCTGAAAACGCACAGCTGGGCCTGTAAACGCACAGTTAAGGCTGAAAACGCACAGCTGGGCCCATAAACGCACAGTTAAGGCTGAAAACGCACAGCTGGAGCTGAAAACGCACAGCTGGAGCTGAAAACGCACAGTTATGCTGTTTTAGAGATTAACTCTGCGTTTTGATGTTGAAAACGCAGAGTTGAGCCTGTTAACGGCTGAAAACGCACAGTTGTGCTATTTTAGCGATTAACTCTGCGTTTTGATGTTGAAAACGCAGAGTTGAGCATGTGCGCTTTGACTCTGTAATGCAGAGGCGAACCTTAGGCGGGCTTGGCGGGCTTCAGGCTAAGTCCAATGTTCTGATGAAGTCCAGTCTTGCAGACGGACCTCAGAACATAATTTGCTGCGAAGAACAGGTCATAACTTTCAAACCGTAAGTCGGAATTAGACGAATTATATATGAAAATCGGCTATCTCGACGAGACGGGGTTTTAATATGAAGAGACCGTCAATTTGTAGTCTCTTTTGCTAGAACTTTGCACAGATCGTCCTCTTGTGATCTTCGTCTTGGCTTCTTGTAAATATGAGAGTCGTCAGATTGTAACTCCCGATGTTGATTGTGAAGACTGTTGAATTGGGGCTTTCATTAGTTGTTGTGAAGGTCGTCAGATTGTAGCCTTCTATGTGAAAGTCCTCAAATTGTAGCCTTCTGGAAGTCGTCAAGTTGTAACTTCCATCATCGGTGTTTGATGGGGGATCAACTATCTATTGTGATTTTTAGACAGCCTACATAGGAGAAGGGACTAGTTAGCCCTACGGTCTTCCATCATCGATCCTCTGTTAGATGAGGATAAAATGCATCTATGCCGGTCGCTTTAGACGGCAGTCCCTAAAGGAATGTATTTTATTCTCATTGTTTTCAGGAAGATTATCTAAAGATAGGATGGATGAGACATATTAGAGAGGTGAGACCACCTACAGTAGCTCCCTACTTGAAATGGTTATCATTCATACTAGATGATGGAATAATACTTGACTAAATGTTTGTTTGAATGTCTCCTACAGAGCATTGATAAACTTTTAGAGACCGAAGTAGATCAGTAGTTGTAATTATACAATGGTTACCAACCTATAATAGTAAAGTAGTATTTGTCCTTCCTAAAGAAGGGATGTTACATTATTATTATATACTGATGCATTAGAATCATATTATTTTATTGTATTTTTTATGATTAGACGATTCTATATGCTTTTAAGTCTGATTTGTTTTATATTTAATTTCAGCATGTCTTCATCTTCATTTAATCCATTGTCTGCTATATTGAATCAAAATAAACTCAACGGTCAAAACTACGTAGACTGGAAGAGGAACATAGACATAGTGCTAACCACTGAAGGATACAAATATGTCCTTACCACACCCAAACCACAAGAACCTGATTCTGAGGCAACTCAGGAAGTAAAGGATAACCATGAAAAGTGGGTCAAAGCGAATGACATGGCAAAGTGTTATATCTTGGCCAGCATGACAAACATTTTACAGCACCAGCATCAGTACTATATTATTGCTAGTGACATCATGTTCAACCTGAACGAGATGTTTGACTCGCAAGGTCTCCTTGCAAGGCAGAAGGCCATGCGAGAGTTTTTGAGTACGAAGATGAGTGAAGGAACTTTAGTGCAGGATCATCTCCTGAAGATGTTTGATCATCTAAATACACTAGAGGTCCTTGGGGCTGAGATTGACGGAGAATCTCAGGTTGATATGATCCTGGAATCGTTGCCGGAGTCCTATGATCAGTTCAAGTTGAACTATGTTCTGAATCATAAGGACTACTCCCTTAGTGAGCTCATGATCAGTTCAAGTTGAACTATGTTCTGAATCATAAGGACTACTCCCTTAGTGAGCTCATGAGCGCACTATAGGCAACGGAGGGGATTATCAAGCCCACTCCTTCTATTCAAAATACTGAGAAGACTTCTTTTAAGGCTGGCCCCAAAAGGCAGAAACAGTTTAAGAAAAGGAAGCCTAAACATCCAAAGGGAAAGACAGGACCTGCTACTGGTGGTGTGGGTAAGGGTAAAGGCAAGTCTAGCAATGGCGGGGAGAAACCCAAAGGCAAGTGCTTCTTGTGCGGGGAAACCGGGCACTGGAAGAAGAACTGCCCAAAGTTTCTAGCCAGAAACAAGACAGGTAAGACTGAATTACAAGTAATTGAAGTTAGCTTTATTGCAGATACTTCTAATACTTGGTGCATTGATTCAGCTGCAACTCACCATATCTGCAATTCATTGCAGGGGTTTCAGGTGAGCAGACAGCTTAAAGCTGGGGAAATCAGTCTTAGTCTTGGATCACATGCCAGAGTATCAGCGGAGGCAGTGAGAGTAGTTAGACTTTCATTTCAGAATAATAGAGTATTGATTTTGAATGCCTTGTATGTCCCCACTATAAGGAGAAACTTAATTTCTGTACCTGCATTAGCAGCACAAGGTTACACTTGTAATTTTGGACAGAATGTAGTTATCAAAATCAATGGAACTTTAATTTGCTCTGGAAAATTGTCTAATGGCTTATATTTCGTTTATCCCAATGTTATTGAGTTAAATGCATCTGAGGTTGTTGATTCTGTGTTGTCTAAGAAAAGAAAGTTTTCTCCTAGTTGTCCTACTAAACTATGGCACCTTAGACTTGGTCATATTAGTCTAAGTAGGATTAACAGACTTGTTATAGATGGTGTACTGCCTAATTTGGTAGTGGAACCCATCTCAATCTGTGAATCCTGTTTAGAAGGTAAAATGACCAAGAGATCCTTCCCTGTAAAGGGAAATAGGGCCAATGGTTTACTAGACTTGATACATAGTGATGCTTGTGGTCCTATGAACGTCAAGGCTAGAGAGGGTTATCTTTACTTCGTCACTTTTATTGACGATTGCTCGAGATATGGTTATACTTATTTGTTGCGGCATAAGTCTGAAGTCTTTAGCAAGTTCAAAGAATTCAAGGCTGAAGCAGAAAAGCAACTAGATAGAAGTATAAAATCTCTTTGATCCGATCGAGGAGGTGAGTACCTCTCTAGTGAGTTCATTGAGTACCTAGCGTAGCATGGGATCACATCTCATCTTACTGCACCAAGTACGCCACAACAGAACGGAGTATCAGAAAGGAGAAATAGAACTCTTTTGGGCATGGTCAGATCGATGATGAGTTACTCAGATCTACCAACTTTCCTTTGGGGTTACGCTTTGATAACAGCAACATATTTAATTAACTTAGTGCCTTCTAAGTCTGTTCCCAAAACCCCATGTGAGTTATGGATAGGGCGAAAGCCCAATTTATCCAAACTTAGGATCTGGGGTTGTCCAGCACATGTGCTTAAAGGGAACCCGGACAAGTTAGAAGCTAGATCTAAGTTATTGTATTTCGTGGGTTATCCAAAGGGTACAAGGGGATATCAGTTTTATAATCCTCAAGAACACATAATTATTGTAAGCACGCATGCTGTGTTCTTGGAGGAGGATTATATGATAACTGAAAAGTGTAGAGATCTCAAATTTGAGGAAGTGTCCTCAGATGTTCCAGTTATTCCAGTTCTACAAGAGAGTCAACCAGAACAAGAAACAACAGTTTTACCTACACCAGTCTCTAGTCAGATGCCTAGGCGTAGTGGGAGATTAGTCAGAACACCAAACAGATACTTTCATCTAGGTGAAGTCTTTGAGGCTATCTCAGAGACTCAGTCTGAGGATCCCACCACTTACCAGGAGGCAGTGACAGATGTAGACTCTAGCTTATGGAAAAAGGCTATGAACGCTGAGATGGGATCTATGTATTCCAATCAGGTCTGGGAGCTTGTTGACTTGCCTCCAAATGTTCGCTCCATTGGGTGCAAGTGGATCTACAAGCGGAAAAGAGGTTCAGATGGACAGGTCGAAGCCTATAAGGCTAGACTAGTGGCTAAGGGATACTCTCAGAGAGAGGGTATTGACTACGAGGAGACATTCTCTCCGGTTGCCATGATCAAGTCCTTCCGGATTCTCTTATCCATAGCAGCCTATCTTGATTGGGAGATTTGGAAGATGGACGTCAAGACAGCATTCTTGAATGGCTATCTTGAGGAGGACATCTATATGGATCAGCCAGAGGGTTTCGTAGCAAAGGGCCAGGATGGCATGGTCTGCAAATTGCGGAGATCCATTTATAGGTTGAAGCAAGCCTCACGGAGCTGGAACCACCGGTTTGATCAGGCAGTTAAATCCTTTGGATTTGATCAAAGCCCGGAGGAGCCCTGTGTGTATAAGAGAGGTAAAGGGAAATCAGTTGTGATTTTAATACTTTGTGTAGATGACATGTTACTCATGGGTAGTGACATTAATGCCTTATCTACGGTTAAAGTATGGTTGGCTAGTAACTTTGATATGAAAGATTTGGGAGAATCCAGCTACATTTTAGGCATCAAATTATATCAAGATCGACGTAATAAATTGTTAGGCATATCCCAGGCATCTTACATTGATAAGATACTAGAGCGTTTCAGCATGGTTAACTCCAAGAAGGGTTTCTTACCTTTCAGACATGGAGTTGCTCTCTCCAAGTCTCAGTGTCCCAAGACACAAGAGGAAAGAGATATCATGAGTAGGATTCCTTATGCATCTGCAATAGGAAGCCTCATGTATGCCATGTTCTGCACGCGTCCTGATATATGCTTTGCAGTTGGCATGGTCAGTAGATATCAGTCAGATCCAGGTCCAGCCCACTGGACAGCCATCAAGCATATAATTAAGTACGTAAAAAGGACTAAGGATCATATGCTGGTTTTCGGTGGAGAGGATTTGGTGACCATTGGCTATACATATTTTGACTTTATGTCAGATCAGGATTCAAGAAAATCGACATCTGGTTATGTATTCACCCTTGGTGGTGGTGCGGTTAGCTGGATGAGTATTAAGCAAAAGTGTATTGCAGATTCCACTACAGAGGCGGAATATGTGGCAGCTTCAGAGGCTTCGAAAGAAGCAGCTTGGCTAAGGAAATTCCTTACGGAGCTTGGAGTGGTACTTGATGCGGCTAAGCCCATTATTCTCTACTGCGATAACAGTGGGGCTGTCGCTAACTCCAAGGAGCCCAAATACACTAAAGGCCTCAGACATGTAGAGAGGAAATATCACCTTGTTCGGGAGATAGAGACGAGAGGAGACATAGTAGTGACCAAGATTGCGTCTGCAGACAACTTAGCGAATCCATTCACTAAGGCCTTGCCAACAAAGTTTTTTGATGTGCATATGGATAGAGTAGGTGTTAGACATATGAGTGATTGGTTGTGAGTGCAAGTGAGAGTTTGTTGGGTTTTTGTATGCCCTCAAAACCACTTCTCATTATAACGACTACTTTGACGAAATAAATGTATTGCTTATTGGAGTTATCCTTTGTGTGATTGGATGTTTTATTTAGCTGGTTGTCCTTGAATGATTGTTTGTGGCATACTTGGGGATTGGATCCTTATGGGATATGTATATCACAGGGTAACAATCATTCTAGAGTTATCGCAGTCACTGATAGGATTGGGCAAACTATCAGGTCAGGACTGTTGTATGGTTAGCTCCATATTAGTGGATGGTCTATCTCAGCTATTTGACTAGGGTTGTCATAAGCTAACATACAATTGCATCAGATTAGGTTTATCTATGCAATGATAGACGTACGATTGTGTTTGTTTAAAAATCTATCTCTATCGAACACTAAAATCGTATTCCCTGTTGTGTACGAAATAACTCTTAATCCTGAGATATGAGAAGAACCCAAGCTTTGGGCTTGAATCACTTTGATGTACCAATGAGTGAGACTTTGACAAGTCAACAACTCGGTATGTTGGGTGGTCGAGTTTCAGGCGTTGGGAACTTCTATATCAATATGGAATCCACCCTCTTTATAGAGTATATCCCCTTGAGTTGACTAGCAGTCTGGTTGCGGGAACCTGATCAGCTACTCGTGAGAGTAGAAGCAAACCAAAAGTTAAAGTCTAGTCGTGGATCAAGGATTAGAGGTAGGTGAACTGGTTAACAGATTAATCTCCAGTACACTTACTGATATTTCGGTGGAGGGGTATATTCGTCAGATCACTTCAGGACTATGGCTTGCATAAGCGTTTATCTAATTTCTAGAGTGCAGCTGTTTTCGTCAAAAGTTGCCTTCATCATTGATTTTATTAAAACTTCAAACGTTACAAATGAATTCAAATAACAAAGAAATGAAAATTACAAAATTCTTGAAAATAAACACAAGATCCGTTCGTCGTCTCTTTCTTGCGTGGGTCTTTAGCCTGTGACGGGGACGTCGATATCCGTGGACTACCTGGCAATCAGCTCTGATCCAGAAAAATCGGGCAGAGCTTCGTCGATCCGCGAGGAGATCTAGAAACTTGAAGCGCCTATCTCGATAAAAGCGAGATATTTGCTCTTCTTAGTATTACCACAACGGGATAATACTAAGGATCGGGTACGGGTGATGTAGATCTGACGAAGAACTCCTCTTACGTTGAAGTGCTCGATCAATCTTCACTCCGGCAGGGCTTCGCCTATTCTCCAAAATTCCAGATCTGAAAAAAATGAGGCCTAAGGCTTGTATTTATAGGCATGAGGGGTTGTGGAGCGGTTAAAACCATTTAAGGGGGTCAAATCCGCGTTGGGACACCCTAGGGGTGTCTTGGCCTGGCCGGGTGTCTTGGCTTCGCCGAGACACCCTTGGGGTGTCTTGACTTGGCCGAGACACCGTAGGTGCCTCGGTTCAGCTCTGAGACGTTTTCAATGCCCGTTTGACCGTTTTCGCTGTAACTTCTTCGTATGAACTCGGATTTGAGTGATTCCAAATGCGTTGGAAAGCTGACGAGGAGTTCTATCAGCTCCGATGGTTGGATTATCTGTAGAATGAATGAGACACAAAGGGCGTTGTTCCTTTTGTAAATATCGCGGGGCTCCTGATTAGCCCGCACCTTCGTTATTCCAAAATTCTGTCAGCTCACGTAGTTCGTCGATTCACTTCAAGCGTTCACCGACATCAATCGAACTCCTGTGAACCAGATAGTGATGTTCATTGTCATTCCTTAACACTGAGCTGTTCGTAGAGACCTATAGGTGATTTTCGACGCCTACAGATACCCCCTCCAAAGTATTCCGGACTCGTTTCTTTTATAGAAGAGGCTGGAATACTTTAGATGTGATTGGTCTAGCCTTCAGTCAGCGTAAATGACCTGTAGTTAGCTTCAACTCTTGACTCCTTCGATTTTCGGTCTATCCAATGCTTTGACGAATAGCCGAAGTTCTTCCGGCGCTGCGTTTATCGCTTGGCCGTCGTCGGAGTCTCGAGTCTACAGCTGATGAATTGAGTTTGGCTCGTGTCATTGACTTTGAACTATGTTGACTTTTTGTCGCAACGCGTTGACTGGCGTTGACCTAGGGTTACGCGCCGACCGGCGTTGACCCTAGGGTTTCGAACGTCAAACTTTGACTTTTTGGTCGCAACGCGTTGACTGGCGTTGACCTAGGGTTACGCGTCGACCGGCGTTGACCCTAGGGTTTCGAACGTCGAACTTTGACTTTTTGGTCGCAACGCGTTGACTGGCGTTGACTGGTGTTGACCTATGGTTACGCGTTGACCGGCGTTGACCCTAGGGTTTCGAACGTCGAACTTTGACTTTTTGGTCGCAACGCGTTGACTGGCGTTGACCTAGGGTTACGCGTTGACCGGCGTTGACCCTAGGGTTTCGAACGTCGAACTTTGACTTTTTGGTCGCAACGCGTTGACTAGCGTTGACCTAGGGTTATACGTTGACCGGCATTGACCCTAGGGTTTCGAGCGTCGAACTTTGACTTTTTGGTCGCAACGCGTTGACTGGCGTTGACCTAGGGTTACGCGTTGACCGGCGTTGACCTTAGGGTTTCGAACGTCGAACTTTGACTTTTTGGTCGCAACGCATTGACTGTCGTTGACCTAGGGTTACGCGTTGACCGGCGTTGACCCTAGGGTTTCGAACGTCGGATGTTGACTTTTTGGTCGCAACGCGTTGACTAGCGTTGACCTAGGGTTACGCGTTGACCGGTGTTGACCCTAGGGTTTCGAACGTCGTATGTTGACTTTTTGGTCGCAACGCATTGACTGGCGTTGACCTAAGGTTACGCGTTGACCGGCGTTGACCCTAGGGTTTCGAACGTCGAATGTTGACTTTTTGGTCGCAACGCGTTGACTAGCGTTGACCTAGGGTTACGCGTTGACCGGCGTTGACCTTAGGGTTTCGAATCGTTCGGTGTCGATTAGTATGGATCTTGTCGAAATATCCAACCACCGACGAAAAGTAGGCGAATTCGGACTTCAAAAGGGTTCGAGGGGGCTCAAATTGGGTTGGGACACCCCAAGGGTGTCTCGGTTAAAACCGAGACCCCCCCCCGCCTTTATTTTATTTTATTTTTCTTCTTTCCTTCTTTTGTTGTTTCTTCTTTTGAACTTTCCTTTTTTGTTTTAATTTTGTTTCTCCTTTTGTTTTCCCCCTTCTTTCCAAATTTTCAAAAGAGAATCCCTCTCAAACTCCTTCTTCCTCCTTTCATCCATACCCCATTATTTCTCTCTTTCAAGAACCCAAAAACCCATTAAAACTCTTCCCCTAAAATTCGGATTTTTGCATCCCCTCCTTGGCCGAAATTTCCTCTCCTCCAAGCTAGGGTTTTTTCTTCATCCTCAAGCTCAAAGAAAGCTTCTTGGTTTTGGGTAAATTTCCTCTCACAAGCTCTCCTTTTTTTTTTGAAAAGATTGTAGTTTTATGCTTGTAATGGGGGTATAGCATGAATTTACATTCCAAGATCCTAGCTTTTTGTTCTCATGAGTTAGAAGATAGGCTCTTTGATGATGAGTTGTGTATGCACAAATATTTGGGGGTTTTATGCAAAACTTGCAATAGGGCCGAAATTTGGGGGACTTTTATGCAAAAGTGGACTGAAATTTGAGGGTTTTCTATGCAAATATGGACTGAAATTTGGGGTTAGAATTCCATACCCTTTTGGCTAAACTTTGAGAAGTGATTGTATGAAAAGAATCAATGTTGTTTGAGGGTTTTATTTGCAAAAAGCAACCCCAAAATTTGTAGAGGGGTTTATTTGCAAAAAGAGCTAAAATTTTGATGCTGAAATTCCAAAAGTTTAGAACAAAAACCCATGACCAAAGTTTTGAGAAAGGTGTGTGGAAACTAAACCGAAATTTGTGGAGGGGTCTATTTGCAAGATTGGTTAAATTTTACAAAAAGGTTTTATTTGCAAAATTAACCAAAATTGTGAGGTATTGGGGGTGCTATATGATCAGATATGATGACCATGACCCAACTCAAGCGTGTCCTTGACCTGACTTTAGCCTTGAACACGAGGGGTATTTTGGGTGTTTCACCAAAATTCACCGCAAAATGACAATCATTGTTTAGCATGCACGAAATTTGTAGGTTTAATTAGACTTCAACTATAAAATCCTATTTATTCATAGGACTTTAGTTCAAGTTCTTAATTTCCCTTTTATATTTCGTGTATTCATATTTTAGATTGTATCTGACTTGCTGCTTTTCATCGCAGGTTTCCAATGCCTCCACGTCGATCTCGACTTCCTAGGAGTCGATCCCGTTCGCAGCCTAGCGAGGAAGAAGTTCCCGCAGCATCCTCCCCTCCAGCGGCTTCCTTTTTCGGGGGTGAGAATCTTTATTTCTGTATCCCTGATTGACCCCTTCGCGGGTCATTAAGGATGTCATACCCTCGTTTGGCCCCTTCGCGGGTCATTCGGGAAGGGCCGACACCCTCCTTCGTGGGGGTTGAGGTTTCGGACTTGTTTTGCTTAGCCAATTCAAGTCTTCTGGTATATTGGGGCGATCTTGTGTCGTCTTACACCTTGTAGGTCGGTGTATGTTACCACGTTATTTACGTGATGATGCATACCGTTCTTCCAGTGTAAGACACTCAAAATCGTCTCTCCAATCACCCCGTGAATGATCGATTTTTTACGAGATGGATTTTCTGACTCTATCCTTGTCTTGTTGCAGTCGAGTTCCCCTCGGGCAGCCTCCCTCATCATGCCCCTACTGGTTGTAGCAGGGAAGTCTTTTCTTCGGCTTCCATCAGGCAGGCCATTGGTCTACTCCCTCAGTTCGACAGAGATCGCTCCGACGAATCCTGTCGTTTGATACGGGATGGAGGGCGTCATTGCTTACGCCAGCTGATTACGGATGCTTCTTTCACCGCAGATTCTACTTCTACCCAGGCTTTAAAGAAGCCCAGTTTTCTGTTCGGAGATCACACTGAGGATCCTGCTACGTTGACTCTTACCGAGGAGCATTGGCTGACTCTCGACGAAGGAGCTCTCCTATATATTCCCTCCATTCCTCGTCAGTATTCTTTCACTCATTTGGAGGGACAGGCCGTGGAGCGACAGATGTCTTGGCATCTTACTGATGATGCTGAGCGAGTTCAGTGTGGATATATCTCTCATCATAAGACTCCTGGTTCTGCTGGGTATCATTACATCCACGGTCTTCGACCGGGGATTACGGGTCTTAATACTGCACCCCCAGGCGAGGTATCAGCAGCCGCTCCTACCGTGAAGAACCGTCTGGCTCATCTTGGGAGGAGATTACCTCCACCAGATTATAGATGCTATGGTTGGGCTTTCTCACTGCCCAAGGGGTGGTGGACACGCATGACTAGCTACTTCTTGGGGCGCTGGGAGAAGGATTTGAGGAGCAGTGGATTGTATGCACCTATACGAGCCACCATGTATGGACTCCCAGTCAGCTGCCGCCATTTATTGGCGTTGTTGGAGACATACATGCCTGTAACACGTTCCTGACCAGGGGCGGAGAGTTAGGGTTGGCCTTACACGAGATGCATCAGGTTTCTGGTCTTCCGATGGGGGATTGTCCATACCAGGAGTACTTTCCCTCGAACCAGCAGTTGGAGTGGTTGAAGAAGGATACTCCCGATATGTACGATACTCTTTGGGACCTCACCTGCCATTATCATACCTCCTTGATCCAGACTTCTCCTCCAGCGAAGAGGAAAAAGTAGATCAGCTTGAAGCAGTTTGCTGTCTATTTGTTCCCGAATTTGGAGGGTGATTCCGGCGAGCCCCTTCGTGAGTTAGACGTCTTGACCCTTACCGCCGTTAATGAGTTGATGGAGAAGGCTGAGGCTCATTCTTATACCATTGTCAGTGCTGAGGGAGCTTTTCCTGTGGGAACCAAGTTTCGTTCGTTCCTCCGCTGTGCACAGAAGTCCATTGAGCCCCGGACTCTGCTAGCAGGCTATCTTGCCCTCTGGTTGAAGAAATGTGTTGTTCCGTACCAGTTCTCAGACGCTTTGCCTCTCGAGGTGCTCTTCCCCGCCGTTCAGCTAGCCTATGGGAGGGAGCTTTCTCTGCTCCCAGCAATGGTTGCTGGTATCCATTGCGGGCTTAGGTGTCTGGTCAGCAGTTTTACATAGGTGGGCTCTGAACCATCGACCGAGCTTATTTGTCCGAAGGTCGAGCTTCCTTATGCGTATCTGATGGCGTTGCTTGTTCTTCACCGTCCTGACTTGATGTCGGCGCCCAGCGTTGTTGATGTCCCCGTTCCTTTCGTGCAGCTGTTGGAGAGGAGCAGATGGCTCGGGAAGAAATTTAATGATGTACAACGAGAGCTTCAAGTTCGTAAGAGCTGGGAGTTCTTCGGGAAGAAATTTAATGATGTACAACGAGAGCTTCAAGTTCGTAAGAGCTGGGAGTTCTTCAAGTGTTTTTCTCACTTTTCGGGTAGCTATGGTGATGTGCTGATTGATAAGGAGAAACCCAGAAGTAATCGGACTGTTCTCGACGTTGGTTGTTTCCGCTGGTTAGTGAACATCCGTGTTGGGTATCTTGTTCTTCGGGTGAAGAATCGTTGCCACATAGAGCCTTACCTTCCCTGCCGTTTTGCTCGTCAGTTCGGCTATGACCAACTATATGTTGGGAATCTGAGCCGTGGTTTGAAGGTTGAGGGAGGGCTTATTGACGGCGTTCGAGCATGGTTATGGACTATGGTGGGCTGCACCGGAGCCCACTTTGCTCTTCCTTCATATAGACGCCAGCCGATGATTACTTTCCTCAGCTGCAAGTGGTTCCTTTCCGCCAATGAATCCATAGGTGTGAGGATTCTTTCAGAGTTACAGTCTGAGCACTCGGTCCAGATCGCTATGATGGCTGCTCGTAAGGCCGAGCTTGCTCGAAAACAGAGGAAGAGACATGCCAAACCTTCTTTCTCGAACAAAGATGATGAAGATCTCCTTCCTACTGATGATGATGATGAGACTTCTGTGGAGGAGTATGTGGATACAGATACTGACAAAGAAGAACTTGATGCAGGTTTGTCATGCTCTTTGATCTTCTTTCTCAATTTCAATTGGTATCAACGAAAGATCTTGTTCACTTAATGAAATGACCCTTATCACTTCAGGTAGGACAGTCGACGATCATGAGTCGCTTGCTTCTCGTTGTGCGAGATTCGGGCCTAGCGGCCAAGCTCCCACGCATGTTGAGACGCGTGGCAAGTCCATGCATGAACGACCCGTTGGTTTTATGAGGGCTGGTACTCCGAAGAAGAAGAAGACTGCTCATAAACCACACGTCGGCCAGCGTCCCTATGGAGTGGATTTAGGAGACATCGCCGATGGAGAGGAAGGTAACATTTCGTCGTTTTCATTGCTTTAAGATGTCTCACCTTCTGGGATTCGTAATCATGTTTTATGTTCCAGGGTACTATGACGAGGGCGGGCTTCCACCGGACCCCGTATTCCCTGATTCTGATGGTGTGGATAACTTCATGCAGCAAATGTGCGACGCCATTCGGGATGGTTCCTTGGGTATTGATATGAACATTGACACCGAGCAGGCTAATAGTGTCAAGCCCACCACTCCATGTCCAGGTATATCTGAATTCGATGATACCCTTATCGAGTAGCATTTGGCGGAGTTAGAGAAATCAGGATTCATTATTTTCTTTTTTTTTTTGCCTCGCGTTCTTTCAGATTTCCTGAAGAACTCAAGCATGGATATTGGGGAACAAGGATCTTCTGTTCCGGCTGCAGGTACTTCTGAGCTTTTCCTTCTTTCCCATCTTCTTGTATATATATCCAACACTTAAATTATTCTGCAGATATCGTGATAGAAAAGCCAGTTGAGGATCAGACCTTTCATGATGTGGGTTTCGAGGAACAGAGGTGTGCCTCTGCACCAGGTTTCTCGGGACCCGACGCTGGATTATTAGCTGATATGCTGGCTGAGCAGGCCACCAGAAGAACCGTGGGACCACCCTTTGAGGGTGATACATTCACAGGTATATGTCTAATTCTCTTCATTCTGACTGGTCTTTTGTCTGACTAACAAAGGATTAACATTGCAGTACCGGTCATTGGGACTAGCCCAATATTGATTCCCGGCGTATCTAGCTTACCTCGGAGTGACGGTCATTGGGACTAGCCCAATATTGATTCCCGGCGTATCTAGCTTACCTCGGAGTGACGGACTTGCAGGTACGCATACGATCTAGGGATATCGTGCTCCTTGAGTGACGGACTTGCAGGTACGCATACGATCTAGGGATATCGTGCTCCTTTCTATTTGTCTGACTTTTGAGTAATAGATGGGTGTAATCATAGGACCAGCCATCGGGACTGATACTCTTATGACTCCTGGCATTCCTCTTACATCTGAGGACGACGGACTTGCAGGTATGCATACGATCCTATCATCCCGATTTTCCTTATTTGTCCAAATTTTTATTTTGACTAATAAAGACATGTAACTCTAGGACCAGCCGTCGTGCCTGATGCCATTACAGTTTCTGGGACTGATAGTTTGCCTGAGAGCGGTGGCTCCCCCGGTGCCCCCCCGCCACAGCCGAGAGGTATGACTGATTTGCCTACAGGGGTTGATATACCCCCCATGACTACTCCTGCAGTTATTTCGGAACCTGTCGGATCTCAGCCTGAGGGGACCTCCGTTGGTATTGATATGCTCAGAATTTGCCTTTAAATTTTCTTATCGTATTCGATAATCTCTTAGTTTTCCACACTATTTCTTGTAGGATCTCGATCATCTCTGCACGAGCGTGTCCGCGCCCTCTTGGCTGATACCGATCCCGACAAAGACATTTTTCGTATAGACCTCGGCCTTTTTACCATCTTTTATAACGGCATGATCGAGAAACTTCTTCATCGAGGATATGGTTTCGATCAGTTCAGGCGTTCCTTTTCTCGTCACATGCCAATGTTCAGAGAAGAAGGGTATCCAGAATTGGCTGATTCCTTCACCGCCGATTTTGCTGTCTGGAGTCGGAGATCCGAGAGCTGAAGGAGCTGAAGGCTAATGGGGTTTCTTCCTTCATGTCCTCTCAGATGGAGCATAGGCTGGCACAGTGGCGCGACCTGAGATCTTCCATCGGCAGTGAGCTTCAGTCACATGAGCGTTCAGTTGCGCAGCTGATGGCTACCGTGACGAGGAGGGATACAGATAGGGCCGAGCTACTCCGCTCTTTGGATTCCGGCCGCGAGGAAGTGGCTAGGTTGAAGGAGGCCTTGAGGCACGCCGAGGAGTCCGTTACTATTATTGCAGAAGACCTGGCTGGAGTAGAGCATTCTCGTGGACAGGCCCTCGAGAAGCTAGGATCTACACAGGAGAGACTGATGAAGCTGAAGAATGAAGCCGTGGAGATCCTGAGCAGTTCTGAAGAATCCGTCCGAGCTGGCCTGCAGGCAGAACTTGAGCAGAGTTATATAGATAGGCTTTCTAGTTTAGAGTCTCATGTTCTTAGCCGTCAGCTGCCTTCGGGCTAACGAGCTTTTTATTATATGCTTTGACTTGATCTATTAATAGAGACTCTGCATTTGATTCCCTTATGACCTTTCTTTATCTACTTTGAATTGAGCGATGATCAGATTTACAGGATTTTTGGCAAACCCCCAGCCATCAACGGGTTTGATATGCCTTTACTGATTACCGTTTGAATCGGGCTAGCATGTGAATTATTAAAACCCGTCTCACATGTAACGTTGTGCTAAGAGAATTGCTTTTCTTAGGCTTGATGCTATGATTTTGAATACATAGACTTAACTATTTCTTATAGGGAAAAGGTACCATGCACCGCGTATTAGGCGATGACTTATCCCTTCTTAGGTTTCGGGATAAAATTCCCCAGGTTTAGACCCTGGTGTCTTTTTCAATCGGCGAAAGACTAAACCGGCAATGTGTGTTAGACATAGACTTTGGAATTTTTAGCAAACCCCCAGCCTTCAACGGGTTTGATGTGCCTTTACCGATTACCGTTTGAAATCGGGCTAGTATGCGGATTGTCTGAATCCGTTCCGCATGTAACGTTGTGCTAAGAGAGTGAATTCTCTGAGACTTGGTGCTATGATTTTGAATACATAGGCTTCGCCCTTGTTACGGGAATAGGCTACCCGGCAACACGTGTTAGGTGTTGACTCATCCCTACTTAGGCTTCGGGATAAAATTCCCCAGGTGTAGACCTTGGTGTCTTTTTCAATCAGTGAAAGACTAAACCGGCAACGCGTATTAGGCGTAGACTTATCTCTATTTAGGAGTTGAGATAAAATTCCCCGTGCACAAAGTGCCCGGATTGGAAATTAAAAATTGTGTCCTTTATCAGAATAAAGACGAATTGGGGAAGCGGGAGAGGAAGAATTTAATATTCTATCTCCCGGGACTGAAGAGAAAGAATTTTATATTCTATCCACAGTCGGAAAGGAAACTCAAGGTGGGATCTCCACCCCCAGAATCCGAAAAGATGAAACTAAGAGTAGGATCTCCACTCCGAGAATCGGAAAAGTTCAAACGGCCCTAACTTTTATAGGATTGGTCATTTGAATCAAAAGAATCCCTCATTCATTGAGGAGAAAGCCCAATTTCGACCCTAACTTTTATAGGTTTGGTGGAAAAAGGAACAAAGGCGGATTTTTTTTTATCGAAAAGGAATGACTCGGTCTTAGTCCTAACTACTTGTAGGCTTGACTAAGTGAGATCGGGAACAATCCTAACTTTTATAGGTTTGACTGTTCGAAATGAAGGTGGACCTCTCGTTCATGGAAAGAATCGAGAGAGAAATTTGGCTTTGGCCCTAACTTTTATAGGTTTGACCTGAAAGCAAAGAGAGTAGAATACAGGCAGCGATGAAAATGCCAACTCGTATTATCACTCAAAGGAGGACTTTAATGCTAGGTGATTAGGACCTAACATATTGAGTCTGAGAATTGCCAATGACTGGCGGATAGAAATTTTGGTGAATCCACCGTCGATTAATTTGATCAGCGGATGGTTTGGTGAGGAAAGATTAACCTATCCAAGGACTGAATCTCGTCTCACAAAAATAACTCATGAGAGTTAGAGAATTTGACAATAAGAAGAAACATTCCGACATTCAGAGCTCGAACGTGGATTTCTTATTCATCACTTCTACAGTGACTGGGTTATCCCTAAGAATACCTCATGTGGTATTTTTTCGGGAACTTCCCAATACATTAGTTATCCTGAAGATACTAGGGATAGTATTTTTTCAGGAACTTGCCGTTTATCGGCATCATAAGCCGGTCGCCGTCCTTGGTGACTAGGCGATATGCGCCACTCGAGTAGACTGTCTCTACTACGAATGGTCCCTCCCATTTGGGTTCAAATTTGCCTTTCTTCTTGGAATTAAAGATCATAGGCCGCCTCTCTGCTAAAACCAAATCCCCTTCTTTGAAACTCCGTTGTCGAACCTTTTTATCGAAAGCTCGGGAGATTCTGGCTTGGTAGAATTCGATATGCTATTGAGCTTCTAAACGCTTCCCGTCTAGTCTCTCAAGTTCTTCAAGGCGTTTCTGATGCTGTTCTTCGGTCGTCATTTGAGTCACAAGAGCGATTCGAAGTGACGGGATCTGAATCTCCAATGGAAGAACGGCTTCACATCCGTATACCAGTGAATATGGGGTCACTCCCGTCGGTGTGCGTACCGTGGTACGATAGGCCCATAGAGTCGCGCCAAGCTTGTCATCCCAGTCTCATTTATTAGTTTTTACGAGTTTTGACAAAAGCTTTATGATAGTCTTATTGAAGGCTTCGGCCAATCCATTTGCTGTGGGATTGTAAGCTGTCGACGAGATGTCCTGAATTTTAAACTTTTCGCAAAACCTGATGAAGGCGTTGCTGACGAATTAAGGACCGTTGTCATGTACGATTCGTCTTAGTACACCATGCCGGTAGATGATATGGTGTTTGATGAATGCAATGACATTGCTCGTTTTAACTTCTCTGAGTGGAACTGCCTCAGCCCATTTAGAGAAGTAGTCGGTAATCGCTAGGATGAACCGGTCACCTTTGACTGACGAGGGATTTATAGGACCAACAATGTCCATTCCCCAGGTCTCAAACGGCCATGACGTAACCGAAGGATGCAGATGCTCCGGAGGTTGGTGCATATAATTCGCATGTATTTGACATGCATCATACTTTCGGGCGTACGCGATTGCATCGCTCATCATGAAAGGCCAAAACTACCCCATTCTTCTGATGCGATCATAAAGCTTGGGGCCAGGTTGGTGTGCGCCACACTCTCCTTCATGTGCCTCTCTAAGAACTTCTTCAAGCAAACCATCGTACCCCCTGCGGTATAGCGTTCGATTCTCCGTATTATAGTAGAATCTTGGTGCCCTTCGTCGGATTGACTCTCTTTCCTTCATATCCTCTGGTAGGATTCCATGCAAGACGTAATCGATGATGGGGAAACGCCAATCTCGGGGTTCAAACTCAATTTGGGTTGAGTGTGTTTCCTTAATCTCTTCTTCTTCGCTATCTTCATTGTAGATCGGCACTAGGAGTTGGTGGGTCCTTACCGTAATGAACTGTTCTGTTTCAGGAGGCTGCGCCAGTGATACGGCTAATACTGCTAACGCGTCTGCGTAGGTATTCTGTAGCCTTGGAATATGTTCGATAAAGAATCCTTCGAACGATTCTACCATCTCCACTGCCATCTTATGGTATGGTATTAAATCTTGGCTTCGAACCTCGTACTCTCCCTGAACTTGTTTAACTATCAGTTGAGAATCGCCGAAGGCTTCGAGATACTCCACCCCCAGTTCTTTAGCAAAACCGAGTCCTATGAGTAATGCATTATATTCGGCTACGTTATTTGAGCACGGTTCAGTCAACGAGTAAGATCGAGGCATCACGTGTTTTCCCGGGGAAACTAAGACAACTCCAACTCCGGAAGAAATCTTAGAACTTCCAGGAGCACTCGCAACATTAGTTGCTCGTGAAGCTCCATCAAAGTATAAACGCCATACTTGTTGGTGTGAAGTCGTGTTGACTTCGTGGGTTTCATCAGGTAGGTCGTCGTATATCTCGGCGGTATCCGTAGTTAGATTGTCTGCCAGGAGATCACAGATGGCATGTCCTTTTACTGACTTATGTTGTTTAAAATGCAAGTCGTATTGGGACAAGAGTAAGGCTCATTTTGCTAATCGCCAGCTCATGGAAGCTGGTTGAGTCATGAATACTCGGACTGGGTTAACTTTAGAGATGACATAAATGGTCTGTCCAACCAGGTAATGCCGCATCTTCTGAATAGCGAACACCAAGGCGAGGCATTCTCTCTCAATCATAGGATATCGAGATTCGGCGCCTACCATGGTTCGGCTTAAATATAAACGGCCTGCTCATGACCATTATCGTCATCTTGTGCAAGTAATGCGCTTAATGAGTGGATCGTCGCCTTGACATAAATCAAGAACGGTTTGCCCGATTTCGGTGCGACGAGTACAGGAGGTTTTGAGAGATATTCCTTAATACTCTCGAATGCCTTTTGACAAGCGTCATCCCATACAAATGACACGCCCTTCTTTGTGAGCTTGGAAAACGGTTGGCATTTCCCTGAGAGGTTTGAGATGAACCGACGGATATAAGCTAACCGCCCTTGCAATCCCCTGAGCTCCTTGAGATTTCTTAGAGGTTGCAATTCATTAATTGCCTTTACCTTATCAGGGTCGATGTGAATACCTTTGGTAGTGACGACAAATCCTAGGAATTTACCACTGGACATTCCGAGGAAAGACTTGGTAGGATTCATTTTCAATTGATGGGCTCGCATCAAGTCGAACATGGTCTTCAAGTCTTTAATGTGATCCTTCTTATCGCGACTTTTCACAACCAAATCATCCACGTAGCACTCGACAGTCTTCCGGAGATGCTCCTGAAAAATCTTCGACATGGCTCTTTGGTACGTGGCCCCTGCATTCTTCAAACCGAAGGGCATGACCGTGTAGCAGAAAACGCCGAGGGGTGTTCTAAACGCGATATGCTTTTCATCATCCGGATGCATCTTTATTTGGTTATAACCAGAGAAACCATCCATGAAAGACATCCTCTCGAACCCCCACGTATTGTCGATGATGACATCTGTGATGGGAAGGGGGAAATCATCTTTTGGGCAGGCAGCGTTAAGGTCTCGAAAGTCGATACAAATCCTGATCTTCCCGTTCTTCTTAAGGACTGAGACAATATTGGCAAGCCACTCCGGATGCTGCTCTTCCCGAACGAAGCCTGAGTCAACAAGCTTTTTAACTTCGGTCTCGATTGCTTCCATCATTTGCGGACGAAACCGTCTTTGTTATTGTTTGACAGGTTTGACATCCGTCTTGATATTAAGACGATGCACTGCTACATTTGGATCGAGCCCTGGCATGTCTTCATAATTCCAAGCAAACACATCGATGTATTCCCTAATAAGAGAGATTAACTCCTTTTTCTCCTCAGGCGGGAGGCTGTCGCTAATGAATATAGGCTTCGGATTATCTTCGCTACCCATATTCACCTGGAGTACTTAATCTTCGGTAGGAGGTTCTCTTTGTTCGAACCTATCACCATACTGCATGTTTAGGTGGTGAACCCAAGGATCTTCCCATGTCGGCATCTGGTCGTCCTCCTCTATTGTGGTAGGATCGACCGTAACCATGTTCGACATCAACTTTTTGAACATCTCACCGATACTAGTATCGGAATCCCAAGCTGAAGAATCAGAAGAGTATCCGTTTCTAGCTTTGTTAGCAATTTGATCGATGACTTGCCAGCAACATTCGTCGTCAGATGAGGAGACATAACCAAGACCTCTTTTATGGTGATAATAATCATCGGGTTTTCCCTTCGGTACATAGGCCATTCGAGGTGGAACTCGCGGACCTCGACCGAAGCAAAGACCCTCTCCGAGTGTGAAGTCATATCCATACTTCTCCATTAGATCACGCGCTTTTGCGTCATATCTAAATAGATGAGGAGCAGGTTTATCTTCATCGTCTTCCTCTTCTAGGAAGTGATCGGGTATCAGAGCTTCTTTTCCTTTACCGTAGACGACTTATTTTCCACCCCATGTCCCTGCGGGGATGACAAGTGTCGCTCCGCATGGATCTTGTATCTGTTTTTTTTGTCAGACAAAATGATTGAAGTGGCATATACAAGTCAGGGTTATCATATAGTTCTTTAGTGACATTATCAAGACACATCGAGTACTCTAAATCATCATTTATTGATAGTTCTTCGGCAAGTTGCCAATTACAACTACTTTCCGATGATTCATCATCGTCAAGATTGATTACAATGGGTACAATATCATTAAGTACAAAACCACCATCATAATCAAACCTAGCTTCGGTGTCAGCTTCATCCCCGCTGTCCGTTCCTTGGGCTGATGGTTCAGTATCGGATTCAGCGCCGTATAGAAGGGAATCAGTGAAATAGTTCTCTAATCCCTTAAACGGTTGCTTATCCGCGACCACCGTCTTGACTTCATTATTTGTGTCCACATACTTGAGGCACTGGTGCAGAGTTGACGGGACTATAAGGTTACCGTGGATCCAAGGTCGACCCAACAGTAAGTTATAGGACGTTTCTGCGTCAATCACATAGCAGGTAACTTCTAATTTTAAATCCCCGATCTGACATTTGATTCGAATCTTCCCCAAGGGTCTGGACCCGCTGGTGTTGAATCCGTAAATCGTAGTGCCGGTGGAGGCTAGTTTGCTAGTCGGAATTCCGAGATGATGCATCAGTCGGAATGGCATGATGCTAACAGCAGAACCCGGATCAACTTGGATCCGGTTGACCATGATGGAGCCAATGTGCCCTGTGAAATACAAAGGCCGATCATGCTTTGAGTTCTTCGTCTGCATGTCTTCTTTGGTAAAAGAGATGCATGGAAAATGATGCGCCGCGAGATTGCAGTGTTCCAATCGGATGATTGAATCGAGACTGCCTCGGGTTTTGGGCTTCCTGGTGTAGAGGCTCTTTCCCCTTCTCCTTTTGCTGGACTTTCTCTGTAGCTACAGGTGTTGGGGGAGTTGCAACAATTCCCAGTTCTGCCAGCGTCTTTGAGGGAACGGTTTTGTTTGCTCCCAGTTGCTCAGAAGCCTCCGGATATTTGTAGTGATATTCATTCCCGCTTCGTGTTACAAAGGCCTCTTGTTCGTCTTCAGAAAGCGGGAAGGCTGGAATTTCCTCGTCGTCTTCTCCTGGAATAGCAGAAGCTCCATAACAAGATTTACCTTTTCCTTTTGACTTTTTCCTGGACGAGGATCCAGTCCATTGTTCATCTCCAACCAAATCTGGGTGAACCCAAAGAATCTCACCATTCGGGGCTGTGTGTGGCACAAGTCCTTTCTGGCGCTGCTTGTGAGGATCATCGTTCACCGTCTTCACTGCTGCATTTATTACCGGCTCATGCTGGAACCAGTTCAAAGGAACAGAACCGAAACTAATCGATACTGCATTTGCACCCACCTTCTTTTCCTTAGGTTGCTTCATAGTGATGACCTCAACATCGATTAGAGCTTGGATCTTGTCCTTAAGGGCATAGCATGTCTTGGTAGGATGGTGTACTGCTCTGTGAAATGCGCAGTATTTTGGATCATTGATTCTCTTGGCATCTTCCTGATCCTGGACCGGAGGCAATTTGATCTTGTTATTCTCAATGAGGTACTTGAAGATTCCGGGGACTTCATCCTCCTTGAACGAATAGACCTTCGGGAACTTCGGCTCCGAGGCTTTTGGCTTCTGGGGCTGTTGTTGCCATCTTGATTGTTGAGGCGCCTTTTGTTGTTGTTGTTGCGGTTGTGCTTGCACCTCGAATGTTTGATTCGCGTCCACAGCATTCGCATGTGCTTTTCCCTTACCCTTAGGGACAAAGTTCTGTTGCGGAGCGTTATTTGCTATTTGACCCCTTTCCGCCTTCTTCCTTTTAAGGAATCGTTCGGCTCGTTCTCCTCGTACCTTCAGATCCTTCCAGGTCTTAGGCGGTGCCATTCCCATAGCTTCAAGGATGTCCAATGAAAGGTTATTATGACAAGTCTCGAGGATGAAATCTTCGCTGGCCGGATCCCTGCAATTCATTGCTTTATTTCGGAATCTCTTCACGAAGTTTTCGACTGTCTCACCATTCTTTTGCTTCTCCTCAAATAGAGTGCCGATTGAGATCTCGGTGTCGTCGTCGAAGAAGTTCGTCAGAAACATATCCTCCATGTCGTCCCAACGACTGATACTCCCCGGCTTGAGACGACGATACCAATCGAAGGCCGCTCCGCGAAGAGTGCCAACGAATGACTGCACCATTCAGGGTTCATTCCCGGAGATTATTCCCAAGTGAGACTTAAAATATATTAAGTGTTGGGTAGGGGAACCCTTTCCATCAAACGGCGTAAAGTTGATTAAATTGAACTTTGCCGGATATGGAATTGATTCCCACTCCCTTGGGTATGGACATGGTATGCCGGACCTCTTCACTTCTTGAGCATTCATCAACGCATTGATTTTGTTCTCCAAGTCCTTCATTTTCTTGTCTTCACTCGTATCTGTCTTCGAGTGGCTTTTGGGAGAGGTAACGTGGTCCTCCTTCACATTATCATCCGAGGGACCGCCTCCGTTATTGTTGTTGACAGGAGGGATAGTTATGTTGACATTATCCTCTCCCCGTTCATTCTCCTCTTGATTTGGATTATTGTGACGACTGGGTTCTCCTTGGTGAGTTGTCATCGCCGCAATTTGCTGGTCATGCATCTCTCTCATCTGCTGCATGGCCATCTCCATCTCGAACTTGAAAGCTTCCTTCTGCTTAGTCAAGGCATCTTCAAGCATCTTGCTTACTTGTTCGGTGCTGATCATAAATGATTCATAAGGCTGTCCCGCACTAGACGTCGTGTCATCGGATGCTATAGCCGAGTAGGAGTCTGAACCAGCATCTGACGCCTCCTCTTCCAAAGGAAGTCCCTTTTGCATCCTTTGGTAATTCTTTCGCCTATTGATCCCTGACCGCAATCGAGTCGTGCGCTGGGATGCTTCAGCAAGTTGATCTGAGCTAGAGGGTCGTGTCGATTTGCCTCTGCCGGTCATATTAACAGACACTTCTAGGAATTCGTCCTCTTGGCGGACTGGTTTCTTCCCACGGAAACGCCTTGGCCTGGCCTCGGACGTTCCGGTGGAAATTCTCTCGAACACCGAAACCCTCCTTGGGGCTTTAGCACAGCAGTATTCTGACAGTACCGCCTTGATTATGTTGGCACACGGACAGTGAGATTCCGTGTCTCGAGCATCTCTCTTTCGAGACTTACCCGCACCCCCAGCTCTATAGTACAACTCATCAGTTTGATAACTGGAGCAACCCATAGAGTGTTGGCATGACTTTCCAGGTATAACACCATCATCATCAGATGAATGTGTTTCCCTCTGGGGATACGACGCTTTATTAGCGTTTTCAAAAGTCGCTCGTTCAAGTCTACGCTTTTGCGAGCGTGAAAACTTAACGGGCCCTTGAACTTCGTCCCGCAATCCAATGCGGTCGGTAACAGGGGTTTTCCCTTTGTTATCTTTCTTGGGGGGATTAGCACGACCCCCAGTCTGGTTTGTTGTTTGGGGACCTTTCATCGGTCACAATCGCTCCTTGACAGGTGCTTTACTTCGGGTTTCCGGTAAAGGACCGAGGCGACATTTCAAAGGAACCTTGGATCTAGGAAGACCCACGTTCTTACCTGACTCCGCCGGAGGGGCAAGGGAAACAGGATCTGGATTTGATGAAGGTTGGGCGACAATTCCGTCCACTTTTGCCTTTGGCGCCGGCTTTGCCTTTGGCACCCACATCTGCTTGTGTTTCGACGGCTTCTTGACCGTCTCTTCTTTCTGCATCTCTTCCGCTTTCTGCAGAAGGACTCGGGCATGCGCAAGGAACGCGCGGCGTTTCTTGATTCGCTCTTCGAGGGTTGAGCGAGTCCTCTTGACGCGGACCCATTCATTTGTCTCCGCTTTAGAGGAGGAGTTGGTTGTGCGCTGTTGTTGCTCTTGGCGCTGTCTGGATTTGAGATCCTCATTGTAGCGGATCCCGTCCATCGATTATGCGGCCTTGGCCAACTGTCGCGCAAGGCGTTGACGCCGTCTTTGGCGCGCCCTCTTCGACAAGGCTGGAGCACCTTCAACACTTGTCTTTACGGCGGAGGGCAGATCTGGATCTGCAGCTTCAACCACGTTGGACGTCATAGGAACGTCGCGGGGAGTAGTTGCAACAGCAACGAAGGGATCCCGGATCTTCGATTCGGAGGTCCCGCGAGCATTTCTGGAAGATGAAGTATTCATGCGCCTGTTTGGAGAGGCGGATCTGGAGGAGGAGGAAGAGAGGTACTCCTCAAACTTTTGTTGATCGAATTCGTATTCGATCTCTTCGTTCACCCGGATCTTGAAGGCCGGTTACGTCACGACGGCCTCGGCAGCGAGGCCGTTGGCTCCCACTGTGGTCGCCAGTTTGTTTTCGTCAAAAGTTGCCTTCATCATTGATTTTATTAAAACTTCAAACGTTACAAATGAATTCAAATAACAAAGAAATAAAAATTACAACTTTCTTGAAAATAAACACAAGATCCGTTCGTCGTCTCTTGCTTGCGTGGGTCTTTAGCCTGTGACGGGGACGTCGATATCCGTGGACTACCTGGCAATCAGATCTGATCCAGAGCTTCGTCGATCCGCGAGGAGATCTAGAAACTTGAAGCGCCTATCTCGATAAAAGTGAGATATTTGCTCTTCTTAGTATTACCACAACGGGATAATACTAAGGATCGGGTACGGGTGATGTAGATCTGACGAAGAACTCCTCTTACGTTGAAGTGCTCGATCACTCTTCACTCCGGCAGGGCTTCGCCTATTCTCCAAAATTTCAGATCTGAAAAAAATGAGGCCTAAGGCTTGTATTTATAGGCATGAGGGGTTGCAGAGCGGTTAAAACCATTTAAGGGGGTCAAATCCGCGTTGGGACACCCTAGGGGTGTCTTGGCCTGGCCGTGAAAAAATGAGGCCTAAGGCTTGTATTTATAGGCATGAGGGGTTGCGGAGCGGTTAAAACCATTTAAGGGGGTCAAATCCGCGTCGAGACACCCTTGGGGTGTCTTGACTTGGCCGAGACACCGTAGGTGCCTCGGTTCAGCTCTGAGACGTTTTCAATGCCCGTTTGACCGTTTTCGCTGTAACTTCTTCGTCTGAACTCGGATTTGAGTGATTCCAAATGCGTTGGAAAGCCGACGAGGAGTTCTATCAGCTCCGATGGTTGGATTATCTGTAGAATGAATGAGACACGAAGGGCGTTGTTCCTTTTGTAAATATCGTGGGGCTCCCGATTAGCCCGCACCTTTGTTATTCCGGAATTCTGTCAGCTCACATAGTTCGTCGATTCACTTCAAGCATTCACCGACGTCAATCGAACTCCTGTGAACCGGATAGTGACGTTCATTATCATTCCTTAACACTGAGCTGTTCGTAGAGACCTATAGGCGATTTTCGACGCCTACAGCAGCAAACGCTCTATAGTGGAGTCAGCGTTTGTTAACTCAGTTAGTGAGTTCGTCGGTCTTGACGTAGATGCTCACTGACTGTAGTTGGAGCTGGAAATAGAAGACCCTAGGTGTCCCACCTCTAGGTCACAAATGATTTATTCACGGTAGTTTATTTGATGAAAAAATATATAAGGTTTATATTAATCGGATTGGATCCAATAGGAAATATAAACTGGGGTTTTTGAGTCTTGGATACATCCGTGTTGATTATTGGGTTGGACCCAATAATGGTCTACATGAATGGATAAGGCACCTTATCACTTAGATATTAAATAATATTTAATATTATTCAATTAGTGATAAGGGAGGTTGTTTAGGATATAGTTTGTTTCAAACTAGGAATCCTAACCAACATTAGTTTTGGAGCCTTTCTGATTTGGATCGAACTCTGAAATGGAGTTCTAATCTGGAAAATCCCTGATAGGATAAGACTAAATAATACCAGATGAGGCAATTGAAAATTTGTATAAAAAGCCTTGGGTTACCCCAACTACAAAATAGGAAGATAGTCCATGTAGTTCAAGGGGTGTTCATCAATTAGACTGGGAGTCCCACAACTCATTGTGAAGGAGATCGTGATCATAGAAGTGAAGGCACTGCGGCAGCAAGCAATCGTTCTTCGACCTTTTCTTCTTCTTACAGATTCATCTTCATCAAAGAGTTTGAAGATTTGTTTCCCAAATCAGAGCGGAAACAAGGTATATGATCTAAACTATTATTTTAAGTTTTTTATCTTAGATTGTACATAGTTCTTTTTGCGTAGACTAAGGACAATGGATATGGATAACAAGTAGGTAGCTAGTATTAAATAATAGTTTTCACTGGATCACATCCTTGGGGTAGCCATGGCTGAACCATGTAGCTTCCGTTAATTATATTAAATAATAGTTTTCACTGGATCACATCCTTGGGGTAGCCATGGCTGAACCATGTAGCTTCATTAACTATATTAAAAACATAAAAAGTGAGGTTAAGGAAATCGTGTTTCACAACAATTAGTATGTCAATCTACATAATTATTGCTCATTACACCATCAAATTCTAGTCTTATTGCAATTTTACCCCTCAATATCAAAAATACCATCATCTAATTTTTTTAAAGAATTGTTTGCAATTTGGCACTCTAAACTTTACACTGTTTTAAAACTTTGATATCCACAAGTTTATTTGACACTATGATACCCCAAAAATTACGCCTTTTTTAACTTTAATACCCCACACCTTTTTTGACACTTTGCTATATTAATGTTTATACATTTTTTAACTTTCATACCTTAAAAACTCTATTTTTTTACGTTGGTACCCCAATTTAATGTTTTAACATTTTTTAACTTTAATACCCTAAATCTTAAGAAAAAGTTTAATGTAACAAAGTGTGAAAAAAAAATTGTGTATTAAGTTAACAAGATATAAACTTCATCTTAACAAAAGTGTCAAGAAAAAACTTTGAGGTATCAAAATTAAAAAGGTGTGAACTTTAGGGTACCTAATTTCTAAAAGCCTTTAGTATTACAGTTAATGGGTGTAAACTTTAGATTACCAAATTGTAAATATTTTTTTGAGAAAGATGAGTTTTAAGAGAGAGATCATAACTAAGAGTTATTTTCATCACTAAAGGACCAAATTGTAAGAACTCTTACAATTTGAGAGACTAATAAGCAATTATTGAGATTTGAGGGATTAATAAGAAATTATTGAAGTTGTGAGGGACTAATTTTTGAAAATATTTTTTTTCTAAATCAAATGAGCCTTTATTGTACGTAATGACTACCAAGTCATTAGCATCATACAAATACTTTACGTAATATTTTTTTCTAAATAAAAATGAGCCTTTCTTTTCTGACTTTCTCCATACTAATATGATTAAAATAATTTTTTTAGTTGTTACAAAAAATATTATTCTTTTGACTTTATCTACAATACAACTACCAAAGGCATTAGAATTATCCTAATGCTTAAATCATTATTTTTTAAAATTTTCCTATACTAATTTATCTATGATACAAAACAAAAAAAAAAAAATTTGGTGTCAAGCTAAATTTAATTAACGAAATGCTTAAACCATTTTTTTGTTTGTTCACATTAATTTACCTCTATTGCAAATTCTAAAAATATTTTTATCCATAAATTAAAAAAGAATTTTCTAAGAAGAAAACTTAACTATTAGTTTTCAATTTCATGTTGCGGCATCTGCGTGAAAACAATCAAAAATATAGTTTAAGTATTTGGCCTAAAAATACATTGTACATCTAATACTTTATATAGAATAGCAAGTCAAAGTAAAATATATATATCATATTACAATGATACAAAACTAGACATACAATAGTATAAAATTATTTTTTTCAAGTATGTTAGAACTAAGGTGATCTAGAAGTGTGTGGGTCTAAAAGTAAATGAAGGTAAAACTTTTAATTGAAGTAAATATATTACTAATAACGTGTTTTTCTTGTTATTACTGTTTAATTCGGATTTAAAATCTATCTTCTTGGAGGGTTTTATTAGATTATGATTTAGTATTTAGATTTTAATAATGCGTTACTTTTGTTGTTTGTGATTCGTATTTTAACAAATTACTTTTAGTTATATGCGCGATTATGGGTTAAATTCTTTATACTTTTAGCATATAATTATGACCTAGTAGGTTAAGTTGTTTATGTAATTTGTGCCATTCCTTTTGCATATTCTTTTATTGTAATTTATCTCTATCTATATCATGCGAACACTTCTTAGCCATTTTTTCAAGGAATAGATATTTGTACATTGCTATGAATTTTTAGCTTTTTTATTCTTTCTAATGCCACTCCTTTGAAGTACTATCACGAGCCAGACAAAATGTCTGCTTGCATTTCTTCAGTCTAGGGATGCTTCTGCTTAGCCATTCTTCAGTCTAAATTTGAAACATTATTATTATTGTTAAATGGTTTGTTCTACATGTTCTTACCAGTTCCTTAATTAAAAGTTTTTTTTTTAATTTTTATATAAAGATATATATATATATGTTGATGGATTTTGCTTGAAGATTGCAAAGGTATAATCTATAGTAACCATATATCCAACTCTTACGTATTCTTTTTTCTGTTAGCATTAAAATGACTATGGCTGTAACAATGACGATGACGATTATCTTTTCCCCCCTAAATTTGATCTTTTAATTAACTTTTGCGGTGATTTGAGAAAATGATCGTGAAGTTTACATGTTCAGAATGCTCTGATTAGTTCTTACCACATGATCATCTCTCATATATAAGAAATATTAGAGAAGGCATTCCTTAGTTCCTGTCAATTATATTGGTCTCAAACTCCATTGTATTTATGTAGCTAAAAGTAATGGGTGTGTTTATCTAATTTAAAACTCTGCTAGAACAAAATTGTGTAAATTTTGTTATTCTATCTTGATCAATTTTTGTTGAGAATGTAATGCAATTAACGGGTCTTAGAGGGCCTTTGTGTAAACGTGTGTGTAAGGCTATATAAGCCAACAATTCTATCAATGAAAAGAGAGATAACCCTAATATTTTCCCAAAATCTCAACATGGTATCAGAGCTAACCTAGCCGCCGCCTCTCTTCTGAACCAAATCCGCCGATCTCCGCCGCCCAAGGAGTTGGTCGGAATCATCTTTCTCCGACGCCGATCCCTGCCCAACGCCACTGACTACGAATCTAGTATCATCAACGCCACTGGCTCCTCCGACGACGAAGACGAAGGAGGACGCTGATCCCTAACCGACCCGTAGCTAGTTGGCGATGATGTTAGAGATGATAAGAATCTCGAGGCCTTGGCGGATGAAGAAGGAGAAGATGGAGATCTTAGTACGCGGTTGAGGACCGCCGCCATCGCCATGGATTTGGATCTCGAGCAGAGCAGCGGATTGCTGGAGAAAGAGAATTGAGACTTGAGGTAGCTGGTAGCTAAGGGGTTAGGGTTTGTGAAAAATTGTTTGGCTGTTTTTTTTCTTTTGTGATTCGGGGAAGAGGTTCCGCTTTGGTGTAACATTTATTGATTCGGGATTTTTTTTTTTGGGAAAGAGAAGGAGAGCAGGACTGTTGCTGATTAGATCCAAGAAAAAAATTATTAGATGACTGTTGCTGTTTAGATAAAAAAAAGAATCTGTAACCTGTATTAGATGATTCTTGTTTTTTTTCTTTCTTAATTGTAATAGCTTGTTTAGGTTCCCTCGACAGGTCAGTCCTCGAACTGATGAGAGAAGAGCTGATATCTCACCTTGTTGAGATATCTTGCTGTTGGTTCCTGTTTCCTTGGTGAAACAGGAATTCTTGCTGATCTAACTTTCTTGTTGTGCTGTCGAGGTGCTGCCGGATTTTTTCGTTGCGCACCACAAGAATACAAGTTGGATCGATGACGAAGACTGGAAAAAATCCGATGGAGGAGATCATCAAGAAGTTGAATAACCTGAGGGTATTCCAGATCGAGAAGGAGATCAGCGCTATAGTCCAGGGAGAGAGGACTGTACAGGAGTACGCCACAGAGCTGGAGCGCTTGTGGCTCGATCACGATCACTTCTCGCCCCTTGCGAGCTGCAAGGACCCGGAGTGCAAGGAGCGCGAGGCCTCTTTGCAGAAGAGGACCATGTTGTTTCTCCGAGGTTTGGCTCCAGCGTATGAGCAGAGGACGACATTATTACTAGCCCAGACAAAGATCCCACCACTGGAGAAGGCAGTCTCAGCCATGATACAGGAGGAGAGCCGTATCAGGCTACAGTCTGGGATAGGTGGACTTACAGGGGAGAAGTCTGCACTGGTGGTATCCAACCCGGATAATACTGGATTCAAAGGGGAGACTAGGCAGTGCTTCAACTGCGGAGAGGTAGGGCATCTGAGACAGATGTGCCCTAAGCCACCCAGAGAAAGAAACTGGGGTAAACGTGGTCAGACTGGTGACCGTGCAGGTCGAAGAGGCAGGGGGCGTGTAGGCCAAGGAGTTGCTCACCTAGCTGTGGCAGATGAGTCTCAGACTATTGCTGGGATGACTGGAGCTGAAATAACAGAGATGGAGGAACTACGTCTGTTCAAGCTTCAGGCTGAGAGTTCGAAGGGCAAGGGACAAGTCATCCAGGATCTGGCTACCACTACATGCGTTGGTAACTTTATTGGTTATGCTCATGCGAACAAAGGTACATAGGTTCAGGCACTTGCATCCACTAAAACTCATGTTGATTGGATCATAGACTCAGGTGCATCTAGGCATGTCACAGGAACATCTAGTGAGTTTGCATTATATTATCCGAGTAAGCATATGCATCCTGAGACAGTTCAGACTGCTGATGGGACATCCCAACCCATCAGGGGTACTGGCTCAGTCCATTGCACTTCATCTGTTACCTTGTCATCAATATTGCATGTTCCTTCGTTTCTAGTTAACTTACTCTCAGTTAGCTCTCTCATTGATCAATTAAATTGCACTGTGTTATTTGATCGAGATTTGTGTGTCTTTCAAGAGAAGGAAACGGGGAGGAGGATTGGGACTGGTATTAGACGTGATGGTCTTTGGTATTTGGACAGGGAGACAGCAACGATTGCTGCTACTGTTAGCGGAGGGCCAGAGGCAGAAGCGATGCTTCAACATTGCCGGTTAGGGCATTTATCTTTTGAGAGTTTAAATAGATTAGAACCTGAGTTAATGAAGAAAGTGGATAGAAAATAGTTATTTTGTAATGCATGTGAACTTGGAAAACATACTCGTTCTACTTATAGAATGATTGGTCTTCGAAGTTGTGAACCATTTGCACTTGTCCATTCTGATGTTTGGGGATCATGTCCTACTACCTCTATCAGTGGTTTTAGATGGTTTGTTACTTCCATTGATTGTTATTTACGTATGACCTGGATATACATGATGAAGCAGAAATCAGAGGTTTACAAATGTTTTTAAGATTTCTCGGCTTATGTGAAGACACAGTTTGGAGTGCAGGTGAAGATTCTTCGAACAGATAATGGGACTGAGTATGTCAACAAGGAGTTTGCAGCTTTCATCTCTAATCAGGGAATTGTTCATCAAACCACCTGCCCAGACACCCCTGCTCAGAATGGGGTGGCTGAGCGTAAGAACAGGCATCTACTGGAAGTGGCACGCTCATTGATGTTGACAATGAATGTGCCTAAGTTTTTATGGAGTGAGGCTGTTATGACAGCGGCTTATTTGATCAATAGGATGCCATCAAGAGTATTAGGGATGAAGACACCATGTGAGATGCTTTTGGGCTCGAATGTTTTTGTTGTTCCACCAAGAGTGTTTGGATGCACATGTTATGTGAGAGATCACAGGTTGATGGTGAGTAAACTGGATCCGCAAGCAGTTAAATGTATCTTTGTTGGCTACTCATCAAGTCAAAAAGGATACAAGTGTTGGTGTCCCACTGAAAGAAGGCTGTTTGTCAGTATGGATGTGACTTTTCAGGAGTTTGAACCTTTTTATGGGGAGAAAACGGAGTTGAGTTCCTTGTTTGGCGATGGCTCTACTGATGCTAGTAGAGAGGGGGAGAATGAGAATGAGAATGATATTATGGTCGGGATGATTCCATGTCCTCTTGAGTCACCGAGTAGTGATGGTACATCGCCGAGTAGTGGTGGTGACTTAGGAGTTGGTAGTCAAAGTCAGGGGGAGCTGAGAGTATACACGAGGAGACAGAAACAGCAGCATGAGCCGTCTCCCGTGCCTGTGTCAGTACCCACAAATGTTGATGACCCAAGTCACTCCCCTCCAGTGCCTTGCTCTTCTCCTCCACCTGAGTCGATAGGTAACGATTCCTTCCCTGATACCTCTGATACTCCTGTCTTGCCGCGCAGAACCTCTAGAGTCAATGCTGGAAAACCTCCAGCTAAGTTTGGTAATTGGGATACTGATATTGCGAATTATATTTCATATGCATCCATTCCACCTGCATTAAGTCATTCATTGCATCGTTGCATTCAGTGCCTGTACCTAACAACTGGCAGGTAGCTAAGCAAGATCCTAGGTGGTTGAATGCCATGCACGAGGAACTCCAGGCCTTGAAGAAGAATGACACATGGGAGTTGGTACCTTTGCCAGCTGGGAAGCGTGCTGTTGGATGTAAGTGGGTGTATACGGTTAAGCAAACTCCAGAGGGCAAGATCGACAGATACAAGGCTAGATTGGTTACTAAAGGCTGCAGCCAAACATACGGCATTGACTATGACGAGACATTTGCTCCAGTAGCAAAGATGAGTACTGTTAGAGTGTTGGTGTCATGTGCTGCCAACTTTAATTGGCCACTACATCAGCTAGATGTCAAGAATGCCTTTTTGCATGGAGATCTCCAGGAGGAGGTGTATATGGAGATTCCACCAGGCTTCGTTACTTCTCAAGTAGCTGGGAAGGTGTGCAAGTTGAAGAAGTCTTTGTATGGGTTAAAACAGTCTCCGAGGGCATGGTTTGATAGATTCAGGTTGGCAGTTTGTGGTATGGGGTACAAGCAATGCAATGGTGATCATACTGTGTTTTACAGACACTCCAAAACTCGTATCACTATCTTGGCGGTCTATGTTGATGATATTGTAATCACTGGAGATGACGCTGAGGAAATCCTACTGTTGAAGAAGAAATTGGGAGAGGAATTTGAAGTTAAAGATCTGGGGCAGTTGAAGTACTTTCTCGGAATTGAAATTGCAAGGTCGCGAAAGGGTATAGTGCTTTCTCAGCGGAAGTATGCTCTGGATCTTCTCTCAGAGACAGGGATGTTGGGGTGCAGAGTTGCACCTACTCCTATTGAGCAGAATCAGAAGATGAGTGCCGAGGGTGGGGACCCTGTGAGTAAAGAGCAATATCAAAGATTGGTTGGACGACTTATATATCTATGCCATACGAGACCTGATATTACTCATGCAGTGAGTGTGGTGAGTAGATATATGCATGATCCCAGAGAGCAGCATATGGAGGCAGTTCGCAGAATTCTTAGATATATTAAAGGAAGCCCAGGAAAGGGGTTATGGTTCAGGAGTTTTGGACATCTGAGAATTGAAGGCTATTGTGATGCTGATTGGGCTGGTTGTATGGATGATCGTAGATCCACTACAGGCTAATGTGTATTTGTTGGAGGCAATCTCGTATCTTGGCGTAGCAAGAAGCAAGATGTGGTAGCTAGGTCTACAGCTGAGGCTGAGTACAGAGCTATGGCAGTTAGTCTGTGCGAGTTGATGTGGGTAAAAAACATATTATCCGAGTTGCGCTTATTTAGAAGAGACTCCTTACAACTTTGGTGTGACAACAAATCGGCGATTAATATTGCAAACAATCCAGTTCAGCATGATCGCACCAAACATGTGGAGATTGATCGGTTCTTTATCAAGGAACAACTGAATAGAGGAGTTCTGACTTTGAGCTATGTGAAATCAGAAGAGCAGTTAGCTGATTGTTTAACAAAAGGATTAGGTTCTAGAAAGTATGGTATCTTTTGTAACAAGATGGGGATGATTGATATCTATCGCCCATCTTGAGGGGGAGTGTTGAGAATGTAATGCAATTAACGGGTCTTAGAGGGCCTTTGTGTAAACGTGTGTGTAAGGCTATATAAGCCAACAATTCTATCAATGAAAAGAGAGATAACCCTAATATTTTCCCAAAATCTCAACAATTTTAATGACATCTTATGATGGAGATGAAGAATCAACTAAAGATGTTTTTGTACCCATTCACTATAAGTTGTTATACAAAATGGTGCGAACAAATATATAAGAAATCAACCAAAATATAAAGCAGAGATAATTAATTAATCACAATTTGACGTAGTAAGGCAAAAACAATTGTCTCCACAACAACAGCAAAAATAGGTAGTCACAAATTTGGAAGGCAAAAGCGAAAAAAATAGAAGAAGAATAGAACATTAAAACAGTCAATCATCATTGAATAACGAAGGGACAAATGAATTTGTAAAAGGAAAGTGACTACCATGAGTAGAATCAAAGAGCATCCAAATTCCTGTACCAAAAAATAAAAAAGAATAATTAAGCATACATAATAACATCCTAAAAAGGAACCGAAAACTCATATTCAAATATATTTGACTTTTTTATGAAATTAGATAAATGAAGTGTAAAATGCCAAATGTTTATGTGCCTACCTTAGACGCTGCTATTTCAAGTTTTCCATACAAAACAATCCAATCAAGATACCTTTTACATTAAAATATCTACGCAATATTTGGAATGGGTACTATTAAACCCACCTGTATTTTGTCAGTCTAGTCTGCGGTGTAAATTGCTAAATTCTACTGTAATTTATTAGATGTCATTAAATGGTTTGGTATACCGTGCATATTTAAACTAAATGCTTAAGTCTTTGTTTTTTTTCACTTTTTCCTACTAATATCGAGGGTATTTAAGTGCAAAGATAGTAAAACAATAGAGTATTTAAGTGTCATTTAGCCAAAAGCAATAGTAAGCAACATGACAACCAATGTGCAGTTTTAAGTAGTAGTAAAAAATAGGGTATTCAAATGACATTCAAATCCTTCAATTTCAGAAATAAGCCAAAAACAATCAGATAACAGAATGAAAATTAGAAGCTAACTAATACCTTATGCAAAAAACAAGCACATATGCACTACTACGAAGACACTCTTCCAGCTCAATGTGTACTCTAATTAGGAAACACAAACAGCTGTTAATCCTCAGACTTCTCAGTTGTCATTTGCTCAGCTCAATTTGTTTGCTTGCTCATTAAAAAACAAAATATTATACTAAAAGTAGGCTGAACATCACTTATATATCCTATTATTTCATCTACTTTTCACTTATATACCTCTACTTGTATTTTTGATTCATTATCACGATGCTCTTCCAATAGCTCACTTGCTGAGGCAATTCCATTTGATCAACTGTCTCATTGTGTTGCTCGATCACTTCATCAATATTATGTGGCATAGTCTATGCAACGGACAGATACAGTATTATTAAAAAAGAATTATTAAAAATATTTATAATTTATAATTACTACAATGCTTACCCATCCTTCAAAAATAAGATCATCTTTTGCTCCCCTTTTCTTTTGGGAAGAGGCCGTCTTGGGCCACGTGCCCTACCGACGTCTCCTGCAGGTGATTCCTTATTCTTCTCCCTCTCTCTCTCTTTATTCTTCTCTTCTTTTTTCTTATTCTCTTTCTCCTTCTCCTGCTCCTTCCCTCGCAAACCGCCCTTAATACTTTGAACTTGGCCCTGGAACTGTGGAAGCTTTATAGTAGCTTTCCTTACTTTAGCTACAACAGTTGTCAATCTCAAAGACCCCACAACATCTCCCAGTTTTACCCAATTTGTGAGGGGAGGTTGCGACATACTTCCAACTACTGGCTTCTTGATGCCAGTAAGTTTATAGTACCACGGCGCACATGAGAGAAATAAAATCTTAACAAACTCTCCTTAATCTTAACAATAAATAAGCAACCATAATAATAAATCCATAACCTTAATAATAAATAAGTAATCATAACAATAAACCTATAACATTAACAATAAATCTATAACTTTAACAACCAACATGTAACATTAATAACCAATCTGTAACCTTAATAACCAATCTGTACCCTTAATAACAATTAAGCAACCATAACAACAAAACAGTAACATTGATAGCCAACTTGTATACATAACAACTACCAACTATACTTAAGAACTAAACTCTAACCTTCACAATCAATAATAAAAAAGTAAGATTACTTACACAAACAAGCTGGGTATACCCTTGCAGATATACAATCATCTTCCCTAGCCCAGGACCCTTCAATGTGTTTTCTATCGCATCAAATGTCTCACTGAATATATAGGTCCCCTAAGAAGTGTTACTGGCATGTTTGAGGCTATCAACATACTTGAATAAGTGCCTAGGAACGCCAAGAACACTTCTTGGACACCAGATCATGCTCAGCTGATAGAGGGTCTGTAGCAAGACAAAGTCCTTCATATCTCAACGATCAGTTGATTGTACAAGCTTCATGAGCAGATTCTCAACATGGCGTCTGGTGGGGGCTCAAGGAGGAGTTGTACTGCTGTCACCCTCACGTTTGGTAAAAAAACTCGACCAAATCCTATTCTTCCTATCTCGGTTGGGGCTAACAAGATCTTGTTGGCCTTTTTATTTTGATGATGTTTTAACAAACAATTTACAACTAATATTGTTTGTCTAGTGTTTGTGTTTCCTTATTTATTCTAGGCAAACAATGAGTTGGAGGTTAGATGGAATTGTGCTTTAACGATCATATCCAATGGAGGTTGGCAGAATATTAGTATGAAGCCTTGCAATTGAAGTTGAAGATCTAAGTTCAAGCTTTATCCGCAAGTGTACCAAGTTGAGCTACATCAAAGATCAAGATAGTTTGGGTAATTTAGTTTAGGTTTTATATTATGTGTGTTGGTACTTAAGCTCAATCATATACACACATAAACGTTTTGGTTTTATATATATATATATGGTTTAGTTATATAGATATGAAACAATTTATATCTTCATATACACTTTTATATATTTTATATTCTATTGTATTTGGAAAAATATTGTGTTTTTGGGTTATAGACTTAAAAACAATAGTTCATACCTTTTATCAAGTCTATAAAGCTATACAATAGTTTTTAAAAGTTTGTTTAAGTCAAAATGACAAAAACATGTATTTTGTATTTTTATGTTTTGGACTAGTTTTCAAAAATAATGAGATTTTACAAATGGAAAGTGAAAATTCAAAAATATTTTTTGTAACATGTTTATTATCATGTTTACAATCATTTCCCAAAGTTTTTTATATTTTTCTGAATTTATTTGCTATTTTTAAAAGACGTTTAAAAATCATTTTACTATTCAAATCAGGCTGATAAAGTGTTATCAGTCTACTGATACATGTGTTCAGTCGACTGATACATGTGTTCAGTCGACTGAAGAAAACGCCTGGAATAGCCAAAAGTTTCTGTTTCATATTCAGTCGACTGATCACTCGACTGACGAGGTCATTGGTCGACTGATAAGTTCATCAGTCGACTGATGACGTATTGCTGGCATGTAACAATTAGCTCATCAGTCGATTGATGAACAGTATCAGACGACTGACGGCCCAACGGCTAGTTTTTTCAGCTTTCTATTTTTATCTTTTTGCTGGGTTTTGTTGGTTTCTTCTTGGTTTTTGGGGTTGTTCCATGAGCCTATATATACCCCTTGCCCTCTAACTTCTGAACTTTCCAAGAGAATTTTAAAAACAAGTTTAAGTGTGTTTAAGTTTGGTTTAAGTTTGTTTTAAAAGAGTTTGTTTGTGAAGAAACTTTCACAAGAGCAAGAAGAGATTATCCTTCAATGTTTGAGCTTCAACTCATCTCTCTCTCTCTCTCTCTCTCTCTCTTATCATTTATTGGAGAAGTTTTCTAAACTCAATCTAGCTTTGCATTTATATATAATTGTTTGGTTATAATATTTTCTAAGCTAGAGTTTATATTGAGTTTAGTTTGATTTTGATTTATTGAATCTCATTGTTACACACACCCACTTGAGCTTTTAGTATTTACATACATAGTATAATTTGGGTTGTGAGAGATTGTAACCTTGAGTTGTGCTTAATTGAGTATATATAGTATAATTTGGGTTGTGAGAGATTGTAACCTTGAGTTGTGCTTAATTGAGTGCTCGCCTTGTTTAGAGAACAATCATTTGATGTGAGCTATTATTGTGAGGTTCACTTTGTATTACACTAGTACATCGAGAGCAGTGTGTGGTGAGAGACGGGATCGTCCCAAGAGGAGTGGGGTAGGTGGTAATACCTAGAGGTAGGTTGTAATTCCTAACATTTGAGGGAGAGACACAGACGAGAGACCAACACTTGAGATGGTAGTTAGTTTGTTTATATTGTGAGTGATTGTAAAGTTTTCGGTGAACTAGAAAATCGAGTGTGAGGTGTAAACGTTATTCGGGTGAGCGTTCAAAACCCGGTTGTGTAGTGGATTCTCCCTGAGAGTGGGAAGCAGAGACGTAAGTCGGAAGGATCAAACTCCGTGATCATTTCCTTGTGTTTGAGTTTGGCATTTACGCATTTATTCTTACATATTTTTATATCATCATTGTTGCATGTTTATATTGCCATTAGTTTTATATCCTTGCATATATATCTTGTTGCATATCATATTTGCTAGGATAATTTTTAAATAAGTTTTTAATTGACATAAAATCGGATTAGATTAGCAAAAACTCTATTCATCCCCCCCCCCCCCCCT
>NC_033801.1:19907202-19938030 GCF_001876935.1 Asparagus officinalis
CACCTTGAGGTGGCTCGGCCAAAGCCGATCCACCTTGAGGTGGCTCGGCTTTGGCCGAGCCCCCGCGGGCGGTGTTTTCCGACTTTTTCGAGTCGTTTTCCGTTGTCTCGTTTGTCCGTGTTTTGGTTGACTTGAGACTCTGATTGGTTGATCTGATTTGGCAGTAAGTTGGATTCCTGATTTGGCAGTAAATCCGCTTCTGAGTTCGAGTCCGAAATTGATCTTGATTCGATCGTGATTCGTCCGAGTCCGCTCTCGGTTGGATGACTCGTTGATTCCTCAACTCATTAGCTTGATTCTGCACGCGGGTGGATTCATTCCGTCGCTTCCGTGCGATTTGTCGATCTCGTCGCCTCGTTGGCTCGTCGGTTTGTGCCGAGCTATGCTAGGGGACCTATAAGCAATTTTATATGCCTACACCACTGTCTCAAAACATGCTAAAAAGTGGGAAGATGAAGACCATAAGGGCTGAAATGAATGTAGTGTCTGAATACACTATCTTCGTATGCCTTCCAGTGCATTTGCCCCCCATATGCTACACTAAAGTGTGCATGAATTCATAGTAGACAGTAAAACTGGAAGTGGGCCGCAACTCAGATGTGGACTTTGTGATTTGTCTATAAAGAAAAACCACATGACATAAATAGTTTAAAATAATCTGTAAATATAACAATTATGCTATAAACTTGACAAAGAAACTGTAAACTTAACAACAAATCCATAATCTTCACAACCAAAGCCTATCCTCAACAACCAATCAATAACCTTAACAATAAAAACATAACCCTTACAAGTTAATAGTAACGTTCACAACGAATAGCGACAAGTAAACAATAACATCCACAACTAACAGACACACGTCAACAGTAACCTTCACAACTAAGAGCATTATGTAAACAGTAACAACTATCACTTAACCTTAACAACTAACATGCCACATGTCACAACTAAACAATAACCTTCACAACAGATCAATAACCTTAACAACTAATGTATAACCTTAACAATAAAAGCATAACCCTTACAAGTTAACAATAATATTCACAACGAATAGCCACAAGTAAACAGTAACGTCCACAACTAACAGACACACGTCAACAGTAACCTTCACAACTAAGAGCATTATGTAAACAGTAACAACTATCACTTAACCTTAACAACTAACATACAGTAACCTTCACAACTAAGAGCATTATGTAAACAGTAACAACTATCACTTAACCTTAACAACTAACATGCCACATGTCACAACTAAACAATAACCTTCACAACAGATCAATAACCTTAACAACTAATGTATAACCTTAACAATAAAAGCATAACTCTTACAAGTTAATAATAACATTCATAACTAATAGCCACAAGTAAACAGTAACCTCCACAACTAACAAACACCCGTCAACAGTAATTTTCATAACTAACAGCCGCATGTAAACAGTAACATTCACAACAGACTCATAATCTTAACAACTAACACTTAACCTTAACAACTAACAAGCCACATATCATAACTAAACAGTAACCTTTACAACAGATTAATACCTTAACAACTAATGCATAACATTAACAATTAATAAATTTCCTTGACAACTACAAACTAACCTTCATAACTTAACAGTATCCTTCACAATTAACACATCATACAACATGATAAATAACATAAAAATTACGGTAAAAAAATTATTTTTTTGCTGTCGTATGCTTCTCTTTAGCTCCTCTATGTAGATACATGGGCACTCTAGAGACGTCATCGGTGTCAGTGGTGCCGGTGCTACCCTCTAGATCTATATGCTGGTCTGTCTTTTAGGGTTAAGCTGGACTTCTGGGATGAGAATGGCTGGCTGTAATGTCCTCTAGAACATCAGCAATTGATGTGCCAGCTTCAGACCACTCTGCTATGGTTTGAGGTCTTTTTGAGACGACGTACTATGACGCGTCGTCGTCTTCGCTAAATTCGACGGGGACGACTGCTTTGGGAGTTGTCTCGCCGACCATTTTTTTGATTAATCTCTGGAGTGAGTTGATTTAAGGCTAGGGCTTTGCAATGGAGAAAATGCTTTGGAGTTGGTTCGCTTGGACAAAAGAGAGATGAGTTGGCACGATCAACGAGGAATAGTTCAAATAAATAGGAGGCGGTTAAATCAAAGGGCATTTTGACCAATTTTTTTTGTTTTTGCACGTTAGGTCACGTGGGTAGGGGTTTTGGGGTCTGTGGGAATTTCTGACTGTTTCTGGGGGTCTTTGGGAACGTTGACAAAGTCTTGGGGAGCGGAACACTTGAAATGCTTTTGGGGTCTATATGCAATTTTCCCTAATGCAAATCACAATAAACAAAGTGCTACCCTTACACCTCTTTCTCTTAACTGCACTCCGAATCTCAAACACTCTACGTAACTCCCAAAAGATTCCCACCCCAATCACGTAAGAATATCATCACTTCACTGCTCGTGCGGTCACCACACTCTGCTTCAAGTGCCGGGCTATTTTTTTCACCTCCGTCACTCTCCTCTCATTTTCCAAAACCCTAGCTTTTTCTGCAGTCAACGGTGATGGCGGCAGTGGCGAAGATTGGGGCGGTGAAGGATCCGAAGGTTCAGATTCACGGGTACGGATTTCAAGGGCTGAGATCGGGCGGTTCAATCCCGATACCGAGGTCTGTTAGGGCATCGCCGGCGCCGGCGTCGTCTGCTTCCTCCTCCGTTATAACGGCCGTTGCTACTGTAAGATTGTCTCATTTTGATCAGTAAAGTTGAGTCATTTTTTGATTAAAAATTATTCCCCCCTTTTTGTTGGTATGTGATTGTTTTGGGTATTTACTACAAAGAGAGAACTTAAGCATGTATATAGATTTGGAGTCTAAATAGTAGACACAGGTGATAAATAAGAGAATACTAAAGATTCGAGCCATAGAATTGAGAATTCTGACACAAGGAACTATTAGATTGAATCAAATGATTTTAGCGTATCCAGAATAATACCAATCCAACCCATTTCATGAATAAAATGTGACCAATTAACCAACCAACAAAACTACTTGTTACAAATAACATCTTGTTGTTGCATCGAAACATAGAAATGTTGACTAATCTGGCTAACGTTGAACTTGGTAAAATGAAATGGTTGAATAATTGAAAAATTAGATTATTCAGGAATACACATTGAATGCTGAGATTACGCATTGAATTTCTGGTAGTAGATCCATAATCAAAAAAGTTTTTGTGATTGTTCCAGAAGAAATGAAACAAAAGATACGGTAGAACTAGGACAGTTATTGTATGAGGTCTACCCAATGCTAGATGCAGAGGCGCATAATAGATCGATATGAACATCATGAGCTGCCCCGTAATAAAACCAGTTGTTGCCGATACCTCCTTCTCGGTTCCTTCTTCCATAACCCGAGCTCGGAGAAGGAAGAGATAAGAGGGCCCTATGGAGAATGTGGTCAGAAATCCATAATAGAGTCCGACCACAACGACCGAATTTATTATCTTCATGCATAAGGATAATAGATTAGACGACTTAGATGAAAAAACGGAATCTCAAAACACCTTTTTGGTGTTTTGAGAAAAGTGTTTAATTTTTGGATTTTGTAAAGGGTCAAGTCAAAAAAACGCCCCGGTTGCCAAACGCGTTTCATTGTTTTTTTTAAAAAAAAAACGAAAACAGCAAAAACACCATGGTATCCAAACGCTCCCTGAAAAATTAGATTATTCAGGAATACACATTGAATGCTGAGATTACGCATTGAATTTCTGATAGTAGATCCATAAAAAAAAAAGTTTTTGTGAACTTATTTTGTGTAGTTAGGAAAACAAGATAATGCGAAGAATGAACTTGGGACACCAGCTACTGTGTTTGGAATTGCATGTTGCTGAAAATCAATTGGGTTTGTAGCTATATGCAACCAAATACAGTATGGTGATGACTTGCCATTTTGTTAATACTAGAAGAGAAAGGATCTATTATCTATATATGGTTTGTTGATATAAAAAAGCTTATGATGAGTATAGAGGAAGATAATGTGGTGGGTTTTAGGGGGGAAAAGCATATGGTAGATATATTGACGCGATTAAAAATATGCATCGTAGAGTAACACTTAGAGCGGTAACAAATGAAGGAGAGATAAAACAGTTTCTTATCATTGTAGGCTTACATTAAGGATTATTATTTTAAAGGCAGCATCTTTTTGCAGTAAGTATGTACCATCTTACTGGACATGTTCACAGCAAAGTCCAACAATGCAATTTATTTGTTGATGATATAATATTAGTTGATGAGACTAGAAATAGATAATTCCAAAGAAGAAATGTGGATAAAATCTCTGGAATCTAAAGGATTTAGAAGTAGCAGAACACAAAAGAGTGTAATTTTACTAAAACTTGTGTAATTTTACTAAAACCTGTTAGTGGAATTGAAATACCTATGAGTCAAGAACTGAATGGAAGAATGTTACGGTGAACATGTGAAGGATAAATTGGGGAAATTGAATGAGATTGCTTGGTCTTGTATAATGGAGGTCACTATGTGCATCTAGGAAAAATGTTAAGATTATAGTAATGAGTCAAGAAGGATTCAAATTATAACTAAGAGAACATGTTTTGGAAATACAGAAGAAATTTATTATAGTTAATTTATCGGAGGATATAACCCTTAACAGAACTGAATGGAAAAATAGGACTTTGAGTTTTCCCCCCCTGATGTATGATATGCCTTTTTCTCTTATCTCTCAAGGGTTCCTTGATTCCTGCTTACTGTTATCGTCAAATGTTATGATGGAAGCAATGTTATGATGGAAGCGTAGGGGTTCTTGAATTATTTTTATTGCTACTACTATTGCTTCTGCTGCTGCTACTACTATTACTATTATTATTATTTATTATAAAATTCAAATACGAATATTGTACTATTGAATTCCAATCCAATTCGAACCTCCTCTCTATCAATCTTTTTTTCTCCTTCTGTGTGTGTCGGAATGCATATGGTTTTGTCAATATGATATTACAGTGATAGATTTTTATTTCTATTGCTTCTTTGCTACACTACTTTTGTTGTGGATGCAAGATCTTTTATTTGAACAGAATGAACTTTTTGCCATTATTCAAAGTGAAAAGATCAACATAAATTAGAACTTACAATATTAGCTAATCAAAAGAATATCTTAAATTAGAACATTCCTAAAAGAATGAACAACAAGGCCAAGGTGATCTTGTATCCAATCTACGAAAACAAAACATAGAAAGATGTTGAAGAAGATTACAGGTGAGCAGACATTGAAAAAGGTCAAAAGAAAATCAATTCAAAAGCGAGAAAGAATAACTGAATTTCTTCCTATTTACTTTTTTAATTAAGATGAGATGATGCTTTGAATCAAAGATTGATCAATAAAACCATGGTATAATTCCCTATCGAGTTTGTATAACAGCTATGGGAAGAGAGTTTATCATCTCTCGCTTTAAACAGGAACTTTCTAGGTTGAGAAATTACCATTGCCTTGCTCCTTATTCAGACGATTTAAATCACGAAAGTGGCGAATAAGATAGGTTTAGAAGGCATAAACTGGGTGCTTCTTTGACCATAACAAAATGATCAAATATTAAGCAAATGCAAGGCATTAATAGACCCCGTGATTGATGAAGCCTTTTCACTTAACCTATATTTGGTGGATTGGAGATGGTTAGTGATATTGGATACATGAAACTAAGAATAAAATGCAGTAAATATTAAGAACATCTTGATGTATAATAATAAAACAAACCAACATCATGAGTTCTTGGAGTGAAAATGTAGGATCACGTGATCCAAGTGGTTTCTAGATTGATCAGATCATCCGACTTTCCGATGAAAACGAGCTGCAGAAGATGATGGTTCACGTGCCTTTATGCAGAAGGATTGATCACTTCTCTATCTCAAATATTAAGTTGGTGGGATACATTAGAATCTTGTTAGATACTTGTTGTGAGTTTGATTGCTCTTCTATCACAAAATGATCTTTGCATATACCCCTTTTCCCTTCATATACTCAAATTTCTGGAATCATCAGTTGCAGATAGATACCACATATGTTCTGCAGGTAGTGGCTATTTATCACCGGCTCATTAATACCTCTTGTTTCCTCTCTTTTTTCAGCCTGAGGTCAAAAGAAGTGCAGTTGAATTGATTAAAGAAAAAAGCAATTTTCTTAGATATCCACTGAATGAGGAATTGGTAACAGAGGCGCCAAATATAAATGAGTCCGCCATCCAACTGATAAAGTTTCATGGTAGTTATCAGCAGTACAACAGAGAAGAACGTCGTACAAAATCTTATTCGTTTATGCTTCGAACCAAGAATCCATGTGGGAAAGTCCCGAACAAGCTCTACTTGGCTATGGATGACCTTGCCGATAAGTTTGGCATTGGCACTTTACGATTAACAACTAGGCAAACATTTCAGCTCCATGGTGTCCTGAAGAAGAATCTTAAAACCGTGATGAGTACTATTATTCAAAACATGGGTTCAACTCTTGGTGCATGTGGTGATCTTAATAGGAACGTTCTTGCTCCTGCTGCCCCCTACACCAGCAAAGAGTATGTTTTTGCTCAGGAAACTGCAGAGAATATTGCTTCCCTTCTTACACCTCAATCCGGTGCTTACTATGATTTGTGGGTAGATGGTGAGAAAGTCATGTCAGCTGAGCCGCCTGAAGTGGTGAAGGCTCGTAATGACAATTCTCATGGGACAAACTTTCCTGATTCTGCAGAGCCAATTTATGGAACTCAGTTTTTACCTCGGAAGTTCAAAATTGCAGTTACCGTGCCTACAGACAACTCTGTTGACATCTTGACTAATGACATTGGTGTTGTTGTAGTTTCTGATAGTGATGGAGAGCCTCAGGGTTTTAACATATACGTAAGAGACTTTCTTTTTTGTTTGTATTAGCATGTATTTTTAATCTCTTTTTCATTTTCAGCATATGTTCTTTTGGAAAAATTTCAACTTTAGGTGGGTGGTGGCATGGGAAGAACGCACAGGGTGAACGCCACTTTCCCCCGTTTGGGAGAGCCACTGGGTTATGTTCCCAAAGAAGACATATTGTATGCTATTAAAGCAATTGTTTGTACACAAAGAGATAATGGAAGAAGGGATGATCGGAGATATAGTCGAATGAAGTACTTGATTAATGAATGGGGAATTGATAAGTTTCGCAGTGTTGTTGAGCAATACTATGGAAAGAAGTTTGAGGCATTCCGTAAATTACCTGAGTGGGAATTTAGAAGCTATCTTGGTTGGCATAAACAGGTTTGGCTAAAACAATACTCATAAGATATGGAAATAATTTTCTCTTGTTGGTGCATTATTTGCACCTGGTATCTTTCTGTTTCCCTACCTTTTCGTTTACTACTAAACCAAACTCCTGCTTCTTTGGATTTAGAAATGCTAGTATGTGTTTTCAAATGTTACAAAATTAATTATAGTGTCATTCTATCACTGATTTTATCTTTCACATGAATTAAAATACAGTTGAATGTACTTCTCACTTTTCAGTAATCATATTTTAAAGTTATTGCATTTTTCTTACAGGACAATGAAACCTTGTTTTGTGGTGTGCATGTTGATAATGGTCGCATTGGAGGTCAAAAGAAGAAAACATTGAGAGAAATAATTGAGAATTATAACCTTAGTGTGCGCATTACGCCTAACCAGAACCTAATTTTGTGTGACATCCATCATTCTTGGAGAGATTCCATCACCAGAGCTCTTGATGAAGCTGGTCTTCTGGTAAAACTTGGTTCACTCTTTTGTATGACATTTCTGAAACTTACCTTACTTAAGGAATATGCTAATAAGATTGATTTAGGTCAATGGAAAAAGAAACTGATGTTGAGAGTTTTCTGATTTACTAGGTTAATATATGTATTTATTATGTCTGTACACATTATCTTTGTAATAGATTGATGCGATTAAAAATAGAGTATAACTTGGCATTTTTCTAAAGTTTAATTACAACTATATTTTTCATCATTGTACAGCAACCTAACTACGTTGACCCTCTCAATCTTACTGCAATGGCCTGTCCTGCTTTTCCGCTCTGTCCATTAGCAATTACAGAAGCTGAAAGAGGAATACCTGATATTCTCAAGCGCGTTCGAGCTGTTTTTGATAAGGTACTTACGTCAATACTCGAATTTATTTGTGTAAGGAATTCCGCTAGAAGAAAAATTAGTTTTGTTTTTTAACCTATGAAGCCATAATTATTTCAGATAGGGATCAAAGATAATGAATCTGTGGTGGTAAGAGTAACTGGTTGCCCTAATGGCTGTGCCAGACCGTACATGGCTGAGCTGGGATTTGTTGGGGATGGCCCAAATAGCTACCAGGTATTTAGGGTGTATCTCTTTGTTCTCTTCTCTATATTAAGGTCACCATTGTGGAATGATAATGAATATGGTGGATGCAGCTTAACCTCCATAATTAACATGAGTTAATTAGCTGAGAAGGTGCAATGATGTTCCTCATAAAGCACAAGTTAAAGAAACTAACTACATTACTCTTGTCACTTTTTTATATACACAGATTTGGCTTGGGGGGACACCTAATCAGACTACACTGGCAGAGTGCTTTATGAATAAGGTGAAGATCCAAACTCTGGAGAAGGTTCTAGAGCCACTCTTCTACAGTTGGAAAATGAATCGCCAGCAGGGTGAATCATTTGGACAGTTCACAATCCGAATAGTGAGTATTATACAATATTTTGCGGTCATCATGTGCTACTACCCTCTTTTCACATTCTATTATGATAGCACTACATAATTTGTTGTGATAATAGACATTGGAAGATATTAAAATTATAATGTCGACCTGCATTGCGTACTGATTACTGCTAAATCTAAAATCTTTTTGGTTTTTTCCGTAAATGAAGCTTAGTTGCGACTTTCAAAAGGTTCACAATTCCGTTAAATTGTCCAGTTGTTGTTTTGAATCAATAATATTAGTACATAAAGTTCAGTAAACGAGATACACTTAGGCTACTTCTGAAGGATTTTTACTCAACTCTTTTTGTTGAAATTTAGTGTTTGTCAACTTCTACAAACGACTCTATTAAAGTTATACATTTTAAATTTCTCTACATTATCAAAAATGTCTAAAAATCAAAGCCCAAGTTTCTTAAATTTTGGTTTGAGTTAGGTAAAATTGTAGGATGCCTGAGACAAAATAAAAATTGGTCTATGAACGTTTCTAATTGTTTATATCATGGTTAAAAGTTCGGATAGCATGCTTTACTAAAATCTAGGATTAAAACCATTTCCAGCTGTCATTTCTTATAGCTTTTATGCGTGAATAGAAAAATAAAATATTTAAAATTTTATTTTTTTCTTCTTAGAGATTTTTCATTTAGTTGGCGTTCCAGCATCCAATTCCAACAGGACTAGTTTAGCTCTAAATTCTTTAAAAGAATTAAGTTTCTCTCCAGGCAAGACAAATTTAACTATACATGGTCAAATGTATGCTTGCTTGTAAATGAGTCAAAACACATATATATATATATATAAATATTATCTATATTAGTTATAGATATCGATATAGATATTGGTATTCTTCGGTACCAAGCAAAAATTTGTACTCGTAGTATTGTCACATCCCCATCCAATCCATCCATGGATGTTCCATTTGAAATTGAGGTGGAGGGATGTGAACCTCACTACCGAGCACAACTTTTTGTGCTGGTACCAGCATACCCATATTTCAATATTATATATTATATATATTTTATATATATATTAACTATATATAATATATATTTAGCTATGTGGATTGGCATTATATGAACTGCTGTATTCTTTGTTTTTAATAACGGCAGTATGTCACACTTTTCATTTATGCCATTTTCGTAAAGATTTATCAACTCGATTAAATTGAGTAAATTTGGATGCTATCTACTGCAGGGCTTCAGTAAGCTGCAAGAGATGGTAGAGAAGTGGGATGGTCATGTAGAGACACCATCACAAGTATGAAGCTATTGAGTGATTTCCTCCCAGTTTTATTGACTGTCAGCAGAAAGGCCTTTTGTTACCTAATGTTGGTTATCAAAACGGAGCGCTTCAGTTAATATCATTTTGTCTCTTGATCTATGATCTATGTTGTACGCTAGTTTCATGGATTGGAAAAAACTATATGAGTCCATTGTTGAAAATTTAAATACTCGACTCTAGTATCAGGGTTTTATTTGCATCAGCTGGTGCATTTTCTTTCCTTAACAAATAAAAAGAGCGAAAACTATTTACGGGTTTCTAATGCTCAGAGTTGGCTATCCGCTTTATATCTATGTTGATTTTTTCTTGGTAATGAATGAAAGATTTGCAAGCTCTTGGTTCATTGGATTGTACGACTCTTTGGTGTGTCTCAATCCTGAGGGATGTCCCAGAGGATGAATCTGTTGCATGTTGAGCAAAGGAATTAAGAAACACATGTATCTTCTGAGATGAAAGTTACATCTCGTTTACTTGCGTCCAAGATTCCTCTGGTTGGAATGAAAGAGAGTGCATGTGGGCTTGTGGATCGATGCGAGGAATCATTCCGAAAACGAGTAACCGGTCAAGCTAATGTTTGTTGATTTTATTTGCAACTGGCAGGGCATTTTTGTACAGGTTGCTTTTCCTACGTTTTATGTGCGATAACGAAAGAAGGAATCATGAAATATTTTATAGATGTATAATTGACGCTTGTTTTGGTTTGACCCCATGTGTCTAGTTCCTAAATTGCCGAAAACCCTCCGCATCTAGAATTAAATATCAAATGTTGGTTTTATGACTCTACGAGTATAATAATAGAGATTAATTAGGTGTTGCATGTTGATGATGTAATAATTATGACCCCCCAAATACTTTTCCAAATCTAATGATGCCTGCAGATATTTCGTTGGGCTGGGCTGAGTCCTAATAGGAATCGCACGGGAGCAATGATTTGAAGGGGGGCAAAGAGCCACCCCTATCATTCAATTGGCCCACACGGTTCATTTTGTTTCTTCTCCAATTTTCCGTTCACAACATAATTTGCCGTTCGCATGGTTGTCTTTTTATTTCAAATCTACTTTAGAAATTTGTGATCATTACTAGAGTTCGAATTTGAATTGCTTTACTATCACATCAAAGTGTCATGTTACTGCAACAAAATTTCAAAGTTATAGTAAATATTGAGGAATATAATTTTATATTTTCCAAAAGCACATTATATTAATACATGAAAATCTACGTAATCTCTTATATGATCCCAGATTATGCAAAGCATCATCATAACGGTTTATTTAGTTCTTGTTGACAGCTTGTGTTTCACAATAATGAAATGTTTAATTCATGGATCGTTATTTGAGTTATAGTCAGATTGAATCATAGACTGTTCATCAACAAAGTACCCGATGATTAAGGTTTAAGACACGTATAAAAGTATACTATATATACTCTTCCTAATATATGCTCGCATTATAGGGTAGCTTCGATGCCGGAAGAATTACGTAGCAGCAATAATTAAAGAGCTTCTCCATGATATTCCGATAATGGGAGTCTGTCTTCTTGTTTTAAGTTTGAAAGACTGATAAAGCCGATCTTATACTCTTTTATTATGTATATACTCACTTAATGAAGACATCATTTACCTAGCATATATAAAAGCAAGAATTAATTACATTTTGGTACCCTCAAGTACAACGTAATTACACTGATGGTCCTAGAGTCTGTCTATATGAATGATCTTGAGATTGTTGATTGTAATTACATAGGTAATCTTAGAATCTAACTATAAGTTAACACTATTATTTTTTGCAGACATAGACTTCTTGTTGGATGTGTTAGGATATGTGAAGCCTAACGATCAGACCTGCCTTATACTTCAGAATGAAGAGGAACAAAGTGGAACAGAAGAAACAGGATCGACGACGACGAAGTTCAAGCAAAACGACGAAGGGCGCATTTTGACTGAGTCGCGGTCGACCACGCATGGCACGGCGGTCGACCGCCAACGTGCACAGACAAGCACATTGCTGAGGAGCAGCTTCGCGGTCGACCGCGCATGGCGCGGCGGTCGACCGCTCTATTTTGGTTTAGGATTTAATTGTTGGATTCCTAATCTATTTTGGTTTAGGATTCCTAATCTATTTTGGTAATAGGTTATTAGGATTCCTAATTTGATTTGGCTTTTGGTTTAGAATTCCTAGTATGTTTATGATTTTAGGATTTCTATATATATGAAACAATTGAAGGAGAGAATAGGAGAGAATTAGCATTGTTTTGAGCACTTTGAGAGGGAGATATTGTGAGGGAGTTGAGAGCTTTGGTTAGGGTTATATTTGAGTGATTTTGTGAGTTGTAACCCGTTATATTTCTCCTCCATATAGTGAAATCTCCCCATCCTCTCCCCGTGGACGTAGGCAATTTGTCGAACCACGTAAAAATTAATTGTACTGCTTTTGTGTGATTTGTAATAGCTTTTTAGGATCCCTCGACAGGTCAGTCCTAGAACTGATGAGAGGAAGAGTCGATATCTCACTTTGTTGAGATATTCACTTCAGATTCTTATTTTCTTGGTGAGACGGGAATTCTTATTGCCACCTGACTCTCTTGTTATGCTACCGAAGTGCTGTCGAAATTTCCGCTGCGCGTAACAAGTGGTATCAGAGCCCAGATTTCAGATCTAGGGTTTTTTTGGTGGAGGAAGATTCTTGTGTGAAGCTTGGTTCTTGGAGTTCTAGGCTTCGGTGGAGATAGCATTAGGAGTTACCGTTGGAGATTTCGCTTTCCTCGCGTGGATAGGAATTCTATTTGGAATCCAATCTTGGGTTCAGTTGGGTAATTTCTTATTCCTTTCAAAGTTTGAATCTTTCTTTGCAATTTGGAGTTATTTTGCAATGGGAGAAGTAGGTGAAAGCAGCGAATCGATGGCGAGTAGAATACAAGTTGGTTTTCAGAACACTAAGATTAGTGTGGTGAAATATGACGACAAAATCAACTTTGGTTTGTGGATGAGCGACGTACAGGATGCGCTCAATGCTCAGAATTTGGAAGAGACCATCATGGTCCACGAAAGGCCACCTAAATATGAAGAGGCGGTATGGGAGAAAATAAATAGGAACGCGTGTGGGGTGATCAGGTCCTGTTTGGAACAGGAACTGAAATATGATGTGATTGGGGTGACGTCTGCAATAAAGATGTGGGAAATTCTCAACAATAAGTATCTCACAAAGAGTGTTGAGAACAGGTTGCACTTGCTGCGAAGACTCTTCAGATTTCAGATGTCCAGAGGCACCTCACTAGCGGCTCATGTGAACAACTACACTAAGTTGTTGTCAGACTTGGCGAATGTTGATGAGAAGATATCGGATGAGTAAAAGGCGATTATTTTGTTGGGCTCCTTACCCGATGAGGAGTATGATACCTTCGTGCTCACTTTGTTGAACGGGAGATCTTCTATCAGCTATAGTGAAGTGACTAACGCTTTGACCAATTATGATTTGAGGAGGAAGGACAAGGAGACTTCCCTTGCTAGCACTTCAGGCGAGACCTTGTCGACGAGAGGTAGAAGCCCATATCCGAAATGTGGTAATAGAGGAAGGTCAAAGTCAAGAAGCCACCACCAATTAGCAAAGAACCAATGTGCATTCTGCAAGGAGCAGGGACATTGGAAGAGAGACTGCCCGAAGCTCAAGGAGAAAGAGAATGGCAAGAAAAAGGGTCCGAAGGCCAATGAGGTAAATATTGCGAAAGGCGATGATTCTGATGATTCGTGTTTTTCTCTACTGATTACTCCGAAGGTGAACCATGTGATGCATCAAATTGGATGCTTGATTCCGGTGCTACTTTTCATATGACCCCTAGGCGAGACTGGTTTGCATCTTTTGAGAAAGTCGACGGGGGCGTTGTTGTCATGGGAAATGATCAATCCTGTGGCGTTTGTGGGATAGGTATCATGCGGATTGGGATGCACGATGGAGTAGTCCGTGAGTTAAAAGAGGTGAGATTTGATCCTCAACTGAAGAAAAATCTTATCTCAGTTGGAGCTTTGGAGGCGAAGGGATTCAAAGTGACTTTCGAAAATACTGTAGCGAAAGTTACTAAGGGATCATTGGTGGTGATGAAGGGAGTCCGCAATCGGAATTTATATTATCTGAAGGGAAGCACCGAGATTGGCCAGGTTGCTTCGGCTATTTCAGAAGCGGGCATGAGCAGACTTTGGTACTATAGGTTGGGGCACACAGGTGAAAAGTCACTGCAGGCATTATGCAAGCAGGGACTATTGAAGGGAGCCAAGAGTGGGAAGATTGAGTCCTGTGAGCACTGTGTTCTTGGCAAGAAGACGAAGGTGAAGTTCGGGACTGTCATTCATCAGACGAGGGGCATCCTGGACTACGTGCACACAGACGTTTGGGGTCCCACCAAGACTGCATCACTTGGTGGTAGACATTGATTCGTTACTTTTGTAGATGACTATTCTAGGCAATATTGGGTGTACACCATGACAAAGAAGAGTGAAGTCCTAGATATATTCGTGGAGTGAAAGAAGAGATTGGAACTGCAGACTGGGAGAAAGATCAAGACGTTGCCATCCGACAACGGTGGTGAATATACTTCAGACCCCTTTCAGCAGCTATGTCGAGACGAGGGCATAGAGAGACACTTCATGGTTAGTCATACACCGTAGCAGAATGGAGTGGCAGAGAGACTAAATCGGTCTTTACTGGAGAAGATCTTTTGGGCTGAAGCACTTACATATGCGAGCCACCTCATTAATAGGCTGCCTTCATCTGCGATTGAGGGGAAAATCCCTATGGAGATGTGGTCGGGAAAGCCAGCACATGATTATGACCAGCTCAAGGTATTCGGGTGCCCTGCATATTATCATGTTAGAACTGATAAATTGGAACCTCGAGCTAGGAAGGCCATATTTGTAGGATTCAAGCGTGGTGTCAAGGGATACAAGCTTTGGGATCCAGTTGATAGAAGCTTCCCAGCTCTCATCAGGTGGAGAGCGACCCGACAGAGGAGATATCGCAGGTGGTGGAGATCGATGCAGCTCCACATTGTCCAGATGGTACAGTATCCATGCAGGTGCCGACTGAGGTGATGCCAGGTGAGCACGACGGTGACACGGAGGATACAAGTACAAATGTGCAGGATCAGGAACCGACAGCTCAGGTTCAGGATTCTATTGTGGTTCGAAGACAGAGGAGAAACATACAGATGCTAGCACGGTATGCCGACATAGTTGCGTATGCACTTCCGGTGGAGAGTATCGATGAGTTGGTGCCTACTACATTCAGAGAGGCTGAGCAGAGTTCGGAGGCTGATTCGTGGCAGGTGGCTATGCAGGAGGAGATGGAATCTTTTCATAAGAACGATACATGGGAGCTTGTTGAGCTTCCAAAGGGACGGAAGGCAATTGGTTGCAAGTGGGTGCTTCCAAAGGGACGGAAGGCAATTGGTTGCAAGTGGGTATACACGAAGAAGGAGGGCATTGAGGGCACACCATTAAGGTTCAAAGCTAGGTTGGTTGCGAAGGGCTATGCACAGGAGGAATGTATTGACTATAATGAGGTTTTCTCTCCGGTGGTGAAGCACTCTTCGATTCGGATTTTGCTAGTTTTGGTGGCACAGTGTGGTTTGGAGTTAGATCAGTTGGATGTGAAGACAGCATTTCTTCATGGTGATCTTGATGAAGAAATATATATGACTCAGCCATTAGGATTCCGAACTGCAGGGAAAGATAAGTTGGTTTGCAGATTGAAGAAATCGCTATACGGTTTGAAACAGTCTCCTCGACAGTGGTATAGGCGATTTGATGGTTTTATGCTTGGTCATTCGTACACTCGGAGCCAGTTTGATCCTTGCGTATATTTTCGCAAGTTAAAAGGAGGTGCGTACATCTATTTGTTGCTCTATGTCGATGACATGTTAGTTGCCTCTACTTCCAGGTCGGCTATAGATGAGTTAAAAGTTCAGCTTTCAAATGAGTTTGAGATGAAAGACTTGGGTGAGGCGAAGCGCATTCTAGGGATGGAGATCGGCAGAGATAAGAAGAAGGGCAGAATTTGTTTGACACAGGTGGCTTATTTGAAGAAGGTTCTACAGCGATTTCATGTTAGCATGTATACGAAGCCAGTTAGTGTACCATTGGGAGCCTATTTGAAGCTTTCAGCTGGTCTTTCACTGAAGTCAGTTGAAGACCATGAGTTGATGACGAAGACTCCATATGCGAGTACGGTTGGGAGCTTGATGTATGCGATGGTATGTACGAGGCCAGATTTGTCACAGGCGGTGAGCATGGAGTCGAGATACATGCACGATCTAGGAGTGGGTCATTGGGACGCCGTGAGATGGATTTTAAGGTATATTTGAGGTACGCTCAATGTTGGTTTGGTTTATGAGCGGGACACTAAAGGTGGGCAGTTATGCATTGGTTATGTTGATTCGGATTATGCCGGGGATTTGGATAAGCGCCGGTCTACGACGGGGTATGTGTTCACTTTGACCCGTGCGCCGGTGTGTTGAAGATGCACTTTACAGTCTACGGTGGCTTTGTCTACGATGAAGGCAGAGTATATGGCAGTTACGAAGGCTATGAAGGAGGCTATTTGGCTTCGAGGAATTTTAGAGGAACTTGGTATTTCACAGAGGTCCGTCACCATTCATTGTGATAGCATGAGTGCTATCTATTTGGCGAATAATCAGGTTTTTCATGCGAGGACAAAGCACATTGACGTCCGTTATCACTTCGTTCGGGATGTTCTTGAAGATGGTGATGTGAAGATTGTGAAAGTCCACACAAAGGATACTTCGTTCGGGATGTTCTTGAAGATGGTGATGTGAAGATTGTGAAAGTCCACACAAAGGATAATCCGGCGGATATGCTCACTAAGGTGGTTCCGAGCAACAAGTTTGATCATTGTCGAAACTTGTTGCACATTCGTGATTGTTGAGACCGTTGACGGCCATTTGGATCAACTACGGGCGGCTTGATCTCTTGGGAGAGGGGGTACGTAGGCAACCACATTGGTGCAGCCGAGTTTAGAGAGACGACACATTGGTGCTCATGTTGGTGTCGGCTCAGTGTTGGGAACACTTCACCGAGGTGGAGAATTGTTGGATTCCTAATCTATTTTGGTTTAGGATTCAATTGTTGGATTCCTAATCTATTTTGGTTTAGGATTCCTAATCTATTTTGGTAATAGGTTATTAGGATTCCTAATTTGATTTGGCTTTTGGTTTAGAATTCCTAGTATGTTTATGATTTTAGTATTTCTATATATATGGAACAATTGAAGGAGAGAATAGGAGAGAATTAGCATTGTTTTGAGCACTTTGAGAGGAAGATATTGTGAGGGAGTTGAGAGCTTTGGTTAGGGTTATATTTGAGTGATTTTGTGAGTTGTAACCCGTTGTATTTCTCCTCCATATAGTAAAATCTCCACATCCTCTCCCCGTGGATGTAGGCAATTTGCCGAACCACGTAAAAATTGCTTGTACTGCTTTTGTATGATTTGTAATAGCTTTTTAGGATCCCTCGACAGGTCAGTCCTAGAACTGATGAGAGGAAGAGCCGATATCTCACTTTGTTGAGATATTCGCTTCAGATTCTTGTTTCCTTGGTGAGACGGGAATTCTTATTACGACCTGACTCTCTTGTTGTGCTGCCGAAGTGCTGCCGAAATTTCCTCTGCACGCAACAAAATTTTCTCCTGCGGCTGCCGTGGACGTAGTTTCTCACATTGAGAAGCGAACCACGTAAATCTTGTGTGTTTTTGATTGATTAAATTCTCTCTTCTCTCCTAAATCTCTATTTCTAAATCACATCAGGGGGGTTGTGCATCCCCAACAAGTGGTATCAGAGCGACCAGGTTCGGCGCGAACGATTTGAGGTCAGAGACATGGGATCTGAGAAGGAAACATCCAAGATTGAGAAGTTTGATAGAACAAACTTCGGGTTCTGGAAGATGCAGATGGAATACTACCTCTATCAGAAGGATTTATACCTACCATTGGGATAGAAGCCGACGGATATGAAGGATGCGGATTGGAAGCTATTTGATCAAAAGGCCCTTGGAGCGATCAGGTTGATCTTGTCTAAATCAGTAGCGTTCAACATCAAGAATCAGAATACGACGGCGGATCTCATGGCGGCGTTGTCCAGTATGTATGAGCAGCCCTCTGCGGCGAATAAGGTACATCTCATTAAAAAGATGTTTAATTTGAGGATGTCCGAGAGCCAAAAATTCAAGGAACACCTGAACGAGTTTAACGAGATCACGAATCAACTAAACTCGGTCAATATTCAGTTTGACGATGAAATCCAAGCCCTCTTAATACTTGGTCAATTACCCGACAGTTGGAAGAGTACCGTTATCTCGATTAGCCGATCATGTGGCAAATCAAAACTGAAGTTTTCAGAGGTGGTGGATATGATTATGACTGATGAGATTAGAAGACAAGAGGAAGGGATTTCTAATTCAGGGTCGGCGTTGAATCTTGAGAGCAGAGGAAGAAATAGAAATAGAAGCAGAGGGAATAGCCGAGGAAGACCTAACTCGAGGAACGGGAGGTCAAAGTCCAGAAATCGCAAGAGCAATAAGGAGATCGATTGCTGGAATTGTGACAAGTTTGGCCACTATGAGAATCGGTGCCGAGAACCCAAGAAGGACAAGGAGAACAAGACTGAAGCAAACGTGGCCTCAGGAGAGTCAGATGATACCCTAATCTGTTCGTTGGAGAGCAAGACTAAATCGTGGGTGCTGGATTCAGGAGCTTCGTTTCATGCTACCTCAAATAGAGATTTATTTGAGAACTACGTTTCAGGAAACCTAGGAAAAGTCTATCTTGGTGACGATCAGCCCTGTGATATTGTTGGCAAAGGAGTCGTGAAGATCAAGCTCAATGGGTCTATATGGAAGCTGAGTGATGTGAGACATGTTCCTAGCCTGAGGAAAAATCTGATTTCCATAGGACAATTGGCGAAAGAGGGATATGTATCAACCTTCGCATGTGATACGTGGAAGGTTACAAAGGGGTCCATGGTTGTTGCCTGTGGTACGAAGACAGGGTCCCTCTACATGACGATAGATGCACGTGGTTCCATTGCAGTGGCTGAAAGTAAGGAAGACCCAAATTTGTGGCACCAGAGGCTAGGTCACATGAGTAGCAAAGGCCTAAAGGTTATGCAGTCGAATGGGAAGTTACCAGGTTTGAGATCGGCTGATATTGACTTATGTGAAAGTTGCATTCTTGGGAAACAAAAGAAAATAAGCTTCAAAAGGGTTGACAGAACTCCTAAAGAAGAGAAGCTTGAGTTAGTTCACACAGATGTGTGGGGTCCAGCATCAGTACCATCCACCGGCGGAATGTTATATTTTGTGACCTTCATAGATGATCGCTCGAGGAAGACTTGGGTCTATTTCATGAAACACAAATCAGAAGTGTTTGAAGTCTTCAAGAGATAGAAAGCTATGGTAGAGAACGAGACCGGTTTGAAGATCAAGAAGCTTCGTTCTGACAATGGTGGCGAGTATGAAGACTCAGAGTTCAAGAGGTTCTGTTATGACAGCGACATTAGATTAGAGAGGACAGTGCCAGGTACACCCCAGCAGAATAGCATAGCAGAACGAATGAACAGAACGTTGACTGAGAGAGCCAGAAGTATGCAGTTACAAGCAGGTTTTCTAAAGCAATTCTGGGCAGAAACAGTCAACATAGCTGCCTACTTGATCAACCGGGGACCATCAGTGCCTTTGGAGCACAAAATACCCGAAGAAGTATGGAGTGAAAAGCAGGTAAATTTTTCTCACCTGAGAGTATTTGGATGTGTTTCATACGTTCATCTGAGTGATCATGCAAGAAACAAACTTGATCCTAAGTCTTTGAAATGTTTCTTTGTTGGTTATGGCGGTGATGAGTTTGGCTACAAATTCTGGGATGAGCAGAACAAGAAAATCATCAGAAGCAGAGATGTGGTCTTTAATGAAACAGTCCTCTACAAAGACCGTGATGCCGTTCAGTCCACTAGTTCGGTGTAGAGTGATCCCACATACTTCGAGTCAGATGATGCCTCAGATGGAGGCAATCCCGAAGCTAGTTCTGATGAAGAAGAAGAGTTGATGGATGAGACTACTTCAGAGGGGGCAGATGAAGATGGAGAGCCTGTTTCGCCCGTCAGAGTGTTGAGGCGGTCAGCTAGAGTCCCCAAGCCTAATCCAAAGTATCCATCACTACAGCCCAGAGCTCATCTCAACTACCTACTATTGAGTGACGATGGAGAGCCAGAAAGTTATGATGAGGCACTTCGAGTGGATGATGCGAGCAAGTGGGAGCTCGCCATGAAAGATGAAATAAAATCCTTGAACACCAACAAGACATGGGAACTTGCGAAGCTACTAACGGGGGGAAATGCCTTGAGCAACAAATGAGTGTACAGAATCAAAGAGGAACATGATGGTTCCAAGAGATACAAGGCCAGATTGGTGGTTAAAGGATTTCAGCAAAGAGAAGGAGTTGATTACACAGAGATCTTCTCTCCTGTAGTCAAACTGACTACCATCAGAATTCAGCAAAGAGAAGGAGTTGATTACACAGAGATCTTCTCTCCTGTAGTCAAACTGACTACCATCAGAACAGTCTTGAGTATTGTTGCAGCTGAAGATCTACATCTCGAGTAGCTAGATGTAAAGACAGCTTTCCTCCATGGTGATCTAGAGGAAGAGATATATATGCAGCAGCCAGAGGGGTTTACTCAGAAGGGAAAAGAGGAGATGGTATGCAGATTGAAGAAGAGCTTGTACGGCCTGAAACAAGCTTCAAGGCAATAGTATAAAAAGTTCGATGGATTCATGCACAGGAACGGTTACTCCAGGTGCAATGCTGATCATTATTGCTTTGTCAAGAAGTTTGACAACAGTTACATCATCCTGATTTTATATGTCGACGACATGCTAGTAGCCGGTTCAGACATGAGAGAGATCAAGAAGCTGAAGAAGCAGCTGTCGAGTGAGTTCGACATGAAGGATCTAGGCGCAGCGAAGCAGATATTAGGGATGAAGATCAGTAGAGACAAGCTCTTGGGCACACTGCGGCTATCTCAGGCCGAGTACATTAGACGGGTGCTTGAGAGATTCGGGATGAGTGGTGCTAAGGCCGTTAGCACACCGTTAGCTAGTCATTTCAAATTGACTAAGGAGCAGTGCCCCGAGACTGATGAAGAGAAAGACTACATGGCTAAGGTTCCATATGCTTCGGCCATTGGAAGCCTCATGTACGTCATGGTATGCACGAGACCTAACATTGCCCATGCAGTGGGAGCTGTAAGCAGATTCATGTCAGATCCAGGAGAGCAGCACTGGGAAGCAGTAAAGTAGATTCTGAGATACCTACGAGGTACAATAGAAGATTGTTTATGCTTCAAGAGAGGCAAGTTAGTTCTGTAGGGTTTTGTTGATGCAGATTATGCTGGTGAGATAGACCAGAGAAGGAGCACTACAGGATACATATTCACTTTGGGCTCTACAGCTATTAGTTGGGTTTCTCAGTTGCAGAAGATCGTTACTTTATCAACAACAGAGGCTGAATATGTTACTGTGACAGAGGCAATCAAGGAGATGATATGGTTGCAGGGTTTCTTGGAGGAGCTGGGACAGAAGAGTGAAAAGAGTGTCTTACATTGTGATAGCCAAAGCGCAATTCATTTGGCGAAGAATCCCACTTTTCATGCAAGGACTAAACACATACAGATCCGCTACCACTTCATAAGATCAGCGTTGGACGAGGACATGTTGAAACTTGTGAAGATTCAAGAAAGCAAGAACCCAGCCGATATGCTTACCAAGGTTGTCACTACAGAGAAACTGAAGTTGTGTTCAACTTCAGTTGGCCTCATTATTTGATGATATGGAGGCCGTCGCCGCAGAGAGAGCTGAAAGAGATTGATAGTTAGTCTCCAAGTGGGAGATTGTTAGGATATGTGAAGCCTAACTATCAGACATGCCCTATACTTCAGAATAAAGAGGAACAAAGTGGAACAGGAGAAACAGGATCGACGACGATGAAGTTCAAGCAAAACGACGAAGGGCGCATTTTGACTGAGTCGTGGTCGACCGCGGGTGGCGCGACGGTCAACCGCCAAAACTCCAGAGACTCTGATTAGAAAAATGATTCGTCGCGGTCGATTGCGTGTGGCGCGGCGGTCGACCACGAGTCGGGTTTTGGCCCAGTTACAGTTTTTGACCTGTTTCCTTTTCTATTTGTAAAACCCTTAAGTCTATAAAAGGATTGATTAGGGCATGATGTAAAAGAGACGAAAATAGTAAAATTTTCTCCTGCGGCGGGTCTATAAAAGGATTGATTAGGGCATGATGTAAAAGAGACGAAAATAGTAAAATTTTCTCCTGCGGCGGCCGTTGACGTAGTTTCTCACATTGAGAAGCGAACCACGTAAATCTTGTGTGTTTGTGATTGATTGAATTCTCTCTTCTCTCCTAAATCTCTATTTCCAAATCGCATCAGGGGGGTTGTGCATCCCCAACAGGATGTTAGTTTGAAATATAGTTAGTGTTTTGTCTAGAAGTTAGGAATAATAGAGTTATAATAATGACTACAGTCTTCGATAGTCATCGTTATAACTCTAACCCTAACCCCATCTCTAAAACCAGCCCAAGCCAAGATCTAAACCTAACCCTAGCGTGAAAGCAATCTCCAGAAAGTTTCAAAAAAAGCAGCTTTGCCAACAGATTTGAATTAGGTCACCACATGTAATTTCATTAAGTAAATTTAGGATTATCTACCTATCTGATTTTCACTTTAACAAGTTGTAATAGGAAATAAATGAAAACTACTCAACGCCAGTTTCTTAAAATTTATCTCATTGACAGTTAGGGGGTGTCTGTTTGTATGCAAGTGAAAGATGAAAGTGAGAAAGTTACTTTCATTTAACAATTAAGATGTTTGTTTTCATGTAAATGGTTATAAAAGTGAGATGCAATTTTGAATTTCCCTAAAAAAGTGGTGAAGTCACAAGAAAGTGATAAAAATATAACTAATTTAATTAAATAACTTTAATTATACTTTCTAATTAATCTTATTTTACCACGTCATGTTCACATTATACTTTCGATAATAATTTAATTTTTCAAACAAACACTGTATTTCACTTGCGTGCTGATATGGATGTAAAAGTTATTTGTAAAAAAAGTAACTTACATATTTTAAATTCACTTTCAGATTGTCAAACACCCCCTTACTCTTTATTTTTTGCTTCTAGCTAGCAAAACAAACTTCACTCTTCAAGGGGCGATAAATAAAAAGAAAAAAAAAGGAGGAACCCTTTAACTTTTTGCCCACGTACTTATCAAAACATAAATAAATAAATAAATAACATAATAAAATAAAAATAAAAAAATAAAAAACAATTGGAAGCAGCAGTCAAAAAGGTTAATTGAACTGAAGGTGAAGTGTGATAACAACTAATCCGCGATGTGCTCCATAAGTTATGGGGACACTTGGCCATTTATTTGCACCAAACATTATATTACCAACATAAAATTAAGTAGATCATCTATTGGTCATGAGACCCGTGTTGGTCGGTGAGTGTTCTTCAATTACGTGGTTAGCTGAGGTTTTTAGTAGCGTACGACGTGATTTTATTATACGTGGATGTTGATGATTATTTAATTTGATGATTCCTGTGAGGTAGACACCATTACTGTTAATCTCAATCTTTAATTATCTAGTAAATGATTGTGATATATTCTATATCTAATACTCACTCCATCCTCATGTATTGTACTCATTTCTAATTTACTCTTAGAAAATAATCACTCACTAGATAATCAATAATTATAATTAAGTATTGATCCCTCTATCACTTTTTTGGTGGGGAAAGGATCCGAATACGGAGACATTCTATCTTCTATGAGAATAAGAAAGAAATATCTAAAATATATTGTTAATTATAACAATGCAAAAGAAATTAATACAAATTTCCAACAATATTCACCATATTAATATAAGGAGGCAAATTAAGGGAATTTAAAAATATTAACAAGAATAACTATCACCATCAAATCTTGCCCAATGGTCCTCATCATCCATGTCAACATTTAGTTGATCAGCAGTTTGTTTGTAGGGCCACATTTATTAACATTTCTTGCTTGCTAAGTCCATGTGTATATATCTAGAAGCCAAGCAATTTTCTCTTATTTATAGCCCCCACCTCACTTGAATTATCTCTAGACCCCCAATTTGATGATTAGACCAAAGTTTTGTAATAAATAGAACTAGTCCTTCTGATTGTGCATGAATCTGTTGACCAAGATGATGCTGTTGGTTGACCGGCGATCCATTCGCGTCCCAAGTTAGTTTTCTCCCCCTTCTAGATTATTAGCACACAATTAGAGTATGATTTGCACTGCTACTTAAATGTTTAATCAGAGTATTTTTGTTCATGAAAGTATCTCTCTTAGGGATAAAAGGATGTTCACTCTTGACATAAATATTAAGGTTCCGATGTTTTGTGTAAACTTGAGTATTTATGATACAAGTTGGAAATGTATACACGTCTAGACACGAAAGCTATAATGCTATATAATAATTTTCTACCGAAATTCATCTAATTTAAAGAGAATCTTGAGAAAAAAGAGGTTGACGATTGACCTGGGATTCACGAGAAAATAAATTTTTTGACTAATTAAGCTCATAAATGCAAAAGCAAAATTTTCTTCGACATGAGAATATTTTATTTTAATTTTTTTTTATTTCAATCTGATTGGCTAAGAAGCAAAATATTTGTATTAATTTTCTCAAGCGAGCTGTATATTATTGATTTTTAACAACTTTTTCACTATTTAAAGCGAGTCAAATGAATGCCATTAGGTATGAATAAAACTATTATTTTTTGTTTTCTTAAGGGGCTGTTTGTTTGGTTTCCTAAAAACCAAGAAAACCAAGAAATGGAAATGGAAAACATGAAAATAAAACCAAGAAAACCAAGAAATGGAAATGGAAAACATGAAAATCTCAAAAAATACTATTTCCTCCATTTCCATCCCTAAAACTCACCCACAACATCCAATAAAATATTATTTTCATCCAACAACTCATCCACATCATCTAATAAAATATTATTTCCATCTAACCACTCATCCATCACATCTAATAAAATATTATTTTCATCTAACAACTCATCCACCACATCTAATAAAATATTATTTTCATCCAAACATCACTCAACTCATCTCTTTTCATCATTTCAAATCACTCACATCATCCAATAAAATATTATAACAATTCACCTCATCTCATTAACATTTCATTTCTCCATTTTCATCCCAAAAAGTTATGAAAACACTTTTCTTAATCTTTCTTCACATCGCCTAATAATACAATGACAACTCACCTCATCTCATTTCATTTCTTATTTTTAAGAATGAACCAAACAAAAAAAAACAACAAAACTACAGGAAATAAGTTTCTTATAATTTATTTCCTTATTTTTTTCGCCAACCAAACAACATCAAAACTAGTTTTCTTAAAAAATCACTCACATCATCCAATAATAATTTGACAACTAACATTATTTCATCTCCATTTTTTTGATTTCCTTCTTTTTTTAGCCAACCAAACACTCCCAAACCAATTCTTCATTTTAATAGTTTTCTATTTCTTTGATTTCCCTCTTTTTTTAGTAAAACAAACAGCCCCTAAATAAACAACACTACTTGTTTATGTCCGACATTAAATACTGTAAAATTCTTGCGAGAATATTTTTAGAACGGTTTTGCTAACCATTACTCTACTAAGTACGATACTTAAAGGAGGAGGGAGAGAGAGAGAGAAATAGTTGAGGGTGAGTGGGGGATTCTACATTTCCTACTCAAGACTCAATTCTTTTCTCACACCTCTCTCTAATTCTCTCCTTCTTCTAGCGAAATTCTTTTTCCAAATTATTTTTATGGCTTGTACTAATTGCCCAGTTTGCATCTGTTGGTCTTTTGAAATGTTAGTTCAATATATCTTTCTTTTGGACTATAAAGATGTATGATGTATGATCTTATTTATGATGGCCAACTTGATTTTATTAAAACACAAAAGAAATTAATTTTGGATTTAAAATCATGAGACCAATTATGGAACAAATAACATGTCTTTTTATTGGCTATTGCTATTTGTTTGAATCTAAAAAATTGACACTCACGATGTTAAAGTTAACCAGATTCTTCTAGAACTAAAGTTTTGATGGCTCACTAATTTGCTTTCAAATAGTTTGATGGAATTAAGTTATCCTTTTAGACGGTTTGACTAGATTCAATTAGAGTTTTCTTCTAGAAATATTTTTTAATATTTTTTTCTATTATAGTTAGTAAAGAATATGCTCAAATGTTGTTGTTTTTAAAGGAAGATTACCTCTAAGTGCAAGTATTCTGTCGTAAATTTTAGTTGAAGTTGTAGTTGAAATTTCAGGCAAACCAAACAACCTCTTCTATATTTTTCCATCGAATAATAATGTCCTTCTCTTTTTTTCTTTTTCTTTTGAAACAAAGTGATAGTAATCAAAGGGATTATTCTTCTATCAGAATCAAATTTACTAGTGCTTCTAGAATCATGCTAAGCCAATAAACGGTCATAATGAGCTTAACAATTTCACGCTATCACCTTTTATCAAGCATATTTTTCATTACCAATTTAAACCTTAATAGAAAATAAAATTAAAAAAAAAGGCAAAAAGACTCACAATCATGTGAAATGTTCTCCCATTTCCTAAAAAAAGTTGTGTCTTCATTTTGTACCCAATAAAAACTCCTCCCAAAAAACAAAACTCACAATATTTTCTCTCTCTTCTCCCTCTTTCTCCCTCTTTTCTGAGAAGAGAGAGAGGGGAAATAAAAAGAGGGGAGAAATCAGAGAGAATAGCTTAGAATTTCTAAGGATTAATCACCTAATATCTGCTTAATTAATATTAATCCCCAACTCCTTTGCCCCCAAATCTCCTCCCACCCATTGTAAAAGCCCGGATCCAGCTTTGACCCCTCAAAATCCCCCCCTTCCCCCCTCTGATAGAGAATCAAGCCCTAACCCCAACCCTCTATATCAGATCCAAGATCCAACCTTTCCCTTCAATTCCTCTCCAAGATTCGATTTTGAATCATGGGTAACTGCTGCGCGTCGCCGGTGGATCCATCAGAGCGCCCCCCGAANACGACCTACCTCTGCATCGATCGAGAATCCGGCGAGCACCTCGCTTGCAAATCGATATCGAAGAAGAAGCTGCGGACCTCCGTTGACATCGAGGATGTTCGTCGAGAGGTCGAGATTATGCGGTCGCTGCCGCCGCATCCCAACATTGTTAGCTTGAAGGATACTTATGAGGATGATAATGCAGTGCATCTTGTTATGGAGTTGTGCGAGGGCGGCGAGCTTTTCGATAGGATCGTCGCGAGGGGGCATTATACGGAGAGGGCTGCAGCGGTCGTGACGAAAACCATTGTCGAAGTCGTGCAGGTGAGGGAGATTCTGGGTTCTTGGAGAAATTTCAATTGAATGTTTAGGTTGTAGATCTGAAAAAGATCGAAACTTGATAATTGTTCAGATGTGCCATAAACACGGGGTCATTCACCGGGATCTCAAGCCGGAGAATTTCTTGTTTGCTAACAAGAAGGAGACGGCTGCTCTCAAGGCGATCGATTTCGGGTTGTCTGTGTTCTTCAAGCCTGGTAGAACTTTAGTTGCTAATAATTTGGTAATTGTACATTTATTCGTTTTTTTCGTGCTAATTTTTTTTTTGTTTCTTTCGTAGGTGAGATATTCTCGGAGATTGTTGGCAGTCCTTATTACATGGCGCCTGAGGTTTTGAAACGACATTATGGGCCAGAAGTTGATGTTTGGAGTGCTGGAGTCATCCTCTATATCTTGCTGTGCGGTGTGCCGCCGTTTTGGGCGGGTAATTTCTTTGTTGGTTGAAGCTTGGAAGTTGATAAATTGGAATTTATCTGGTGATGGAAAGAATGCTTAGTTTTGTTGTGATCTGTTGGTTGAATGCAGAAACTGAACAGGGAGTTGCACAAGCAATTATTAGATCGGTTATTGATTTCAAGAGGGATCCGTGGCCTAGAGTTTCTGACAATGCGAAGGATCTTGTGAAGAAGATGCTTAATCCCGATCCTAAGAAGAGATTAACAGCACAGGAAGTGCTTGGTACACTTCTATTCCTTTTCCTTTTTTATTGCTTATCAAAGTCGAAGATATTTGGCGGAGAATTTGACTTACCGTTTCTTGTGTCAAATAAATTTAGTGTGTGTTACAAAATGTTGTATCTAAGGGGGGTTATTCATTGGGGTAATTTGGGGCAAATTGGGGCAAATTGTTCCAATGGGGTAATTTTACCCAACAATACAACCATCCACATTACCAAATGCTTCACAATCCACATATTAAATGCCCAACAAATAATTTGAATAACCATCCACATGAACCTAAAAAAGACACATAATTTCCGGAATTCAGAAATCCGTAACCAAAGTCCATCAAAAATCATGGGAGAAAAATAACTAATCATCCCTAATCTCATCATCTTTCATAAAAAAGATCCAATTTTGTCACAGAAGTCGTAAAGGAACCCTAAACCCAGAGCTCCCAAACCCCCAAAATTCTCAATTCAACAAAAAATAACAGACATTAAAACGTAATTAAAGGCCGAAGCTCACCTGATGGATTGGAGGATACATGAAATTAGTGCAAACAGGGCATTCGAGACCGCTCACTGACGCTGCTCGCCGGAGGGCCACCATCCCCGCGCGCTCGCTGCCTCTCCCGTCGTGGCTCTTGCTTGAGAAGGGCCTGCCAACAGGAGGAGAGGAGGCCGAAGACGCCGCCGTACGAGGACGGAGGCTTAGAGGGCCTGCCACCAGGCGCGGAGAGGAGGGACGGAGCCGCCGGAGACGAGGAGGAGACGACGAGTTGTAACCAGGAGCGGATGGAGAGGATGAGGTTCCAAGAGGAGAAGAGGAGGAGGGTGTAGACGATGAGGAAGAGGATGACCCAGGTGCGGCGTTTGCTGAGGGCCATCATCAAGACGGAGCTCGAGCTCGAGAACGGGAGTGGGGAATTTGTCCCCCTCTCTTGTTCCAGGAAGCGATATGGGGTAAATTTTGGGGGTGGGGCTGAGGAGGGGTTATATAGCTAGGGTAATTTTGGGGGAAGTGGGGAATTTGTCCCCAAATTATTCCAACAAACCAATAACACCATCAAGGTGAATCCAGCCCCAATTACCCCAACCAATAACACCAAAAAGTGGTGTTTCAAAAATTATCCCATTATCCCAATAATTACACCAATGAATAACCCCCCTTAGGGAATATAATGGCTACTTATGCTGAACGTGTTTATTATTTTTTTTTCTTATACATGGGAACCAATTAAAATTTACTCTTTATACTATAAGGACCTGTACTTACAGTTTTGTCAATTAATGATTACTCTTTTCTGGGTTCCTGCTTTTATCTTGCATTAGTTTTTAGTGGCAATTTTGGTCCCTGCTGTACATAACTGAGCGTGACCTGATAATTTTAAATGCAGATCATCCTTGGCTGCAGAATATTAAAAAGGCACCAAATGTTAATCTTGGTGAAACTGTGAAAGCTAGGCTTCAGCAATTCTCTGTGATGAATAAACTCAAGAAGAGAGCTCTTAGGGTAAAGATTTAAATTGAGACTTGCATGTTATCTTAATAGGCCAATGCCATTGTTCTTGGGAACTACAATGCTTATCAACTTGTAGAGTTGTTGCAGGTGATTGCTGAACATTTGTCGGTGGAGGAAGTAGCTGACATAAAGGAGATGTTTTCAAAGATAGATGTAAACAATACCGGGAATATATCATTAGAAGAGCTGAAATTTGGTCTGCACAAGCTTGGCCACCAGATTCCAGATGCTGATGTTAAGATTTTAATGGATGCTGTAAGTACCCAACCTGAATGTACCTTTTCCGTTACAGCATTCATTTGATTTTGCTTCTTTGTAATTTGGCTTACGAGCCTTAATTATCTTGTTAAGGAACATATTGAAACATAACTCATTACTAACTTTAAATTCATGATCGTGCGCAAAGTTTTGACATTGACCTGTTAAGTTGCCATAATTCATGTACTTGACACATTGTTTTCCTAGTACAACTTGTTGCATTGATACAATGTTTAATGTGTACTCTTCCTTTTTGTTTGATATAAGAATATCATTACTGTTTTTGCAATCTGCTTGTGAAAGTGATGTAGCATGTCAATGACAGGCTGATGTTGATGGCAATGGGACATTGGACTATGGAGAGTTTGTTGCTGTGTCGGTTCATCTCAGAAAGATAGGAAATGATGAGCACCTGCACAAAGCTTTCACTTACTTCGATCAGAACAAGAGTGGATATATAGAGATCGATGAGCTACGAGAATCCTTAGCTGATGACATGTGTCAAAATAATGAGGAAGTCATCAATGCCATCATCCGTGATGTGGACACAGACAAGGTCAGTGATCATGTTAGCTACCATTCTGCTTTCAGGATTACAACATAACATTTCTCTTGTGTGCATGCTTTAATTAAGTAACAATCATTAAATTGGGATTTATGATAAATTAAGTGACAATCATTAAGTTGGGATTTATGATAATAATTAGGTAAAATTACAAGAAAGTTCCTTCATTTATACCATATTTTTCAAGCCCTTATAATAAAGAGTTCAACAAAGAACCCTCTCACATATATCGTCATTAATGAAACCGTTAGTTTAAAAATGAAGTTTAATGATAAAAAATAGATTTTACTTTATTCAAGATTTTTTGAAA
>NC_033801.1:19938040-19942751 GCF_001876935.1 Asparagus officinalis
TTGTGCCTGAGTGGAGATGTGTAGAAAGATATCTATGATGAGTCCAAGTATGGATTTTTGCGTAAACATCAGTAGAGAAAATTCCATACAAAATTAATGGTCTCGTTATCTCTCATAGATGAGGTTTTTATTTTGTGGTACTTCTTAGATGATGGGGTTTCTTGAAAACAAAAACAAGGTATAGATGAAGGGCTTCCCCCCCTAATTTATGCCCAAAAGTTATTCAAATGTTAGACTACTAACTATATCTCGGTTTTTGTCTGTAACAGGACGGAAAGATCAGCTACGAGGAGTTTGCAGCAATGATGAAGGCCGGAACAGATTGGAGAAAGGCTTCAAGGCAATACTCTCGGGAGCGATTCAATAGCCTCAGCTTGAAGCTGATGAAGGATGGATCATTGCAGGTGAAGAATGAGCAGAGCAGATAAAGAAAAAAAAACAGGTGTTATGGAAATGTGTGTATGTTTGTGATATTCGAAACAGGCAAATTCCTTTTATCATGATGGAGATGTTACAAGATTCATTCCCTGGTCCTTTTGTTGTTCCATTCTTGAATGATCTGATGATATGATTCTTTTTTAGCTTGTTATTTGGTTTGGGTATCAGCTGGGGCATGAAACGGGGGGCTTTTTTGTTTTATGTATAATTACTTCCACTTGGATGTATGGGGGTTAAAATGGATAAAGAGATGTTGTTGTCAAATGTTCATGGCTGTAAATATGTAACAATGTCGCTCAGCGAAAAATTACCCATTGGGCATTGCTTGTTCAAAAGTTTTTGTACTCTGTAAAATTCATTTTGCAATGAAGTTTCTTTGTTGGCTACATATAGTGTGTGTGTGTGTGTGAATTGCATTGGTCTGTTGTCAAAAGATGTGGGAGGTTGATGGAAGCTTCAGGTGGTGGTGGTGGTCATTGATTTTGGTCTGTTGGGAACTTTTGAGAGGCAAGCTGTCTATTTTTGACTTTTTTTTTTGTTGGTTTTTGTGTGGCCAAGGGAGTTGGTTGGTTAACAATATATATCTCCTCCTCTAATTTGGACTTTATTGATATTGTATTTTGTGTGTTGTGTGGCTAAGGGAGTTGGTTGGTTAACAATATATATCTCCGCCTCTAATTTGGACTTTATTGATATTGTATTTTGTGCGTTATTATGAGTTGGTGCCTTCGTCTTCTCTTCTTCCTTTTTATGAAAGAGTCTTTGCTTAGTTTTTTAGTAGATAGCTATCACAAATTGGAATCTTAACTCCTGCTCTCCCCAAAGACTTACATTTGATACTTCTAGATAAAATATCAAGCCTTGGCGTCTTTATAATGAGCGTTGCTACAGGAAATCAAAATATGGGACCATTGGAGGGGACATGTGACATGTCCCTCTCGGGCCCCTCCTATTGCATAATGAGCTGGCATAATCAGCTCATTATGCAATAGAGAGATGACACCTCATATGTCCTCTCACTTGGTCCCATATTTTGGGTCCTTAAAGCATTTTTCCTTTATAATTTTGTGGGTAATGGAAGATTTGGGTTTATCTTCAAGCTCCTTTTGAGCGTGGCCTACTAGTAAACTGAGTGACAAAAAATAGTAGCATCTACAAAAGATTAAAAGAGATAGTTGTCTTTTGGTAAAGGGTTATTTACATATGTACCCCTTAATTCATGAGTATTTGCAAATTGACCCCCACATCTTAGTATTTGCAAAGCGACCCCTCAAATTATCAACTTTGAAAAAAAAACCCTAGACACAAAAAAATCGTCAACTCGGTGAGTAAAAAGTTAGTATTTTGTTGATATTTTTAATATTTCGGTTACAAATCAGCCAATTAAAGTTGATGATATATTGATCTGGGGATAACATTTTCCAAAATCAATGATTTGAGGGGAAGTTTCTACTAAGATTTGGAGAGTAGCTTCGCAAATGCTCACAGTTTGAGAGGTATATGTGCAAATAACCCCTTAGTAAAAAGATGACAAACTTAAGAAGAATGACTTAATTTACTTGGATACCAATAGAAGCTAACTGATGTGTTATGTCCATATCAAAACTAAAGCTAAAGAAACATAATCCATCGAAATCAAACAATGTCCAAATAAGAACTACTCCCATTGTCAAGGATAATGTTCTTTCAGCGGTACATAATACTATATATGAAAAATTAAAATTGAATTGGAGCACCAGAAAATATGCTGAATTCTCAAAAGAATGAGAGTACCGTAAACTTGTTGGAGCAGTAGTAAAAAGGCTATATTTCTTTTTCCTTTTCCTTTTTTTTGGATGAATATGTAAAAGTTGTAGTTAATTTACTACTAACTGGGTTTTATATTATAAATGGACTTTTTTTTTGTTCTCCTTCTCCTGAGTAGTAGGTATCTAATTAGGAGTTTGGTTTCTACGATTTTCTTTTTTTTTTGGTTCATGAGCCCAATTTTTTATATATATTGTTTTAACTTTAAAAGGATTTATTTGTTCCATGGACTTTCTTTATATATTTTCTACTGACATTTTAATAGAAGAAGTAATAGAAAAAGATTAATTTAATGTCAGGAATAATCTGTAACACTAAATTTTAAATTCAAATCTGTCAGATCATTTACCTTTTCTTTCCTTTTTTTATGCAAAAATAGGGCAAGACGTCCTATTCAAAAGATGTATATATTAGAAGAAGGTTAAAAACATTGCCATGAGTTTGGAGGAGAGCTCACTCCAGCCAAGATCAAAGAGAGGTCCTTCGACGTTATTTAAAACTTGAATCAAGAGTGAGCCAATCCTCCCAATTAGTCAACCTGTTTACAAGTATATTTACGAAAAAACTAAGAGCATCCAAGTTTAGAAGTATCAGCAAACGAGTTTTATTTACAAACAAGAACTCATATGACGAAATACTTCTCAGAAAGTTATCCCCCACCATATCAGATATTGCTTCGTGAAGATCTTGCAGTCCAAGCTGACTTGCTGCGCCGCATGAACCCGGCCTGCCTTCTTCCTTACTGTGTTAGCTGACCAGAACATAGTGAAGAAAGTGGCATTAGCTATGTACTGCTGAGTAGAGATATTAATCTGTCCAAAAATTAGTTCATTATGAGCTCTCGAAAGGCACTAGTAGAAGATTGGGAAGAGGGTAAGCCACAACTGTCGATTTCGTGTGTTGGAGACGATGGAGCCATGAGAGTGAAGAATACTATCAAAGTCTAGATTGCTGATATTCAATCACAGCTTCTGCAAGATAGGTTTCCAGGCTTCATTAGTAATGCTACACTCCCAGAATACGTGAGAGTCTTTTTCCATTGCAGATTGATAGAGCGAGCTTAGTTTGGAGCTTATGCTTGTATAGCAAGAATAGGAAGATCTTAACCTTGGTAAGGAGGAAACTTTTCCAAATGGAATTATATGCAGCACATTTAATTCCACCACTAGAGAGCGTGTGATAAAGAAAATTAGCAGTGAAGTGGCCAGAAGTGTTGTGAGGCCAAGAGATTTCATCCATAAGACCCTAATTAGGTCAATTAAGGTTGGATAGGAGGGATTTCATATCAGAAACTTATTGTATCTCTTTAGGGGATGTTCGTTTTGCAAAATAAGTTGGGAAATCAAAGAATAGGAAACCTATTTCCTATATTAATTGTTTTGATGTTGTTTGGTTGGTTTAAAAAAGAAGAAAATTATAGAATAGGAGATGAGATGAGATGAGTTGTCACCTTATTATTGGATGATGTGAGTGATTTAAAAAAAAAATGTTTTGAGGTTGTTTGGTTGGTTAAAAAAATAAGGAAATGAATTGGAGATATATTATTGGATGATGTTTTGAGGTTGTTTGTGTTTGGTTCATTTTTTAAAATAAGAAAATAGATGAGATGTGATGAGTTGGAGGTATATTATTAGGTGATGTGACGCATACTTAAGGAAATCAATTTCTTTTTTTTTTTTGAGGAAATGGATGGAAAGGAAGGTTTAATGAGATGAGATGAGTTGTCACAATATTATTGGATGATGTGTGTGATTTTTAAAAATGAGATAAGATGAGATGTGATGAGTTGGATGATGTGACACATTTCTTGTGTTTGGTTTATTTTTAAATGTAAGAAAGGAGATGAAATGAGATGAGTTGGAGGATAAAAATAATATTTTATTAGATGTTGTGGGTGAGTTTTAGGGATGTAAATGAATAAAAATATTATTTTATTGATTTCCTTATACCGATTTCCTTTTCTTTGATTTTAGGAAACCAACCAAACGGGCCCTTAGTGGATATAGGCCTATGAAGGTGAGGCCTCCAATACTAGTGGTTATCAAGCATAGAGCCTTGAGATCTAATACTGAAATTTTAGAGAGAGCTAGGTTGAAAGCCATGAGAACAAGGATGATAGTGAGCTAGGACCTGTCCATTTATCCTCCCAAAAACAAGTGGATAGCCCATTAGTTTCCATTGAACTAGAGATAGAAAAGCTTGGCTAGAAATGATTGTGTCATGACACAACCTAGATGCATTAGCCTTTGGTGGTGTACAACTAGTGAGAGGACAAAGGTGATTATGAGAAGAAGAGAGTACATTTGACCTACTAGAGAGTCTTGTCTAAGGAATTTCCAAATCCATTTCGATAATAGAGCCTCATTGAAGATAGATACGTTGATGATACCTAAACCTCTCTCCAATTTAGTCTTACACACTATCTTCCAGTTCACTAGGGATTTGCCTTTAGCATAGGAGGCACTCC
>NC_033801.1:19942761-19967825 GCF_001876935.1 Asparagus officinalis
AACCCCCCACACCCCACCCCCACCCCCACCCCCCAACCCAGAGGAAATTACGTCCAAGCCAGGCAGGAAGTTTGAAGAAATAGAGGGAGATAGAAGTAAGAACAGAGTTGATGAGAATATCCACCAATAGATAATTGTCTACTTTTCTATATGGATAGCTTCTTAGATAGGGTGTCAAGCACTGCTTGCCAATCTGATCTAGAGAGAATCTTTTTTAAGAGGGATACCTAAGTACTTAAAGGGAGGATGATCAAGGGTATATTGGAGGGATGAGGCAAGTTGATTCCCCTTGATGGAAGATTTCCAAAAGTAGAAGAGACTAGTCTAGGCTAAATTAATCTCCAGCTTAGACACATTCTCAAAGAGAAGAAAATGGCTTTAAGCACAGATATATCTTCATGTGTAGCGTTACAGGGTACAATGGTTTTATTTGCAAATTGTAAAGATTTGATGTTGTTCAGCTCTCCTTTCAGGTTTAACTCTGACAAGTCTCCTGAAGCAACACTTGCTTTGAGCATTTTGTTCAGAACATCTGTTGCTAGGATAAAAAGCATAAGGGAGAGGGCGTCTCCCTCCTTAATACCCCTGGAACTAGAAAAGGAGTAGGTAGGTACTCCATTAACGATAATGGAAGACCTAGAGGAGGAGATAATGGATCTGATCCAATTGCACCATTTAGGTCCAAAGCCTCCGGCTTGGAGGAGCTCAAGAATGAAATTTCAATTGATACAGTCAAAAGCTTTAGTAATATCAATTTTGACCATGCAGATCTCTTTCTTCTCGGATTCACAAGTATGCGGGAGTTCATGAGCAATGAGGATGGAATCCCTTATATCTTTCTATATATACTTTTTAAACAAACAACTCACACTCTACATCATTAATGTATGTTTATTTTCCAAAACTAATAATAAAATCAATACAAAATTTTCTGAGAAATTGATTATTTTTTTTAAGAAATAAATCTAGTCATATAAATTCATGGTGATGGTCCAGCAACATCATTCACTAGTAAAAAGTGGTCCAGCCCCAACGGGTGGAACTAACTGTTGGGGCTGGTAGCACATGCCCCAACGGGTGTAACCGTTGGGGCAAATGTTTTTACCCTAAACGCAAATCAGAGGAAAATTTCCCTCCATTTATTTTCGCGAAAATTAAAAAAACAAAACAAACACCCCCAAACTGGCCCCGTTCTCTCTCTCTCCCACATAAAAAAACCCCAAACCCTTGTTCCCCGCCACCAACTCTAAACTCGCCGCCCCTGGAGGTCGCTGGCGGAGGTCGTCGCCGTCCCTGGAGTTCGCCCCGTTCTCTCTTTCTCTCACACATCAAAAAACCCCCGTCGAAGGTCGTCGCCGCCCCTAGAGGTTGCCGTCGCCGTCGATCCCTTCATTTTCCCCGCGCCGTCGACCCTGCAGTTTTCCGCGCCGTCGACCCCGTGCCTCTCCTACTCAAATCTGACCTCGCCGCCGCCGTGGACTTACTCTGTTAGTCTTGAGTGTGTGAAGACCAAACCTGAAGAAGAAATCAAGATGCTGTGGAGAAATCAGGAAAAGAATCAGAAAAACCAGAAAAACTGGCATAAGTCGACTCATGCACTGTGCACGAGTCGACTTACGATCTGCAGCCGAATTGTGATTTTAGCCTCTGTCAAGTCGACTTAGCATGACTGTTAAGTCGACTTATGGCAAGTCGACTTAACAGTCTGTTAAGTCGACTTATGAAGTGTTCTCCAGTTGTTGATTTTCTCTCTGTCAAGTCGACTTGTGAGCTCTGTTAAGTCGACTTACGACGGGTTTTTTGCATACGCAGGTTTCCTATTTGCAGTCTGATTGGGGTTTTGTTTTGATATAAATAGGGAAACGATTTGTGAGGGTTTTTTATCAGAGATTGAGGAATCTTTTGAGCATTGTGAGAGGGAGATATTGTGAGCAAGGTGAGATCTTTGGTTGAGGGTTAGTTTGAGAGAATTTGTGTGATTGTAACCCTTTGTACTCTCCTTGATTTAGTGAAATCTCCCCATCCTCTCCCCGTGGACGTAGGCAAATTGCCGAACCACGTATATCTCTGTGTTTGGATTGATTTGGCTTTATTGGTTGGATTTGTGCAAGAGTTTGTCTTTCTTCTACTCGTGATCACAGGTTCGTTGTGAGTTCGTGCAAGGCTTCCGCAAAGGCGCGCGACAGATGCCAGAAAAATCCCAGTTCGGTCGACCTCTCCAAATCGGACCTCGCCGCCGTGGACAGAGGTAAGATTCAATTCTCCACTTGCTGAAATTAAAGTAACATCCATTTACTCTCATATTTGCCATATTAATTACAAAATCCCAATAAATAGAAGCATGAAGAGACTTAGAAACCCTAATAGAGAAATTATTATTCTTGATTCAACTAATATAATTGAGCATTAGACTTCTAATTTTGTTCTCAGTTCCAATTTTACTGAATTGAAATGAGTTTCATTTCCAATTTTTGTTCTCAGTTCCAATTTTGTTCTCAGTTCTCAATTCCTATGAGTTTCAGTGAAACAAACTGCCCCTTATTCTATTCATGCCCAGCTACTAAGGATGTTTGAAACTTCTTTCAACCATGTTTTCTTTCTGTGCATTGCCTTGGTTCTTTTCAACTATTGCTCGAATCTAATGGAGAAGTCATACTTGATTATAAGCTTTGGAAATTATGGAAAGTGTTATTTCCTTCTCTCGTTGGTGCCTGTGGAGAGTAAGAAATAATCCTATTATTAATTGAGAGCAATTTATAGCGCAAAGGATAACATCATGGCTTATTTCATCCTGTTCTGGATAAGTAGTTCGAGCAAGAAGCAAGTATATGAGTTGTGGAATGTTGCTAGAGTAGGGAATAGAAGCACTACTGCAAAGGAAGGAAAACGATGGAGAGAGAGAAATTTTTTGATGTTAATTAGTTGAATTCTTTATGCTTTAATAATAAAAAGCAAGGTTTCATTAACTGTAGTCAAAAGGCAACTATGTTGTTAGACAATTGAAATTATTCACCACTGGCCATAATTTAGATGGAAGCAGAAGAGGGCCCAGTAGATTAAGTTTGACAGTATTGTTTTACATGGTTTCAATCTAATAGATTTGTGTTATCTCTAAATTTTGTGTGTTCAACACGTGTACATGATTTCTATTTTTGATTAACTCTTTGTTCTTTCCCAAGTTTGTTTAAAACTTATTTATCATCAATAATTGCATGACAACTTATACACAGCATATATAATACCTCAATGTTAGGTACATAACGACTTTGCTTGTTTCAATATTATCACTTTGGTGAAAAGATTTAACTCATTTATGTACATAACGATAATGTTTGCACTCAAAGAATGCCCCAATTCCTGTTCTTGTGGATGTCCATGCAATAAGCAAGTAATTGTATATATAGTAATTGTCACTAAAGAAGACACTTGCCTTTATATATTCACAAAAGAAGAAACTCGAGAGATTTGTGCATCTTGCATGGGCATATATAGTTTAAGTTGTTCTGCTTCTTTTTTTATCTGGGACCTTTCTCGTCTGTTAAATTTACTATCTGAACAGGTTTATTACATGATGGATCTCAACAACGATGGTCAACTACTAAACTTCTCAGGCTGTGGTAAGGCAACAAGTCCTACGCATATTTGTAGCTTTAGTTATGATTTTTCATCCTGTAATTCATATGGGGACTGTGAGATGAAGGAGGATCTTATTCACAGAATCCAACCAGGATTGTTAAAATGTTATTTCTAGATTGTCATGTGATCATAGGATATCCATGAATGTTGCAGGGTGAATTCTGTAAGAAGCCTGTGAAACCAGTAATGCCTTATGGTTGGAACTTTGGGCAATAAAATCCAACATGTTCAAAAATAGCGCATATGAAAAATGAGAACTCTCAGATGGATATACAGAAATGCCCCTAGAAATAAAAATAAGAAATAAGTGCCTTCACAACCATGCATTGATAATTTAAATAATGAAATGCCCTTTAATATAGTAGGATGGAAGAAAAGAATTCATGTAGTGAAAGCTAAAGTTTGGGGCATAGTCTTGGTTGTAGTGTTATCATTATTTTCATTTTCAAGATTATTTGACAGTTTTGTTTTGTGTGTTCCAGGAAACAAGTTAAACTGCAACCATCCTGTTGTTATGGAACTTATACTCAACAGTTTGAGACATTGGTATTATCTTATGTTACTGAGTCTTCTCTTGGCACTTATGCCACTTTTATCTTTATCCTTACATTTCATCATATAATTAACTTATGCTTCTTCTAACTTCCATATTGCATACACTCACCCTGATGGTTATTTTGTGCTTGATAACGGTTCTCGAATACCATGTGGATGGTTTCCGCTTTGATCTTGCAAGTGTTCTTTGTCGGGGGACAGATGGGACTCCTCTGAATGCACCCCCACTTATAAAGGTAACTTTAAATTTCTAATTAATAATAATTCTGTTCTTAATCACTTTTGTATGTTGTATGCTCTAGGCTGGAGCCTTATGATAGAGGATTATGAAAGGTAATAGCTTCCTTTTTCCTCTTTGTCTCACACTTCCCCATCTGTATTCTGCTTTCTATCCATAAGGACATGTAAAACACGGTCATTTCTTATTTTCAGTCTCGCTATGTTCAGATTATAGTGGATATGCTATGGTTTGGTGATGGTACAACTTAGATGTTGATATTCAAAGCATAATCTCGTACTGAAAAATTTCCTGTATGATACCTTATTAATATTTTTGCCATAACTTTCTCCAAGAATATCCCTTTTAAGTGAAATTTTTATTTTTAAATCTATACTTATGCACCTTTCTGTTAAACTTGGTTAGGCAAATTTAGATATCATTTGCTATCTAGAATGCTTAGTAGAAGTGGATGTATGTGTGTAATATAGACTGCTTGAGACATGGTCACTACAGAGAGCATAACTCTAAATTTATATCTTGCATGCATTAAATTATTGTTATTACTGAAACTAAACCCATATGAGTTTCTTTTGAATATATATCGGGTCATTTTTTATATTGTTTGCTATCTCTAATTTATGATCAAATCCTTCTTATGTGCATTGGAATTTGTGTGATAGTGCTGTGGAGAAGAATTGGAAAAAGCAGATTTTTGGTCATAAGTCGACTCATGCACAGGCATAAGTCGACTTATGGTAAGTCGACTTATGTTGGTGCATGAGTCGACTTACGTTCTGCTCTGGATTGTTGGTTTTTTGCTCTGCCAAGTCGACTTATCAGGTCTGATAAGTCGACTTATGATCTCTTCTCCAGTTGCTGTTTTTCGCTCTGCCAAGTCGACTTATGCAGACTGATAAGTCGACTTATGACGGGTTTTTTGGAAAGTTCAGGTTCCTATTTGCAGTCTGTTTGGGTTTCTGTTTTGGTATAAATACCAATACGATTTGAGGGTTTTGTGGGGAGAGTTTTGGGGTTTTGGAGCACAGAAAAAGAGAGATCTTTCTGAGCTATTTGTTAGGGTTATTGGTTGAGAGATTGAGAGATTTGTTGGTGAGATTAGTTGGTTCGTTTGAGCGATTTGTAATCTCAATTTGTACTCTCCTTCTCTATTAGTGAAAACCCACCCCCTTCTTGCCCCGTGGACGTAGGCAATTTGCCGAACCACGTAAAACCTTGGTGTTTGTGTTTTGTTTGGTCTTTCTCTCGGCGTTCGTTGGTTTGGTTTCTCAAAGCATCAGTCACAACAAGTGGTATCAGAGCACGGGCAACGCTTGGGCTATTTGGAGGAGTAGATCGCTTTGGAAGTTCATCTAGGGCTTCGTTTGGTGATAAAGGTGGGATCTTTTTTTGTAAAAATCTCGTCTTTTTCAGTTTGGATCTATTTCTCGTTTGTTTCCGCATTGGTTTGGTGGTGCCTTGAGGATTATGGCCGAGAAAGAAGGAGTTGTGGGCAGTACTTCCGGCGTGAAGACCGTCCAAAGCTTGAATATCCACTCAATGAAGATTGATGTGGAAAAGTTCAATGGCACAAACAATTTTGGACTTTGGCGATGCGAAGTCATGGATGCGCTCAACGCGCAAAATTTGGAAGATACGTTGGAGTTGGACGGGAAACCGGACAACATTGATGAGAAGGTTTGGAAAAAGATGAATCGAACGGCGTGTGGTGTGATTAGGTCTTGTCTCACTCAAGATCTAAAGTATGATGTGATCAATGAGACTTCTGCAAAGAAGATTTGGGAGATCCTTGAGAGCAAGTATTTGACCAAGAGTGTGGAGAATCGCTTGCATTTGAAGAGGAGGCTTTACCGCTTCCAGTTGAAGAAAGGAACCTCCATTGGTGATCACATGAACCACTACACGAAGCTTCTTGCGGATTTGGCGAATGTGGATGTTAAGATTGAAGATGAGGACAAGGCGTTGTTGCTATTGAGTTCCTTGCCTGACGAGGAATATGAGACCTTCGTTCTTACTCTTATTAATGGGAAGGCATCTCTTTCGTATAGTGAGGTCACCGCTGCACTTGTGAATTATCAGCTTCGAAAGAAGGATAAGGAGACTTCGTTTGAGCCGGTAGCGGGGGCGTTGGTCGCAAGAGCAAAGGGTCCAAACCGTAGTGGGAGGTCGCAGTCTAGAGGGGCACATCTTGGAGTTCGTAAGAATCAATGTGCCTTTTGCAAAGAAGATGGACATTGGAAAGCCGATTGCCCAAAGTTAGTTGATCGAGCCGGGAAGAATAAGGGAAAAGCTATTCAAGCTTCAGAGGCGAATGTTGTCAAGGCTAGTGGCAACGATTCAGATTCGGATTCTTCGGGCTACTCGTTATCTGCACTGCCGTCAGTTTGTGTTGCCTACTCTACAGAGTGGATATTGGATTCGGGTGCTACATACCACATTTGCCCTAGGAGGGATTGGTTCTCCAGCTTTCAGGAGTTGGAAAGAGGGGATTTCGTGCTCATGGGGAATGATCACAAATGCTCTATTGGTGGTATTGGTACTGTTCGGATCAGGATGAGTGACGGGGTGATTCGGGAGTTGGTTGGAGTGAGGTTCGTTCCTCAGTTGAAGAAGAACATCATTTCACTTGGAGCTTTGGAGGCAGCTGGCTATAGGGTGACCTTGGCGGATGCACGCTTGAAGGTTACATTTGGGTCCATGATTGTGATGAAGGGCGTCAGAAGAAGAAATTTGTATTATTTGCACGGAAGCACGGTGATTGATAGGGAAATGACGACTTCATCAGATTCGGCTAGACTGTGGCATTGTTTGGTGCTGGGGTATATGATTGGTAATACCGTGCATTGGTTGTTGAGGAGTGCTATGACCTGCAGATTGAAGTCCTGTGAGCACATTAGGATGAGCGAGACCGTGGTGGAGTTTGGCACTTCTATCCATCGAGCGAGGGGTCTTTTTGGAGGTGTTCAGTCAGGCATTTGGGGGCCTTCCAAGGAGGCATCATTGGGAGGTAATCGTATCTTGGTTTCCACAGTTGGTGATTGTTCTAGGCATTATTGGGTCGCGACCAGTTCCCGTTGGTGTAAAGTCCTAGAAGTCAACAACAATTGGAAGAAGTGTATTGGCAGAAAGGTAACTCATTGTTTCAGCTTTGGTAGGGGTCCTTTCTTGCGTTGGTGCCGAGCTCACGGCAATAGGAGACACTTCATTGGTGTGGAGACTTTGGGGCGACGAGATGAGATGACAGTTTCGATGGGTCGTTCCTTTCTGGAGGAGGATCGGCGTTTGATGTCGAGCATTGGCATTGGTGTGCGGGCTTCGACATATTTGGGTCATCTTATGCATAGGTCGCCGACTGCTGCTTTAGGAGTTATTAGATCTGGTGGAGCTGCTTCAGATTTTGGGTCGCGTCGGATATTTGGATACCCAGCATTTGGTCACATCGTGGATGTGAGATTGGATCCGATTGCGCGTTTGGGGTTCGGAGGCTCAGTTGATTATCGTTTGGGAGCTTCTGATTTTGTTCTGAGCAGGTATGTCACTTTTGACTCTCGGCAGGTGGAGAGTGTTGATCAGGTCATTTGGATATCGCAGCAGGTGGAGAGTGATGCTACTCCACGTTGGGTGGAGATTACTCCACATACTCCAGATCATACTGCGTCATTTGGGATTCCAGCTAAGGTGACACAGGTTGGAGATCATTTGGTTTTGGATGCAGATGATGGATTGGTTTTGGATTCAGTTGCAGCTGGTAGATATAGTTTGGATATGGCCATTGGTTTACCTCAGGTGGAGGTGTTTGATTTGTCTCAATTTGGGGTCATTGGGAATACTATCAGTTGCAGATCGTTTGGTGATATTGGAGAAGAGTTGCAGACTTTTCTATTTGATTGAGGGCCTTTGGAGGCCGTTTGGGTGAACTACGTGAAGGCTTGATTCCTTGGGCAAAGGATACGTAGGCAGTCATTTTGATGCAGCCGATTTGGTGAGCGACATCGACATTTGGGGTGAGTGTTCACACTCTCATTTGGGTCTCAGCATGTGAGGCATTTGTTTGGTTGGTGTCGGCTCAGTTTTGGGAAAACTTCGCCGAGGTGGAGAATTGTGGAGAAGAATTGGAAAAAGCAGATTTTTGGTCATAAGTCGACTCATGCACAGGCATAAGTCGACTTATGGTAAGTCGACTTATGTTGGTGCATGAGTCGACTTACGTTCTGCTCTGGATTGTTGGTTTTTTGCTCTGCCAAGTCGACTTATCAGGTCTGATAAGTCGACTTATGATCTCTTCTCCAGTTGCTGTTTTTCGCTCTGCCAAGTCGACTTATGCAGACTGATAAGTCGACTTATGACGGGTTTTTTGGAAAGTTCAGGTTCCTATTTGCAGTCTGTTTGGGTTTCTGTTTTGGTATAAATACCAATACGATTTGAGGGTTTTGTGGGGAGAGTTTTGGGGTTTTGGAGCACAGAAAAAGAGAGATCTTTCTGAGCTATTTGTTAGGGTTATTGGTTGAGAGATTGAGAGATTTGTTGGTGAGATTAGTTGGTTCGTTTGAGCGATTTGTAATCTCAATTTGTACTCTCCTTCTCTATTAGTGAAAACCCACCCCCTTCTTGCCCCGTGGACGTAGGCAATTTGCCGAACCACGTAAAACCTTGGTGTTTGTGTTTTGTTTGGTCTTTCTCTCGGCGTTCGTTGGTTTGGTTTCTCAAAGCATCAGTCACAACAAGTGCTCCATAACACCCATGCACTAGACCTCCATACCTTTTAGTTGATTCCAATTTTATCCAATACTATGATTATTTACTAGTTTGAACTTGCGATTTAATTCAATGTACGTGTACATGATATACAATCTACCCCTTGGGAGTGTTTTGCATGTATCTCAATTTCTGATTTTGTTTGAGTGAAGAAAATTTTATAATTTAGGAGTAGCTTTGTTGAGTTATCTATATCATGATTATGGTTATATTTTGATTATGAATTATACGTGAAAGAGTTAGTAAGATGAGGGAGTAATTTATGTTCTCGATATGAACCTGAAATCCTGACCCTTTTGTGTTTTGTATAGTATAACTCTTTTTAAAAAGCCTGCAAGCATGAATTTCTTTTTTTCCAAAAAGCAGACTTGTATGGAAACATTTTCAACTTTGCTGCACTAATTTTGGATTTTATTTGGCACCTTATTTATTCACTTAAATTTGCTATATTGTCTGCAGTTGTAGTTTATATATGTCCTGCATGTTCTATGTATAACTTGAGTTATGCGCATTAGTTCATGTTGAAATATTTGTATGAAAATATGTCTGATAATGAGCACAAACAAGTTATCACTGAAAGGGGCATTGATCTATACATTGAAATACATTGAAATCCAGGTGGTAAGATGTTGCTTGGAGCATGCTGCGTCAGTTGCGAAAACGTTCTTAACATCAGATGTAAATCCAGGTGGTAAGATGTTGCTTGGAGCATGCTGCGTCAGTTGCGAAAACGTTCTTAACATCAGATGTTGTGGTGGTTGATATCAAGGAGCCTGAGCAATGCTGCGTCAGTTGCGAAAACGTTCTTAACATCAGATGTTGTGGTGGTTGATATCAAGGAGCCTGAGCATATACCTGCAAGGAACCCAATGGACAACTCAGGTGCTATGTGCTATGCAATCTCAGAAAAATATTTAAACTTGTGGTAGCTTTATTTTCTAGCAATATTTCACCTTTTTTTTTCTTGAAAAAACTTTTTGTGTCCTAGCAGGCTATGGCTACTAGTGATTTCCGATGGGAGAGGCAGGAAGGAACATGATCTCAGTACAAGGAGTCTTCCATGCTTGTTTCGTTGTTGATGCCATCAAAACTTATTTTTGTACGTGCAATATTTATTTGTTAGGCATTGGGAAAGGTTAGCGCTAAATGTTCGAGGTTAGATTATTGTCCCAGCAATTTAGGTTTCTCTACGGCAATAGTTTCTGTTCAATGTTCTTAAGAACCAACTTTTGTTCACTGTAATGACGCAATGAGTTCCTCTTGATTCTGAGTTTTCTATCCATATTGCGGTGTTTTGTTTTAGAGATTTTCGCAATTGTTGTTATGATGCTCACTAGTAGCTGATGACTGGTTACCATGATGAATCCAATACCGTCTCTATGTGCGTCTTGATGAATCCAATACTGTCTCTATATGTATCTCCATTGTCTACTTCAAATTTTCAGTGGGGTATTTTACGAAATCTACCCTCAATTTGGATTCCCAACAGTCTGTATACAACTACTACATGTGTCGTTTCAACCGTTGGTGCTTATATCTGCACCAACGGTTGAAACCGTTGGTGTTGTTATTTGTACCAACAGTTTCAACCGTTGGTGCAGGGTTTTTTATATTTTAAGAATTAAAATTGAAAAAATATCAGCACCAACGGTTGGAACCGTTGGTGCTGCTAAAACAACCGTTGGGGCAAATGCCCCAACGCAATTTGTCCCAACGGGTGATTTTTTTGCCCCAACGGTTTAAACCGTTGGGGTCACTATCAGCCCCAACGGTTTGAACCGTTGGGGCTGACCTATTTTGTACTAGTGATTGAGGAGGTTTATGGGATGTACACCACCACAGCCCATGATCAAGGCACCATCTTATTTGATGCATATCATTTTCTCAAACATCGACATTAGATATCTATAGTCGATATTAGTTTCCTCCAACCTCCCGTGCATGCATATACTGTATATATATCAATAGTAGATATTAGTTTCCTCCAACCTCCCACGCATATACTGTATATATGTTGCATACTTGAGCTTAAATATCTCTCTCTGCATACTTGAGCTTAAAAATCTCCCTCTCTCTCAAGTTAAATGATGAACTTTGAAATCACACTCGTCATTTTGGTCATTGTGAGTTCTTACGGAGTCATAATACGTAGTGTGAAATTATTGAAGTATCAATTTCACAAGAAATATCACATAGGATGTACGAATTCTCTTCATCAGCTAGCCGTGCTAGAAGACCTTTAATAGTACGACCTATGCAACAACAATAATAATAATTATAAAATGGGGGGAAAAAAAAAGGTAATTGATGCTTGGAATAATAAAACACTACATCAATAAAATCAAAAATACACCAGTAATAATACACGAATAATATATAATACACGAGTACTTGTTTGCCAACGACTTCACAGAGCTCAACAGCAAAAAGGGGAAAGAAAATAAGAAGGGTTACAAGAGGTTTAAGAGAGATCCAACCTTGTAACCTAAAACCAACAAAAATAGTACTTAGCGCTTCATATATACGTAGGACACCATCTCCCTCTAATTAATGAATTTAATTTCAAGCTGATCACCTCATAATGAGTCCACTCATGATCCCCGCAAAGGGTTTCGTCTATATTTTCTGACACGTGAAAATGTCCAAGTTCATAGATTTAGGCTTTAATTGCACTTAAATATTCTATAGTTTATTCTATTTTGCACTTATATAACCTTACTTGTATTTGGCAGCACTTATATACATAAAATTTGTAAAACGTCTACTTATATACCCTTACTTGCTTTTGATAGTACTTACATATATATACCCTAAAGTTTTGAACTTGTAATTAAATACACACCCTAAAGTTTGTAAAACATGCAACACTCGCTTGCTAATGCAGAACTTTTTAATCTTTATTTTTATTTAATTTATTGTTTAAAATACTGTAATTCTATTTTAAACCTACCTTAGTTCTATTTTAAAATTGGATCTAGATATGTATAGTAGTAAATTTAACAAATATTAAGGGTTAAAATGTTCTAAAAATAGCATGTAATTAATGTCGTCCGAGAATTTTCCGGAAGAAATTCTCATCTTTGCATATCCGAGGGTATTAAGTGCAAGTATTGAAAACTTTAGGTTATCTAAGTGCAAGTTTTAAAAATTTTAGGGTATATAGATGTTGCCAAAAACAATGGTATATAAGCGCAAGTTTTAAGAACTTTAGCGTGTGTAAGTGCTGAAGTGAGGGTATACAAGTGCCATATATGGAAAACTATAGAGTATTTAAGTGCAATTACTTCAACCATAAATTTGTAACAAATAAAATGGTCATTGCGCATAAACCTCCTCAAAAAGGTTGTTTTGCACTTACTACTCTCGTAGTTTCATTGTTGCATATAGTCCTTTTTTCCCCGGATTTGGATCCTCTCCACTACAAAAAAGTAGTGGAGAGACCACTACTTTTAATCTCAAGCGTTGATACTACAAAAAAGTAGTGGAGAGACCACTACTTTTAATCTCAAGCGTTGATTATTTAGTAGGCGGTTATGATACAATCTAAATCTAACACTTACCATACCCCCGTGTATTGCACTCATTCCTAATTTACACTAAAAGAAAAAATCATAACCATCAACTAGATAATCAATGGCTGTGATTATGTAGTGGTCCCTCTCCACTATTTTTTTGTAGTGGAAAGGATCCGAATCCATTTTTCCCCCTTTCTTTTCTTTTTTTTTTTTTTTACTCGTGTACCTCCTGTTGACTCACTAATTATACCAGGGGTAACATTTACCAAATTTTCACCAAGGGTAAAAAACTAAAAGAGTTCATAAATTTTAACTCAGGGGGTTTATCTGCCATATTGGAACTACAATGACAATGGTACTACAGAGGGTCTATGATTAACCCCCAAAAAATAGAAGTGTAATTTTCGTTGATTCTTTTTTCTTTTCTTTTCTTTTTCCCCTTCTTCTTCTTCTTCTTTTTATTTTTTTATTTTATTTTTATTTTATACGTAGGTAGAAACATATACGTTATGCGTATGAAGCTCGAGTATTGCCAGTCAAAGGTGGTGACAATCAAGTGTTATTGTTTTATTCTGATAAATATTTACTAGATATTGCGAATAAACTGGGACGACAGATGTCTGGTTAACGGTGATGTCTCATATTGAGCGCAAATATTGCTAATCAATGAACAATACAAAGGGAAAATTTGCAAAATAGACCATTTTTATAAAATATATAGCGAAATAGACCACTTTGAAAAATAATTAGCAAAATAGACCTCTTTTGAAAAAAAGAGGTTGGTTTTGAAAAACAAAGCTCAGAAAACATACGGGACTACTAGTCCCGTATGTTTAGAGCCAACTAATCACGGATTAGTGACTCAGAAAACATACGGGACTAGTAGTCCTGTATATTTTCTGAGTAGAAAATTTCACTAATCCGTGATTAAAACATACGGGACTACTAGTCCCGTATGTTTTCTGAGCTGTTTTGCAAAATAGACCTCTTTTTGGCCTGTTGACCAAAAAGAGGACTATTTTGCTAATTATTTAGCAAAACGGTCTATTTTGCTAAATAATTAGCAAAAACGGTCTATTTTGCAATTTTTCCCACAAAACAAATTACAAAACATAGAAAATTAGCTGTAATTTAGTACTTATTACTGATTTGTTTGAGTACCTAAAGATTCTTGTTTCCTTGCTTATTAAGTTCTCTACGATCAGATTTCCTAATTGCATGCAGTCGTACATAGACTAACAGTTAAAAATCTAACGGTAATATTTTCCTAATTGAGCAACCCTAATTAATGATAACATTAGTTTGGGAATCCTAACCCTATTCGATTTCCAAGCCGCGTTTGGAACTCCTAATACGACCTTAAATATGAAACCCAACCCTACGAGGTTTAGGGGAAGCTCTCAGCTTTATATAAACACCGAGCGACGAGCGTTCTGACGATCATCGTAGTTTTTTGCACTCAAGAAGAGAGAGAGAGAGAGAGAGAGAGAGAGAGAGAGACTGATCAAGATCGATCTTGATTAATCTTCGCTCGAGATTTCTCGTTTCTTTTCTTCTTCCAGGCTCAAAAGCTGGTCTGCGCGTTGATGGCGTTACTGCTACCACCTCAAGAAGAAGTAGAAGAAGCAGTACTGGAAGGATTTCCTGTGGGTTTCAGGTTTTGCCCAACCGACCTCGACCTCGTCGATTTCTACCTCCGGAAGAGGAAGCAGGGATGCCCTAACCCTGATCTTTTCATACAAGAACTGGACATCTACAAGCTAAAGTATCAGCCGTGGAAGCCTGCCGGCGGCATTTGTCTGTTCTGCTTTCCAGAGGTTCAGTAAGACGTGGGAGATGTATTTTGAGTCTCGCGCGTGGCAAGAAGTCGATAGATCGTCAGTCGAAAGTCGACGAAGGAGGAGTATGGGATTGGTCATGGCGTAAAGAAGCCCCGGTCCTAACAAGCAAGCCAGCGGTAGGCAGGGGACAACCAGCAGGCTGCAGAGGGGTTTGTGTCCAAAATCGGGTGCAGTCTTCAGTTTAATTTCAAGCTGTTATGAGCCTGGCGAACAAAGAAGAGGAATAAGGTGAGGACTGGCCATGGATCATGCACGAGTACCGCCTTTTTGAATCGCAGCGAGTGATAAACAGAGGAGATGGGAGCGTGTGCTTGCAGAGCAAATTTTTCTTAAGCACCTCTTATAGGAGAAGGCGCATGGTGGGATTGGAGTGTTAGTGGGGAGGAGGAGAGGATGGATAGCATTATGCGTTCCGCATGCATAATAGTATCAGAGCTGAGTTGACGTATAGTGCGGTCGGCCCTTCCAGCTTACACCTCAGCTGCAATGTAGTTTTGACGGTATATGTAGTGTCGGAGCAATGCCAAGCGTCGGCCGAAGGAGAGGTAGAGGGATGCTTTAAGAGGAAGAGGGGATCGACCCAGTCGCCACAGGTATCTTGCCATGTGTATGTACGCTGTCAGGCACGGAAGTTGTCGGTATTGCTGAGGCGCCGTAGGTTAATAGGGACCGGTGTGCATGAAAGGGGTTGTGGAGTCAGACAGAGCACGCAGTTTTGGCCCCTCGCGTTGCCGATCAGAACCTTGGCAAGCACAGTGAAGAGTGGCATTGTGACAATCAGACTGGCATAATTAAGAAACCATGCGGCACATTTCTCAAAGAAGCGATGAGGAATAATTGACAGAAGAAGAGAACATATCACGAGGTATTGGTGAACTACCTAGGTCTATGTCATGTTCTAATACTGGGATGATGGAAACGTTGCTGTCTGATCTCCAGGAGATGTAGAGATCCATGGATTCGTAGCATTACTGGCGCATGAGAAAGATGTAGAAGATATGTTATTTGAGCAGATGAAGTGAATGATAATAGATTCGGATTTATTGGAACCACCTAGCGCTCTAGAGATTGTTTGGGACTGAGTGGTCAGTACACAGGAATTGTGAGCTTCTCTCACGAGATGTGGTCTCCTAATCGCGCTTGACTCTAATAGTGATTGATCGTTAAGGTGCGATCCTCCTCTCCTCCTGCAGGAAAAGGAAAGGGCACAGAAGTGAGTTTCTCGGGACTAGCCTTGCTGGCCTATGTTTGCCTGTTCGCTTTTGAATTTTTGTGCATGGTTTGAGAGGGCTAGGAAGTCAAGAAGACTTAACTTAAAGTCATCTCATTGTTATAATTGTTGTGTCTTTTTATGTAGCAATTTGTGGATTATAGCTTGTCTCTGTATGAGATTCTATTTTGTTATTTTTCTTAAAATTATCTAACTATATTTATATATTTTATGTTTGTTTTCATTTCAGGTTTATAATATAATATTCTATCATTTGGTTGGCCTCTAGTTTATTAATATTTTAATAACCGTGTCAAATTGTTATTGGTTCATCAAAGTCGATACATATATGATGGGTATCAGTGTGTAGTTGCTTATTGTGATTTTGGGACTAATTGAGGATTATTTAACTAGAGGAGCTTGTTTTAGTTTGTCGAGTGCATGTCCAAATACCTTTGTTGCAAGGTAAGGGTTTGAAAAAGCTGTTGCTCAACATCCTTGCTCAAGTGGCAACTGAATATTGAAGAGGGCTTTGAATGAAGGACAGTAGATTCACAGTTCCGGGCCATTTTGGTTGCTACATTGTTGAGAATATTGTTACTGGATATAAAAACCCGCAACTGAAACAACATGGATTTTTAGGCAGATCCACATTTGATGCATATAACCAACGTTGGTAAGCCAAATATCGGGCAGTACTTGCATAGGAAAGGCAAGGGTAAACATGGCAACCTCTATGACTAGTAAAAATTCTTCATTTCCTCTTCAAGATAAACAGAAGGGGGTAATAAAGCAAATCAGGGAAATGAATCAACGTAGTAAAAAGTTGAAGTCTGGAGGTAAAAATAGGCTAAAGAAATTTCACCACTAGTGCTCATTTTCATGGCAGATAAGAGTGTTCTCTCAGCTCTCCAGCTGTGTCTCCCACTGCAAACAATTCTTGAAGAGAAAGAAAGATGCATTCAAAATCCTGAGCCTCAAATTAATAGAATGGAATGCGCATTAATTTGAGACAAATATCAGCCAAGCAATGATTAATACTACATATGCGTTAATATTGAAACTTCTCAACATTTTCTACGAAATTTTCCTTCAAAACCTAAGGGTAAAACTCCTCCTTACTACGCGAACTCAATACAGAAATAACGCTATTAGGCCTACAGGTCAGTTACTGGCAAAAAAAAAGGAGAGGGGGGGGACTTTTATTTGCACACGAGAATATAGGGTTTTATTGGTGTAATTTGGCCGCTTCGTTCGTATGTTTTGCGAAGCTGAAGGGTCAACAATTGACAGAATAATGTGATTCTCCACGCCGTTTCATTGATACACCTTTCATGAATCCCTGCACAGGAATCGTCTCAGAACAACCCAATACCCAAATTGTCGTAAAAGGAAAGTGAAAGCCCCGAAATATTTTTGTGCCGTCTCATAGTCTGGGTTATTAATACTGGCATATTCTAGGAATGAAAGAAGTAGCATGTATTTGCACATTTAGGGTAAATTGCAGATAACCTTGATCCTGGATTCTAGTAGTGTTGGGAAGCATGGTTGTGTTACGGCATATCTGGCTTGTATTTTGGATGATAAGCAAATTATTGGTTTTCTAACATATTTTACTCTCGCACGGATTCAAGATATACATCTGCAAAGCAACAATCCAGATATTAAGGGCTATTCGAAACGGACAAGATTTCAAAAGATCAAAAAGATAGAAGTTAATCAAGTCACTTTCGGCTTCAAAGAAGAAAAAATATACTTTACAAGAGTGGATGTAATTTTGTCTTTTTCTTTTTAGAATTTTGGTAGCAACCATTGAATGCAGAGCTGTACACACAACAAGACTAACTGCAGTTAGAAAGTATCATAGAAAATATTCTAAGTATAAGTCTCCGTATAGTATAATCAGCAAATGAATATAATTATTAAATTATTCGGAAACTATGTATAACATAGTTGTTCTGGCGGCGACAAAGAAATATCTGGTCGAAGTGAAGATATAGTCACTGAACCAGAAACAGAGATTCAGAAAAATCTGCTTGTCTGGTCGACCAGATATGGCGACCCTGTTCGCGGCTAGTAGGCTCGTAGACTGCGGCCTGGTCTGGTCGCCAGGCCTCAGATTGGGTCGACTATAACAAGCCTTTCTCCACTGACCATTTTTTCCCAAATAACATGAACGTTTTATGTTTAATCGTTTGGCGTTATTTTTGAAATATTTTGGAAGCTAAACTTTGGCCTATAAATAGGTGTTAAGTTCTGAAGAAAAACAAAGCAAGATTTGCCTTTCCATAAAACTTGGAGTTTTTTTCTTGGGGAGTTCTGTTACTCCATTGTTTTGAAGAGAAAAGACTGAGTGTTATTTTCAGTTTTGGTTCTGGATAAAACTACATTACTCTAGAACAAAACCATGTGCGCTATAGGCCCTATTGTAAGTCACTCACTCTACACAGCATGACAAAGGCTTATTAGGAAGAGAGAGTTGTACGCATTTGGGTTGTGCAGTTTGATAATCTTTGAAAGTAAGTAGATTTGTTGGTGGCATATTGGGCATATTTGTGGGAACGATTGGTCGAGGTTGTACTGTTTGCCTTGGGCGGGTTGGCAAGTGCTTAGCGGGGTTTTGCAAGGTTGGAACTGTGGAGAAATCTCAAAGCGAGGCTTTGGGGACTGATGTAGGTCTGGAGGAGCCGGAACCAGGTATAGCATCTTGGGTGTTTGCGTAATGGCAATTTCTGTGGATTGTCTACACTTGGGGTTATACTTTCTTACTCTTCTGTGATATTATTTTATTGAAATTTAAGTTTCCGCCATATAGATTTCATAAACACTATTCAAGCCCCCGCCCCCCCCCGCTTCTAGTTGTTTGAAGTGCCATTGCAGGCGAATCCTTGCAATTGGGTATCAGAGCAGGTTGAGTCAATTGGATAACAATGGGGGGTACATGCATTCTACCATCAACTGTTGCGCATGTTTTGTATCTGTGTGATCGATCTCTGTCTTTTCCCTTTGGTCAGGAAGGACTTCTTACTCAAAGAGCGCACCACTTTTCGATGGTTCAGCAACTACAATCTGGGGAAGTGTAGGATGAAGATATACCTTCAATCGATAGGATTCGATCTTTCTGGAACATTAGGTGGAGTCTGATTACAACAAGCGTCTACCTTAACTGGCCCATACTACTCGAATGGACATTTGGTGACAAGGACAGAATGCTCGAATCTTTGTACGCGCTAAGTAACATAATGAATGCGATTGTTTTGGCGTCAAGGATAAGAATGAATTCAACGCGCGTGTGCTACTTCTACACACCTGCAAAGTGTGAGAAATGCTGGCAAACGAACTTGAGTATACTTCCACATGAGGATCTTCTAAGGTTAAAGACTATCATTCAAATTTTCTGGTTTTATGGTTGCAGCTCGCATTGGGAAATGTTTCAGTGACGACAGACGGAGCATTGGGTGAACTGTTCACGAAGGGTCAGGCCGCATCTCGAAAACTCCTTGAATTTGCCGTTATGGTAAGGTCTATTATCACAAGTGTGAAGATGGTTAGAGAAAATATCCTTTTTCCCGGGCTCTTTACTTCGGATTGGGAGAAGAAGACTACGAGCGATATTGAGGAGCCCATATCAGAGCAGCTCGTCCAGCATTGAGCGAGTGAGTAAAATTTGATAGGGAATTTGATTGACATACGAGGTGCATTGAAGATCGGGTAAACAACGGATAATGAATGATAAGAACAGAAGGTTCTTGCTTTCGCAGCATCGCTACTGATGATGAGGATTCTCGATGACGCTAAGAACGAGTTTGAAATAATCACACGAAATTCAGAAAATTCTTGAAGAAGAGGTAAGATTCTCACTTCTAAGAAATTCAAAGATACTACAAAGTTCACTTGTATTGGGGTTAGATAATAAGCAAGGACGAAGCTAAAAAGAAAGGATTGTGCCGCCTACAACAAAAAGTTAAAGTCGAAGTGCTTCTTTAAGCAATTTCAACGGGGTTGCACAAAGAACTAAGAATCGAACAAGTGAAGAAGCAGAAAAGAAGAAAGAGCTTCTGTGATTAAGCATGGGGATGTATAGGTGACCCGAGTGATCAATCTTCAAGATGAAGTAAGAGGAAATAGAAGGATCATCGCAAGCGCAATATGTCTTTATGGCAGATTGAATCTGATATGATCCAGTAAGTAATCATGCATGGTTACTTTGAGCGCATGTTTAACTGAATTAATTTTTGAAATAAAAGCAACTATGATTCTTTCTTAAATATTGTTAAAAAATGAAAATAAAAATTTGAATAACACCTTTAGTCTCTCCTTATGGCTTCACAAATAGAAGATCTTAAAGAGAAGCATAAAGAGTTATTGTTCTGAAAATTTACAATGTCTCAGTCTAGTAACAATCAAATTCTTAAAAAGAATGTGATTCTTTAAAAGTTGTGATTCACAATTTGGGATGATAATGTTAAATAGTCTTAAAACCCAAATATGAAACCTATATCAATGAAATGTAGGTAAATTTAACAAAGGAAAAGAGAATCGTAGATATTACATGCTACTTTCTTATCACTTAGCCTGGCTAAGTGAGTAAGAAACGCGATTAGGATATGTTTCTAATCCAGTCAATGAGAAAATAATATCTCTTCTTTATGCCAAGAATGAAAATGCATGCTTATTTATATTCTAATTTGTGAAAAGTAATTATCATGCACATAGTGAATACATCTATGCATGCTAGTTCTAAGCGTATTTTCACAATAATATTACGAAAAATGGCATATGAAGAGAGTTGCATGTAAGAATATTTTTAAAAATCGCAACTACAGTTTGGGATTCCTAAAAATGGCATGTTTTATAAGTTGATAGACAAATTTATTTTAAGTTCAAATTACAAAAAGGGATATATTAGTGAATTAGCTGAAACTATGCTTTCATAGGCGTATGGGATAGGTATACCCAATTGCTTATTAAGGGTTGGTTTCCTAAATCGCTAACTCTCAGGACGCCGCAAAAGTTAAAGGGGGTACAAACAATATTTGTTTTTATTTTGCAAGTACTCCCTATAAAGAAAGGAACATGGGGATTTTAGATAGTGGGCTCGTTGACAATCACATGATTGGGGTCGAACACAGGATTGTATTCATCTTGCCATATCAACTTAAAGATGGATGCGAACCGTTACCCTTTGGGGTGACAACAACAAGGGTCAAGTGGTAGGATTGGACAGCGGTCGGGCTATGAACTCCTAAAACTCTATAAGTATTATGTTTGATATGTTTGCTTTTGCTAGTTATTAATGGAACAGTATGTTTGCTTTTGCTTATGAATTTTATTTTAGGGCTAAATAATTGCTTGTTATTTATTTGGTTAACATAACGAGAAATGTTTCATAAATTTTTGAGACTCATATTTTTAGTTTTTCAACTAATTCTATAAATAAGTACTTGACTGAGCTTAGTCTCTAATACTACTTCATGGTTATATATAGAGATAATATTTTTACTTAACAGCAACAACAATACATTTCAAATATGATCCGACATAGAAAAACTTAATTTTCATTGCAAAGCCTTAATGTCTTCCTATTTGGATGGGGGAAGATGTAATGGATCTATCGTGCCATAAATTTGAAGTTTATTTGAAGTTTTTAGGGCCATGTTGAAGAAATATTAAGGTTGTATTGAAGAAATGTAGTTAATTGTTTATTATTTATTATTATCTCCTTTCTATTCTTCTTTTATTTTTTTAGGTCTTTGCCAAGGGGGGAGATATATTAGAATATTAACAATATTGACAACTATTGCAATATTAAACATATTGACGATGTATGCGATTGTTATACAAATATTTAGGGATTACTAATAAGTGCTATTGAAATATTGACCACTAGTTGGCAAATATTGAAATAATTGACATGTATGCATTGTTATACAATATCTAGGATTACTAATAAGTGCATTTTGGTTGTGTGTTAAATTAACATCGTATGCCATTGTTTACAACAGCAGGGGGAGTAAGTATGTTTAAACTGTAAAGTTTTTTAATATTATTTGTCCATCACATCAAAGAAAAGGCGAAGATTGTTGGGGGAACTATGGTTTGATGTAGGCAATATCTCTCTCGCGTTTTGATGATAACAAAATCATTGTTACGTAACATAGTTTTAACTGAGATTCAAGATATAAATCTCAAAGCAACCAATCAAGTATTAAGGCTCATATCAAAGACAAGATTTCAAAAATAAAAAGAGATAAAGTTAATCAAGTCTTCGCCGGCTTCCAAGAAGAAATATAAACTTTACAAGAGTGATGTTAATTTTGTCCTTTTCTTTTAGAATCTTTGTACAGCCTTGATCAAGCAACACACACACACACACTCAGCTTAGAAGATCATAGAGAAAATATTTAAGTATAATCCTAAGTAAATAACAAATGAATAAGCTTATTTAACATTATTGAAACTATGTATAACATAGTTTCTGGCCGACCAAACAAGGAAATATCTGGTCGACAGCAGATTAATAACTGAACCAGAAAGAGAGATTCAGAAAAATCTGCTGTCTGGTCGAGCGCAGATATGGACCTGGTCGAGCCAGGAAGGCTTACCCAGACTCGGCTGTGCTGGTCGACTCAGCGCCTCAATGCTGGTCGAAAGCCATTAATTACAGACTTTTCTAACTGACATTTTTTCATATAGACATGATAACTGTTTATGACTGTTGGTCAGGTTATTTTTGAAATATTTTGAAGCTAAACTTGTGCTATAAATAGGTGTTAAGTTCTGTAGAAAAACAACAAAGATAATTCCTTTCCATAAACTTGAGTTTTTCTCTGAGTTCTACTCCATTTTTGAAGTAGAAAAACCTGAGTGTTATTTTTTCAGTTTGTTCTTGATTAAACTCAATTACGTGCCTAGAACAAAAAAGCCATTCCCTATAGGCCTATTGTAAGTCACTTCACATTTCTACACCATCAATAGGCTTAATAGGAAGAGAAAGAGGTTGTACGCCATCTTTGTTTTCAGTTTGATCATCTCTTTGAAGAGGAAGAAATCTCGTTGTGGCATTCAAGTAATTGAAGATTGTCAAGGTTGGTAACTGTTTGCGATTGCCGGGTGTACAAGTGCTTGCGGTTTTTGCAAGTGAAATAGGGGGAACTCTCAAGCGATCACGGCTTGTGGGGAGTGGATGTAGGATCTGGAGGACGAACTAGAGTATAGATCAAAATCCTTGGTGTTTGGCGTATGCAATTTTCTGTGATTGTCTACACATTTGGTTTGACTCTTTCTTTACTCTTTGTGATATTATTTTATTGAATTTAAAGTTTTCGCATTAGACTTTATAAAGCATATTCAACGCCCCCTTCTAGTGTGTTGAGGTGGTCCCATAGTGTCGCAGGCAATCCTTGCAAGTAGTACTATATCACTTATCAGCAATTTGGTGCATTTTCCCCTGCACAATGCAGTGGGTGGTGGGGGGGTGGGAAGGTTTGTGTTCTATAGTGAAGCTTCACCCTTCTCAAAAATGCCAACATAAGGGTGACAAGTTTGATAAGTGCTGAATAAATGAGTTTGAAGAATTGATAAGTAGTGATACAAGATAGAGAGTGAGGGTATCTGCAATTTAGCTGTTGGGCATTTGGAAGCAGATAACTCCCTCATATATACGCTTGCAATAACCCGTTTATAATACTTGACTAAGTGTTATTAGCAACTACCAACCTCCATTTGTTTTTGGTTTTTTTGTGTTGTATGTGTATGGGGGTGGGGGTGGGGTGGGGGGTGGGGGGGAACTGTGGGGGAGGGTGTTGGTTGGCTCAGAGGTTTTATTTGCAATTTACGGCTTCTGCAAAAATTGCCAGTTGAGTTGAGCATGCGCATATTGGGAGTAAAATAAGAGGATTAATGCAAGCAATTTATTCCTTAACAAATGGTAATCGTTAAATAGACACTTTGGATGATAAAAAAATACCTTTGAGATTGCACCATTTTGCTAATGCCTGTTAGTGATTCTAGACACTCCATTGTGGCACTAGAGCATTGTATATAAACAGCGTAAATATGGGCGTTAAAGGATTCAGTAATAAGTATGCCTACCAAATTATCATGTTGAACTTTTGCTTTATTTTTAACATTTGTTAATTGACTGCTAACAGAAGATAACAGCTAAAGAGGAATGACAAGCAAAGGGAAAGGGATCAAGAATGGAATTTTGTGATGATAATGGTCATTACCAGTACATAGGTATGCGCTTTTCAGGATGCAAACTCATCCTGATTCCAGCTGACTCCCCATGTTTCCAATTGGGACGGAGAGGAAGAACTTAAATCGCTGCAATGCGAAGGCTTGAGCTCTAGGATGCACGGCACAAATGAGCAAATTTTGTCACATTTACTAAATAAAGATGGAGGGTAAATCGCGAAAAAAGAAATGACAAGACCAAAAGTGAGGGCAAACAATGCAATTGTAGAAATGAACATATAAGATGCCAAGTCCTGTTGAAAATGGTGATTTGCTTCTCAGAAAGAATAATCTTGGTTTTCAACTGGTACAATTAACTGAGAAAAGATACCTTACAAGCCGCATTCGGGCTGACAATCTTAACAGCATTGTCAATAATATTTTTGTGGAAGATGCCATAATATAAATAGGCTCAACCCATGAGTTAGATACTGCTAAAAGTTGGTTTTCGTCCCTCAGAATGATTTTTTTGGCGCATTACATCTATTCAACATAAAGTTATATACCGTGGTACAGGCAGTCCTGCTACGACGAGAGAAAAAGGTAAAAACATTAGCGAAGATTAAGTTTAACATGGTAGAGGCTGATCCCCAGGACTATTCATAGGGTTTTTTTGTGATGCTACTAACCAGTATGATATTCCCCTAAGTTGTCGTATCACATGAGTTTTTTACCAATATTGCTAGCAAAAGGAGAGAGAAAGAATTTTAATTTTCAAAAAATGAAAAAATGCAGAAACATGATAACAGTTTTTTCTGCAGCTCGCGCTGGTTTTTCACAATGGAAGAGAAAGAGTGCATTATGAGAAACTAAAACGTTCTCAGTAACACCTGTATGCTTTTTTCGGCCTAAACTATCTAGGTTCAGCGTGACTCTTCGTATAATCAATTGACGGTTGATGCCTTAATAAGTTATTATAAGAACAGAAGATACTAGCTGAAATCAGATATAGACATGCTAAGATGAGTGCAAGCAATTATTGAGCTTCGCCATATTGTAAAAATAAAATCAAAAAGCATAGGGAAGACGGACTGAGGAGGAAGCTTTATATGGACTAAGTCAACAATATGGCTACC
>NC_033801.1:19967850-19985992 GCF_001876935.1 Asparagus officinalis
ATTTCTTCACAAAGAGGCGCCGCGCTGGCAAGAAGTCGAAGATCGTCAGTCGAACAGTCGACGAAGGAGGCGTATGGGATTGTCATGCGAAAGAAGCCCCGGTCTACAAGCAAGCAGCGGTACAGGGGGACAACCAGCAGCTGCAGAGGGTTTGTGTCAAAATCGGGTGCAGTCTTCAGTTTAATTTCAAGCTGTTTGAGCCTGGCGACAAGAAGAGGAATAAGGTGAGGACTGCATGGATCATGCACGAGTACCGCCTTTTTGAATCAGCCGATGATAACGACAAATTTGACGAGCTCGTGCTCTGCAAAATCTCCAAGAAGAGGGGGGAGAAGGGGGAGGGGGAGGAGGTGATTGCGCCGCTGAATTTACAGCTGGTTGACGAAGTGCTTGCCCTTCAAGCTTTACCGCCGCTGCAGTGTTTGACGGAAGGGTCGAGCAATGAAGCGTCGCGAGGAAGAGGATGCTTTAAGAGGAAGAGGGTCGAAGTCGAAGGAGCTGCAGATGACCGTGCGGATTGTTTTGCAGCCGTAGGGTCACTGGAGGAGTGCATGAAAGGGGTTGTTGATCAGCAACAGTTTGCCCTCGTTGCCGATCAAACTGCAGCGGCATCACTGCTAATGCCTTCAAAGGAGGAAATTCAAGAAACTATGCCAGTTGGTGCTGCTGCTAACGGTGAAGTCGGTGATGAGCTGTTCTCCATGGAAGATGTAGATTTTGACAATATTGATGTCGATTTATGCTGCAGATTGTTGGATGAGTGTCTCCAGGATGACCTCCTCGAGGCAATTGGTCAAGATGATCGTAAGTGACGGCGGCAAGAGTTTTCGTCCTTAATTTGCTCTGAGTTCTCTTGTGTTAAGCGTGATCTCCTTCAAGATTGATTCAGGAGTTTGCATGTTTTGTAATTGGTGATCGATCTCTTTTCCTTGCACTTTATACTATTTGGGATTATTATTTCTTTGGAGAGTGAATCTTAAATTTTCATGTCATTAATGTTGAAGAGCACTTCTGAAATGCTCTGATTATTTGTTCCGTATGCATGTGACTCGTCGGCTTTCATAGTGTAAAGTATCTGAACAGGCATTGGTAATTCACAGCGTACTAACATTCATCAGAAGCAATCCGGTCATTTTTCAGCATTGAGGCTCATAGCCATGTACATGAATTAATTAGCCAGCAAGAACTTATAAATTTGGAGAAAAAACTATATCATTTGTTCTCGGCTTGCTGGTAACTCAAGCAAAATTTACACCAAAATTTCTCGACGAAAAAACGAAAACAGGATAAAATGAACTGCATTCACATAACATCTCACGTAAGAAAGCATCAGCCAGCCTTCAGTGGGAGGCTTTAACCGTATCAACCTCCTAATTCTATCCTTGTCCGTGTTCTCGATCGAGCATCCCCTTCACAATGAAAAGTATAAATCTTTATTTAAAAAATTAAGACAACTCAAAGGCAAAAACAAGGTCTATATATATATTATCTCGATCGATCTCTACCTTCCGCACAATTTCATCGAGGCATAGACAGATCTTCCCATACTTGTCGAGGAAGAGGCGCTCAGTTGGAGGTTTCCCACTACATCCTTCACCGATGATATTATCACGAAGATAACTTCGGACACTAGAAACCAAATAGATTGGAAAAATAATAATAATAAGCTAGTGTCATATATGCTCATTTTCAATATGGTTAATTGCACATAGACCCCCAGTGGTATAGTTGTTTTCAAGTCACTACCCCTGTAATCTCAAAATTGGCAGATAGGCCCCGTGGGTGAATTCCTTTTGGTTCTCTTACCCTCAGATATACTCTAGTTTCACCCAGGAGAAATATCATCCAAAATTTCACCCGAGATAAATTAAAGAGTAAAAAAAAAATTAACCCAAGAGGTCTAGCTATCTGCCAAAATGAAACTACAGGGCAGTAGGTAATTCTAAGCATGAGGAATTCCAAGCTGTGTGTGGGAAGCTATTATAGTTGCTCTTAACACTTGATGTGGAAATGTAATTTTCTAAGAAGATGAGGAGGTGGTAATTAGAGATATCCAAAATGGAGCAGAGCTACACTCAATATTCAGACGCTTTTGTGGATGATATATAGTCAGCGATGTTGCACACAACTCTAGGAATGTGATTTTCAAACAGTTCGTCAAATGGGGAATTTAATAGCTCATGTGTTGATCTGAAGAGCTAAGAAAATTGATGATTTTGTGGTATGGCTCAAAGACCCATCGTTTTTACTCAATATTTTGCGGTTTGATAAGGAGCATCGTTTATCCACATTTTTTTATTATGCTTCTAGGTTTTTAGTTTAGTTTGGATGTGTCTTACTATTTTTTTTTAAAAAAACTATTACAACACAATAATTAGATCCTACTAACAAAGTAATTTATGATATTTGCCCTTCTAAACCTACTAATAATGCAATTAGTATGAATAGTAGTGAGAAATGAACCCATAATTAGTGCATTCATGTATCTCTCTCACTGACTAATCAAATTCTCTTAATTAATTATGCACTAATTATTTCACGACTAATCTACTTCCATAAACATTCCGCTCGAATCTCAAGAGTTGCATAAATTATACTATATATGGATTCTCAAATGCATAAAAGAAAACACTAAAAGAATCAAATGGAAAAAAAATGGACGAGGTGAGAATTTTGATTGTGGACTCAATCTCTCAATTATAGTAACAGGGATATGTCACAGTCAACAAGATTTCACAGGTGATAATTTGGAGAGAATATTATATATATATTGTTTTTCTTTGGAGGAAACGAACAGATCTGCAATGAGTTCACCTCCTATTTACAAAAAAAAAACATGAATATATTAGTTATACAAGTATGAATATATTTTTCTTGTGTGCAGGTTCTGAGAGCAGGAGCCATTTATTTTTTGAATGCTACTTTTCCAGGGATGTGTGGCTTGACATCATAAACTGGCTTAGAATAGATTGGCAAACATGCGACTGGAATTTGCTGTTGAATTGGTATAACACAAGACAGAAAGGGAAAGGATTCAAGAAAAAGGTTAGGAGATTGGCTCTTGCGGCTGTTGTGTACAGGATTTGGGAAGAAAGGAATAATAGATGTTTTCAGCAGAGGTGCAGGAATACTGATCAATTGGTGAAGGTTATCAAAACTGACATTTTCACTATATGTTTGAATAGTCCCATCTCGGCTGAACAAAAGGATTGGTTGATATCTTTGTAAGTTTTGTTTAGAAGCTTGGTTCTCTCAATGTTGAGATAGTGATGTACATAATTTCCATATTTTTTGATAAATGAATAAAAGTTTTCATTGATCAAAAAAAAATATGCATTACATGCAAAGCACGTCTTACATACTAGTTATTTCAAAATATGAAAGCTTGAGAGACTTGGTGGATTTAAAAGAAAAAGAAAAAGAAAAAGATTTGTATCCTATCCACTAAAAAATCTAATTTTTGTAAGCCCCTAGAATGTTAGGTTTTTCGACATTTTTGAGTTGATGTAAGATTTCTAAAAGCTAGAGAAACTTTTTTCATGGAAGTGTTTTCCTTAAATATTGACCATGTGTTCCACTTTATTTGTCTGGTTCGTGCACGTTGAAAATTTTCAATGTAAACAGATCCTGGTTTTCTTCAAGCAATTGAGAAATCGCTACTTATATATTATATATTATCTAGAGGAGGTTATGAATAGATGGAAAATGAACATATTCTTTGAGTTGTGATAATTGTTTGGGTTGAAAGTGGCTTAGTAAAGGACTAACTACATCCTGGTACCCTGTGGTATGGTGTAACCACGCGGGTGACTCTGCGATCTATGTATTTACACAGATAATACTGAGATTGCTACTACGGGTATGGTGTAACCACGCGGGTGAACATACTATTTTTAGGCTTAATTAAACCAAACAAGAGATTACAAATTCTAGGATCTGCTTTCCTATTATCCTGTTGAACCAAACAAAAAATTAGAATTCTCAAGGCATGTATAAAAAAACTAGGGATTTGTAATTCTTGATGAGATTCAATTTCCTATGATTTTAGGATTTAAACCAAACTACCCCTTAGTATTAGTCGTCAGTGTTACCTGTATAATCTAAATCAGTAACCTCAGAATTATTTGTGTAAATATACAAACACAGGGTTACCTGTGTAATTACGCGATATGGTAATCGTGACGTAATTAATCATTTACTAAATAATGGAGGGTAATAATTAAAGGCGATAACTTTTCCATTACTTTTATACTTCATAATTTTCAGAAATTACTACAAGCTCCTTAGTCCTTCCTACGTGGCAAATAGGCCCTTGATGAAGTTCAATCCCAATTATCCCCTTATCGTTTGGAAAGGCGAAAACCATTAGCAATTTCTACACGTATAGATATGTTTCATACTCGTCCAATTAATTCCCATGAAATTCTAATTAATGCTGACATCAAAACTTCGAAACTCTCAGAAACCCTCAACTAATCCTTATCCCCATCATCACTCATTGCACGTACGACTCCCACAACTGGCCCACATAATCTTTAAGGCTTAAACTCATCAAACAAAAATAAAAAATTCTACTTTGTCTTCACATTATTTTATCCAACTCTCCACGCAACAAAACACCATCATCCCACACACAAGTACACATGCAACACAGCACGTATAACTCCCAACTAGTAGAGGATAAACAATCAACCTCTCCCAACTCATGTCACATCCACACGTGTCACCAGCCCAACCCCCTCACCTCAACGACACCCGCGACACGTGCCACTCACACCCACCCCCGTCCACGTCCATAAATACATCGACGACAACCATCATCCGTCTTAATCTCGGTATCCAGCTAGAATCTGTACGTGGTCATGACCATGGCAACATCCGTAGCAACAAGTGCCGAGCCTCTGCCGATACTGTCACGAGTCGAGAGGCTTGATCTTATGATGAGCTACTTGGAGGAGATCAAGGGTAGGATGGACGTGAGGAACTTGTCGCGTGCCTCCACGACGTCGAGCGGGACGGCGACGACCACGATGAGCGACGGGGGGAATTCGTCGGTGAACTCGACGCCGAAGAGCATTGAGAAGCGGTGCCGGCCGATTGATGATGCGGTGGTGGAGACGCAGATGAAGGGGAGTCTTATTGAGAGGGTGGATCAACTAGAGAGCAGACTTTTAAAGGTAGCTTCAATTGTTTACCCCCCTGTCAATTCTGTAGCCTCAAGTAACTCGCATGTATATATGGACCGTGGTGCTATATAGAGTTATGTTTTCATTATTTTTGTAGCTTATATGACGTAGAAATGTTTTTTGTTAGACATAAAATATATTGCCACCAATATGGCCAGTATATAAATATGGGTATTGATTGTTTATTGCGTTTTAGACGAGTGACTTTGGACTTCAGCTAATAAATGAACAGGAAAATTTCAAGGGTAAAGCTTAAAGATAGCCACATATTCATTAATGTTGTTACTAAGATTCTACAAAGTTGAACTTATATATATAATATATATATATATAAACACAGGAAGGGGCTCAAGAGCTTTGTCAAGTCCTGTGTCAAAGGGAACGCCAAGACCAGGGATTAGTTGAGCTTTCTTTTTAAAGATTTCCAGTTCCTTTTTTTTTCTTTTTTTTTCTTTTTTTTCTTTTTTTTTTTTTTTGCCCCCCGTGAAAAGCAAAAGAGAACAGTTTGTTGAAGTTCTTTAGTGATCCGTTTTTGTACTCGACGGTGCGGTTGGGCGTAATTTTTTTTCATTGTAAATAATAAACCACGAGCTCTTTGTTCTTCTCTACATTCAGCTGCATTCAAGGGGAATCTACAGAAATGAGGGGTATAATTAGGGATGCCAAATCGTAATCCGTATCCGTATCCGAGATGGGTAAGCGGATATGGATATGGTAAGTGCCATATCCGAGCCGTATCCGCTCCGTTAACACCCCTAGGTATAATCAGNGGGGTCGCATAGCGTCCAAGGGCAAGGGCGTCATTGATCCCCTGTCACTGATACCCCCTGAATTGCCTATATTATACATGTTTATTTTTATTTTATTTATTTGCTACTTAGAATAAACACAACTATGATGAAATAACATAAGATAAAATCCTGGCTACGCCACAGGGTTGAGTAAATACAGAATTGATTTCTAACGCCCAAAAAGTAGAACAGCGGATCTAGAGAGGAGATACGTTGTATGTGGTAACGACGAATGGTTTAAAACTCAGAGGCGTATGGAAACGAATGGCTTGTGTCTGGTTCAATATCGAGCAGGAATATGAATATCAAAATGCCACACTATCTTATCTGATGAGGCAGTCGCGTATAAATATCGAAGTTTCTAGTTTATAGACAAGTAAAATAAGGCTCGACTCATTTTGTCGTAGTCGCAAAAAAAAAATATTGTGCCGACAGGGTCCTTATTGATTAAAAACGTGGTTAAATAATATTCAGAACCCCGTGAGATCATACGGATAACATTGCAACTGATTGCGGTCAGAAATTGGATGAATGCTGTAAGAAGTCGCTTCAGAACTTACCGGTTGTGCGCGCGCAGAGCCACTGAAGAGAGTTTAAAAAAATCAGTTAATTTCTATGGAGTTTTCGGTTGCTGAAGGAACCTCAAAAATATATGATGAAATGATATTTTCTGCTGAAAAACAACAGAAATGACCAAAAACAAGAATCCTATGGACAACAAAGATGAGCATCGACAGAGAGACATAGGGTTCGATATATAGTGACTGATAAAACACGACAAAAATTACTTCAAACGATACTCTTTAAGTAATTTCAGAAGGGTGTGCTTTCATCACGACGCGCAATTTCCCTGCAGAAAAAGATGGCATGGAGTTAGCTGTACTGATTAAAAATGACACCAAAACTTGCATTTGTATACTTCTTGAACATTATATGCTTTCATATTCATGAAGTTTACATCTTGCTGATAGTTCGATGGCTATGTTTCCAGATCAGAATAACATTTTCTACATATGTATAAACTACTTCAGTGAAAAGTTCGCCCGTTTTCTTTTTCAAAATGTTAAGGGAGTATACAACAAACTTAACATGAATATATAGGTTATTGTATATGTATAATAAATATAAAAGATCTATCATACCAGAATGAGTTATAATTGACAAAGTTGGACAAAAAAATATGGCTAATTTGAGGCCTAAGAAACATAATAATTTTATGTTTGCATGTAGGCCCGCACATTATGTTAGTAGGAAGGATGCATTATGAGGCCGTGAGGAATGACGAGACATTCCATGCTGAAGTTGCGTAGACCAGCAAAATTAGTTATGGATATACACATTGCATAAGGCAAATAAGTTTGGAGTCAGATATAAGCATAATTTCCAAGTGAAATTTAACCAGGGGAAAAGAACCACTTACAAAGAAATCTATCTAAATAAGATGCAATACAGTTCGAAGCAAATGCATTTTCGAACTATACAACAGCAAAAGCCAAAACTGAAACTCATATTGAGTTGCTCTCACAAGACGCACACTGCCCAAGAACCATCCTGACTCGAAACTGCAACAAGAGGAAAAAAAACATGTAATAATATATAGTTATAAAACCTATAGATAAAATGTATGGGTTCATTGTGGATAGACCCCCTGCAGTATCACTGCTTTGAACTTACTAGGCCTCTAGTTTTATTTTAGAGGATAGATCCCCCCAACCGAAAATCTATTTGACACTTCTACCCTTAGAGAAGAAAAAAATTGTTCTTTCTACAAAGAGGGAGAAAGAGTCAATAAAAAAAAGCTCACTCACGGGGGCTATCTGCAAGAATAAAAGTATAGAGGTAGAAAGCTCAAAACAACGATTTTACAGGGGGTTTACCCATAATTAACCCTAAAGATAAAGTTAACTTGAAAAGATATAAGACCTTGCAATCCAAGAATGGATCATTGACCATCATTTTAATTTGAGAAATAACACCAGCATCTTGGAGCCTTGCAGCCCGAGAAGCTGAACCTGTACTCTGTGGATGTGTGAGGTTTACTATGCACCATACAGCAGCTGTTCTGAGCAGATTGTGCTTATTCTGCAAGAATTTGATAATGAATGGAGCGGTGCATCCGTCTGCCTGGATGGGAACAAGGTAGTTCATTACTGCCTCCTTATGAGACTCGTTACCGGCTGCTATGTTGCTTAGTAGAAACATTCCCTGGAAAAAAAATTATAAGTAAACTCCATAATGTGAGAAAGATCAGTTTCTTTTCCAGAAGGATAAGTAATTAGGCAGGTAATACCAATTTCTTATTCTCCGTCCCTCCCATGCAAATTTCATTTCATTTTCCTTCTCCTTCTGGCCTATGATTTTACCCTCAACACTAGCCACACGGTCCATAAAAATTTGGTGTTTACCGTGTTTAAATCAAAAGGCAATGGGTGAAGGAAGAAAAAGAACTAGTAAGAAAAGACTTTGGAAGTTGTAAAGATCTCATCCTACTGATGCACGTGATATTGGATTCCAAGCTCTTCCCATCATTGAGGAATGAAAGGGTGTGGATATAAGAATTTATGAACCCTGATAATGGGTATCAAACTAAGAGAAAGTTGAGCATGAAGCTTTCTTCATATTTCACCCTTCTCGCTGAATTTGATGTTGGGTCATGAGTTCTTATCATTTGAATCATGCAAGGTTTCAAGCATGTGCTAAGAGTTCTGGAGGGAACTAGTGAGAAAATTGAGATTGAAGAAGTTGAGGCAGAGGGTGACTTGGTTACACAGTAAACTTTTTAGATGGTTCTGGACCAATTCAAGAATCTTCTCAATATATCTGATATATAAACAGAGCTAATGGTGGGTGAGGTGTAGTCCCAACTTACATTATTCGAGGTGGGGACATGGACTTGCAAGGACTTCAGAGGTAAATTAGGAACTGAAGACGACTGTAGGTGTCAATAATGGGAAAAGCCTTCACGATATTTGTGCCTGCAATTGCGACCCTCTAGCTTCATGTCTAATGTTCTAATCAGGTCCTCCATGGCTACATTACATATCATGAAATGCTACCAACATTTGTACCTGAAATGCAGGTTTCATAACCGCATGCTTGCAGAATATTCTAGCAACTACTACCTAAAAAAATTAACTGGATGCATGCTCATCGTATTTATTTTTGACATATCTGTATCAAAGTAAAATTTGCCAACAATAGGATGAAGTGAAGGTATTCCTTCTTGCCCTTTCACAGTTTACTGAAGCAAATGAATTTGAAAAAAGCTACAAGGGGAAAACTGTTCACAGACCTGGACACATACTTCTGGTGAAGAAACAGTATGCAATTGTCTCACAGCAACAGCTATAATATTGCTATCTTCTGTGATCACATATTCGATATTGTCAAGACATCCAGAAGTAAAATTGCTGATGAATGCCAATGCTTGCTCTTGAATGAGAGGTTCAGAACCTGTAAGAGAAAAACATGACAAAGATAAGTTTCTATATTTATCCAATTGTTTCACTAGAAAGTAGGAGCAGTGCAATTTGAGAAATTACCACTCAATAGGCTGGCCAGGGTTGATACCGTCAATTCCATAAGAATATGTTGTCTACTTATTTTGTCTCCGAGGAACATCAGGTTTCTCAGAGCACATAAAGATTTCAACCTTATTACTGAATCCATTGATCTGGATAGCTCAACGAGTAGTGTAACTCCCCCAAATTGAATAGAAGGGGACTTTTGAAGGGAAAAATCAGTTGATAAATTGCAAACGGCGTCAAGAGCTGCAACCTACAACAGATTACAATTTTTGGCAGGGTCAGAGATAAGAGTTTAGGAGTAACAAAATGGGAAATACTGGACACTGAAGGTATACATCTAAGAGGGGCACTGGAGGGACCCAAAAAAATAATAAATATGAGTAAGCAGGGTATAATATGTATGCTGAAAAAAGGTTTTTAATATAAAGATGACAACAATAAACTAGTGGTTATGTTCCATCATCTATTACTATAGAATCAGCAAGAAAAAACACATAAATAGGGAAACTTTCAATTGCATCAACAAAATGGAACAACAACATTTTAAGCACACAATAAAAATTCTTAAGAACATAAGGTTATCTTCCAAAAAATGGTATATTGATCCGTAACAGCTCCTAGTACAATTTTTTAAATACAACTTGCTCTTTGTATCCTACAGCACAGAAAGAAAGAAAATTAAAGACAAAGACTACTCAGAACAGCTCCACGCGTCGGATCTGCCATGACGCTCTCCTCGAGCAGACTCCTCCTTCTCCCTCATTTCCCATTGGAATAAAAAATCGAGATCAAAGGAAATTTGCTTTGCAAGAAAAGAAAATCCCTAGAGAAAGAAAGTGAGGAATGAACGCGTCAAGTCAACAAAGTCGGTTCAGTTAGCGACATCATCAAACAGTACGCAAATCAGTGGCAGGGGCCGTTAAGGAGGACGATAAATAAATGATTACTTGGTCAAACTTTGAAGCAAATAATGAGCGAGTGTATTGAGAGAGGATTAAGGAATAATGTCATCTCTTCTTGTTTGCTAAATTTGATCATATACATACTTGCTAGAGTCAAATTTCATGAAAGTTAGCTGTATGGTAATTGATATATAAGTTAGCAATATTCTAGTCAAACTTCCTTGATGTTAGGCAACAATGAAGGCACCGATATTGTGTTAAATCCTTCTAATCCTTCCACATGGAAATATTGATGCTAGACTCATACACTTTGAATCGGTTGGCTTCTTAGCACAAGACTGTTGAAGGTAAAGAAAGAAGGAGAAAATGCAAAATACAAAAATGTCCAGAACTTAAAGGCATTTACATCAAGTATAAATCAAAATCTGAAATACCCTAGGAAATGAACCAACCAAATGCCAAAGAAAGAAAGAGTAAAATAAGAAAGTGCGGGAGAGTAAAAGCTCTGGCTGATGAGTTAGGTTAGGATAGATGGGATCGAAACAGGCAAATGAGTTAGTGCTGTTGTGATAATGAATCAATCTATGAGGATCTGCTTGACAGTTGCATTGAGTACAGGTCGTAACTACTTTCATGCCTCAATCCACAACATCTTAGGATGAGCCAGACCATAACACCTTTTGTCAAAAAACATTGTGGTAAATTCTATACACAGGTTGCTTAAAAGAATATATCATGTTCTGTAACATAATACTAGAGGGATGGTGTGATTAGAACATCCATGCGGTGTGATCAAGACATGGTTTTAAAGTTTCTGCTAAAATTCCATTTGCAACTTCAGCTCAGGATCCACCCAAAATTAGGTTGAAATATGGGATTTTTCAACATTAGTCCCTTAAATCTTTCATATTTTCAAATTAGCCCCTCAAATCATTCAAATTGCTATTAGGTTCCCCAAATCTTAAGCTATGTTGAAATTAATCCATCAAATTATTGAAATTGCAATTAGGTCTCCCAATTATTAAGTTATTTCCAAATTAGTCCCTCCAATCAAGAGAAGTAAAATCTATTTTTATCCAGTAAAATCTATTTTTATCGACTATCACGTTGCCCAATTCTCATAAGTTTTTTGAATTTAGTCCCTCCAATTGCTATTTATGCTATTAATTGGAGGGACTAATTTGGAAATGACTCAGTAAATGGGGGAGTTTATAGCAATTTCAATAATATGAGGGACTAAATTCAAAAAGCTTAAGATCTGAAGGACCTAATAGCAGTTTCAATTATTTAAGGGACTAATTTCAAGATATGCAATATTTAAGGGACTAATATCGAAAAATCCCATAAGATATTGGCTTCAGCATCAAGTTATAATATCAAATGTTTATTAAGAAAACCAAATTAAGAGATTTGTCATATATAGTGTTTACTTCTAACCTCAGTGCAAGATTATCAATCAAATGCCATGAGATTTATCATAGTTCTAACCTCAGTGCATGAGGAAAAGAAAAATGTCACAGCAATTTTTCAGACATCACCAAGTTATGAAATGATGCATAAGGCCATGATAAGTTAAGCATTGACCAAAGGCATATGATGCAGTTGAGATCTGAGCTATTAAAAGTTGACTACATCATAAACTGAACCAATCTTGCCTATAAAAGTCAGGTTCAGCTGAATTCTTAAGCAATAATAACTAATGAATGAGTGCTAGAGATGTTCTATTAAAGTAAGTATTTTGAATGGTAAAAAATCCCATAAAAGTTTAAGAATTCAATCGCCTATTTCAGAATGGCAGAAAGCACAACATATTGTTACTGTTTAGTCTTAGCATGCAAAGTGTTAGCCGTCAATGATAAATCTATATATAGTTGCATTTGTTAAAAAAGTACTACATTACCTGCACAGAAGTAGAAAAGTCATTCAATTGCTGGAACAAGGGAACAAGAACCGATTCAGTGGAGAAATTGCCTGCACTCAGATTCTGAATCTAGATTGATCAATAAATTGCTACATAATTTGGACTGAGCGTCTATAAGAAAAAGCAGTGATCTATGCCTCGAACCTTAACAGAACGAGAAATGCTCCTTAAACAAATGCACGAAGCAACACGTACACCGGCAGAATCATGCTTTAGAGCATCAGTAATTACGTCAAGAACCTGTGCAATCAATGCAACAATATACTGACAAATGTCGACAAAAGAATCATGAACAACAACATTATGTTACAGCTGTATTATTATATACAGTGGCGTGTGAATTGTTTCTGTTTCAGTAAAATATACAACCCTCAAGTCTAACGAGAACTCCACAGCTGCTGGTGTAATAGGAAGGGACTTTGAGAAATATAAGAGCAATCCAGGTCTAACTTTTACCAGACATACACTTAAAGCAGATTTTAGGGTAAACAAAAAGATTCTGAAGCAAAAAAATTGCCCATGATTCAACCCCTTGAAAGAATGGTCAGCTTGCAGAGCACATGAAGAGTTCCGATGTTATGTGATGCACTTATGGTCAGCAAAATTCATTTATCTGCTGAAAGCAAATATGAAGTCATGCTAAGCATCAAAGCGGCAGGGTCTGCAGGAGGCAAGAATCCATAGAAGGTCTTAAATAGATGCAAAAATTTTATTCTGGGAAGTACATTTTGCATGAGAGACAACAGATTCTAATTCATAAACAAGGTCTTAAAGTTCAAGGAATTCTCAGTAATCAAATTCTCTTAAGGATGGAAGCATGAACTTCGAACTAGACAAAGCAAAATCTTTTCACATTAGAAGCTAACCATTGAGACATAGATGGAAGTCAAAATTTTATTTGACGGTCCAACTTGAAAGTCTTGTATTAGATGCTTGTTGTTATAAGCTTATCCAGCAGAACAAACATATTCGAGCATAAACGAACTGCAGATATTCATCCTTGAAGTATTGAGTATTAATCTCAAAGCTTCGACTCTATCGAGTATTCTAGGTACTACTTTCATAAAAGCATAGCAATAATAACAAAACATCCTGCCATAAATGATAAAAAAAATGTCATTTTAAGAGTTAACAAATTTTGGAAAGATAAAAGTCATATTTGGAAGGTTTAACTTATAGATTTCCTGTGAAGCAAGCTATACTTTTGCCAGATTTCAGCTTACCTACCATAAGGATGAGTATGCCATAGCTTCTTGCTCATTTCCAAAAGGAAATCATAGAACTCAACGCTTTTTTGAATCCTACAAAGATCCTATATTGAGCCCATAACGCCACCACCCATCACCAAGATCATCATCATATCCACTAATCACCATTTGTTATGATTTCCAACTAGCATCTTCTCATTAATTTATTATCATCATCCTTGTGCTGCAACTAGCTTCCATTAGCATCATCATCGCAACTACGAAATTACCTTCTAATTAGACGGCCAACATCATCACTGCTGCCACCACCTTAATTATAATTGTCACCTCCATATTTATCAATGCCAAACTCATTTAATTCACTAGTATCTACATTATCAATGTTTAATTACCGAGTGAAAGCAAGACAAAGGGGGAAATTATAAATCTCTTACCCAAAATTTCATGGACTGTACCCTTCCATGAGGATCGTCAAGAGTAAGGAGACATCAAAGTTTTTTCAAGTTTATAGTGTAATAATACATAGCTTTTGAGGCTTTATAGATGGGAGAAAAGCTCATAATCTGTCTTCACATATTGCACATATCTGCTTCAAACAAACTTCATAGAAGATAAGGTCATCATGCCATATAAGCACTAATGCAAGCAAAGTGTGAAATCCAATGTGTTCAGAAAAATTTTGGAAATTGGAACTTTTCCTGGAAATTCATTATCTGAAAGTTTCCAGTGTCACAAACATGAGAGCCAAGTTTGATCTACAGTTGCTAGTTTGAACATATAAATTCCTTTTGCCTAGGACTTTGTTGATTGCTACATTGCTATCCCTGCTAAATTCTTGGCTTTTTTTCTTATATTCCATCATTAGGCTGATAATAAGGGTAAAGTATTTAAATGGGTTTTTTAGAAATGGGAAAGACCAATAGTTAGAATTTTCCTGCAAGGCAAACTATCTTTTTCAGTAATAGAGCTAAACCTCAGTAAATAACCTATAGTCACTATCAAACATAGTCATCTGATTGCAATACTAAACATCCCATATGACCATAGCTCCCATCAGTCACATGCAGTAGAAGTACAGAAAGTCAAAATCAGCAAGAAATACATCAAAAAGAAATAACGACAAGCAGAGAGGCTTAAGAGTCTAAACGTAAGGTAAGAAAATTCCTAGGTGATAAAAACCCATTATAGTTTCAGATAGAGATACAACAGAAGTAGCAAATACTATGGAATTGATAACTCGTGTTAGAAGAACTTTAAGACGTTTCCATCTGAATAGGTGAATTATAAATCAGTTAATAGTTATGTAGATTGTGTCTGGAAGTGGAATTACTCAGCCATAAATGTTATCCTAACAAAAGAAACAGAAAAATATTACTGGACAGCTGAGCTAACATGGTGTTAGCTAGACAAAGAGGACGTAACTATATATTGCGCAAACAAAAGAACTTATAAATGATAAATATACTCATACAGTTTTCTTAAATAACAAACCTCCATTGACATAAGCTGACATCTGCATTTTTCCAACTTTGAGCAAAATTCAGCTAATGAAAGCAATATTCCCTCAAAACGTCTGGCCTGTACTGTACCCTTCTTAAGAAAGTTGCAAAGTTTCTCAATAGCAATGACAGAAACTGCCTGCTTATGTAACTCCTCCTCGCCAGCAACCAGATCTGACAGCGCAAATGGAGCATCATCCCCAACTCGACCAGGTTCTTCAAGAAGTTCAACAAGGGTGAGGATCAATTTGGTTTTAGTTTGCAGAGCTTGGGCATGGCATGGAGAAGCGCGTCCAATTGCAATCAAACACACAGAGGCAAGTAGTCTTGTACGAGGAGATCTGTCCTGTACTAGTTCAGTTAAAGAAGCCAGAGCCTTTCCGTAGTTCATGCATGCGAATTTTGTAGCAACCTCAGAGTTATTTTTGATGATTGCTGCTATAGAATCTAAACAAGAATCCCTCTGACTAAGTGAACCTTTGAGTAGACTAACAAGTCTCTCCAAAACACCAACATCACAAAGGGCCTTTTGCTCTAAATACTTCTCACAAGAGTGAGATATAATACTAGCAGCAAGCTCGCTCACATTTTCATTCTCGTTGTTCAAAAGTGAAAGAAGAAAATTCATGTTTTTTTCGTGAAGCACATTATGCTTTGGGGCTAATTTTGATTGGAAGATCATTCTAAGAGAACGTGCACCTGCATCAATAACCTGTAAAAGTATCAATAACCTGTGAAACAATCAGAATAACAATGACACCAAGAGATCTATACAAAAACAAAATATAAGCAATTGGACAATCCGAATAGAAAAACAAAACCAAACCATATAATATCCCAGAACAGTTCAGTGTTTGTTTAAAAAGAAATTTGGGCGTCCGCCTAGGCAGCTGCAAGGCATACACCTAGGCCTAAGCGGTAACTAGGCCGCCCGCTTAATTTTTTAAAGCGCCTAGGCAAATATTGGCTGCTAACATGGACTCACGCTGTCAAAAACAAGTTTAATGCCCGCTTAACCATAAAAGAGTGAACAGGTCAGTTTATGATGGATCAAATCGAAACTTGATCCAAGTTCATCTCAAATAAAACTGTGAGGATAGGACTTTGAATCTTTGAGAAAAATCCTTCCTCTCTCTTTGCTAAAAAAGTCTACAAGTTGCTTGAGCACATGCCTGGGCGCCTGGGCGCTACATCTGGTGCTCAGAAGCGCAACATTGTCCAGAGCAACAACAAAATATCTTGCTATCGATAATATGCTACCACATTGGCTCCACCATCCTCAGGGCTTGAACAGGTAAGAATACAACACGCAAAATTATGTTACCAAATTGATCTAAAAGATTAACAGTTACCACTATACGGAAGCTATAGGTTCAACTACAATTAGAAGTGCATTCCATCTCAAATTCTACTCAAACTAATGCAACATCATGCCTTGCTAGTTGAAACTAAACCTAGCTACTGAATTTATGAACTCAATGTGATAATGCACTAAAAGGACCTCAGCCATAAATGACTAGAAATAATAAGTCCTTCGGTTTCCATCTAAGCACAGTTCTTTGGTATGGCAATAATCGTCATCACAGTACTGAAAAAAATACCCATGTATTGGCTTCGCTGTCATAAACAATATCCAGGATACTATTGTCTTGTCCTTCAATGCAGAAACTTACAGTCATCATGCCACACACCTATCATTTAGCAAGTCCTCATGACATAGCATGGGTGTAGAGACTACATATGGAGTTGTCTTTTCTGTAAGAACATCTTAATGAAGATTTTCCAGTGGCTCCTAGGTCAAAAATTCAAAATGGAAAATTGTTAGATATGATGATGAGTGGAGAGGGCATCCTTGCAAATATAGTATGTGTGGGGGTTCAACTTTCCCCTTACCATGGAAACAAAAAAAAAAAGATTGGGGTCCAAGGCACTTTCCTACCTTTATGAATACGCTTCTACATCAGAAGACGCTGATAGACAAATAAATTTCACATGTTTGGCGTTCTTCTTTTATGTCAAACTCCCCATTCACATAAGGGCTCTTGCAGAAGTAGTATGTAGCTTATCTGAGAAGGGATCATAAGAGAAAAGTTTCAAATTTCATGACAACTCCATGGCTTGGCCCCATTCATCTTGAGCTCTAAACTTTAATTATCTTTGGATAAGTAATTAAGAGATTTGAAAATCTTTGCATACGAATCAAGTGGTTGCAAGAAATATAAACTTTTGAGTCATACAAGGAAAGATCTCAATTGAAGCATGGATTAAACAAAGTAACTATCTTAAAAATTTGTAATATAGTTTAAGATAACTTTGTAATATATGACATTTCTCAGTGCTTGGAGTAAAAGAAGGCCGAAATATATCAAGCAAGGCTAAGAGGTGGAACTGACATCACATTGGTTGGTTTGGGCACATCAACAAAGTGATGAGGTAGACCATCCTTGGGATGGCTTCACCAAAATCTTAAAACGAGAAGGATAGAAGGCTGTCCCAAGGCTTAATGAAGCTCTCTGTTAAACAAAAGTATAATAATTTACCACTGCAGTGAACACAGAAATGCACATTCAGAAAGAAAAGGATTGGACAACTCTAAACCGCTTGAGCTACCTTCTTCGAAATGTGGCGCTGATACCTTGTGGTTGGTTAAAAACTATAAACTCCCCCCCAAAAATTGGGTAAAACGCTGCTACATTGATTTCACAAACTAACATTGACTGACTAGAACTTCATTGTGGGCAAGAGTTGCATCATAACAACAATTAATGTGGCCATGTTGAAGATTCGTACATTTCATATGTATATGTTAAAGTGACCTTCAGGTGGGATTTGCAGTTTCAAAAATGCTAATCAATGGAAGGTTGTGCTGTGTGTATATCAGTTGCGAAATAAACATCCAAATTGTATAACATTAAATCAAACAACGCTCGTCACTAATCAATTTTCACCTTAATTCTAGTTTTTTTCAAAACAAAATCAAATCTTTGAACTAAGAAATTCAAAATCAACCAATTCAATCGCTACAACTCAGCAAAATTTCACCTTCTCATCAGGATGATTCAGAATTTGAGTAAGCAGCGGGACCGCCCCCGCTTCGATGACGGCCCG
>NC_033801.1:19986655-20025481 GCF_001876935.1 Asparagus officinalis
CGCCGCATCGCCGCCCTCTCCCTCGGCCGCAGAAGCGAGAACGGAGACGATCTTGGGAACGGCGCCGAGCTTGAGGTAGAGGAGCTTCTTGGTCTTGTTGCCGATGATATGGTTCTTGATTTCCCTGATGACTTTGGCGAGAGAGCTGGTATCGGTTGATTTGTGCTTGGATAGGGTTAGGGTTTCGATTAGGGTTTCGGGACGGTTGGAGGAAACGGTTTTTTTTTTATGTAATGTTTTTTTTATTTAATTTAAAACTAAAATATTACATATGTGCTGATGACACGCGGGCAACAAGCTACACCGCTAATCTTTTTTAATCTTTTTTTCTTCCTCCCCACTTTTTCTTCGACCAAGTGTTACATTTGAAGGCGGGATGTCAAAATGATAAAAGTATCAAGCTTCGTTTTTTATAAAAGAATTGTTCAGCTTATTATTCATGAGGAACAAATTTTCAAAACAGCCTCAAACCAGTTTTTAATTTTCAAAACCGACCTACTTTTTTTACCAAAATCGACTCACTTTTTGTCACGTCAGCTTAATCTCATTTCCTAATTAGTCGGGGTTGCCAACCCCGACTATTTAGGACATAAAAATCGGGTTTAAGGTTTCTAATTGGGGTTTAACAACCTTCTAAACAGTCGGGGTTGCCAACCCCGACAGTTTAGGAATGGGATTAAACTGATGTGACAAAAAGTGGGTCGATTTTGGTAAACAAAAAAATGGGTCGATTTTGAAAAATAAAAACTAGTTTGAGGTTGTTTTAAAAATTTGTTCTATTCATGAGCTATTGGGGAATAGCCTATAAGAAATAGACGAAAGGGATCCCAAACTAAAAATAGTGTAATTGTTTATCTCTTGTATGCAATGCTAAAATCAAAGCTACTATTATTAAAAAAATATTGTGCTGTTAAAAGTTCTAATTTTCTTTTATACCCTCTCAAATTTTAATAAATTCTAACTATGTCATTGTCTTAATTAATCTTTCATTCAATTAACATAACCTCTTATTTATTATGCATCTCCTCATCTTCCTAAATAATTATAATTATCAATAATATTATAACTATTAATTATTTAAAAATAATAAAATAAAATAATTTATAAAACAAGTGTACACGATAGTAACCAATTAAATTATTATAATAATTATTTATGAATTATGATAAAATAATAATATAAGTAGAATATTATATAATTAAATACTATTAAGAATTATACTATAATACAATAAGCAATAAAATAAGTAGAATAAATTTTAAATCTCATAAATAGTGTAATTATTTGAATAATATCACATAAATTATGAATTATACTATTTATTTAGTATTATATTACTAAATAATTAAATAAATAAGTCAATATTTTTTTAGAATATTTACTCAAAGATTATTACATGATACTGAATAATATATATTTGGTAATGACTAAAACTAACCTTTTTAAAAAAATATTTAATATTAATAATAGTACTATTAATTGTTAATGATAGTATAATAAAATTTTATAAAATATGTATAGTACTAAATTATTTAAGACCATAATTAAAAATTAAATTAGCTAAATATTTTATAGTATAGACAGTATAATTATTTTAATAGTATTACTTGAACTAAGAATTATAATATAGGCTTATCTATTCGGGCCGATGAGGCCCGGCCCTGCCCGGAGATCTGGGTCCGGGCCAGGCAAAATGACTAGCTCGGACCGAGACCCGAGGTGCCCTAGCTGGGCTCGAGCATGGGTCTGAGCCAAACAGGGTCTGTAAGGATTTTTTTTAATTCTTTGATTTTTTTTTACAAAAAATTGATTAAAATTAGATTAATTTTATTATAGTTATATATAAGTATGTATTAGTATATACTTACATATTGGTATATAGCTATATATTATATATACATATGTTATATGTAAAAATATTGTATATTTTTATAAGTTACAACTTTAGAGAGAGAGAGAGAGTATCACATAAGAATATATTACTTATTTATAAATACGTATTATATAGTTATATATGTATTTGTTACATACTTATATTATTCTTTTTTAAGTATAGTTATATACTCTATTTATATGATACTAGTATAGTGCACGTGCGTTACACGTAGATATGTTTGTTTTATGTTCTAATACTTTACACAATTCATTGTTTAATTAATGGAAGAGTTTCATTTTGAATATAATTATAACAATATTTAAGGACTTATTTGTAATTTTCTTACAATTTAGATCATATACTTCTTTCAAGCTTCTTAAGATTTAAGTTTTGAACTATATAGGGGTTTATCTGTAAAAAAATTATGAAGTTTCAGTATTTTATTTTTAATAAATATATAAAATTTCAATGGTCTTTGTGAAAATTATGAAGATCCATGGTTGTTTGTGAAAAAATTCAGGGTTATTTTGTGAACACTGGCAAATCATGGAATACCTAAAAGATACAATTTTTTTAATCTTAAAAGACATAGTTCTATTTACTTTATAATTTAAGATAATGAATGGCATTTAATAACTATTAGTAGTTTTATGTGCAAATTTAGAATATAGTTTTAACATTAGGGAGGTTATAATATACTTATTATATAAAAAAATTTACACAAAAGACAAAAATTCCAAGTTTATTCTTTACTTTTATGTTAAGTGTGTCATGTTATTCTAGTTTATATTAATTATCTTTATTTTTACTAATCCATTATAACAAAATAAAATTCTTACTTTAACCTTCTCTCTCTTCTATTATCATATAATTAGTAACATGCTAAAAAATATATATCTACTAAGTTCATGGATAATACAATATTTCTCTCAAATCACAATTAAGTACATAGTAATAATTATAGAAATAGCCCCCCCCCCCCCCAAATTAGACCTCAAACTTTAGCCTCAATCCGAATTCTTCACATTTCTTTGTATCAATCGTATTCTCAATCTGCATATAGACGTCAGTCTAACAATCACATCAGGATAAAGTATAATCCAAGTAAAGCTCAGTACTTCCTTAGCACAACTTCAATCGTCTTCACCCCCCTTTGTCGTTATCTCTTCTGAAGGGATAATATTTTCACTGGCGAGCCTGTATCATCCAAATAATATCATAGTAAAGTCATGGGGTGAGTATAGGATGCTATTAGGGTTGTAAGAGGTAAGTGTAAATCTAAATCATCAAATGAGTGAATTTATATAGGTTGCAAGTAAGGGCTATTATAATAAATAAATAAAAACAGGCTTTTGGATTCCATAACAGTCAAATGTAATTGTCACTTAAATAAAAACTACAATTAAAAATGTAAATATCATTTCAAGTATGCATGAATGCATGCACTAATGGTAATTTAAGTTGACACTTTATTTGCAAATTAAAACGTATATTATTAGTTTGTCATATGTGCATTTTAAGTGGAGGGGTTACAAAAAATAAAAGTTAATATTAGTGGACAATTAATAGGAGAGTTATGTCATTATTAAGAATGTATGCGTGTAAGCATTTTAAGTTGACACTTTGTTTGCAAATTGAAATGTATATTATTAGTTTGTCATATATGTGTGCATTCAATTCTCAGCTTTTATGTCAAATACAACTTACAATCTTAAAAAAAATTATGATAACATTAATATTGGATTAGTGGAGGGGTTACAAAAAATAAAAGTTGATATTAGTGGGTAATTAATAGGAGAGTTATGTCATTATTAAGAATGTATGCATGTATATGTATGTGTTTATATGTATGCAAGTATGTATTTTATGGATGCATGTATGTGGTTTGGAGGGCATTTTTGAAAGAAATGTTTTAACATACCAACATACTTTTATAATAGTATTAGATACTTTTTATATATTACTAGATGCAATGTACTTATATATAATTATATGTATGTACTTATATAAAATATACTTATATAAGTCTATAATATACACATATAAGTATACTTATAACTACATTATATATACTTATATCTTAGTATTAATACCGTGATAAGAGTACATATATATAAGTATGTAATATAATATACTTGTATACTTACAAGTGTGTGTGTATAGAAAATATGATTCTAAGGAGCCATCTTAGATTGAATCTATGGATGCACCTTCAAATTTATCAAAATTAGATTATACGCAATAAATTTACTTGATTCACTCCACTCATTTTGATCTATATGATTCGGATGACATATAAATAAAAAATTAGACATATTGGGTTGTATTTACTAATGTATCAAGTGATAGTAAAATTAATGGTTTTATGACAACACAATCAAAGAGACAATAAAAAAATATGTGCTAAAAATATTCAAACTTTATGATTTTTATTTTGTAGATGTTTTAAGTCATTTAGATAATTATGAATAGAGCGGACCGTCCATTGAAATAGCCCAATTCATACATTGAGAGGTGCGTCCTTAGGGGGGTTATTCATTATGGTACTTTGGGGCAAATTGGGTTAAATTGTTCCAATGGGATAATTTTACCCAATGAGATAATTTGAGTGGGATAAAGTGGGGTAAAATAGGATAATGGGATAATTTGAATGGGACAATTGGTATGGCATCTTTTTATAATATGATATTTGTAGATCAATTAAGTTCAAGTTTAATTTGATATAACATCAAATGATTAAATAAATAATAGTTATAATATACAATAATATTATGTTTAAGATTATTTTAATAGAAAATATTAAAAATAATAATATAATAATATTATTATTAATATTAATCAATCTTTGAATATTTTGATGTTTATTTTAACTATTATGCTATATTAACAAATTTTTCAATTACAATAATTATTTAATCATTCCTACATCTATTACAATGATGATGATAAATCTCAATTATTACAAATAAAATCTTAGTCAGTAACTTAAATCTTAATTATTACAAATATAATCTACCAGCATATAACTTTGCTTTAGACTCCTTGGGCTACGTCTGTCTCATCCTCCCACATTGTATATTATAACTTTAAAAAGGAAAGAAAAATTAGGGGAAAAGGGCACGTACCAAGCGACTATGAGTTCTAGAGACGGTTGAGGTAGCAGCGAAGGAGGAGGGATTAGCATCGGAGGCTCTGGGCCCGAGGCAGTTGAGGCGGCGGAGGAGGAGGTAGAAGAGGAGGGATTGGAGTTGGAAAAACACGATGGAAGAATAAGAGACGTTGTGGGGAGGGTGAGAGGGCAAGATTACCCAAATTGTTGTTCCAGTAAGCGATTTGGGGTAATTTTGAGGGTGGGGTCTGAGGATGTTTATATAGTTGGGATAATTTTAGGGGAAGTAGTGTATTTGTCTCACAATTACCCCAACAAACCAATGACACTATAAAATTGAATCCATACCCAATTACCCCAATGAATAACACCAAAAAGTGTTGTTTCAAAAATTATCCCATTATCCCTAAATTTACACCAATGAATAACCCCCGGGGTACATCCTTAGATTGAATGTAAGGATGCACCTTCAAAATTAGATTAAACGCAATCAATTTACTTAATCCACTTCATTCATTTTGATCTATATGATTCAGATGTCATGTAAACTAAAAATTAGGCATATTTGGTTGTATTTACTAATGCATCAAGTGATGATAAAATTAACAGTTTTATAACAATATAACAATAGATACAATGAAAAATATGTGTTAGAAATATTCACATATCATTATTTATTTTGTAGATGTTTTAAGACATTTAGATCATGATGAATGGAGCGGATCGTCCATTGAAGTAGCCCAATTCATACATTAAGAGGTGCATCCTTAGATTCAATCTAAGGTGGCTCATTAGAATCATATTTCCCTATAGCATTTCATTATTTTCAGATCAGTCCAAATTGAACACGGTAAACTAAACCATGTTAGATTTTATTTTTTTAGCTTTTTTATTGCTAGAGAAAATATCGGGGTTTAAATTTTAGTGAGTAAAGAAAAACATATTTACAAAGATGAAAGAAAGAGAGATGGAGAAACGAGATAAACTAGAATTTGTGCTAGCTCGCTCATTTGCTTAACTTTTGGTAGATCCTATTATGTTCAAATTCAATATTGACTAGGATTGATTTATAAAAAAAGTAAAAAAATGTCTAAATCTATCTTTTTTGTTCTCTCCTATATATAGCTTTTGACAAGCAAGTAGTGAGATTATAAAAGCATTTACTATTTTGATAAATGAACTATTCTATTTACTCATCATTGTAAGAATCTGTACATCACATACCCTAATATCACGCTCCGCTTCCCAAAATACTGGGGAATCGGAATGTGAACAAGCCCGCGACGTATTAGATTAAGGAGAATAAATAAAATAATTGTTTCTCCTTAACCTAATACACTAAGCGTCTGGAAATAAATACAATGCAAATGCACAGGTCCCCGATCACAATCAGCAAGAATATAATAAACAAACTCAGAATAAAATAATGCATATCATAAATGAATATCATCCAAGACATAATATACAGGTTAAACATGCCCTTATACAAATCGAATAAAGAATACTGAAGACTGTAAAATACAATGATCAGGCAGAAAAGAAATGCTACAAAAGTAAACTAAGATCATCGAACCACTAGAGGGAATAACTAAACTTCGGCTCCTTCTTCTGCTCCATCTACAAGACACTCCTGCTGAGAATCCTCTGGCTCCTGCTGAGCCTGTTCTTCTCTTAAGTCTGACGTATACCAGAGAAAACAGGTGTATGTCAGCGTGTATGGCACACGCACCAGAGAAAATAGGTGTACGTCAGCGTGTATGGCACACGGCAAGACCCCACAAAACAAATAGAGCGAGCGAAAACCCAAGTAGAAAACGATACGATAACAGAAATGATAAAAGAACGTGCAACTGGAAATCTGACAAAATCAACATGCGAAAACACTACTAAAACATGATAAACATAAAGCATCCAAAATCGATTAGGTAACGAGATCATGCAGCTAGCGATCAGTCTAATCATCTAAGTAACAAGGGCATACAATAGATGGAATTAATACCTAAAAATCTACAACAAGAGAAGTAGTACGTTGAGCGAAATAATCCAAACAAGGAAACCCTCATGTATATATCATATGTCTCAAATTGTAGATAATTAAATATTAACCCCGATCTATGTATGAAAAGAAACGCAACTATCCTACATCTCACAATAATCCATACCTAGCCAAGCAACGAGGTCATGTAACTAGTCATCCTAAAACTCACTGGTCCACATCTCACATAAAGTCAACATTCATATCACCGGATAATTGACTGTTCACAAATCCTCTACGCGCATCCAATACCGCTACACGAATCGGTCAGAGGACTACACGCAATCCGATCTCGGCCTGGTTCGAACTCAGGCAAAGCTCAGGTGACGAAACAGGTCACGGACTAAAGTGACTACACGAATTCATTTTAACCCAACAAACCAACCCCAATGACTACACGAATTCACCGACGCGGGCTGGAAGATACATCAACAGTCACATCCAAGCACATGAACATTAACTTCCCCATCCCAACTCTTCTCGTCTTTATAAATCAACAGTCGTAATCCATACTGAAACTCTGGTTCACCACCTAAACTCAATCAACACACTCACACATGTCACTAGGTATGTTCATGACGCACGAGGCCACTAAGTCATGAACTACTAAGGGTTCTCAAACACAACCAGGGATAATAATAACACTAATTTTACGCAACCACATCATGACATGTGGAATACAGTAAAATATTCACAAAACACGAAATGTAATCATAAACAACAACTATGTAATTCAAAAAAATAATTCCTTTTCCAAAATAATTTCTTTTAAAATTACCATAATTTTCCTCAAATGATTCCGTTTTCAAATAAATTCTTTAACAAAATATAATTAATATAATTATCCAAAAATGATTCTGCTGCCGAAATAAATTCTTTTAATCTTCTTTAACAAAATATAATTAATATAATTATCCAAAAATGATTCTGCTGCCGAAATAAATTCTTTTAATTCCTTATAATTATTCTGAAAATGCTATTTATCATAATACTATAATATATTTTAATATTCTTCATCAAACAATCCATGCAGGTAATTATATTACAAACTAATATATACAGACAACTCATAACAGATCTGAAAATGTAAAGAACGATAAGCTGAGTAACTGGATCTTGCCTGCGAGACCGTGAGGTCTGATGACGAGACTATGATGCCGATGCAGACGCGACGTGTGGCTATCGAGGTGACGTAGCGGATGACAGTTCTGCAACTGGATGTGCGTTGATATATCGTCGAACGGGTGGCATGCGATGGAGGAGAAGAACGGGGCGGATGGAGGAGAACGAGGGGCTCGGGGCTATCAGCGTCGGTTTGAGGGGGTGGTCGCTGCGAACGGTGAAACGAAGGCCTGTCGAGTCGGAGGAGCTCAGGGTAGCGGCGAAAGGGAGGGCTGACGTGGCTGGTCAGCGCGACGAGCGTGGATCTGAAGGCTTCGAGTTGGCATGGCGAGCGGCGGGGCTGAGGCATGGCTTTGGTCATCAGCGACGGGAGCAGGGGTTGAGGCGTGTTGCAGGGGGTGGCTGGCGTTGCGGGGAGCAAGGGAGGAGGGCAGGCGGATGGGGCTGATGGAGGGCGGTGAGACGACGTGCCTGGGGTCTCGGGTCAGCGGGGAGGTGGAGGCTGATGGCGGTGGTTTTCTCAGGTGGCGGTAGCCACGGGGGATGAGAGCGGTCGCTGAGGGGGCAGCGGAGGTAGAGAGAGATGGTCGTGATGATGGCTCGAGCGGCGGTCGAGCTCGGGGGCTTGGCGGGGTTCAAGCGACGAGGAGGCTGGTCGGAGGTGGTTGGTGGAGTTGAGCCGGACACGGGGGAGGCTGGGTGGCCTGGCGGGGCTGCAGGCGAGAACGAGATAGCCGCGGGAGAGGACGACTATGGGGTTGGGCGAGAAAGGAGAGGGGGCTTCGGGGTCTGTGGATGAGGCTGCGAAGGCGATCGGAGCTGCGGCGTCGACGGCGGCAGTGGGGAGGAGATGCGAAGGAGAGAGCTGGGCGGCGGCAGGCTAGGGGCGGTGGCTGTGAGTTTTTCGTGAGGGAGAAGAAAGAGAGTAGGAGAGAGTATAAGTGGCTGATGTGAACTAGAAAAAAAAATAAAGTATATATTATATATATATAGTATGGATATAATATATATATAGTATATATATATATAAGATATATATATATATATATATATATATATATATATATATATAGTATATATATATATATATATGGTATATTATTAGGGTTATATGATTTTACATTTAAAAAAATAATTTTTAAATAATTAAATAAATATTGTTACAAAAAACTAATTACATAATATATTATACCATAATAAAAAACGTACATGTTGTGCTAATACAACAGTTGATACGAAATAGTCGAAATATACTCATATTGTACAATTAAACGGAAATAATTAATAATAAAAATATATTTACTTACATTTAAAATCATATAATTATGGGATAATTATATACAAAGTAAAACGTATCAGTTGTACTAATACGACCGATAATACACAACAGTAGAAATAATACAAGAAATTATACAAATAATACGTAATTAATAATATAACGTATTATACAAAAATATACGTAACAATAATAATAATACCACGTATTATCTAAAATGATACGTAATAGTATCGGTAACACAACGGATAAATTCCAGAAATTTTTATTGTGCTAAATAAATTTATAAATATCTAAATCATTTAAATAAATATAAAATCACATTTTTAAATCATAGAAAATTCTACAAAATCGAGAAAATACAAATACTTTTCTAAAATTAATAATTAAATATTTTAAAATACTAAAAACATTATTTTAATTAGTATCAAAATCCACAGTCCTTACATTCTACCCCCTTAAAACAAATTCTGTCCTCGGAATTAAACCCAATGATAGAGATATGGAAAGAGAGGCTCAAACCAACGCATATAGAGAAGAATTCAAAATAAATTGCATATCCATAAGCAAAGGGAAATCTAAGACAAGAACAACACAAAATAAGATACAAGATGTGACAGCTAAGATATCGCTATCGCATTTCAGACTCGCAACAAAGTCCACACAAATACTATGATAAAAACATATTTAACTGTGTGAACTTGTTATACCGTACTTGTAAATATATAAGCAATCTAATCAGTATAAAGTATAAGATAAACAATAATATAGAATCAAAAAAATAGGTACAATATAAATAAACAATCATATAGAGTGAATCATACAAATAATATATAAGCATTCATAGAAACAAAGCAGAAACATATTAAGTAAGAATCAAATCAAGTAAGAATAATAAATCTAAAGCAAACACAAAATAAGTCAAATAAAATAGAAACAGACAGAAACATAAACAACATAATAAGAAAAGCCGAAAAATCTCTAATACATAACAGTTTAAACAAAACATAATAGCAGGGTATAACAATGGTTAATCAAAAAAAAAAGAAATATAATTATGAAAAACACAATCAATACACGTTCAAACTAAAGATATTAAAAACACAATGTAAGATACAAAATCAATAAAAACGAGTAAACGAGCGAAAAGCAAACATCAACAGGATCATATAACAAAATAGAATAATATAATAATAAGTATAAGTCAAGGATAATAGGAAAAACAATCATAAAGCAATTAGAATAATAATTCATACAAAATAAACACAAATAACTAATAAATTAATAAAATTAAAGACAACATAACAGCGCATATAAGAAAAACATATAACTTGATAAATAACCAACAATAATGATTACAAAATGCGAACATGAAAGGTAAAATGTGACTACAATTATGTGGTAACACACACAACAACATGTATAAGTAATATGTACACAACGTAGGATTAATAAAACAATGCAACACAAAATAAAAACAACTATACCATAACGTGACCACAAACAAAAATTATAAATAAAATAAAATAAATACTGAATCATAATAAGTATAGCAATACACAAATTGAGACGTGAAAGAAAAATGAGTAAGAATACACTGCATAAAATATAAAACTCGCTAACTATAAAAATATTTCGACTAAATATGTAACCATAATACAATATGTAAAAATACAAAATCAAAGCTAAACAACACACACATCGTAACAACCTTAATAACATTATACACAAACTATAAAGCCATGATCACACACTCATACCGAAAAATAACAACTCCTATTCAAAGAAAAATATAAGAATAAAACAATATTGATAAAATATAATCTACGAAAAAATACAAAAATAAGAGAAACGAAACAAAAGAGTAACACGATGTAAAATAATACAAGTCAAAATAATAAAAATACCAATCTGACAAGAAAAAACATAATTGAAGGACTCAATGTATTCAAATAAGTAATAAACAATTTGACAGTATAAAACTCAAAATAAAATAACACATATAAAAATCATAGAATACACTAAAACATAAATACTTACTAACAATATTGACACTCACAAACATACTACTAGATAAAGAAGTATAATATATAAAAACAAAAACTATGAAAGGTAAAATAGGTATATGAGCAAATGAAAACATAAGAAGAGCATAATTCTGTATAATAAAAACACCGATATATTATAGATAAACATACAGCAAATGAAAACATAAGAAGAGCATAATTCTGTATAATAAAAACACCGATATATTATAGATAAACATACAATGAATGATTGATGAACATGTGAATATAAACATCGATAATACATGAAATAGAACACGATTAAACACAATTGATACTAAAATCATGAATGACTATAAATCAATAAAATAACATCGTAAATATAATAATCTATGTGAATACATTATTATAAAAAGAGAATAGTAATTATAAAGAATGAAAAGTAAAACATAACACAAGTAACGAAAATAATGAATAGAAATGAATAACAACTTATAACACAATAAAAGACATAAATATCTAAAAATACCATAAAATAAATACAAAAAAGTAACATGTGTATACATTGTATATTGTTACAATGGTAAAACAATACATATCGAAAACGGAGCAACAAACAATAAATATGCAAATACACTATAAATAACCATGAATAAATACTATACATACTCACAACGCTATTTAGAATTACATTTATATTAATTATAAAAGAAAAATAATTAATGTAACAAAATAACTATATAATTAGTAACTCAATCCAAACCTAACAACATGAATAAATTTTTGAATATCAAAATAGAAATACTTTGCTATTAAAATAACAAAACCAATGTGAACATACTAAGACAAAACTAACTGATAAAAACTATATACCGAAAATGTAAAGGATAATAATATACCGCATGTAGAATATTAAAGCATGAATCTATTAAAGTATATCACTAAAAATACGAACAATATACAACAATCTAAAACATAAGTAATTAATAGATGATATGATAGAAAAACACACTCATACACAATTTAGATATGCTAAAATATATTTAATCACAAGAAAATAATCTTATATCATATATGCTATGTAATGAATATATGAAATCTGGAGCAATACAAAACACTTAACGACGTGATTTGAACAATTGAAATATATAAGTAATTGTATATTTTTTTATGAAAAACACACAATATAACACTGTGTGTGATACATAAAATAATATAATAAATAATATAGAAATCAATACAATTAAATGATATATAAGTCAAATCAAAGAAAATATAGTTGTAAAAATAATAACGCATAAAATAATGACCAGTACAGGAAAGAGAGGTTATACAAGGAGAGGGTAATCGCGAAGCGATGGGACAAGGACCATGGAAAACTCTGGAGTCAAAGAGTGATAAGATGGGAACGAAACGAAATCTATCAAGAGAATAGGATAAGGGCTCAAGAATAGTCTCACGGATGAAATATGATATGTATCTAAATTGTCCACTATATTCTTACTGAGGAGGACTCGGGACTGTGACCTGTATGGGCCACCAAAAAAAACCTGTCACGCCCCGCTTCCCAAAATACTGAGGAATAGGAACGTGAACAAACCCGTGACGTATTAGATTAAGGAGAATAAATAAAATAATCGTTTCTCCTCAACCTAATACACTAAGCGTCTGGAAATAAATACAATACAAAGGCACAAGTCCTCGATCACAATCAGCAAGAATATAATAGACAAACTCAAAATAAAATAATGCATATCATAAATGAATATCATCCAAGACATAATATACAGGTTAAACATGCCCTTATACAAATCGAACAAAGAATACTGAAGACTGTAAAATACAATGATCAGGCAGAAAAGAAATGCTACAAAAGTAAACTAAGATCATCGAACCACTAGAGGGAATAACTAAACTTCGGCTCCTTCTTCTGCTCCATCTACAAGACACTCCTGCTGAGAATCCTCTGGCTCCTGCTGAGCCTGTTCTTCTCTTAAGTCTGACGTATACCAGAGAAAACAGGTGTATGTCAGCGTGTATGGCACACGCCTACTGAGAATCCTCTGGCTCCTGACGATCTCCCAGCTGAACCTATTCTTCCTCTAAGTCTGACGTACATCAGAGAAAACAGGTGTACGTCAGCGTGTATAGCACACGGCAAGACCCCACAAAACAAATAGAGCGAGCGAAAACCCAAGTAGAAAACGATACGATAACAGAAATGATAAAAGAACGTGCAATTGGAAATCTGACAAAATCAACATGCGAAAACACTACTAAAACATGATAAACATAAAGCATCCAAAATCGATCAGGTAACGAGATCATGCAGAAAAATAATTCCTTTTCCAAAATAATTTCTTTTAAAATTACCATAATTTTCCTCAAATGATTCCGTTTTCAAATAAATTCTTTAACAAAATATAATTAATATAATTATCCAAAAATGATTCTGTTGCAGAAATAAATTCTTTTAATTCCTTATAATTATTCTGAAAATACTATTTATCATATTACTATAATATATTTTAATACTCTTCATTAAACAATCCATGCAGGTAATTATAGTAAAAACTAATATATACAGACAACTCATAATAGATCTGAAAATGTAAAGAACGATAAGCTGAGTAACGGGATCTTGCCTGCGAGACCGTGAGGTCTGATGATGAGACTACGATGCCGATGCAGACGCAGCATGTGGCGATCGAGGTGACGTAGCGGATGATAGTTCTGCAACTGGATGTGCGTTGACATATCGTCGAACAGGTGGCATGCGATGGAGGAGAAGAACGGGGCGGATGGAGGAGGACGAGGGGCTCGGGGCTGTCGGCGTCGGTTTGAGGGGGTGGTCGCTGCGAACGGTGAACGACGGCATGCTGTCGGAAGTCGGAGGCAGCTCAGCGCGGCAGCGGCAAAGGGAGGCTGACGGCGCAGTCCTGGTCAGCGCGTGCGAGCGGTGGATCTGAGGGCTGTCGAGTTGCATGGCGATGCGGCGGCGGGGGGCTGAGGCATGGCTTTGGTTCATCGGTGACGGGAGCGGGGGTGGGTTGAGCGCGTGTTGCAGGGGGTGGCTGGCGCCGTTTACGGGGGCAGGGGAGGAGGTGCAGGTGGGATTGAGGCTGATGGAGGCGCGTCAGACGACCGTGCCCGGGGGTCTGCGGTCACCCTGTCAGCGGGGGAGTGGAGGACTGATTGGCGCGTGCGGTTCTGGCAAGGCCGACAGTAGCCACTGGGGGTGAGACGCGGTCGCTGAGGGCTAGCAGGAGTATGAGGAGATGGTCTCACTTGATGCATGGCTCGAGCCGGCGGTCGATGCTCGAGGGCTGGCGGCGTTAACGACGAAGCGAGGCTGGTCGGAGTGGGTGGCTGGAGCTTAGAGGGCGCGCTACACGGGGGGAGGCTGGGTGGCGCTGGTCGAGGCATGTGGCGACGAGATAGCCGTGTGGGAGAGGAGCGACGCGGGGGGGTTGGGATGAGTAAGGTGAGGCGGGGCTCCGGGGTCTTGCTGGAGCTCGCAGGCGAAGACTCGACGGCTCGAACGCAGTGGCAGTGGGTGAGGAGATCGGAGGGACAGGCCGGCGCAGGAAGCCTTTGTGGCGGCGCAGGCGATAGGGGGCGGCTCAGCTGTGAGTTTCTCGTGAAGGGAGAAGAAGAGAGAGAGAGAGTATAAGCGTTGCTGGGCTGTGTGAACAGGAAAATGAAAAAATAAATATATTAGTATATATATATATATATATATTATATCATATATATATATATATATATATATATATATATATAATATATATTATATATATATAGGGCTTATATGTAGGTTAGGCGTTTTAATGATTAAACTAATTAAATATTTAAATAATTTTGGGTACTTAAAAATTAAACTACATTACATAATAATTATCCATAATTAAAAACGTACATGTTGTGCTAATACAACAGTTGATACGAAATAGTCGAAATATACTCATATTGTACAATTAAACGGAAATAATTAATAATAAAAATATATTTACTTACATTTAAAATCATATAATTATGGGATAATTATATACAAAGTAAAACGTACCAATTGTACTAATACGACCGATAATACACAACAGTAGAAATAATACAAGAAATTATACAAATAATACATAATTAATAATATAACGTATTATACAAAAATATATGTAACAATAATAATAATACCACGTATTATCTAAAATGATATGTAATAGTATCGGTAACACAACGGATAAATTCCAGAAATTTTTACTGTGCTAAATAAATTTATAAATATCTAAATCATTTAAATAAATATAAAATCACATTTTTAAATCATAGAAAATTCTACAAAATCGAGAAAATACAAATACTTTTCTAAAATTAATAATTAAATATTTTAAAATACTAAAAACATTATTTTAATTAGTATCAATATTCACAGTCCTTACACCTAAGGCATATGTAAGTTTACAAAATTAAGTAAAATTTCATAATTACAATGATTCAACCCAAATTCTATGTTCAACTGAAACTGGGTGATTAAGAATGCTTCGTAGTACAATTTCTTCGATTTTTCTTATAACTTGTTGAGTGGAGTATCTAGTACCTCTATAAATTATCCAACTTTACTAAATCCAAACAAAGTAGGCTGAAAATGCAATTTACTTAACCCTCTTTATATAAGCTTTGCCCTTTAAATCATTAGAAAATCAATTCACAATACACCTACAGTCACAAATTTCTCCATTTAAAGCAAGTTATAGCCCTATTCCATGTCTTTGCAATAAAAATACAACTGAAAAAGAGATAATTGTGGTTTTCCCAATCAGCTTCACAAAAGAGCACATTGATAACTATTGACCATACTCATTTTACTGAGTCTATCAAAAGTAAGTAATAATCTTGGTAACATAGCTAACAAGAGAATCATGAAATATGCTTGTAAAACCCCATAAATTTGAATATTTTATGATAAATAATGAAAAATATATTATATAATGAAAAATAACATAACTTAATGTTTGAGTATGATAGTAATTGATTTGAGATCAATTCAATGTATATTTGTGAAAAAACCTAATTAGCTTAACACAAGAGTTTGATTTATGTTCGAGAAAATTTTAGTAAGTGATTATCAAAGTTTAAGTGTTGTTATATGTTTTATATATGTTTTAGTATGTTTTAAACATGATTGAATCATAAAGTCGACATGAACACAACACGGTGTAGAAACCTGCACAGTCTAGAAAATTCATCCATGGTCGATCGCGCCTAACCGGCGGTCGACCGCGTGCCAGGCAGAAGCCTAGGCAACTCTGAAAACCTATCGCGGTCGACTGCCGCATAATTGCGGTCGACCGCCAACCCCTTTTTATGGGTTGTGCATATTTTGTTCGATATTGTTTTGGTTTTTGAGAGAGTTTCTCGATCTTGTACTAATATATTATGACGCATAAGAGTTGTTTAACACCATGAATGATGGTGAACACCAGTTATGGACACGCACACTGAGATATGTGCATGTACACTTAGATTATGTTGTGTGAACATACTTCTTGTCGCAAGTTAAATCGATAAATACATATAAAGAGTATAGATATTTTATGTATCCGGGAATAGGAAGATAAAACCTATTTGCCGCAGAATGATTGAGTAAGAATATTATAATATTATCGTTATTTTATGTATCCGGAATAGGGAGATAAAACATATTTCTGCAGGACGATTGAGTAAAAGTATTACAAAAGTATCGTCATTTCATGTATCCGGAATAGGGAGATAAAACATATTTTTGCAGGACGATTGAGTAAGAGTATTATAAAAGTATCGTCATTTTATGTATCCGGAATAGGGCGATAAAACCTATTGCCGCAGAGCAATTGAATAAGAATATTACAAGAGTATCGCTATTACACAAGGAGATGCACACATATATGTAGTATCAGTTGTAGTTACTCCCATGTTAGATTACCCATGAGTATGATACATTCTTTGATGTGTGGCATACATGACATGGCCTATGGTGATTTTTGAGTTGAATGATATTCTCTTATTATTGCACTAACTACTTAAGAAGTAGTTCGAGATTGTGACATTGGTTCTATATGGTTGAGGCTTGGAGTATTTCTTTTGAGTATTATTTTTATTCATAGAGTTAGAATTAGTATTTAGGGATCTATAATTTAAGACATATGGTATATATATGAGGATTTTCTTGTTTGAAATATTTCGCTCGATGTACTACGTCTCGTCTTGTAGGTGTCTAAATATTAACTCTATTAGATATAGGAAAAATGATATAGGTAGACTATGCTTAATAGATAGAGTCTCCACTTTATCTAGCAGCCCTTCCCCTAGGGACGGATGGAGGTGATCTTACTGTAGCGTTCTAACGCTCTTGTTGTTGTTTTTTTTGTTTAAATTATCTCTTTTAGGCAAATCAGAGTTTCGGAGAGCCACAGGATGACGGAGTTCTAGCATAGTCGCCGTTGCACAGTTTTAGTAGTTGAAGCTCCACTGTATGGTTATATTCATTGTTCAGACTTTAGAGTTGTATTTATTTTTTTAGAGGCTGAGTACCTTAGTGAGATTTCATTTGACTCATTGTGTTGAGATGTATTTCAGACTCGGAGATATTTTTATTCTTTTTCAATTGGACTCATTTATTGATATACTTCTTCTATGCATATCTGATTTTATACTACTTCTATTATTTGCTTGTTTTGTACCTTTACTTAATTGTTGATTCCACTAGAGAGATAGTGACTGTGATTGTGAAACATGTCGTAGCATGGTGTTTGGTGCTTTGCAGGTTTGATAATTCGAGTTTTACCATGGACTGCAATCTTGTGTGAGCCCTGAGGCGTCACAATGCTTACGCATATTGAGAAGACTACTTACAGCATGATACCATTGCGCATTTGATGGTTGTTGAGCAATATTCTTATACATGCAAGATATTTTGAATTGGTCATTCCTTCCCCAATAACAAAATTTATCTAGAATTGCTTTTTTGCAACCCATTTTTAGCACCAATTCATTTCTTATCTTCAAAACTTGTTTCGAAGACTAAGAATCATTCCGTTTCATAGGGACATTCTAAATTGTGTACCTTCTTAAATAATTTTCTTGTAGTCACTTGATCCATAACATGTCCTTTTTCTTATGTATGCACCTTAGCAATTTTATAGCTGATACCTTACTCTAGATAGATATAGAAAAAATTACTAGCCTCCCATCTTTAACATTTTGATAAATATTTTACCATGCAACAAGAGGAATATTGTTTGATCTGTGAGAACAATCACACAAAAACTTTCTGCAAATCTCATCTATTTTCTAAAGAACTCTCTTTGGTGACCAAAAAACATGCACACCAAAATAAAACACTTCTCACAAGCTATAGTCTACATGCATAGGATAAGCATCTAGCATACCAATTTTGAATCTTTTTAGTAATTTTTTGTTTAACATCTCCTCACAATTTGCAATCGAAAGCCTTTTTTATAGACCAAATGCACCTCAAGATATCTTATTCAAAAATTGCCTTCAGGATAATCAAGCGATGTTATGATCTTATTCTTCATTTCATTCTCAACACCCCCTCAAAAATATAAAGTATTTGATAGGATTGGCTTCGATCCCATATATTTTCCCAAATTCATCATCAAATTAAACAATCCTGTAGAGATTTCATTGTGGCCGGATCACCTCTACCAAAAAGCAATAAGTCATCATCAAATATAAGATAATAAATATTCATTTTGATATACTTTGGATAGTGTTTGAATACCTCTTTTAAGTTAACTTGAGCAATCTTAAGAGATTTTCCATACCTAGGATTAAAAGATAATAAGAGAGATGATCTCCTTGTCTAAATTTTTTCTTCTTCTAGGAAAGCAATCATGCAAAGCCCCTTTAAAGAGTATGAAGTAAGAGGAAGTAGTACACAAGTCATGATCCAGTGCATATTTTTGGAAGAAAAGTCAATACCACACAACAAATCATGTAGAAAATTCCAATCTAAAGTGTCATAGGCTTTTTTAAATTAACATTTATCATTTCTCTAGGAGAAATATTCTTTCTGTTGTAATATTTAACTACTTCATAAGCCAATAAGATGTTATTAGTAATTACTCTCCCTTTGATAAAAGCATTATGTGCATCACTGATGAGGTAGCACAAGACAGTTTGAAGCCTACTAATGAGAATTGATATAACTTCGTAAACAAAGTTACAACATAAAATTGGCCTAAAGCCTGATGCCTATTTAGGACCAAATACTTTAGGGATGAGGGTTATAGTTATGGAATTAATCTATTTTAAAAACTTCCCATTAAGAAATAATTCCTTCATTGCATAAACAATATCCTCTCCAATGATGTTCCAAACACTTCTGAAAATCTTTGTTGAATATACATCAAGCTTTGTTCCTTCTTTGCATAAACAAGATCCTCTCTAATGATGTTCCAAACACTTCTGAAAATATTTGTTGAATATCCATCAAGCTTTGGTGTCTTATATTTTAAAATTGAAAAAACAGATTTTTTTCCTAAGTGACTAGCTGGATAAGTAAATCCTGGTGCTCTTGAATTAAACATAAACCAAACCGAATCAAGTGACACCTAGATTTTTGTATGTTCTTTTGTAAAACATTAAAATCTACTCCATAATGACAATTTTCTTAGTTAATCTATTATCATTAGAATCTTAGAGAACAAAAACTTTATTAAAGTATCTTCTACTTTTCATAAACATCAAGGAAGTAATGAGTACATCTATCCAGAGCCGGCCTATAGCATAGGCAGGTGAGGCGTTCGCCTGGGGCCCCCAAAAAATAGGGCCCCCGAAAAATAGCTGGCATCCTTACATAGAAGCCCATCAAAGTCTAATAAAATCAAAGTAAGTCCCGTCCATCAGCTGGCATCCTTACACTCACAGCTCAAACGGTCAAATCTTTTATTAATTAATTCCCACTTTCCCAGATCACAATTCAAGTCTCAAAGAATTGCCCCCCATTCAAGGAAGCTTTTCATAATCAAGTCCACAGGACCACAGAATGAATCTCTTAAAATGCCCGGCGACCTGAACGTTGAGTATGTAGCGGTAAGCCCCGAACTTGGAGCTGGCAATTTCGTACGTCTCTTACGCTTTTGAGTTTTGATCTTTTTTTTTCCGTCAAAGTTTGAATCTTTTTTGGGTTTGGATTGATGGGTAATCTTTGCTTCTTGAAGATGACGGTACTTTTCTAAAAGTTTATCAATTTTTATTCTCTATTGTCAAAGTTTGAACATTTTGATTGGTTCAGCTAGCTGGTGGGTAATCCTTAATTCTGAATATTAAAACCTTTGTTTTCTGTCAACTTCTCCTTTTTTTTAGAGTGAAAATTGCACTTTAACGTTCTAAAATTAATCCTTCTAAACTTTCATGTGAGCCATTCCTTTCAATTTTTTGGGTTTTGTTTCGATATTTGTTGTTAATTTTGTCAAACACGATTAATTTTGTTACTGTTCAATGTCAAATTCAGTGTTTCTAATTGAAAGGAAGAAACACGAGAGGATTCAGACGGATTTATTTTTCGTGTATAGGCCGGCTCTGGCCCCGATCGGACTCGCCACTCGGCCCACTCTGCCGAAGTTGTAGAGAGTCGAGTAGTACTTGAGCCAGAAAATATTGACTGTAGGAGGGCCCCTTTAGGATTTTTGTACAAATTTTTGCCTAGGGCCCCCGAATGCTCAGGACCGGCCCTGAGCACTATTATCAACATTTTAGTCCTGATCCCAAGAATGAACGAGTCATGATTCATCGAGCTCATAGTAAGATCATTCCATAACATGTACATGTCATTTGTAAGAAGGAGGGCCCCTTTAGGATTTTTGTACAAATTTTTGCCTAGGGCCCCCGAATGCTCAGGACCGGCCCTGCATCTATCTTCCTATATAGCCCAATTGATTCTTGCCTTATGTTAAAAAAATGGCATTTCAATATTAGCTAGCTTCCAAAACTTATTAGGAATCTCTTTCTCTTTCTCCATGAGTGTCTAATTAAACAAGTCATTTTGCATTTGATTCTGGATAGTCTCTAACTCCTACTTATCTCTTAAAACTTGATTACTAATATACCTGAATTCCTTCTTATTAACTCCTTGAAACTCAATATTGGGTTCTTTTAGTTTATGTACTAACTTGAACATAGATCAACCAATGAAATTTTTTATCCGCACTTTCTTTAATAGTTTTTTAAATTTAGGATACTTAGCCCACATGTTAAAGAAGCTGAACGACTTTTTAGAGTTGTGTTGATCCTCAAAGATGGATACAACACCAGGTGAATGATTAGAGAAAGAGGAATATAAAAAATCCACTTGGCTAGCATTGTAAGCAATAATCCAAGCAATGTTGATAAGGACCATATTAATTTTAGTACAGATTCTAACACCATTTCCTTGCTTAGTAGACTATGTAAAATGACGTCCTATATGATTCATATGAAAAAGACTGTAAGAATGAATACAATCTTAAGAGTCTTTAGTCTCATTGTGCACCCATCCCCAGTTATTAGCAATTTTCCTCAGTGTAGCTGAATCTTTATTCATTTTAACTCTGGTTTCTAAGATAACGATACAAGACACATAATCGAAAAAAGAGACTTTTAGACAAGTATTGTTTGAGAGGTTTTTTTAAAACCTCCCACATTGCAACATGTTAAACTCATTGAGTTGAAGGTCCATCTCTATCTATAAAAGGTGAGATTTATTTTGCATTCACCATTTTGCCTCTTTGCATCATTCACATATAATGAGGAGATATGGTTGACTTGAGGGATCATAGAAGGAGTATCATTGATAACTACTTCAGAGTTTCCAGGTTTTGTCACTTCTTTCCATTATTGTGCATTTATATTGGCTTGGATTCTCAATTTAGTTTCCTGTTGAGAATTGACATTTTTATATTGCAGAACATTACCTTTATCTACATTATTCGCCTGCTGAGCATTATTTTTATTGCATTTATCTCCTACTGAGCTTCATTTAGTTAGTTACGCTTATGTCTTTGGAACCCACTTCACATTTATCTTTCTCCTAGAAAAGATATAATCATGAACAATCTTCTTTCTCTTATAAAAAAATTATTTTACTAGTCAAATATCACATTTTCTCCCATTATAAGAGGGTAATATATCTACATCTCCAGCTCATACAAAAACTATAATACATTGCCACACATAGTGGCGAATCGAGGATTTTATCCAAGTGGTATACCTATATAGCTTAGTGCTACGTTATCTTAATCCTCATAGTGTCTTAAGTAATAAATATAAGTAAAAATCAATAATTTAGAGGTGTCTTGTGACATTAGGGCATGTTTGGTTGATTTCCTAAAATCAAAGAAAAGGAAATATGATAAGAAAACCATTAAAAGTTGATTTCCATCAATTTCCTAAAAAAAGTTATATATGAGTTTCCTTAAAAATGAGTCACATCATCTAATAAAATTGTGATAACTCATCTCATGACATCACTTTTCTTAGTTTTAAGAAGTGAACCAAACATAAGAAAAGAACCTATTATAGGAAATAGGTTTCGTATAACTGATTTCCTTGTTTTTTAAGCCAACCAAATAGCCCCTTAATGGACATTATATGGCTCTTTCACCAGCCACCTAAGAGGTTAAAATTTTTAAGTTTTAATCCTAAAAGTTAGTTCTATTACCTAAAAATAATTCCAAAGTCTTGAGCAACTTGCTTTATGTTGTTGTGCTCAAAATAAAGATGCAAAATGACGTGCATTGAATATTGATCACTAGGAAATAAGTGGGTAATGTCAGTAGAACTTGGCCCCATTTATAAGTCTAGAGTTGCTTGCTATATGCATTGCATTTTGTGGTTCTAACAGACCTAAACAATTTTAATTTTTTTTTGTTAAATGGTGTTTAGGGGAATTTTTTACTATGATATTCCAACTTTAAATATTTCAAAAAAACTTCATTTTTTTGTTAAAATTATGTTTTTGTTGTTAAAATTTTATTAAATTTTGGTATATTACAGTTAAAAAACTTTGAAGTTTAGGATGCTAGCCTTAAGTTTTATTGAAATATTAGTGTTTTTAGGGCGAAAAAACTTTGTGGTAAAAAAATTTAAAAATTAGGTAAGTATTAGGGTATGTTTTGGGAGAGAGGGAAAAAGCTTCAAGATAGCAAAGTTAAAAATGGAATAAACTTTGATGGTAGCAAGTAAATCAAAACTGAAAAAGTTAAAATTACAATGATGTTAGTACAATAAGTAATATTGAGCATAAATTCACGGGATTGAAATCAAATTTAAATGTGTTCTATAGTACTAATTTAATAAATAACTGCCAATTAATAATATGTAAATACACAATTCTGAATAGAGCATGTAGTCCTATTTTTAACTCAAAAAACAAACTACGCATTTTTTTATAGTGGATGAATTCTTTAATATATAAAATTACATGCTTCTAGCTACGTTAATGTTTTTTTTATTTTTTATTCCTGAGAAACCAAAGTTTATATTAAAACATTTATTGAAACTAATAACTACAAAATATATTCGACTTAAGCGGGCTGACTCACGCACATCAAAACCTTCCTGAACTTCCTAACGGGCATGGTGTGGGTACGGGTCGGATCCCGATTACAATTGTCCATTAACGATATCATCCGCCGATCTTTGCCCTAAAAAATCAAAAGGCCATATCAGTGACCTCGCGCGAATTTCCCTCTCTCCCTCTCTCTCTCTCTCTCCCCCCCGCCGTCCTCCGATACCTAAATCTTTTTCCGTCGCTTCTCTTAGTCACAGAAGTAAAGCACAGGTAGTTAGTATACAAAAACCTCAGTCTTTTCCGTTATTAAAGATATTTTTGGGCTGAAGGTTCATCTTTTTCTCGGTGTTTTGTTTTGGAGCAATGGGGAAAGGATCGAAGAGACCCAGGAAACCCTCAGGCAAGAAATCCGCTGTAGTTGAGAACGAAGATTACGTCTTTAGAGAAGAAGACATCGATGACGAAGTCGACGCTTGTGAGCATTAGTTGAATCGAATCTTCTCACATTCTTAATTTGGTTAAGTTTCTAATAGTCTTTCTGGATTCGTGCTTGCAGTTCATAAGCAGCGGGATATGGTTCCTCTCAGTATCAATGGGGATGCTGGTGAGTGTTAATAAAGTTGTGATTTTTATGCAACCCTAGTGTGAAATCTTGCTAATATTTGCGCTGTTTGGTTGTAATTATTGGCGCAGCTGATTCGGACGAAGAAATGGAGCAATCGGTGTTTGATCTTGAGGTAACAGTTACAGTTGTCTTACATTGAGAGAATTGTGCTTAGGTCTACCGTTAAATTTTGTGCATATATGTTTCAATTTTTTATGGGTACTTAGGTGTTGAATTATTTGTTGTCATATAATGTGATTGGTGTTTAGGGTCATGATGAGGACAGTCAGAATAGCAAAAGCGAGGATGATGGTGATGAAGAAGATGACGACGATGGTGTTGATGAAGAAGTTCCACTTAAGGGTTTTGCTGCAAAGAGTAAGTTGAATTGGTTATTGGAGATTATAGTGTTTTCTTATGTTTGTTTCCTTTTTATAACTTTGGATTTTTTTAATACGATCATAGTTCACTTAATTTGTGTCTCTTTTCAAGTAGATCACATTCAACAGAGTTACAAACAGCGAGACATTGCCAAGTTATATTTCTTTGCTGTTAGTGTTATTGTTATTAGCATGACTACTACTATTGTGATTATTATGTGCTGCTAAATTAGGGATCTCCCGTTCATGCTTCCCTAAAAACAAAAATCATATCTATAGATTTGCTTTATTGTGATGGAACTAATTTTGAAATATTCTTTGGTGGTTGATATACTATAAACTTAGCCTTCTGTATTGCTTTATTTATTTTAAAACAGAAACGGGATATTCTTTGTTCAAGATTCATTGTTATATACTGTTTACGAGCACTGGATTTGTTGTGATTTACTTGTTGCATCTTTGTAGCTTTTTCTTATATTCAATAATAAAGAAGTAAAGTACTATACGATATTATACTAGAGTTAGTTTGCATGTTTATAGATGAGCTCTCTTGGATTAATTTTAATTATGGTTGTCTAATTTTTTTTCATGTGAAAATATTAGAAGTGTTCTATATTGAAAATAAGTTATTTGAAGTATCTGATAAAGAAATTTATTCAGTTGCGAGACAGGCGAAATATCTCAAGCAGAAGTTTGGCGGAGTTGACGATGACATGAATGATGATGACAATGAAGATGAAGATGAAGGAAAAAAGGTCCCATGGGGTAGAAAGAAGGACAGATATTATAATGCTGACAATGTTGATGTTGAGGTATGAAATTCCCTTACTTCCACGCAACTAAACCTTTATATGTTCTTAGAATAAGTAATTTGTGTTGGAACTTGAATCAACCCTAATTTCTACCACTTTCTACTTTTTTTTTCAACCAAAAGCATCAATCAAGTGATGAGGACCTCCTCAAGGAAGAGGAGAATGAGGTAGTGAAGATACAAAGAGAGAAGGCACACTCTTTTGCCATGGAAGATTTTGGCCTGGAAGATGACAACGAAGTTGATAGTGATTCAGATGGGCAAGAAAAGGCCTTCAAGGTAATAACTAATACCCTTGTGTTTCATCTTGAACTTTTTGACATTTTTTCTGATATCCATCAAGTGTGCAAATTGGATATTAATTGCTACATGAATTTATGGGGAGTTTGTGTCTTATAATTTGGATGGATGGCTTTTGTTAAGAAGTTGCAACTTTGAGCGGATAGCCATTACTGCACAGATACCTTCTCATGATCTGCTTTCTTTGTTTAGAGAAGTATATTTGTTACATCACGATTTGAAATTGTAAATCTCTATGTAAACTCATAGAATATTAGTTTCATATTAAGAAATGTAGGCATTACTTTTTCTTCCTTAGTTTTGGCTTCCTGAAAGTGATATACCTTTTTACAGGGTGCTTTTGCTGGAAATAAAACTTCCCTGAAAAATAATGTTGATGCTTCACTTGTAGACAATCCCTTTGACAGTTATGAGAAAGTGAGAAAGGATCTTACTTGCTTATCAAAAGAGGAGCAAATGGAGGTGGTGTATAGGTATGACATCCTGTGGGTTATCTCCTGAACGTTACTATTCATGTCTTTTATGCCAATTCTTGATGGACTGGAGGTGTTAGACAAACGCGGAATGTTTGTGTCCTACATGACCCCTTCAGCTGAGCAAATTTTTTTGTGCACGTGCGTGCATGTGTGTGCATGTGCGCTATTGCTTCAAGTTCTTTCTTATATGGCCTTTTTGCTCGTTTTTACTGAATAACTTGATATGGATTACACAGGTCATTAGACCTTAGTAACTCATTACTGGAACTATAGTGCTTACACTGGACCTGACTAATGAATTTAAAATCTTACGGGAAAAGCTAGCCATCCACAGAAGCCTCTGTGACCGCTCATGTCCTTCAGGCTGCAATGGGCTTAAGCCTCAAGGAAATAAACAAATTAGATATTTGGATGTTAGCCAATCACAAATTCATATTTGGATGTTAGGAATAAACAAATTAGATTCTTTTATTGGATGTTTATCAATCACAAATTCATATTTGGATGTTAGTCTGTTACATTGTGAAACATGCTAGTAAAGTCTTCCTGGTTAGGAAGTCGTGAGTTGAGAATATTTTGTTCTGATGATTTTTGACCATGGCCCATAATCCAGATCCTTTTTATGGCTGCTACTGCTGCATACCACCGATTAAAATCAGAATCCTGGTTTCATCTCTTTGTCTCTCCTTTTCCTCCTGTAATTATTTTTCCTTATAGTTGCTACTGCATCAGCATCAAAATCGAATCTCAAGAAATAAAGGTGCACATTCATTGATAAACATGTCAGTGATCAACGTGGTAACAGTAAGCAGTATGGGTAAAATATGAAATGAAAACATGCTTCAATAATCTTGATTGTGCAAATGGATCATGAAAATGAAGAATTTTTAATCTTTTGTACTGTTTATGCTCATGTTAGCCGTTAGTGGTCAGAAGTGACGAAAAAAAAAGAAACGAAGAAGCTATGTAGCAAATTCTTCCATAGGTGTTTTGATCCATCTTCCTGTCATCGTATTAGATGTTTCAGACAAGGTTTCTTAAAGAAGCAATTTCATTTTGATCTTTAAGAGAACTGTGCATTTTTATCTATCATAAGGATCCATGGGTCGCGATATTGTAGTTACTTATTTTGTCATGAAATTGTGTAATCTTGTTCTTCTTGGTCAAAGTGCTGACTTTGATAATTGTGAGTAGACCCCATGTACTATTGCCCATTTATTAATAGACCCCTTGAGGGGATTATTTGGCTCTAAAAAGAGTGAAAATAGTTTAGAGGAGGCTGATAGACCCCTATTAGTTATATATTTTCCTTTGATGATAATATACCCCCAATTGTTAAAAAATTTTCACTTGTAAAAGAGTTGAAAAAGTTCATTTTTTTTGGGGGGGGGGGGGGTATCCTACCAAAGAGATATACAATATGATATATGCAAGGATATGAAAACTAACACAATGGGTAAACAATAAGAACTAGATAGTGGATCATATAAATAATGAGACAATGGCAATTGGGCAATGAGCACAAATAAGAATAAACGCCAAAGCACATTCAAACACACAATATGATCACGGAGTTCGGACCTCCAGGGGGTCTATCCGCCCAAATGGAACTACATGGGGTATATTAGCAATTGGGTGATAGTATATGGGTATATTCGCAATTAAGAAGCAACATATGGTGTGAAGAAGCAACATATGTGGGTGGTTTAAGAAGGCTTCTGGATTAGTTCAAAGTTTAAAATAATTTCTTAGCATTGTTTTAAATATCCCGATATAGCTCGATATATCGCTTGATATACTTTTTTATAGGGCTTGTCGTGACCGATATGGTTTCTAAATGTAATGTACTGTTTTTTGGTTATTTTAGGCGATATATCACAGATATTGCTGATATATTAGCTGATACGTTGCCCAATATATCCTTTTATATGGCTTGTGGCAAAAGAATATACCGCATTTGGCAATTTTTGGGTGAGATATAATGATTTTCCCATTATATCAAATGACGTTTTGGCAAAAAAATCAGACAGTGTTACAATGTTGATTTGTACTTTTATTTGTTTTACGAGATTAATTAATGATCCTAAACATATATTATTTACATTTTGTATGCTTAGATTTTAATTAGTATGTTGGGATTACATTTTAGTTTATTATACTATACATGCAAACATTTGTTATGGCATTCCAATATTTGCCAAATATCCCTAATATTTTCCCGATATCTATAATCCAATATGAATTTTGGCCATTCGATATTTCCTCGATATTCAATATTTAAAACCTTGTTTCTTAGAATAATGGACATATATGTTGAGCATTCTCACTTTCTGGTTGTACTAATATATGATCATTTCTTGTTTTGATCCAAACACTCATCTGAATTGTTTGTCTTTTATGGGCATACTTTGCTTTTGAATGATATTTATTATTGTTACATTTTTCACCGGAATGATTGCTTGTTGCAGTTCTGCTCCGGAATTGGTTGGCTTGCTCACGGAATTGGACAAGGCGCTCAATCAGCTTAAACAAGTCAAATCACTTTTATCTGAGGTACTTGTTTTATGATTTCCTTGAACATGAATTCATTTACTTTTAAGATGAATGCCATTCTCTCTCTCTCTCTCTCTCTCTCTGTATTTGTGTGTGTGTGTATTATTGGCTAAAAATCAGAAAACCCTTTTAAATTTGGATGATTATCAGCCTCATAACTTTCAAGATATCAGAAATCCCCCAATAACTTTTAAAATGTTAGAAAACCCCCTTAAGTATAGGGATTATTAGAAAACCCCCTTTGACTTAATATTTTATTAGAAAAACCTGTTACTTTGAGGTTTTATCAGAGAACCTCTGAAAAGAGTGTGGTTTTAAGATAAAATCTCAAAGTTAATGGGGGTTTTCTGATAATCCCTAAACTTATAGGAGGTTTTTGATATTTTCAAAGTTATAGGGATTATCCAATAATCGTCCATTTTTTTTTTTGGGGGGGGGTGTGGTTGTTCTGATATTTAGCCTACATTACTTGTTATATATGTATATGAGAAGAAATAGATATGAGGTGACAGCTCATTTAGCTAGATGAACTACCAAGGGATAGGCTACTGTTGAAGCCACTATAGTCACATTTGTTTGATAGAACTTCATGTGTTATCTCTTGCTATCTCATGATAGTTCATCTAACAAAATGAAAAGACAATTGATAATTAATTATCTGTATATAAGTATGTATTATGATGACTCTTATAAACAAATTATTCAGTGGCACTGTCGAAAAAAATTAATTTTATTTTGGGAATGCGAAACATATCTAGGCCTATTTCTAATCTTTATAAATCAATGAAATATACACGTATAGATTTATGTCCTCGGTTATTTTTTCCTCCCTATCCATCTATAGTTCAAGCTAAAATTGCGTGACAACTATCAAAATTGTCTAAAATAAATAACTCCAAGCATTATAACTAGAACTCATCACCTTAGAACTTTCCAGGGTTCTGTTGTACTTAGGCTTGATTTGGTAGGGGAGGATGGGGGGTGAGGTGAGGGAAAAAAAACAAAAAAATCCTCTTGGTGGGTTTTTTTGGGGTGGGGGGTGTTGGTGTGGGAGTGTAGTGGGAGAAAGTGCAAAATGACTAGAGAATTAAGTGTAAAGGGAGAAACATCCTTCCAATTTGGAGGGAAACACGAGAAGAGGAGAGATTTATTCTACGACTTTTATACCCTCACTAATTTTTCATAGTTATCCAATTGTCTACCTTATCAAACCCTATATTTCTCTCACAAAAAGAAAGGATATCATTGTACTTTAACTAACTCTAACACCTCACCTCCCCTTCCCATCCGCTTAACCGAACAAGAAAAAAAAAACATGGACCTCCCCTCACTCCCCTCCAACCAAATAAGAAGCACAAAATGTATGTCCTTCCTTGCACCTCATTGAGCACCTTATCTCACCTCATCTCCCCTTGTTTGGTATGAGGATGAGAAACAAAGGGGATGAATAAAATGAGAATTCACATTTGTTAGGGGGGTTTAGAAAGGGGAGTAGAGTTGCGTCTTTTTTTTTTTTTGGGTGGGGGTGGGGGTGGGGGTGTGGTTGGGAGTGTTGAGAGAAAGAGAAAAGAAGATTGAAACGAGCAATGTTCAGTAAATACTGACAGGGAATGGAGAAAAAAGTTGTCTCATGATTTTCATATCCTCAAAAGGTTTTCATAATTCTGAAATTACCCACCCTATAAAAAGCTTTATTCCTCTTTTTTGGATTAATTATCATACATTAAAAATTATATATTTTTAAGTGGGGTTATTTTGGTCTTAGTCTGTCAAATCTTCATTATTTCCAAATTAGTCCCTCAAATCATGGAAATTGCTATTTGGTCCATCAAATCATCACATTGCTTTCCATTAGGTTCCGCTGGTTAACAACAGTTAGATCTAAAATATATTCCTTTAAATCTAACTTTTAGTGGTGTGTTTCCTGTTATACCCTTAAGTTTCCAACCTTATAAAGCCGGACCCGTTTAGAACCCAACCCATTTAGATCCTTTAAACTAAACAAGACCAGAATCTGTTAAAACCATTCTTGTCCAATGGCTCTCTCTTTACCCTAACCCATTTTCAGTGCTTTTTCCCATCTCAACCCTATAAAATCCCCAAGAAACCTTCATCCAAAACGTCATCCATCTCTAAAGTCGATTAATCTCATTGAGAAGAGTTTAAGCTCTTTAATGATGTTTGCGGGTTCAAGTACATTAGTGAATGAAGCTAATAGTGATGGATGTCATTGTATCTGTTAGTGTGTTTTGCAATCTAAGTTGTGGTCATGGAGGCAAGGGGAAAATTTAGGAAATCAATTTCTTGCACTTTCCTATTGCGATGAAAGAGAGCAGATGATAGAAATAGGGATTTTTTTTTGTGGTGGTGGTGGTGGTGGTGGTGCGAATTTAACCTAAGGGCATTGTAGTGATTACCCATGTGAAGTTAAGGCCTAACTCAAGCTCAGTTAACTAAATAGACATTAACATGAACAGAGGAACCTAATTGCAAGCAATGTAATGATTTGAGGGATCTAATAGCAAGTTCCATGGTTTGAGGGACTAATTTTGAAATATTGAAGATTTGAGGGACTATATTGAAATAACACCTTCAGGTAAATGATGAGAACACTATCATAATAACGTCAAACACGCGTAGGCCTAAGACTTCAAAATAATAAAGTGTTGCTAACTAATTAACTTAATTTAGGAAAGGCAATTTGAACTCAAGCTATTAGAACTAACGGCTGTCCAAAAGGTGAAAATTTTCAACATAGAACATAAATTTTTACTAGTTCTTTTCTTTTAAAAAATCCCTAATGAAAAGGGTATTATTGTACTTCAACTTATTCATCAACTCACCTCTCCTTCTGATCCCCTCAACCAAACAATAGAAAGTGATATATATTCCTTCACTCCCCCTTCAACCAAACAAGAACCCTAAAAGAGACTCTCTTCCCACCGCCTCATAGCAACCTAATCCCGCATTCCCTTCCCTGCTTAAACCCCTACCAAATCAAGCCTTAGGGTTCCTGTTGACTCTAGAGTCTAAATCTAAATTGCAATCACCACCAATTATAAACTAAAATGTCAGTCTACAAAAAAAAAAAAAAAAAAAACTAAAAAAAAAAAAAAAAAAACAATCGAATAAAAGATAATTTCGATCAAACGAAGTGACTGATCATTCAAAAGCTTTAAACTGATGCATACAAGAGAATAAATTAATAATCCAAAGCTTTCAAGAAATTATAAAATTTATACGAACTACCGTATTTCAGAACTATCGAGTTTGATATAGCTTGCATTAACTTCAACGCTTATATAGTTTCAACCTTTAGACGTCAAGCAACTTCGCAAAATTCCCCAGTAAAACAAAAGAATGTTGCACCAGAACTTTGAAAAACCATTACCAGGGCTGGACAAGGTACCTCATGTTCAACAAATAAGGAGTTGAGCAAAATTGAGATATCAACATAAAGTAATTGAACAAAGGGCTGATTCATTCCCCATTCCTTATTACCTATTCGCGCACGAGTGTTCTGAATCAATTAGCTAGCTATCCATTAATTGAAAATAAAGCAGAATAGTGGCTGAAAATCGATTCACATGTTTTAAGTATTCAAAAGATCGTATCGTGGCTGATTCATATCTGTATCATGGTCGATTACAGATTGATAGAGAATATTATGTTATTTTCATTTGAGCAATTTATGTATGTCTAGTATACTGGATATAAGCTTCCTGCTATTGAACATCCTAATACAGCTTCATGAATATTGAAGGTGTCAAAAGAGAAAAAAGATACAACTGGAGGTTTAATGAAGTATTTGGAGGTGAAACAGATTCTGCTGCTGACTTTTTGCCAAGCAATTGGCTTCTATCTTCTTCTTAAGTCTGAAGGGCATTCAGTACGTGATCATCCAGTAATAGCTCGTCTCGTGGAGATAAAGAACTTGCTGGAAAAGGTATGCACGCACACGTGTATATGCATATATATATGTACACATACTTTCAAAGTTCTTAGTTTTTAAATTCTCTCACTCTCTCACATGATATTTTCTCATGAGGGTTTTCTAATCTTGCAGTTTTATCGACTTTCTATTTTTCTACAGAGAGATGTATTTGAGTTAGGTATCACATCAATATAAACTTTCTATTACATATTTTTCTTGCAGATGGAGCAGATTGATCTTCCTTCCCAAATTGAAGATATTGTGAATCTTACCATGGATGCCGGCATTATTCTTGCTCAACAAAGTGTACCAATGGATTCTGAACCAAACATGACAAATGCATCAGCAAGACCATCCGAAACAGCAGATGTATTCTATTTAATCTCAGATTTATTTCCATAGTCATCAACAGTTAGAATGTTCCTAATTATTGTTATTTCTGCAGCTGAGTGAAACAACCCAATCGATAAAGGGTGTCTCAAAGGATTTTGATGGTAAAAATGCCAGTAAAAATATACAGGTTAAACATCGTAGAGAAGAGACGGTTTTGAATGCTTCCTTGCTTTATTGTAGAATTGAAGAACAAGTTAAAAAAATTTCTGAATGAATTGAAATTCTCAGGTGGATTTACAGAGTATGGAAATGCTGAAAATTAGAGCAAACCTTGAAGCCAAATTGAAGCAGAAGGGAATATATAATTCTTCAAATTTGAATCCTGAAGCAACACAAAATCATGTTTGGAAGCCAGCTAATCAGTATGTATCTTTCATTATCAGAATTTTTATTATTTATAAAGTGTGCATTCTTTCTTGTAATTATCATAACAACAATGTCCTGTTAGCCCTTGTCTACTTTCTAATGCCCGTTGTTTGTTGAATTCTGACAGACGTCTTGAAACACTGGATGATTATGATGATGAAGTGCAGCTAAGTGCAAAAGGACATCATGACAATAATTCTAAGACAAGTTTGTTGCCCTCTAAACTAGTCTCAACCAAAGCAAAGAAGCTCAAGGTATTGTCTGTCATATTGTATCCAATAGCTACATTGAAGTTTATTTATTTATTTAATTTTTTTAAGACGTGGTTTTGCTTTTGGAACTTGCACTTTTCTAGGAAATAGTGACTGATAACTAGATGCAGTTTTTGTTTCTCACTGTTTGGAGTTTCCTGATTTCTGTTCGTATGTAATGATAGCTCTGGTGTATGTACAGTGTTGAAAATGATTACAGGAAAAATAATTTAACTGAAGATAATTATTACCTGAACTGTTTTGGAGGCACAATATGCTTTATGTTGACACATGATAAAAAGCTTTAACCTTAGTGAAGTTTTCAGCTCTTAACAGTCATGTGCTCTCTTTACCGGGCAAAGGTTTTAGGCTTGGTTCACCAATCTTGTTATCTAAATTTACTCATGGAAAATCTTTAGTAATCTTTAAGCTTTGGAATAATAGGACATGTGTAGCCATTTGGTGCTGGCAAAGTATCACTGTAGCAAAGGTTAACCGGTCATAGTTGATGTGCCATTCATGCTCAAATAGTACCCATAAATCATAATATGCACATAATGCCTTCTTGACAAATGGTATGATTACTACATTTCATGTGATACCATCGTGATTATTGGTGGTATACTATATGATCTATATTTTCACAGTAGCTTGACTAGACGTGTTTTCAGTTGAAATAGGTGTTTTAGGCAGTGGATTGAAGTTTATTTTCTTAGGCTTCAGACGCTCCTTGCCCCTGACACTATTGAAAATTGTTCTTGCTTACCCTCCTGAGCAATTGTTAGTCCCTACATGTCCTCTAAACTATTGAATTTGTCCCCTGTTTACCGTCTGAACTATTTTTGGTTCCACGTTGCCCCTTAAACTATTAAATTCTTTCCTGCTTACCTTCAGAACTATCACTTACTCAGTTACCACTTTTTGTTTATAGCTTTGGGGTTATGAGGACAGTGATACTTCAGGGGTTAAGGTTGGACTGAAAATAGTTGATGGGGTTAAGCAGAGACTAATTTTATAGTTTAGAGGCAATGTGAAACAAAAAATAATTCAGGGGGTAAGCAGATAGAAATAAATAGTATAGACGGCATGTAGGGATTAAACCCTTTTTTTAAGGATGTAGTCCTATGCTGTGCAATATTTTCTCATCTGTCATTACATTAGACTGCCAACAAGAAATAAAACCTTTATGATGGCAGATTTAGAGAATTTGAGATATCAGATTCCAGGTGGTTTAAAACCCTATCGTGGTTATTAGCAGTTTGGTAAAGGTTAACCTGATTCAGCTTGTGTGCTCATTGTGGCAATATGCTATGTCATTAACTAATGCTGTTGAATGTTATTATAGGTTTTAGTATTTTACTATGTGCTGGTTAATACTCATCTTCTGCTGACAATTTTGGCGAAAATGGTGCCTGTTAGAGATCACATAATTACAAATTACACGTGAGTTGAGGATCAGGCTGGTACTGGTAGCATCATTTATAAGAAGTTCAAGCAGAACTAAGATAGTTTTAAGTAGAATATAGAAGTTAACAGTAACCATGCATTCAACTGAATGTCTCAAATCCACTAGAACTTAGGAGCCAAAGCCACTACCTGATGGTTTCCATAATTTGGTATATTCAAAGAGGTTGGAAATAACATTATATTTTAAAGAAAATATTTAAGAGCAATTTTGTGAGTTTCATATTTTAGATGTATGTTGTTTTATATTCTACAACTGCATATACTCCTAACCCTTGGCATCTAATTTATGAACCCTACGACCCTAGTTATAACAACTGTAACATGTAGTTTGTTTAATAGCGAGCTTTCCTATCTAGTAGTTGCTTTTTAAATTCAAATACTGAGGTGCAGGGGAAGTAGTTGAGAACAGACAAGACTGGAAGAATCATGAACTTCAAGTTTCTTGTGGTGATAGTAATTTTTAATTATTAAGTTCCATGATTTGAGGAATTCTGGATTTGTAAAATGGCTAAAATACCACTTTAGCCTATAAGTGACACACTCTAACCAATAAGGCCTAAAAAGTAAGGCCGGCAATAATACCTATAAATTAACACAGCTAACCACTTACACCTACTCTAGTCGCTGGAGTTTTGCTTTGAGCGGAAATTTATGGATTTTTGCACATATACCCCTCAAATCTCTCACTTGCAGATTTATCATCTGAATCAAAATATTTACATATAAACCCAAGCTCTCTCTTTCTTCTCAACCTCTCTCTCACTCCCCTCATTTCCCTCCTCCCTTCTCTCCTCCCCTTTCTCCACTGCCTTCTCCACTTTTAATTAATATTTGAGGGGAGATGAGAGAGGAAAGGATAGGAGGGAAGGGGAGAACACTGAGATGGGATCATGAGAGAATAGAGAGGTTGGGAAGAGGAACATGGATGGAGGAGGGGGAGGGGGAGGAGGAGGAGGGGGTGAGGACATTGGAAAGGAGGAAAGGTGAGAGTGAGTAATTTTTGGAAGGAGGAAAGTGGAGAGGACGTGAGAGAGGGGAGAGGAGAATGAAGGAGATGATAGGCAGAGATGATTTTTTGTAAATATTTTGAATTTTGGAGGGCAAATCTATAAACATGAGAGATACGAGGGATATATATGCAAAAATCCATAATTTTCCCGCTCAAATCGAAACTCCGGTGACCGGAGTATGTGTAAACGGTTAAGTGTGTAAATTTATAGGTGTTACTGCCACCAGCGTCACTTTGTTAGTCCTTTTTGGTTAGTGAGTCTCACTTTATAGGCTAAAGTGGTATTTTAGCCTTTGTAAAATTGCATTAAAAGATATATTTTTTGCTTTCTCATTTCTTAAAATGTTTATAATTATATATCCAGCAAAATTTTACATGAATTAACGTGCACATTGGAGGATAAGTTTGGCATTTTCGTAAGCCCTATATTGGAACTCATATTTTCAGCGTTGCTTTTTAATACGATCATGATGGGTTATTTTATTAAAGATACAATTTTCTATTTATCTACTGCATCGTATTCTCTTATTATTTTATCCCCATTTCATGCTTTCTTGCCTTGCTTTGATAGCTTTCGCTATTGACACAATATTTGAAATTACTTCTTTTCAAGCTTATTTCTGGTGACGAGGACTTGCCTAAGAGGGATGATATTGGGGAGAGGCGTAGAAAACATGAACTCCGTGTAATGGCTAGAGCTGGAACCAAATCTCTAGGCGATGGAGATGATTATATGGAGGACGAAGCAGATGATATTAAAGAAACCATGGCGGCTGATGCTACTATGCAAGAAGAAGATGGAGATGAACCAGAATCTGAAGACGAATTCTATACACAAGTAAAGAAACGACGGGCCAACAAACTCATAGCCAAAGCACAACTATATGGCAGGTATGTTTCAATTGCTGTGTTCTGATATGAGAATTGATTGAAAAAAGAAAAGAAGATCTTCGGCTTGATCAAAGTGTAAATGTCTCTTGCCTTTTGTTTATTTTCATCTCTGCAGAACTCCAGCAGTTCCAAACCCATCACCATTGGAAATTGGAGAAGAAGATAAAAGGCAGATTACATACCAAATGGAGAAAAATAGAGGGCTTACTCGAAATAGGAAGAAACTTACCAAAAATCCCCGAAAGAAATACAAGGTAAACATTACTATATGGAACTTATAATAAACTGGCCATTCAGTTATGATACTTTTGAAAGTTCGATATAATTATGTTCTTTTCATTGTTGTATTTTAGATTAAGCATCAAAAGGCAGTTACTCGACGCAAAGGGCAGGTGCGCGACATTAGGAAGCCTACAGGGCCATACGGAGGAGAGGCATCTGGAGTCAACGCCAATGTCAGTCGCAGTATTAGGTTTAAAAATTGAAGGTGAGGCTGCTCGTAATGTAATTTCAATTTTGCTGGAGTTATTGTAACATGCATACTCCAGTCTTATGAGCAAGCAAAAGAATATTTATTGGTTGATTTTGTATACGAATGTTTTGTTCATGTTGATGAACGAGGAAGAGTTGGTTCATAAGGAGGTTCAGAAATGAACGGGCAGGCATTTGATTTATTCTACAGTTTCTGAATTTTTAATTGTTTGACCGTATTTTGTTTACGACAGAAAAATAACTTGGATGCTTCTGATATTGGTTTGTGTATATAGTGAAGCAATATTTTAAGATGAGCTGTGATTGCATAACATATTTTTGTATTTAAATTTGAAATTTTCGTTATTTATCATGCCTTAGTTAGGCTCTATTGGCTCCATATAGGTCACATGAAAATGGGAAGGCTATAAGAATTTTCGTTACTTGAACTAAGGTCTCCCTACCTAATTCCTGCAGTGAGGATTCATTACCTTATTTTAGCTATTTAGTACGTAATGAAGGAAATTAATCTTCATCCTGGATTGAAGTTAAAATTACTTGTATTAACTTGGGTTTATTTTTGTTTTTGTGTCAATATGGAATTTTAACATGTGCGCCAATGATAACAAGGTCTTTTTCTAGCGAACTGTATTTTTTCTTTGGGGAAATTTTTTCCACTACTAGATTTATCAAAATTATTAAATCTACACCATTGTTTTTCTACTTCCCAATTTAAATTTGTTCTACCGTTTTACCCAATAAGATCCTCCTTCCACTCTTTCTTTTCCTCTTATCAATAGAGCCCCCTCTTTCTCCTTCGAACTCCCCAATTCAAACCTAAATACTAATTAAATTGGATTCAAATTGGGCAAAGGTGGTTGGGTTTGAATTGAGAGATGTTTAAGGAGAACGAAGATGCTTATTGGAGTATCTTATTGGATAAAAGGAT
>NC_033801.1:20025963-20057757 GCF_001876935.1 Asparagus officinalis
AAGGAGAAAGAGGGTGTATATTTAATAAATTTGACAAGTGAGGGGAATGATAGAAATTTTCCCAAAAAGAATACAGTTCGCTGATATTCTTGCCATTGGCGAGAAATAAAGGTTTTATTGTTATCGGAACAAAAGTTAATAGACCATATTAACATCGGAGCAGAAATAAATATCATATTAAAAAATAAAGTTAAATTAAAATATCGATTTGATAAGATAATTTAGCATGAATTTAAAATTCCAGGATAAATATAACTTGTGGAGTAGCTTGTTACCAATTCATGATGCCTCTCTTTGTCCAAGATCCCTTTTTTTAAAAATGCTGCAATGGAGATCCCACCACGAAAAATGCCAGGCATACCAAATGAACCATTTCATGCATTAAAAATACCAAATTTTGAGGAAATAAAAGAGTAAAATGCTAACTAGACTACAAAAAAAATGCACTGTTTTTATACTACAATATAAACATGGCAAGTCTCCAGAAACAACACCATGCTTTTGTGCCTCACGGTAAATAATAGTATCATCTTTATAATCTAATTATCACTCATCATTTAAAAAAAAAGATTTTTCTTATACTAGTCTGTCAATTATTTTATAGATAATTCGCCCAAATCTCATATACTTTAAATCTCAGTTATTTTCTTTCCTTAGTTATTTGTTGAGAAGTCTTTATCGCACTATGTTATACGTATTAGGTCTAATTATCTACGGAAATGAGGGATAATCTAGTAATATTAATGTGATTTAGTTTATGTAAAGTTAAATTAATAATTTTACTTGAAGAGTTTTTTTTAAGAGAACTTGTAGATTTTAGGGAAACATATTTAAATGGGACTTATTTAAGAATACATATGGATCTAGCCATCTAGGGACTTGGTTAAAATATATGAGATGCAGAGGACTTATTTAAAATTAGGGGAAAATGTGTCAAGGTCCCCCAAAAATAAAGTGAATGTGAGCCAGCCCTCCAATGTTTTTCTCTTACTCTTTAGCCCCAAAAGCTCACCTTTATACATGTACTCCGTGTATTTTCCGTAATCTACCAAAAATGTCCATGTCTCTCACCCAGGAAATCTTCCTCTTAACCCATGGAGTAGTGATCTGCCATCACAATTATCTGGCATCCAGTGGGTCCTCCTCTGCTCTGTGCCCCTCTGTGAGCTCCACGCCGTCCTCGTCTCCTTCTGAGGCTGCCCCCTCCGCCTCGGCCTCCTCCCCACCCTCCTCGCATTCCCCTTCGCCCTCCTCCGCTCCGCCGCCGCCTCCCTCCTCGACTCCCATGCCGCCCTCCTCCGCCTCTTCCGTCGCGGCGCCGCACCTCCGTCAAGAGGTTGAGGATCGACTTCTCTAAGCTGATGTAGTAGCTCGTCTACTTCGGCACGTTCGTCCTCCTCCACGAGCGGATCGGCCTGCTCTCCCTGCTCGTCTTTGTGACGCCCCTGAGTTCACACAAGGCTGCAGTCCAAGGTGAAACCAAGAATGTCAAACCTGCCTTGCACCTCACCGTGCAATAACATGTTTCACCATCACAATTAACATTTATCTAGCAGAGTCAACAATAGGTGTAGGTACAAAAGCAAGTAAAAGATAGTGCAAGAAATAACTGATGAAGTGATAGTGATCACATAAATATCTCATCATCCAACATACAGAAATACATAGCCAATGTCTGAATGGATAACTGGAATACTCAACAAGTCTCAAGTACAAATATCTGAGTAAAGGAAATAAGGCATACAACATTTACAACATCTAGAGAATAGTCCTCAAATGTCAAACAAATCTACAGTGGAGCTCCAAAATAAATCATAGCTAAAATAGACAGTTGAACACTAAAGTGTGTCGCCATCAACCCGCGACTCTCCGGTTAGAAGTTTACAACACGAGCATAGGTAGGTCGAGCGAAATAATCCAAACAAGGAAACCCTCATGTATATACCTTGTATCTCAAATTATAAATCCCTAAACACTAAACCCGAGGTTCTAGTACAGGAAACAATAATAAAAGAAATACAACTATTCTCAGAGCATAAATACAGTGCCATGTCATAGCTTACATGAGCATCATGTTATTACTTACATGTATGACATGTTATAATCTACATAAGTGTCATGTCATAAACTCCTGTATGAAAGTCATATACAGGGTTAAGAAAGTATGTCCGATACAGAGACTAGATACCGTGGTTTCCAAACACATGGAATAAGTGGCAAATGTCCAACACGAGGACTGAAATGGATTATAGTCCAACACGAGGACTTCTATGGATTATAGTCTAACACGAGGACTGTGTAACTGTGAAAAGTATATGCGGACAGATATACATAATCTAAACTCGCCCGCATCTCGGTGTACATGTCTAAACTTGTGTCAAAAGTAAATCCCCATGTACAGATAAATCCTTAACATGATAAGCTAGGGTCAGGTTATCGAGGCGACCCCGAAAAGCAACTTAAACAGATCAAGAATCTGTAAAACATCTCATCAGTCAACTGATGTGTCGACTGATGACGTCAGTCGACTCATATGTCGACCGATAAGGCTCAGGCAGCACAGCCTCAGCTCACCAGTCGACTGATCAGTCGACTGAGAAGCTGAGAAAACACAATCAGCCCGTCAGTCGACTGATCAGTCGACTGATGACTGAAAATTTGCCCGTCGGTCGACTGATCAGTCGACCGATAGACTGCAGAAACTCTGCACAGGTTGTTATTTACACAAAATTCGATCTAAACTTATCCCCATCAATCCCAAGCATGAAAATACTGATATTAACATGTACGAACTAAACTGAAACAAAAATCCCATGTGTGAATACATAAACAAAACCCTAAACATGTGTATTTATGTTTTAAAACATTTTTAAAACAAAACTCATGTTAAATCTCTTATAAAAACATTTCAGATCTAGATCTTTGATTCACAAAATGTTGGTGGGTTTTTAATATTCTGAAATCACACATCTTCCCACTATATGCTATAAAAATCAATTCTTTGTACAAAAATTACATTTTTGGCTCATCAAAACTCATAAAAACCCTTTGAAAACATTTAGAAAAATAGGACAAAGTTGGGCGAGATGTTACTCGCCTCTGGGTGATGAACAACTCCTGGATCTGAGAGAGAGAGAGTGGATCCCCTTTGCTGCAATGAGAAGATTTCGACGAAAATCCTCCAAGTTCTTCCCCCAAATCACCAAGAGCAAAACTAGGGTTTTAGATAGGGGAGAGGGGCTAGGGTTTTCTCTGATCTGAAGATGAGAGGGGATGATTTCGGGTGAAAGATAATATATATGAACAGCTAAACCCGACCCAAACCCGAACCAAATCAAAACAGACCCGAAACCTGTATAAACTGGAAATCAGCGTATCAGTCGACTGATGTGTCGACCGATACAGTCAGTCGACTGATGTGTTGACTGATCTGGAAAAATTTAGTTTTGTGCATGTTTTGCTAATTTGCATAACCAACGCACAAAACTCTACACCCATACTCTCATATCATCTCAAATAATTTGTTATCATGCACTTCAATGACCTCAAGCTATTTATCATAAAAGAATTATTTATTTACTAATAATTCACATATATTCATATAAAAATTACGGGGTTCTACATTCTCCCTCCTCTCCGGCTTCGTCTCCTATGCCTCTGGATCTCAGCCGCAGGTAGGCAGTTATCAACGAGGTAAATTTTTGGGGGTTTTGGGGCTTTTTGTTGTATAAAGACATGATTTCAGTGATAAGATGATAGTTTTGAATGAAGACTTGAAGTTTGACACAGAAAAAATGAAGACCCATATGCCCAATTCAATTTGTTCTTTGTTCTTATTTTTTTAGTTGTGCGTTATGGATACTTGAATGAATTTTATGTGGAATTTGGGATCTTATTGATACTTTGTAGCTTTTTGTGGTTTTTGTCAAGGTTCATAACAGAGAGGGAGAGATTCAACTTGGCCAAATTAGGTTTGTCTCTGTTTTATCCTGGCATTTTAGTTATTTTCTCTCTTTATTTGGTGATGACACTTTTTTATGCAATATGCTCATTTGAGTAGAATTCACACATTAGAATGAAATCTGTGTTTTATCGCACAAATGCAATATGCTCATTTGAGTAGAATTCACACATTAGAATGAAATCTGTGTTTTATCGCACAAATTGTTTGGGTTAATAGACTTAATGGTTTGTGAAATCTGTGTTTTATCGCACAAATTGTTTGGGTTAATAGACTTAATGGTTTGTAAGTTTGATTAAATTCACATGCATTTATATATCCTTGTTTTCAGGAAAGCATGATATATATCCTTGTAAAAGGTGTTTTACTTTGCCCGATACAATTTGTGCATCTTTTGAGGGAAGCATGGTATATATATCCTTTGTTTTGAGGGAAGTATGGTATATTCATCCGGCATTGTCTCCTTTATCTCCTACAAGATTGGGATTGAAGGGAAAGACACAGTCATTAGATTGAAAACCTATGCAGAGGTTAACAAGTACTCGGAGAGGATTGACCTCTGACAGTGGATGGACAATCACGACATCCCCGAGATGATCGAGTCATCGACCGCTAGCTTCTATGAGTCGTGGACCTCCGCACCCTCTACGACTCAATATTCACCCTTCGCATGAGCTCCCGCACTCTCATCGTCATCACCAGCGCCGAGCTGGCCCACAAGGTCCTCATCAACAAGGGGAAAGTGAGTGTGTAGTGAGTGTTGTTCGGCCTTGTAGCTTAAGCACTTTGTGTATGTGCTAGCTTCAAAGGGGATGCGTTTTTATATACTTGTTATATTTTGGACTTGTGAATGGCGAAAATGAATTGGAGATGTTTAATGTGGATATCATGTATGAATTTTTGGTGCTTTATCATGTATGAATTTTTGGTGCTTTATCATGTATGGATTAGAGGTATTTACATGTTAACTTTCATCATAATATGTTAACATTCACTATTATATGTTAACTTTCATCATAATATGTTATCTTTCTTTATAACATGTTAACTTTCATCATAATATGTTAACCTTCACTATTACATATTAACTTTCACCATAATATGTTAACTTTCTTCGTAACATGTTAACTTCCAACTGAACATATTAACGTTCATCATAACATGTTAACATTCACCATAATAAAATTCTTATATTCTTACAGCTGATATTGCTTGAATACACGATATGATTAGACTTACAATCTTAGAACTTTCTGATTTTTTACATATTAACATTTCAGTTAGAACTTTCAGATTTTTTTAAAAATTAAACTCTATATATTAACAACAACTTGCATATGAATTTCCATACAACCACTATTTCGGGTGTTTCTTAGATTTATATATCAATGATAGATCATCTCGAGGGACTTTTAGTCTTTCAAACACATCAAATTTTAGTTCAAAAAAACTTGTTATGAAGAAAGTTAACATGTAACAGTAAAAGAACATATTATGATGAAAGTTAACATGTTCAGCTGAAAGTTAACATATTACGAGGAGAGTTAACATATAATGATGAAAGTTAACATAATTTATGAAGAAAGTTTAATACAACTACTCTCATTTTTTAACTTATGGAGATATTGAAAAACACTTAAAAGGATGTTTTACCCCATATTTATAAGTGCAAGTAACTCTCAACTGAACATGTTAACTTTCACTTGAAAACGTTAACTCTCAACTGAACATGTTAACCTTCTGCTGTATATGTTAATTTTCAGCCGAACATGTTAACGTCAATGTGAACATGTTAACTTTTGTTGAATATCATATCTCCATGATAGTGTTTTGATGATAACAATTTATATTGTGTGTGCACTAACTTTCATATGCAGATTTCAATATCAGAATCTGTACAAGTGCAAGTGGATATCAAGGCATTTTGAAGTGAAGAAAATGAAGAACAAAAGAGATAATGTATTTTACATTTTCTTTACTTAGAATAATTGTACAAGCCTTGATCACACACACGCACACACACACAATTTTAGAACACACTAACACAGGCTTAGTGTGTTGGTTAACTATAGAAATCCCCTATGTTAACCATTAGAATAGTAGTTAAAACTTAATTATAAAAACTCTTTTTTACTGAATTTTTAACCTTAGTAGTCGACTAATTAGAATAGTAGTAGACTACTCATGTATAGAACTCAAATACATGTTTCTGTCAATTTACAGTATAGTCGACTAATAAAGATTATAGTCGACTACTGAGGAGTTTGACAGAAACATAAGTTTCTGTATTTTTACAGTATAGTCGACTAATGAACATTATAGTCGACTACTGAACTCAAATTCCAATTTATAAGTTTCTGTCTTTTTACAGTGTAGTCGACTAATGACTACAGTAGTCGACTACTGAAGGAAAATATCAGTTTTCAAGTTTCTGTCAAATTTCAGTGTAGTCGACCAATGAGCATTATAGTCGACTACTGAGAATACTTTTCGAAAACACAGAGTCTGTTTGAACTCAGTGTAGTCGACTAATGACTACAGTAGTCGACTACAAAAGACAGTTTTCCAGTTTTCAGATTTTGAATTTCTGACAGTTTTTAGCCGTTTTTAAACTTTAAAAACTTGTCTTTTCAAGGGCTATATATGGGTTATTTGTTCAGAAAAATTGCATAGAGATACATACCCACAAGCTTTGATCTTTGTGCAATTTTTCAAGTGAAAAACATTCTGATTTTCTGAAAAAGAAGAGTTTCTGAAATTGCCTATATACTTTCATCAAAAACAAATCATTAGGCAATTTTACAGAGATTAAAAGTATCCTAAGCCACTGCTGCACTTCAATACACATTCAAGGCTTATAGGATCATTGTGTTCTTGTTACAACAAGTTTTCTCTCGGTTGTGAGAGGGTTAATCTCTTGGCTTAGAGATTGTGGTTCAAATTGGCAAGGAGTTTGTCAATTGGTGTTGCAATTTGCAGGGACTTACAAATTGGTCAGGTTTGCGTTTGATTTTGTAAGTTTATTCAAAATCATAGTGGAAACTCTCAAGCGGGATTTGCTTGGGGACTGGATGTACACCGGATTGGTGGAACCAGTATAAAATCCTTGTGTTTGTGTTTGCAAATTTCTGAGATTGCCATTTTTCTTTGTAATTTATTATCTACTTTGCAATAATTTTAAAAGAACACTATTCACCCCCCTCTAGTGTTCTAGTGTATCTATTTCAGATCCTACAACTTTCACTTGAATATGTTAACTCTCAGCTGAAAAAGTTAACTTTTTGTTATATATGTTAACTTTCATTCTAACATGTTGACTTTAACATGAACATGTTGACTTTAACATGAACATGTTAACTTTCATTTGAAGACGATAATTCTTACCTGAACATGTTAACTTTCAGATGTAAGAAAGTGATAATATGTTGCTACGAAAATGATAATATGCTGCTATAAAAATGTTATTGTGTATTCAAGCAATATCAGCTGTAAGAATGTAAGAAATTTTATGTAATGTACTTGTTTAGCTGGGGTATACTGTTTGTATTTCCTATAAAATTTCTTAGTGCTATAACTACTTTCAGCTAGATAACTTTCAGCTAAACATGTTAACTTTCATTTGACTATGTTAACTTTCAGGTGTATATGTTAACATTCAGGCTTATATGCTAACGTTTACGTGAACATGTTAACTATCAGCTATACATGTTAACTTTCATCTGCACACGTTAACTTTCTTATAAACATGTTAACTTTTAGCATAATATGTTAACTTTCACTATTACATGTCAACCTTCTTTATAACATGATAACATGCAACTAAATATGTTAACTTGTCAAATATACATGTTAAGTATTAGCTTTTCCTGTTGACATTCAAGTAAACATGTACCTTTTCATTTGAACTTATTAAATATATGTTGTATCGCAACAAAACGTATACATATGGTGGCAAAAATACCAGAAAATACAATAAGAACAATAAATGTCAAGCTTGATGCATTGTTTGTCATTCACATCAACTGTTTACACAACTAAACTAATATACACAATACAGACATGCACACAAGTTTTGGTTCAACCAAATAATTTTTAGAACAACTTTCTCCCATCCTTATCAAATATCTCTGCTTGATTCTTCTGTTGCCATCCTTCTATTGGAAGTTCAGCTGCTAGCCTGGCACGGATGACATCAGACTCAGCATCAGGAGTAGTTACTTGATTCATATCAACCCCATGGATTATAGCCTTCATATATAAGGGAACGAAAATTCCACAATAAAAATTGCATGATATAAAGTAGCAAGCTAGTTAGATATATGATACTGCATAAAATGAAAAAGATTAAATTTGTAAAATACTAACATTCCATTTGCACAACTCTCTCCGCAATATGAGATGCTTCCTTTCCAATATTGGTTACATCGTCATAATTGAAGCAACCAATATCCTCACCCCTATTAAAAGAATCAATACTATTTTTCCAATGAGTCAAACTACAACTACTTACTAAACTATCAAACTACAACTACTTACTAAACTATGTTTCTAGTAGCATCCACATCAGCAATTGTGTCAAATTAATCATATTTTGACCAGTTTTATTACTGTTCAAGATTAAAAAGTTGATATTATGGATTAAATTATTTTTAATAATCAATCATGAGAATGCTATCCGAACACTAGATTGCACCTCTAACACATGTAATTTGAGCAATGTGGAATTGTTTGGTTCGTCACAACTATGATCATAATGCAAATGATTGTAGCATGCATTTGCAATTGTAGCAGTTACTATCGCATGCAGTTGTAGTTGCTAATCTCACAATATCTTAGTTCAGTTCTACTTGTAGTGTTATAGTTATAATTTAGACCTCATTTGCTACTCTAAAGGGATGTGAGTGGGATTTACACCCAAGTCTAATGCGAATAGGTGTCCTTTTGTGATTGCAGTTGTAGCGGAATAAATAGCAGCAAGTGCCCCTAAATGTACCAGTCGCATGCAAATGCAATTATGATACTTGCCATCGTAGGCTTGTAGCTAACGAAACAGTGCTCTGGTTATTGCAGATGGGATATTTTTCGCAATCACAATAACTCAGAATGTGGCAGTTGCATGCAACTACAGTTACAACCGTTGAGTTGGGGGTGGAGCAAACACTCTTCTACATGATGGAGATGCAATGTCTTTTTTGCAATTACAGGAACCAAAAACACCGTAAATCAATTGACTAGTAAATATAACAAACTCAAAAAGATAACCCCACTGAAGAAAAGCTAAAAAAGAAACTCACTTGGGCATTTCATCAAACACCTACAACCCCCATCTCCTCCTCCCCCTTCTCAACCTCCCCCCACTTCCCATGGACATCCCACTCCTCATAATCCCTCTCGACCATCTTCGCCCCCTCCTCGTCTCCCAACCTTCTCAACCCCTAACCAAAAACCCAAACAAGTACTCGTTTGACACACACCCATCTCTCTTCATCAAACCATAAACCTTCTTTGTCTCCCTTCCCCTCCCCGCCCCCACCATCGCCTTCGAATAACCTAGACTGCCCCTCAAATCCTCCCCCTTCACCCCTCCCATTCCCCTCAACTCCCCCAAAACTCCATCAAGAACCTGACAATCTCGCTGTCGAGGTCGCCGTTGCTGTTGGTTCTTGACAGAGAGTTGAGGATGTCGGCGTAGAGAGAGAAGAGAGAAGAGAGAAGAGAGAGAGAGAGAGAGAGAGAGAGAGAGAGAGAGAGAGAGAGGTTTTGATTTTTGAAAAAATGTTTCTCTCAGTGCTGCCTTGGAAATGTAAATAGCGGCTGAAAATAATTGTTTCATTTATTAGGGGTTTTAGCACACAAAAAAAATAATACGGGGGCTGTGCCACGCCCCCTTTATTTTTTTGGGGACCTTGACACATTTTTTTTAAAGATAGATATGGGAAACTAATATAAGAAAAATCCTAAAAAAGAAAAAAAAACCAATTTTAAGTTAACATGTGATGTGAACCTTGGCATTTATTTTTCTGCTGAAAACAACAAAAATCGCACACCACAAGAAACTTTCTTCTCTCGTCGCTCTTGTTTATTCTGGTCCTAATCAGCCTACGTTGGGACTCAGCTGGCCAGTAGTTATATGATTGAAGCGCTAGAAATTGATTGAAGCTCTCAACGGCGGAAAAAAAGAGGGGGGAAAAAAGAAAATCAAGCCCATCATCGCCATGGGAACTGAGGATGAGAAGAAGCAGCAATATGAGAAGAAAGATGCAATTGTAGCTGTTAATCCAAAACCCAACAAGGGAGTAATCTCATCTGCAGTGGATTTGATTGAGAGAGCCATAGTTTACTTCATGCATGATTCATCGAAGCCTCATCACTGGCTCTCTGGTAATTTTGCACCCGTGAAGGATGAGACCCCACCTTGTACTGATCTCGAAGTTCGAGGCTCACTCCCTGTGAGTAATTGGATTGGGAAAAGATTGTTTTCTTTATAATGATTTGATTGCTTGGTTTTGATTTATTTGTTGGATCTTGCAGGAGTGCTTGAATGGAGAGTTTGTTAGAGTTGGGCCTAATCCCAAATTTGTGCCCGTGGCTGGATATCACTGGTATGTTTTTCTTTTATTTTATTTAGGATGTTCTTTATGTGAATTTTTAGATACCCATTAATTTTTATTAGGATAAAGACCATTTTTGGGTTTTGGGCAATTTTTTGCTTCATTTCTTTCTTTTATGGTCATTAACAAAGATGTAGTTCATCTTATCCTTAGGAATTATATCATTATTATTGTTATCATTATTTTGCGGATCGCGATAATTGCAAATTGCAGGCTTTGGGAGGCTTTAATTTGCATTCTTTCTAGTACTATCATAAATGCGAAAATTATATTTATCTTGAAGGATTCTGGAGGTTATGTGAGTCTTATTTCATTCTTTCCCTCTTTTCTCTGTGCAGGTTTGATGGAGATGGGTGAGTAGTCCAGTTCCTCATTTACATTTCCGCATAGTCGGTTTAATATTTGTTTGGTTATTTTGATGCATGTTTGTACTCCACAGATGATATCCTCTCAGCTGGAAACTCCAAATTATAAATAATTAATTTCTTTTCTTTTCCTACTTTATTTTTCTCAATCACATAGAAACGAGACTCATTTGTACAGCTACATTTGATCGTCGTGTACGGTTATACCCTCTTAGTATATGATACATGAGGAATATGAGACAGTTAAGATAATTCCAAGATAATTCTTCTGCTAAACTTTTCCATCTACGGTTGCCTTATTTTGCGGTTAATGTCGAGTTTCTATAAGCCATGTGTTAGACCAATATGAAGTTTCCTTGCTGATATTGTCAAGCTATTCATATCATATTGTTGCTAATTTCATGTGGATCATTTTCAATCTTGATGCTAGCTCATGGGATAAGAATTTCTAGTTTACTTTCCTATTGTTTCTGTTCTCACATTTAATATAAAGTTCCTGATGATAGGTGCATTTGTATGTCTATTCTAGGATTCTATCCACTCTCCTCTTCTCCGATCCTCACTTTCTACCACTTCTATGTGGCATGATGTGATTATGTGTAATATACGTTGCATCTATATTAGCATGTTGTTTATATATCATTCATATCTTAGATGAAATAATAAGTAAAGTTGACTTAGTATTTATGCATGAAGCCATTGATAACAAGTAATTGAGAAAATTTTTTAACTAAAGTTTTTTTTTTTAAATCTCTAATTCAATTCAATCCTATGTCTTGTCCTATTTTGAATTGTTAGGCACTGAAATTATCATGACTGTTCTTTATCCTGAATTGTACGTCCACTTTCCCTTAATATTAGCTATCTTCTAACTTTATCAGGCTGAAATTCTGATTCACAACTTTTCTTGTTTTCTTGCTTCAGAGTTGTCTGATTTAGTTGATTGTTAGTTTGTTACTGATTAGGCAATTAATGTTTCAACATTTCTCATGCATTTGGTGCTCTTTCTTTTGTCGACTAGGCAATTCCAACATCAAGCTGGTCTGTTTCTAGGATTTAATATGTTTGACAAATATATGCTTGATGTTTTTTTTATTCTTTTTACTATATTACAGAATGATTCATGGCATGCGTATCAAAAATGGGAAAGCAACTTATGTTTCTCGTTATGTTAAAACATCTCGGCTTAAGCAGGAAGAGTATTTTGGAGGAGCAAAATTCATGAAGGTAATCTAGCGTGGCCGTGATTCCTGATGAGCTTTTTGGTCGATCATGTTACTCCTGTACGGGGTTTTTCTCTTTCCACAGGCATTGTATTAGGTTAGGTAAAAAGCAATTTGAAATTGTTATGGTTGGCTTCTATAGTCTTTCCATAGTCTTTCTCTTAACCTTGGATTTGTATTTGGGTTATTGGTAAACCTAATGGTCATCGATGCAACATGAAGAACGGAGTCCATAAGTAATAAATCCTACTAAATCCTTGTTTTCTCATTTAAATACCCATTCTTTAGATACAAATCAGGCACCCATGGTTTTTCTCTTGTAAATACTTATTTGTGTTATCCTGTATATTCATATTTTTAGTTATTCCACTCACCAACTTTAACATCTTCCTCTCTCTTAAATTCGCCTTGAGCTTCCTCTTCTAACTGTCCAAATTTATAAATCATTTTTTATGAGAACTCAATTTGGAATCGTCAGCTACTTCACAAGTGTGTTCAATTGTCTACTAGACGTCTTTTTTCTATGTCTTTCTCTTTTTGAAAACCTGATTGGTAAAGCTGACAGTCATCGATGCAACATGAAGGACGGAGTCTGTAAGTAATAAATCCTACTAAATCCTTGTTTTCTTATGTAAATACCCATTCTTTAGATACAAAATAAATACCCATGTGTTTTCTCATGTAAGTACTTATTTGTGTTATCCTGTGTATTCATATTTTTAATTATTCCACTCACCAACTTTAACATCTTCGTTTCCTAAATTCACCTTGAGTTTCTTTTTCTTACTGTCCAAATTTATAAATCATTCTTTATGAGAACTGAATTTGGGATTGTCAGCTACTTCACAAAAATTTATAAATCGTTCTTTATGAGAACTGAATTTGGGATCGTCAGCTACTTCACAAGTGTGTTCAATTGTCTATTAGATGCCTTTTTTAGGTCTTTCTCTTTTTGGAAATAATTGGACCCGATAAATAGATAAATTTGTTTTCTCTATCATTATCTGAGTTTGTTAACTCCATATTTATATCTGACATCTGATATTGGTAGTGTCAACTTATCTGTTGACACAACACCCAACTGTTTGATAACGTCTTAGACTTTGATGTAAATGCCTTGTGAGAAGGGTGCAGCTTTATGCGATTCAACTGTTCAACTCTATCTCGCCTCAATTAGAAGTGCATATTTATAGTGGCCTGACATTACTTTCAGATTGGAGACTTGAAAGGACTCTTTGGATTGTTTATGGTCCAAATGCAATTACTTCGAGCCAAGCTGAAAATATTGGATGTTTCATATGGAACAGGGACAGGTAAGCTTGTCATGTATGTACAAGTGTTTAGTGAATATGTGACGTTCAGTTTGCGTGTGCTGATTTGAAGTTGCACATTTAAGATAATATGTTATGTTAGTATGCATCTGTCATCTGGTAGGAACAAGCTAGTCTTTAACTTTGTTTACTGTGTGATCTTATTCCAGGTAATACAGCTATGATATATCACCATGGTAAACTATTGGCTTTATCAGAAGCAGATAAACCTTGTGAGTCCTTTGATCAACTTACTTTTTTGTTGGATCCTTTCACCTATGTCTATTATCGTCGTTGTCATCACCATTATCAAGCTTTTCCCTTAAAAAAGGGATCGTCTCAGAAGTATTGACAATATGTTTACTACTTGATATTCACCTTGTTTCTCTACTAACTGGTATAAATTGTTTGCCAAGGCAACTATGAACAACTTATAACCTGGTTATAAAACCTTGAAGGTCTCTTGGCAGATAGGTTTACCTACCTTTTAGTTGTGGATTTTAAACTCATGAAACAAAGAGAAAGCCTCCGATTTCTGTAGACTGCAGAAGGGTCTAGTCAAAGAGGTAAGATGACATAATTTCTGAAGGAAATCACATTCATCTTTTATGCAAAAAATAAGGCAACGGGCTAATGGGATTAGATTCTCACATATATGACTGTTATGATTTCTTATAAAAATTCATGTGACTTTACCATTTAAATACCTTAATCGTTCCTCTTATTATAGTACTGCTCTTTCTATTCACAAGTTTCCTTGTCTCTGTTAGCCATGTAATTAAGCTAGAAATTCTAATCATAAAATTTTTATTCAATAATATTTTGATATTTTAATTCTCCAGATGTTGTTAAGGTTTTAGAAGACGGAGACTTACAAACTCTCGGGATGTTGGATTATGATAAGAGACTCCAACATTCATTCACTGCTCACCCAAAAGTTGACCCATTCACAGGTAAGCCCAAAATCATGGTCAGTCTCTTTCTATTATTTCTCTCCTTTTCTGCGTTTGGAGTATTAGGCTATACTCATATTGAGCAAGTTTAAATTTGTCTGTAGATGAGATGTTTACCTTTGGTTATGCGCACACACCTCCTTATTGTACTTATAGGGTCATTTCCAAGGATGGTGAAATGCATGACCCAGTACCTATTACAATCCCAGAAGCTGTTATGATGCATGACTTTGCTATCACTGAGAATTATGCCATCTTCATGGACCTGCCTTTGTGCTTCCGTCCAAAGGTAATAAACATCAAATGTTTATTTTATATATTTCATGAATTTAAGAGGATGGACATAAGAACTAGAAACTCCATAACTGCATCATGGTAGATAACTACTTTTACTTCATGGGAATCATGACCTCCTAAGCTTTATTGAAATGTGGCCATCTTATCTATTTTCAGGAAATGGTGAAGGGGCAGTTGATCTTTACATTTGACTCTACGAAAAAGGCTCGTTTTGGAATACTTCCAAGATACGCGAAAAGTGATACTCTAATTAGATGGTTTGAACTCCCTAATTGCTTCATATTCCATAACGGTGATTCCCTTGTCTTTAGAAATCTCTCTGGATTTTCCATGGCTTCTCATTCAAGAAAGTACTCTTCATATGCTTGAAATTCTCTTTGTAGTCACTACAATTATTTCATACTGCCTCCCAAGGAAGCATATTTAATGCTTGATATGCATGGAAGCGAGGAGGGCACAGTACCTACTTGAACTAGTATAAGACAGATCAAGTGAAAACAGGTCTGAATTATATAAAATAATCTTTTCAATGACCTCCTTCCATTGGCTAGCATTTGGTTCCAAACCAAGCTCCTGATACTCTACAGGTAGAATTTTAGAAAGGAAGCCCTTAGTTTAACTTGCATTAGCGTAAAAAAAACATGGTTTAGTCACATCTGATAATAAAGAACTTTAGGGTACCTAATATCTCCGGCAACAATAGTGAAGTACTCAACAGAACCCAACAATCCTACTTAGTCACCCAAGGTAATGGGTCAGGACTTGAGGGTCCCCTTCAAGAACACTAGGGAAACTGCTTCTGCAGTAAGGAAGTTACCTTTGATGAAGGCTAAAAGGTATCTTGAGGATGTTATTGTTCACAAGCAAGCTATGCCCTTCCAAAGGCATTGTGGTGGTGTTGGTCATTCTGCTCAAGCTAAGAATCATCAGTCAAATGGTCAAGGGCAGTGGCCAATGAAATCTACTCTGTTCTTTCTTGACTTGCTTAAGAATGCTGAGAGCAATGCAGATGTTAAAGGACTGGATGTGGATGCTCTATTTGTCTCCCACATTCAGGTAGCAGAGAAGGAAGAACTTACGGAGGTCATGAAAGGATTAATCCTTATATGTCGTCACCCAGTCACATTGAATTGATTTTTTCTGAGAAGAACCAGTTAAAAGGAGGCTAAAACCCAATTGACTACATGGAAACAAAGAAATCTCAGGCATTTTGCAGTGGTGATTCTTCTTATATGGCAACAACAATAGCTTTTTCTTCAATAGCAGAGAGATAGCAAGTGGTATCTTTATAGAGATTTTGGACTCTGATTTGGGATTCTTAATTTTTATATGTTATTTTGAGATTATATTTTCATCGATTTTAAATTGCATCATCCGGATTTTTATCTTATGGAACTTCAATGTTGTGCCCCTTTTTAAAACTCAGTCAGTTTGTCTTGGTTGTGGTTATTCAATGTTGAGATCCTACCATGTGCTATCGAGGAAAAAAAACCCTGAATTTGATAAAAAGAGAAATAAAAAATAATAAAGAACCTTAAGAAAATGAATTAGTATGTACGGTCTGTAGGCATGAATCCTTGATTAACTGGCTTGGACATCAATCTGCAACATTACTGTCGTTACAACTTCGTGAGGGAGTCTTTCACAAGCACCCTTTGACATCATCAGTGACCGAGGTTAAGGTTTTGGTTATTAGTAATATCCTCTATTCTTTCACTTTCTTCATTTTCTTTCTTAAGCTGTCTATTTCTACATTTTTTTCGATGCCATTAAATCACAAGAAGTTCTCATACTTCAGAGGTACTAGTTTCATTTGTAGGATCTTTACATGGTCAGAGTAGAGTTTTTACTGGTGTGGACTTTGAGTTTTGATCAAGGGGAAAATGCTAGTCAAAATTGGAAAATGCTCTGTAATTTGTTCATCTAACAATTTAACCAGGTATAGATTACAGTCAGTCATCTATCTAATTTGTTATTACTTAGAACTATTGTGTTGAAAGCTTAAACCATCTACTAATTGTTCATCTAACAATTTAACTATGTACAGATTGTTAAATCTAAACCAAAACTTGAGATCTAAAACCATATAGCCATGATTAATTCAAAGAGATTAACAATAATCTAAAGAGTGCGGAAGGTTATACCTGAATCCATAGAATAAATCTTGATTTGGGTTTCAATGATCTTCTAACCTTAGGGTTTCTCTAAATCCGAATTTCTCTTACTAGATGGGGGTGTAGAGAATTAGAGAATGTAACCCTAGGTTAGGGACCATAACCCCTTATTTATAGATGTTGTACTTTTGTAATTTAGCCCCTCAATAAATCACAATTACAACCTGGTATCTGCACATATAACCCCATGACTTATTTAAATACCAAATTAACCCAACTTAATTGATCACTTTAGTGGGTTATCCTGAAAGATAGCAATACACATTGATTAATCATATGTGCCCACAAATAGATTTATTAGATTAAATCCAACAATCTCCCACTTGGGCACCATATGATTCCTTAAATTGTGTATAACCTTATGAGCTCAAAAATTGCTATCACTGAAAAGGTATTTCCGAACAATCTCGTCCATTGACTATATCAATATAGGATCAAAGCGGCCTTCGTCACATTTATCGTGACTCGACCCATCAATGGTCACATATACCAATACAATCAAACGACATAGATCAATCATGGATGTGCAGCATGAAAATTACATGCAATGTGATCAGTACATGTCTATTTTCAACTGGTCCTCCTTAGTGAGGTCAAAACCAAACATAATGTAACAGAGTGTCTTAACTGAAAACTTTATTCTGATCAGACAATACAAACAAACATAAAGCACCACAAATACAAACTCCCACTAAAACATAATATCCTCAAATAATACCACACCCATATGAGCAGTATGCTCATGAAAGACCTTAGGTGGCAATCCCTTAGTAAGAGGATCAGCTATCATGGAGTTTGTCCCAATGTGCTCTATGGATATCTGTCCACTCTGTACCCTTTCTTTCACAACCAGGAACTTAATGTCAATATGTTTTGACTTAGTTGAGCTCCTGTTGTTATTGGAATACATTACTGCAGATTTATTGTCACAATATAACCTTAGTGGTCTTTCAACATTTTTCAAAATGCGCAGTCCCGTGACAAAATTTCGTAGCCATATTCCTTGATTGGATGCCTCATAGCAAGCTACAAATTCTGCTGTCATAGTGGAGGAAGCTACTAGTGTTTGTTTGACACTTTTCCATGATATAGCTCCTCCTGCTAACATATAAATGTAGCCCGATGTAGACTTTCTGCTATCTTGACATCCAGCAAAATCAGAATCCGAATACCCAATGACCTCTAGTTTTTCTGATTTTCTGTATGTGAGCATGTAATCTTTTGTTTTTTGAAGATACCTCATAACCCTTTTGACTGCTATCCAATGATTTATACCAGGATTGCTTAAGTATCTGCCTAACATCCCAACAATGTACGCAATATCCGGACGCGTACATACCTGAGCATACATTAGACTTCCTACAGCCGAAGCATAAGGAATCTTCTGCATTTCCTGAATTTCAAGGTTACCTTTAGGGCACTGATTGAGACTAAACTTGTCTCCTTTAGCAACAGGGGTGTCACCTGGTCTGCAATCTTGCATGACAAACCTTTTAAGTACCTTATCGATATAGCTCTTTTGTGATAATCCAAGAATACCCCGAGAGCGATCTCGATGTATCTGGATCCCTAATATAAAAGAGGCGTCCCCAAGATCTTTCATCTCAAAATTCTTTGATAGAAATCTCTTGGTTTCGTGCAACATGCCTATATCATTAGTGGCAAGCAAGATGTCATCGACATACAGAACCAGAAAAATATACTTACTCCCACTGAACTTGTGATATACACAGTCATCAACAATGTTCATCTCAAAACCGAACGAGATAACTATTTGTTGAAACTTATGATACCATTGACGAGGAGCTTGCTTGAGTCCATAGATGGATTTCCTTAATTTGCAGACCATATTCTTTGGGTCTCCCGACACAAAGTTTTCTGGTTGCACCATATAGATCATCTCATCAATGTCTCCATTGAGAAATGCAGTCTTAACATCCATCTGATGTAACTCAAGATCATAATGAGCAACAAGTGCCATGATTATTCTGAAAGAGTCTTTCGATGAAACCGGAGAGAAAGTCTCTGTATAATCAATGCCTTCCTTTTGAGTATAGCCTTTAGCCACAAGACGTGCCTTATACCTCTCCACATTACCATTTGCATCCAGCTTGGTTTTAAAAATCCATTTACAACCAATTGGTTTTGCACCTTCTGGTAATGGGACAAGTTCCCAAACATTATTGTCTTGCATAGACTTGTACTCTTCATTCATGACATCAATCCACTGTTGAGAGTTAGAATTTTTCATGACCTGAGAGAAGTTGATTGGATCATCTTCCAACATTCCACTACTTTCCTCATGTTCTTGGAGAAATACAATATAATCATCCAGAATAGCATTTCTCCTTTCTCTCGTGGATCTCCTTAATGGCACTGGTTCTTGAGGTTGTTGAGTTTGTTCTTCTGAAACAGGGAGTTGTTCAACATTATCATCTTGAGGTTCCGGATTTACTTCTTGAGCAACAACAGGTCTAGGAACCTGAATATTGTCAAAAGTAACTGTATGGATTGGATCTGAAGTCAATTCCTCCTCAAAACTAATGTCTCTAACCTTATTTCTCCCACCAAATTTAACATCCTCAAAGAATGTTGCTGTTCCCGTCTCAAAAATATTCTTTATAGTGGGATCATAAAACTTATAGCCCCTAGAGCGTTCAGAGTATCCAATAAAATAGCTGCTAACTGTTTTGGAGTTCAATTTCTTTTCATTTGACCTATAAGGCCTTGTCTCAGCTGGACATCCCCAAATATGTAAATGCTTTAAACTGGGCTTTCGACCAGTCCAAAGCTCATAAGGTATTTTAACAACTGCTTTACTTGGTACTCTATTCAGAATGTAAGCTGCTGTCTTAAGTGCTTGTCCCCAGAGTGACTCTGGTAAAGAAGAATGAGCAATCATACTTCTTACCATATCCTTAAGAGTCTTATTTCGTCTTTCAGCTACACCATTCATGCTAGGTGAACCCGGCATGGTGTACTGTGGGACGATACCGCATTCCTCTAGGTATCTAGCAAATGGTCCTAGACGTTGTTCACCTGAACCATCATATCTACCGTAGTACTCACCACCACGATCAGATCTAACGGTTTTAATTCTTCTGTTGAGTTGATTCTCAACTTCAGCTTTATAGGCTTTGAACATGTCCAGAGACTCAGATTTTTTATGAATAAGATATAGGTACCCATAACGTGAGTAATCGTCTATGAATGATATAAAATATTGTTGACCATTCCAGGATTCCGTAAGGAATGTCCCACAAATATCCGTATGTATCAATTCTAAGACATCCGAAGATCTGTTGGTACCTAATCTTTTCACTTTGATCTGTTTTCCCTTGATACATTAAACACATACGTCAAAGTCCGAAAAATCAAGGGAATCCAAAATGCCATCAGACACAAGACACTCAACTCTACCTTTTGAGATATGACCCAAGCGCTTATGTCATAATGACGCTGAATTTTCCTTATTTAATTTACGTTTAGTACCACGTGATTCCACATGCAAAGATTCATTATAAGAAGCAATTGTATCAAGCAAATATATGTTGTCATAAATACTCAAATAACCGGTTCCCACAATATTTGAATTAAAAGATAAACTGAATTGATTGTTTCCAAATGAACAAGAATAACCTGATTTGTCCAATACAGAAACTGAAATCAAATTCCGTCTAAAAGACGGTACTACAAAAGTATCTTTTAAATCCAAATAATAACCAGTTCCTAACAACAACCTAAAGTGCCCAATTGCTTCCACATCTACCGATTGTCCGTCGCCCACAAAGATGTGTCTTTCAACATCACTTGGCTTTCGGTAGCTCAGGCAACCCTGCATAGAAACACTTATGTGAGTAGTAGCACCAGAGTCTAACCACCAAGTGTTTCTAGGTACTGAAGCTAAATTAACCTCAGAACAGACCAAAGCAAGGAACGTACCCTTATTATCACGCCAGGCGTGATATTTTGTACAGTCCTTTACATGTCCAGGCTTCTTACAGAAGAAACAACCCTGATTATCCTTATGTTGTTTCTTCTCAACTGGACCCTTAACAACTTACTTATCATTCTTTCAGCTTCCTTATCATTCTTTCTTTTCTTGCCCTTATCCTTAGAGGCATATGCCAAATGAGCACTTTCTGTCTTATCTTGCTTCAACCTGTCTTCTTCTTGCACACAGTATGAAATGAGCTCATTTAGAGTCCATTTCTCTTTTTGACAGTTATAACTGACCTTAAACTGATTAAACTGTGCAGGAAGAGACAACAGAACCAGATGCACTAATAACTCATCACAAAGATTTAAGTGCCTTAAGTTTTGAAGTAATATGAGACATTTTCATAATGTACTCCCTGATGTTTCCCTTGCCCTTATACTTCATCGAAATCAAGCGAGCTAAAAGCGTGCTTGTTTCTATCTTATTGTTTTTAGCAAAATGCTTCTCAAGTTCGGCAAGTAAATCTTTAGCCTTAGTAATCCCTTCGGATTCTATGCCCCTGAAGGCTTCCGGAACGCCGCGCTTAATGATCATAACACTCATGCGATTTGAACGCTCCCACTTCTCATGCTCCTTCTTTGCATCAGGAGTGCTATCCGCATTGAGAGGTTGGGGTTGTTCAGTTCTTAATGCATAGTCAAGATCCATGCAGCCAAGAACAATTAATATGTTCTCTTTCCAAACCTTGAAGTTTGTCCCATTTAGCATGGGAATTGAGTTGATGTTAGCAGAAATTGTTGCAGCAGATGCATTAGCTGAAATAAAACAAAAGAATGCTCACATCAATAACCATAATCAATAAAATTCAAATAATGACAATCCCCATCCAAGATACCGGCACAACATTAATATCAAGTCTTTGGACAGTAATATTAACTTGTAAGTGATACCTTGTTGCAATGATCAAACATTGACAATAACTCATGTCAAATAATGAAACTATCTTTGGATCGATTCATTATTCACATGTAAACCTTATAATTGTCACACGCTTATCATCGCAGATGTGTATACAGTCTAAATAAATATTAACCTTCCTTTGGGCCGATTAAATATTTACACGAAAGCATACACACAAACATCTCACATTCCTCATGAACAATCTACACAAGAGAGGTTACTTTGGCAACTTCTTGTTTCAATTAATCAATTAGAGTGAGGGACAACCTTAATTCCTTAGTGTCATAATATTTGAATTAAATAATTGATTAAAAACCAAATTAGATTTAAATTAAAAGGTTTTAATTTAAATCAACTGAATTTCCAAAAAACTTAATTGGGGTCTCACAGCTTAATTAGGGCCCATAACTTAATTAAGTATACCAAAGTGCACCCATGAAAAGCTGAGCCTTAACCATAGTGAACACGAAGTTTGCTTAACTTCGAACGCGAGGTTCGACTGTATTGAGTACGAGACTCACTTAAGCACGAACGCGAGGTTCGTCTGAGAACGAACGCGAGGTTCGTTTGAAAAATGAACGCGAGGTTCAACTTGAGAACGAACGCGAGGTTCGTTAAAAAAAATGAACGCGAGGTTCGACTGAAGCACGAACGCGAGGTTCGACTTAGAACTGAACGCGAGGTTCACCTTAGAACTGAGCGCGAGGCTCACATTAGAACGAACGCGAAGTTCGTTGAGCGCGAGGCTCACTTGAGAACGAACGCGAAGTTCGGTTAATATTGAACGAACGCGAGGTTCGTTTGAAGCTTACCGCTTCGCCAAAATTTGAAGCTTAATGTTCGCCACGTTTTCACGCACGAACCCTTAGGGTTTCAAACTGAAACCGCCGCCATTAAATCAAAAAACAGATCTAGAATCAAAAAATGAGTTTTCTTGATCCAGATCTAAGAAAAAACCGCCGAAAAATCCAAAAAAATTCCAAAAAGGTACTGTTCACCAGCGATTTTTTCAGTTACTGTTCATCCGGGAAAAAAACCTTACTGTTCATCCGAAAATTTTCGTTACTGTTCATCCGAACAAAAAATTTAATGTTCATCCGAAAAACAAAACTGAATCTTTAACCAGAGATTTAAGATCAAAAAACCCAATAAAACTTAAATCCCTAAGAATTAATCATCTTTAACCAGAGATTTAAGATCAAAAAACCCAATAAAACTTAAATCCCTAAGAATTAATCAAGGTGGTTCTGATACCACTTGTTAGAAGATCAAAAAACCCAATAAAACTTAAATCCCTAAGAATTAATCAAGGTGGTTCTGATACCACTTGTTAAATCTAAACTCAAACTTGAGATCTAAAACCATATAGCCATGATTAATTCAAAGAGATTAACAATAATCTAAAGAGTGTGGAAGGTTATACCTGAATCCATAGAAGAAATCTTGATTTGGGTTTCAATGATCTTCTAACCTTAGGGTTTCTCTAAATCCGAATTTCTCTTTCTAGATGGGGGTGTAGAGAATTAGAGAATGTAACCCTAGGTTAGGGACCATAGCCCCTTATTTATAGATGTTGTACTTTTATAATTTAGCCCCTCAATAAATCACAATTACAACCTGGTATCTGTACATATAACCCCATGATTATATTTAAATACCCATTAACCCAACTTAATTGATCACTTTAGTGGGTTATCCTGAAAGATAGCAATACACATTGATTAATCATATGTGCCCACAAATAGATTTATTAGATTAAATCCAACACAGATCACCGCCAATCATCTATCTAATCTACTTCTTATTAACTAAAAGAGAACACTCAAAAAGCTCCTATGAACAGTAAATCTGATCTGGACCAATCCAATTATTCATAACAAAATTATTTTTAAAATCCATCTTTATAAAAAAAACTATAATTCATCACCCACTTCTCATAACCCCACTTCTCATAACCCCACTTCTCATAACCGTGAACAACCGCCTCCACTACTGTAACTCCCACATCTATCCAATTACTATTATCCCCCGATGTAACATCTTAACCCTCCTCTCACCGCTCCCGAACAATTGTTCGCATCAGCAACGGTTTAATCGCCACCCTCAACATCATCACCCTCCTCCTCTCAATTCCGATCGTCGGCAGCGGAATCTGTCTCTCTTCCAAGTCCTCTGCCTCCATCTGCGAGAAATTCCTCTCCAATCCTCTCATCGCTTTTGGTGCCCTTCTCTTTTTAATATCCCTCGCTGGCCTCCTCGGTTCTTGCTGCAGGTTGTTTAAAAATCCCACCTTTGATTTATTTTTTGGTTGTTAGGATGTAGAGAAACTGGGTTTTGTTTATTTTCCTCTCATTGTTGGAAAAACTCTGCTTTTGGGCTATTTATGCGACACGTGTTTTTATACGGGAACTGGTTTTTTTAATCCCATTGTAAATCTTCAAGTTGAGTTTTGTCCTTTGTAAAATTGAATATATTTTGTTAATTTCCTGATGTAGATTGTCTTAAAATTTATAATTTTGATATATTTGTAGTATTTCCATAAATTTAGTTGGGTTTTATTTGTTTTCCTTACATTACTGCATATAAGTCTTTCCTTTTACATTATTTTAAAGTAAAAATTTGGTATATTTTGATACATGGTTTGTTGTTTATTGTGGGTTATCTTTTTGTTTGAATGTAATTTCGATTTGAGTGTTGGGTTTTTCTTTTTAAAGTTTGAGTCTTTTTTTAATCCTTTATGATAAAGCCTCTGCTTTCGTATGATTTTTTGTGAAACTTTGGTAGCTTTTGAGACCTGGGTCTCTTGTGTATGCTTATGTCGATTCGGGTAGTGGGTTTTGACTGCAGTTTTTCAATCTGCTATTTTTTTTTAAAAATATTTCACCTGAAGTGCGTTCTGGTAGTTTTTGAGACATGGGTTTATTATGCTCATAATTTGAATCGTGAACTGCATTCTCTTTTATCTGACTGTAATTTTCTCCTGAAGACTGCATTCTCAAACTGAGGTTGAATAATGAGTTTCTGAACTACATTCTCTTTTACTAAAACTACAACAAAATAGTGAGTAAGAGAAGGGAGGATTTCTCTTCTTCTACGTTGCGAACTCAAACTGAGGTTGAACAATGGTTTAGAAAGAGAAATAATAGGAATGATCTAATCTAAACACTAAGGACAAAACTACCCATTTTGTTTTTCTGCCTGTTTTCGAATTTTCTACTATTTTTAAATTATAAAAATGCTAATTTCGGAGTACCGAAGCAATCCTCTTATTATTATTATTGTTGTTGTTGTTGTTGTTGTTGTTGTTGTTTGATTTCATCTTTTTTGGTTTTTTTTTGGATAGTAGGTAAAACTAACTAATTTTCCGATTAAATTGGCTTAGTTGCACTTAAATACCCTATAGTTTCACCTACTGGATATATATGTGCAAATTTGGTTAAACTGTAGGGTATTTATGTGCAACTAAGCCGCTTGAATTTGAAAACATATTTAAATAACTTCTTGGAATTATAATGAAACATGTGAAAAAGATAAATGAAACTATCTTTGAAGTATCATCTTGATAAGCAGCTGAGGAAATAAGGATAATTACCACAATGTGTTTTAATCTAGATGTGATAATAATACATTTGGGTTAGAGAGAGCACCACCATTGCCCAATTTAATTCAGTCTATCTTTTTTTTGTTAGTATATAATGTTTTGATTCCAAAACTTTTTATTTCCTTAAGTATCCTTTTTTTTGTTAGTAACATGTTTATTTCCTTACTAAAACTTTATTTTGGTAATATGTTCCATATTTGCATAAAATCTTTTAGAAACCGTGCTTTGCACGGGTCTAAATACTAGTTTGTTATAACTTCAGAACTATTGTGTTGAACGTTTAAACCATCTACTAATTGGTTTGGTGTTTCCAATTAAATTTTTTTCGAACAGTTCTGTCTCCTCTTTTATTACACTTTCCTAGACATCATGATTGAGCCTCTATTTGACGTAAGTATCTAGGATCATTGATGATTTAAAAGTTCAAATATCTTGTTATCCACTAATTGACTTAGATCATCTTAACAATAGGTTGGTATTAACCTTAGTTCTTACCTTGGGTTGTTTTCTTTTCCGTGTTTTCATTTTGGAACCTTGTACAATTTCTAACAACCTAAACAGAGGAGTGGAAAACATTGCATGCGTGATATGTCCTCTGACTCCCACCCAAAAACCTCCCACCTTAAAAAAAAAGAAAAAGGAAAAAAAACACACCATGACCACCACCACCACTACTGTCTAGCTTTCTAGTCAGGAGATCTTCAAGTTGTCAATGAGATCTTCTATTTGTAATATGATGTTATGCATGTCTATCTGTGAGTGCAAATAATTTCCCTATCTTTACACCCACAGGCATTTTGCATCCAGTGAATCAGTGTACCTTCATAGAAAGTAAAATGGAGAGTGGAAACGTCACTTTTGAAATCTTAAGGAGTTTTTCTACGAATCTTGAAACTTAGGAGATTCCCATAATTGACCCTTTTACTTGATCATGAAAATTGAAGAAAGTATTTAAGTATTTTTATTCCATGAAGAGTGTACTCTCTAGGGAGTAGCCTTTCTGATGCTTCTCCGTTTCCCCTTATCAGCTAATGCTTGGGAGGAGGGTGATGAAGTTGTATTAATCACGTGTCGCCTTCAGAATCCAGATCTGGATATGGTCAATGGAGCTGTCAAAGAGAAGCTTGAAAATTTCACTAATGAGCTGTATGTGCTTCCAAATCGTTAATGTTTTTCAGATAATATATCTTCTCCATTTTAACTTGTCCTTTTCTGTTTAGATATGAAATGAGGTTCAATATGAAATCGGGGGCTGCTTCCCAGAAGCAACTATCAGTATCTGCAGTAGATTTTCCTCGAATCAATGAGAGTTACACTAGCAGGTATTCATGGAAGTTAACATTTTAGTTATAGTCAACAGACATAAACGCCATCTCCAGAACACCTCAAAAAGTTTTTTTTTGAAAAAAAAGGAAGGGAAAAATGGTAGCACATGAAAATCATGCTACCCGTCTGTCTTTATGGAATTTGATTCCTATTTCTGTCAGTATGCATTATATAGGTCTAGAAAATTGCAGTTAAGTATTTATTTTCCTTACAAGACACAGTTAATTTGATCTTTCATTTTAAAGAATTCTAGGCGTGTAAAATAATTTCAAGCGCTCAAAGTGAGCTCAAATTCCTTCTTCTTGGGGTCATTTTCTTTAGCGGGAGTTAAACTATCAAATAAATACATCATTTTTCTCTCAAAAGTCTAATTCAAATCGCCAAAAAGGTACACAAAGATTTACTTAAATTGTGTACAAAGGTCAATACTTATTAACTGTGCTTACGCAAAAATCTTTTCAAACAGGGGTTTTAGGGTTAAATAGACTCTTTTTTCCATAGATGGGAAATTCTCTGTATTTCTTCTTTGAAGATTTAACTCATATCACATTTTACATAATATTTGCCTTTCTTTTGACATAAACACTATTTTAGTATGAGTACTTATACTATTTCAGTGTGGATTGGTAAAGTACCAAGAGCTTTTAAACTCTTAATGCCTGAGAGTTGGCCATAATTTTATTTGCATGCTATAAATTGAATTTCTGTGTCTCTGCTAATTTCGGGATCTATCTATAATCTTAAAATTTTCCCTATATATTATTTGTCATGTTAAAGTGTTGTAATTGCTAAATGATTCTCAAATAACCTCGATGAAGAGGGAGTTTCCGTATTAAGCAATTACAGGAATTTTCCCTCGCAATTAATGAAGTCTTTAACTTGCAAATGGTTTGAACTGCCTGTCATAATTCCACTTATTTCTTCTTGTAATGAACCAGAAGTGACTGGATATACAAAAATTTCATCCCTTCTATAAGTTTCACTCTATCTTGTATTATCATTAAGTGTATGAGATGGACCACGTGAAGCCAATATGTATGATTTTCTTATTGCTTGTATTGCTGATTGAATACCAGAAATTTTTTAATATTGGATAACATACCATACCACAATTTCTTTAGATTAATATGTGGTTCATTTATGGCACCTAAGAGTCTAGTTGTGTACTTATATTATCATGTTGGATTTCAGGAAACAACAATATGTGTATGGTACTATACTAGATAGCATCGCAAAGGTAAAGGGTATTATAAAGTTTGATCTGCATGCCGAACCAGAGGGTGGTAAAAAGGAGCTCGAAGTTGGAGGAAATGTGCAAGGTATCTTTGACCTGGGACCTGGAAGATATGGTTCAGAGGCGATATTTGTGCCTCGCAAACCTGGCATCACGTCAGAAGAGGATGATGGATACTTGATATTCTTCGTGCACGATGAGAACACAGGGTACTCTCTCTCGCTACCCCCTCCCCCCAAAAAGAAGAAGAAGAAAGAATAAATAAAATAATAAAAATTATAATAAACCAGTAAGTGCTTTGTACACAAGTAAAACAGGAAGTACAGCAAAAGGGGAGAGCAGGGTTGCTAGGTACAAGGGAGACTAAAGTTTGCCTGCTTCTGGTAACAAAATGGCAAGATGAAATAACATAATAAGTGTATAGAAGGTAATACATATTTACTTAAAATGTTATATTGCTTTATCTAATTTTAAGGGTGGGCACTATATGTCTTGGGGGAATGCATTCTTATTAATTTTATTGATATCCTCTTGCGACGATCATTTTTAATATTAAATTAATAGCAACAAGAGTGAGGAATATGCGTTGTTGGCTCATCACTCATCTTTCTTTGTTTGTATATGAATGCAGGAAATCTGAAGTCAATGTAATCGATGCGAAAACAATGTCAGCGGAACCTGTAGCAGTTGTGGAACTTCCAGCTAGAGTTCCTTATGGATTCCATGCCTTCTTCGTAAATGAGGTCAGAAGATCACAGTTCTACACAAATAAAAGAAGATAACTATAATTTTATTGCCATAAGATATCAAAGTGTCATCATATTTCCATAACTTCCATCAAAGTTGATTCATTTTCTTGCATATTTCACAGGAGCAACTCCAGCACCAGCAGGCAGAGGCGTGACTGATCGCGCGAGAACGAATCTAGATGATGAAATGATACGAGGCAGAACCCTGTAACTGAAGTTACCTGAAACTCTTTACTCGTGTTTAATCACATTGATAGATACAGTATGTATGCGACTAGTGCCAATAAGAATAGTTGGGACTGTGTCGGTTACAATTTGTGTTGCGCGTGAAACTCTTTATTCTTGTCAATAGAAAATCTTGATACGCTTTGTATTATGATGCTGCTTGGGCTTTGGATTAGCCGAGTGTGGGTCTTAAGATTATCGCTCTTAAGAAAGGAAAAGCTACTAAAAATTTCTCTGTTTAGATTTACCTAGTTCATTATTGCATCTCCAATAGAATTAAAAGGTTGATGTTTTGAATCTTCTTGTGTATGAATGCGAAGTGAATCTCCTCAGGGACCCAAATACATTACCCGCTCGCATGCAGACGAACTCATAGAGGGGTGAAAACTCCTATCAACTTAAGTGGATAGGAAATAGTGATCCACCAAACTTTTTATCCATGGATCTTGCCTAGGGATCCTTGCATGATATGAAGAGACTTTTTATATTAATAAATGAATGGCTAAAAAGTTTGGTGGATCACTATTTCTTATCCACTTAAGTTGATAGGAGTCTTGCTCCTCATAGAGGATGTATTATTCTAGTTTATATTATAAATCTGATTGTAGTGTTATTCTATATAAACTGAGGTGATTTAAGATTGTGGTTTTTTTCCTTCTTTTCTTTCTTTCATTTTTTTATTGAGATGATTTAATCGTTGTAGTGTTATTCTATACAACATGAGTTGATTCATCAGCAAATGAAACGCATCTCATATTCTATTTATTTTTTTGATGTATTAAAATATTATATTTCATGACATTAAATATGTATCAAAAGAGTATCAATCATGCATGCAAGGATATATTAAAACTCAACGGTTCAAGAGTTGACATTTATCAAGGGATACTCTCCCCCTTGGACATACGGTAAGGGGGTGTTTGGTTCAATAGTGGGCAATAATAGGATTAGGAATCCCGTATTTTTTTATGGATTCCTATCTAATCCATAAAAAAATTTAAGACAATTTTATGTTGTCATGGTATCTTTTTTTTTTATTTCTATGTTTGTTTCATAACATGAAAAATAGAATCCAACTTTATAGAAACCCTCCAGTTCATTTTCATTAGTTTGGTTTGGAATGAGAATAGGATTTGGTCTCATAAAATATAGGGTTTGTGAAGAAACAGAATCCGAAAAAAAAGAGGGAGAATAGTACAAATGTGTCAGCTTTCTGCCTCAAATCCGCCCAAATTATTAGGTTTCTATAAAATCAGGATATTTTTTCAACTATATAGATTCCTAAATCTATAAATTTTTGGGGAACCAAACTCAAGAATAAGATTCATAAAGAATCCTTTATTACAATTTTGACATTGTCAGACCTAAATCCTATTTCTTTTCCATAAAAATGGTGAAACAAACAGCCCCTAATTCTTTAGGGACAAAGATTACTTTCTTTAGTATCGTGTATGAACGGTTAAGATTAAGCAATAGAAGTCAACCTCCATCCAAATACTCATCGATGAAATCAAAACCGTTCATAAGCCACTCAACGGCTATGATTTCTATATGAGCGGCACGAAAGGACGGTGACGCTTCGACAACAACGATGTCCGACACTGGGCTTTCTCCGTCGGGGAAGGGCCGCGATTGTGATCCGCCCCACCCAAAAAAAAACAAAGGAATGGGCCCCCACTATTCGTCCGTCTTCACCTTGTCTCCTCCCCGATGCGTGGACTTCTGCGCACTGCCAGCTGTCAGTTTCTGGGTCCCAGAGCTCAGTGACCGAGAATGGGAGGGCCGCTCTGAATATTACTCCTTTGACTATCAGCCAACGGTTAAGGATCAGGTACGGATCAAAATGAACGGCCCATGTCAGCCCACTGGATTCCTGACCATTTGACGGAGATCCCCACGCCTCACTGGCGGAAATCTCCCTCACCTTCGAATTCATCGAAATTCTCCCCCCTACTCCTCTTGTTCTTCTTCTTCTACTTCTAAATGCTGTCCTGACTCAAAAACTCAAAAAAAAAAAAAAAACCCTAGCTCTCTGTCGACCCCATCAATTGCGTCCTCCGCCCTCACCTGCAACCTCGCGCTTCCCCTCTCTCTCCCGTCGCAACCCCCGCTTCCCAAATCCACTGCCTCGGCGTCCCTCAGTTCCAGCTCCATTTCTAACCCTAACCCTAATTCTCATCTCAGATCCTCACGCCTCTCCCCGTCCCCTCTACGCCTTTTCCAAACGACAGTCCCTCTCACTCCACCGCCTCTCTTCGGTCAAAGCCTCCGCCTCCTCCGCCACACCCCGCCGCCGCCTCCCGCTCTCAGCCGCCCTGCAAGGCGCCGCCTTGAAACCCTCGCCGCCTCGATCCTCACCGGCGTCATCTCTTGGTTCGTCCCCGTCGCCGCCGCGTCACAGAAGCGCGTGGCAGCTGCTCGCCATTTTCTTGGCCACCATCGTCGCATCATCACTCAGCCGTTGCCCCTCGGCGCTGTTGCCCTGATGGGCCTTGGCGCCTCTGTGCTCACCAAAACCCTAACTTTTGCTGCTGCGTTCTCGGCGTTTGCCGATCCCATCCCCTGGCTCATCGCGCTTGCCTTCTTCTTCGCGCGAGGATTCATCAAGACTGGGCTGGGTAATCGTGTTGCTTATCAGTTCGTCTCCCTGTTTGGCTCGTCGACCCTCGGCCTTGGCTACAGTTTGGTCTTCTCTGAAGCACTTTTAGCTCCGGCGATCCCCTCGGTCTCGGCCCGGGCTGGTGGGATCTTTCTCCCGCTCGTCAAGTCCCTCTGCGTTGCCTGCGGAAGCAATGTCGGTGATGGGACTGAGCACAAGCTCGGATCTTGGTTGATGCTTACTTGTTTCCAAACATCGGTGATTTC
>NC_033801.1:20057767-20080128 GCF_001876935.1 Asparagus officinalis
AACCCTCTGAGTGCGAATTTGACGCTAAATACGATTAAGCAGACAATCGGGTGGACGGATTGGGCGGTGGCGGCTATCGTGCCCGGAATTGTTTCACTGATTGTGGTGCCAGCGTTGTTGTATGTGATTTACCCGCCGACTGTGAAGAGCAGCCCTGATGCGCCAAAGCTGGCGAAGGAAAAGTTGCAGAAGATGGGGCCGATGACCAAGAATGAGATCATTATGTCTGGGACACTGCTGTTGACGGTAATTGATTCTTGCTCCTCTGTCACTATGAAGTGCTTTCATTTATATATCATCATTTCATTGAAACGTGGGTATTTTTGTAGTACTTGCTATCTTTATATCTCTGCGTCAACTTATTAGTTTAAGTGTCCAGTATTTCAAGCATCCATTATAAGACTTTTGTTGGACTATTAGAAAAAATTGCATTTGAATTGTACATAAACAACTGCCTTATTTTATCGTTTTAGGATGAAGCGCATCTCTTGATCTAGTCTTAGAAACTTTAACTTGTTTCCACAAGAACATAGACTCAATTTCTTACACTAGTTAATATGATAACATGAGAAATCTACCATCTATGATGAAGTGCTTATACTAACTATACAATTTTGTACTGTTTAGTTGAGGATTAGAAGGTTATGTTGGGGAAGAGATTGAGCCCAATTGGGAATTTATGAACATTGAACAGAGATTGATAATCCCATAAAAACCAAAAGCTTAAACTATTAGGTATAACCAACTTTCTATTCTTACTTTCTTAACTTCCCCAAAGTGAGATTATAGTTACGCATGAAATTCCCGACAATCTCCCTCTTCATATGTGAGAATTGCTCAATCATCCATATGAACCATGAGCCTACCATTGACGTTGTCATATCTCTACTAGCATCAACACCCGTAGGATATCCCGCTACCTATTAACTGAACCAGTCAATTATCACTCATACAAACGATCTCAAGCACTATCTATCATGGTGAGTTAATTCAACTTACTAGTTTAAGCGTTCAATATATCAAGCATCCATTATAGGACTTTTGTCAGAAGATTAAAAAAATTGCATTTGAATTGTATATAAACATGAAACAACTTAATTTTTTCTAAGGTTACAGAAAGCGCTAGGCGGCCTAGGCGTTAGACCCGACGCTTAGAGCCTAGGCATCTAGCCGGAAGCCTAGGCGTTTTCCTATTTTTTAGTTTTTAATTATAATCACTGGTAGTAAATGCCAATGTTATAGAAAGCTTAGGTGCTGGATTGACACTTAGGTAAATTTCTTGAGTTGTGGTAGAGGATGTTTTGTCCAAGGTCGAGAGAGGTAGATGAGGTGTTCATAGTTGGAGTTGAAGAAAGTTGGAGGATGTGGAGGCTGCAATGGAAGAAATCATGATCAATGCCTAAAGAGTGCAATCCATGTAGACATACCACGCTCTCCTAGGCGCTCCCAAAATATAGGTGGGCAACCTAGGTACCACCTAGGCGGCTAGATAGGCGGCCAAGCTACCGCGTAGGTTTAGGCGTACGCCTAGGTGACCTAGGTGGAGGATTTTTAAAACATTGATTTTTTTTCTAATATTGACTCAACTTCTTACGCTAGTTAACATGATAATATGAGAAGTCTACTATCCATGACAAAATGCTCAAGTTACCAGCTATACAATTTTGTATTGTTTAATTGATGATTAGAAGGTTATGGCAGGGGATATATTGAGTCCAATTGGGAATTTGTGGACATTGTATAGATATTGATTATCCAATTAAACTAAAATCTTAAATTATTAGGTATAATCTAACCTTCTATTTAACCTTACTTTCCTAACTTTTCAAAGTGCGACTATAGTTACACATGAAATTCCTGACAATCTCCCTCTTCATTTGTGAGATTGCTCAATCATCCATGTGAACCATAAGCCTTCCACTGATGCTATCATATCGCAACCAACATCAACACTTGCAGGATCTTCCACTACATGTGAACTGAACCAGTCAATTATCACTCATACGGACATTCTCAAGCACCATCTATCATTGTGAGTTAATCTAACCTTTGGTGTAATCCACTTACCATGCAACAAAGTGATTATTCACCTCCTTAGTCCCCATGTAGGCTAACTAGATCTTAGTCCATCTGACTTGGCTACACTAAAAAACAACATGGAATGCTAACCATCCTAGAATCTTTCACCATTTGGGAACTAGTAGAATAACCTGATCTCGGTCATTCTTTCACCTTCGAGGTTCACCTTGAACTCATTCTTTATTGGGCCACAACTTACGCTCTGATACCATTTGTGAGGTGGGAGGGGGAGATTGAGCTAGATCGGAGTTATTATGCCTTAAATAGAGGTTGAAACTGGATTACTCAGATACGTCATCTGGGCTCCTGTATCCATGGCTGACAGTTTCTGTATCCGTGTCCATGTAACACTCCTTGGACACTAGTTGTTGGTGAACTGATTGGACCAATGATGTCCATTCCTTTGGTCTCGCACAACCATGAGGAGACAGTTGGATAAACTAGCTCTGGAGTTTGGTGTATGAAATCTGTGGATTAACACGCTTTACATTGTTTGGCATAAGCTATAAATTCAGGTAACATCATCAGCTAGTAATAGCGAAGGTAATAGAGTCTGTCTCGAAGCTTTAGCTTTGGACTAGCTTCACGAGCTCTACAAGTGTCATCATGGGTTTCAAGCAAAGCGAGTATAGCTAGTTCTGGAGCAGCCGATTCAGAATCCATTTGACTGATCAATTTGAGTGCTCATGATTATCAGTCTCAAGTCTCAACTATCGGTAGAAGAACACCATCGATTGTTGCTTAGTGGATGGTTCTAGCCTTTGTTCGGGTGTTGGTGATTCTACCCCTCAGATGGTTCCAACCACTAGTTCTCGCATTTTGATGCATGTCCATGATTCTACCCCTAGTTCTTAGGTTTCAGGGGTGTTTACAATTCTACCCTTAATTTCAACGTTTTGCTTGTTCAAGAGCTATTAGAGCATCTCCTATATAATGCTCAGAGTATCCTGCCAATTTTGGATGGTTTGCTTCCGGCATTCCAACTGTTAGAGCAACTCATCTATATCGATTATGCCGGTCTGATTACTACTCTCCAGCCTTGCTATCATTACCGGTCGCATCATCACTGGTCGCATCATCACCGTTACTAGCCATGTAGGTTTTAGCGTTCTTGAACGACTGGAACTCTTCGTGCGGGAGGCATATGCCGACTCCCTTACTCCTCCCCCCTCTCATCATCTGATGAGAAGATGTCTGGAGGAGAATGCATTTTGTCGTAGATAAAGTAGATGGCAGTCTTAGTGATATTTGGTCTGAGTTCTCCAGTGTGAAGGTTAGCATCAGAGCTGCAATAGGGAGGGTCGACCGACAATTGGGATCGTCTACCTTGTCTATGCCTACGCCTTAAGGTTGGTGGTGTTTCCCCTTGTGGACTTGTTTTCACGACTCATCATATTGATAGAAGAAAACATAAGTTCATCATCCTTAGCGGACTTTCTCTTGCTGGACTGCCTTTTCTTTTGGGGAGGCGGAGTCATCCCCCAGTTAACTGGCTAAAGACCGAAATTCTTGATAGCTGCATGTTGGAATAACAACACGAACTGTCAGGGTACTCCTTGCATGATGGTAGGAAGTGCATCAGTGTGAGTGGCCAACTGTTATAATATGATAGTGGCAGTGATTGGGTGCAGTCAGAATCATGTAAATAGTATTAGCAGTGCTGCTGAAATGTGCTGGAAGTTTGGCGTTCAGATAGCCCCTCATATCAATGATGGGATTTGGCTCTACAATCCCCTATGAAATTGTTGGTTTTGTTCTCTTCATCCTTAACATTGTGTCGGTGATAACCTTGCGCAGGATGGGGAGTTAGCTTGTTGCGCGCAACTAACTTAGCCTTAGAGCAGGCTATCTTCTTGTTCAGTGCGAGGTTACCGTGCACCACTCATCGGCATTACCTCCCTACGGAGTTGCTTCTTCTGATATTTTGGGGACTATGTTTGAGGCCACATGTTTTGAGAGTGATATGGCCCTCTTGTATGTCACATATTTGGGGGGAATTAGAACTAACTCATGTGGGCTCCGAGGAATCTACTGGTCATGTTGAATGATCGTTTCACCCCTGTTGAGCTGATGTAGCACTGAGTTGATCATATGTGAAGGTTTGCATTTTTGACTGCCCACATTCAGTTAATAAGAAATTCATTAAGCTTAAGCTCCTTCCTTTTCTTTCTCACCATTCATTATAGCAGTCTTCTTACAAAATTTTCTTTGTTCTATGGGCCAAATGGTGTTTGTATTTTGTACTTTCAATATACATGGTTTGTTTTTGCTGGAGCATAGGCTCCATCTAATTATATATTTGAAGGGAAAAAACTAGCTTTGCTTAGAAGACTTTGTTCCCAGCTGTGATTTACTATATTTCATACATATTTGTATACTACTGCTGCTTACTAGTTAAGGATGATACTGTCCATCCTTAAGCAAGAAAGCTAGCTATTGAATCTCTTATATCTCTATATACAGGTGCAAATGGGTATAGGCAGTGAAAAGCATAACTCTATTTGAAAAAGCAGGTGTAATTATTAATATTTTGCTTACACAACCATGATAACTCTTGTTTGACACAGGTTGGCCTTTGGATATTTGGAGGAAAACTGGGTATTGATGCAGTGACAGCTGCAATTCTTGGATTATCCGTTCTTCTTATAACAGGGGTTGTGACATGGAAGGAGTGTTTAGCTGAATCAGTGGCTTGGGACACCCTTACCTGGTTTGCTGCTCTTATAGCAATGGCTGGATACCTTAACAAATATGGATTGATCTCTTGGTTTAGCCAGACTGTAGTTAAGGTACGAGTTCTTTTTCCATATTTTAATATTCTTGAAGTTTCTTCTTGCATGTAATACTTTTTTCTTGTATGATTGAAGAAAGCACCAAGTTTAGCATATTAGGATCTTAATTCTTGTTGCTTGTTATTGCCTGTAAGGTTGTTAGCTAGCACCGTGGCTTCTTACTTGATTCTCAAATGGTAGAATGGCCTCTTAACTAGCAAAATGGTTTCCCAATTATTTTTAAAATATAGTATTAATTTTAGTTTCCCAATTATTTTTAAAATATAGTATTAATTTTAGTTTGTCTCTAGTGCCTTATTGTTCTACGTCATTTGGAGCTACCATCCCTTTTACATTTCTCTTAATTGCTGATAACGTCTATATTGCTGCTTCTGAACTTTTAATTTTTTTACTTAGTTTCCGTCTCACATTTCTAAAACAAAATTTTCTTTTCTTTTAACTCGTTACTCTTCAGAAATTTTTTGCATACTATTCAGTTTCTGTTGGTTTAACTTTGTTTACATGTACGGTTTATCTCTTCTCTAAATCTAACTTATATGTTACTTTCTTACCTTAGTCATATAAGCTGTCTACACTAGTTGTTATATTGTCCATATCAATTTCTTATATTTTTTAGCTGTTATATCACCTGTATCAATTATTATGTACTTTTGTTTCTCAATGTCAACTATAATTTGCATTACTTGAAGTAAGTTAATTATTTCTAGTTTGATGTCACCTGTGAGATTTCAAGTTCTTTCCTTTGTTTACCTTGTTCATTCACTTCTCTCTGCTCTTTGTTGTGAGCAAATTTAAAAAATAAAAAGTTCTCACTGGTGAAATGGTGATTTCTCTTGCACATCTGGAAGGTCTCTCTAACAAGAAAATTTCCATGGAATTTAAACCTTTCTGCATTGTGCTCTGAGACGGTGCAGAGCTTTTGTTCCCAGGTTCAGTTGGAGAGCATGGGCTGGATTGATCAATAAGTCTTTAAAGAGAAAAAGTAGTTAAGCTAGGAAAGAGAGTAGCCATCAGCCATCAGATTGATTGAGTCCGGGATAGGACAATATCATTGATTGAGATCAAGAAAAGTAGCAAAGGGTTGGTGCTATGTGAGAAAGAGGATGGAGGAATTTTTGGGTTATGCAATTACTCGGATGACGATAGATATGATTACTAGTATGAAAGGGAATAAGCTAAAATATCTGGTGGAGAGTAACAGACCTCCTAGAGTAACACCAATCAAAGGACTTGCAATAAGTAGACTTCATATTTTTCGGGACGCATATATTTAGCAATAATTAAGCTTCATATTACCCGGATTAGGTTTTTGTTAAAGATTAGTACGAAACACGAGTAAGAAATACATTGACCTTGTTCTTCCCATTAATTAGATCCTCTCATTTCCCTCAACGAAATACAGCCAAAAGGAAATTTTGTGTAACAAGCATGTGCGAAAAATCTTTTTCGAAGTTAGAATTTTATGAACTTTCACAAAATAACTCTACCTGAAGCCACCGTAGTTTTTGGGTTGTCAAAAGCTTAGCAACCTCTGAAGGGAATTTCAACTAGAAATAGTTTCTGACTTGCAACTGAACATTGCGATATCCTAGAGTTTACTGCTTATGATACCTGGCAGTGCCTCTAGTCTGAAATCTTCAACTGTTACACCCATTGAGTAGACTTGATCATGTTTTCAAATTTCATGTTGAATACACATTTTTTGCACCTATCACCTGGTGAAATGATGGTTTAATTTTCGGAAACAGATTATTTTGTCAGGATGCACATTTATAGTTGTGATTTCTCTTCCGGTCTGATTTATTAGAAACTATGCCTTTTCCTTTCAGTTCGTTGGTGGCCTGGGTCTTTCATGGCAACTATCATTCGGCATCCTGGTGCTTCTCTACTTTTACTCCCATTATTTCTTTGCCAGTGGAGCTGCACATATTGGAGCCATGTTCACAGCTTTCTTATCAGTTGCCAGCGCATTGGGCACTCCTCCCCTCTTCGGGGCGATGGTCCTCTCCTTCCTCTCCAACCTCATGGGCGGCCTAACCCACTATGGTATCGGGTCTGCCCCCGTCTTTTACGGTGCTAATTACGTTCCATTGGCGAAATGGTGGGGTTATGGATTCCTCATCTCCGTCGTCAATATTATCATTTGGCTTGGCATTGGGGGTTTCTGGTGGAAGTTTATTGGCTTATGGTGAAGTGTTGCATGATTAAGTCCATCGTGCACTAATTTTTGCTTTGAGCTTAGTATACCCCATGTTTGTTGTTGGGGAGGCATTGAAATTTCAAAATCTGTTGTTGGATTTTTTGATAGAGATCAGGAAAGAGAGAACATAAGGGAAACTTTGTCCCAAGTTCTGAGATAATTTTCTGGATTTTGGTGTTTGTTGGGCTATGTTGCAATTATAGTCCTTAAAATTAAACCAATCACCATTGTGCTTCGTTTGGATACCATGTTGTTTTTTTATTGTGTTTTGTAAAAAAAACATCATGGTGTTGTGTTTTTCCCTTAAAATGTTTTCAAAACATAATGTTAAGTATTCTTGGTTAACACTAGTTTGACCCTATTACAACATTAGTATTAAACATATTATTAATATATTATATATTAATTATAATAAAATATATTATAAATAAAATGTTATAATATTTAGTTTGGATTATTATAATATTATAAGTATTAAATATTATGTAATATAATATTATATAATGTATTATAATATTACATTGTACTAGTTATATTATATTATAATTATTATTATATTATAATTATTACATATTTTATAATTATTAATTTATTATAATTTATTTATTAAAAAGGTAATAATATTATAGCGATTATACTATTGTGTAGTATATTATTATATTATTATTTATTATCAATAACTTTTTATTATTTTTATTAGTTTATTTATATTTTATTGTTATTTATTATTATATAATACATTATTAAAATATTAAATACTATTATTTAATATATTATTATATAAGATATTTTATTTATTATATTTTTATATTATTTAATAAATATTACTAATATATTAGATTAACTATAATTTAGTATAATATAATATAGTATAATGTAATAAGCATGTTGATAACAACTCTATATTAATTATATTTAATATATTATGTTAGATATTATATTAACACATTCTCAAACTCAAAACCAAAACACCGAACTTAAAACACCTAAAAGAGGTTTTGAAATAAGTGTTATGTTTTTAATTTGAAGATGATTTAGCTCAAAAAACATTATGGTTTTCAAAAGCATGGTGTTTTATTTTTAACAAAAACACCACGATACCCATGGTTTTTCTCACCGTTTTCGCGCAAGCTTTCTCTATCACAGGGCAACAAAAAGAAAGGTTAAAAAAATCCAAAACCTAGAGAAGGGTGTATTTTATTAGTAAACGTTACTAACAAAGCTTGAAATTCTTTTCCTCTGAAGGGCACTTTAGTTATTGACAAATTATATGAGAAGATGTCAAATGAGATAATTTTAAAATTCAAAAAGATATTGCGAAACACCCTAAAGTTTAGCGAGAGTCGTTAAATAAACAAACTTCAGGAGAGTTATGTGCAATACCCGACAAAGTTCAGGATAGTCACGTAAAACTTGCTCTTTTTTAACGGTGCAAATTACATGATTAAAAAAAAGTCTAGCTCTTTAAATAATGGCAATAGATCATGCGCCTGCATTTTGACAATCGTCGGGCTCCGTTAGTTGTGGAACTTCTATGTAGTTTCACCGGCTCAACCAACTACCGAGCAGAGGAATATGTGACGCCCCTGGTTTCACACATGACTGCAGTCCAAGGTGAACCCAGAGATGTCAAACCTACCATACACTCACACTGTACAACAACAAGTTTCACCAATCACATCAATATCCTCTAGTGGAATTAAAAATAAAGTGTAAGTACAAACAGACGAAAGAAAGAAAATAACTGCAATTGACATGATAAAAGAAAGAATGTATCATAAATAAATCATGCCTCAATGAACAAGTCTGGAATACATCTGTCATCATAAAATATATGAATGTATCATGACATAGATCAACTAATAATGTATCAAGGCTCACTGTCTTTACAAATGAGAAAAATAAAGAAAACTCTAATAACTGAATATAAGGCATGTCTACTGTGGAGTCTCATCTACTAGCTCATATGACGGCTACTATGCAAGCACTCCGTCATCATATGACTCTCCGACGTTCTGAACCGCCTGAAAGGAAAAAAAAACAACAAAAACGTCAGAGCGTTAAAACAAGATCACTTCCATCCGCCCCCGAGGGGAAGAGCTACTACATGTAATGGAGGCTCTATCTATTAAGCATAAACTACCTAATTTTTTTTCTGTATCTAATAGAATTAATACTTAGAAATCTACAACACGAGACGTAGTACGTCGAGCGAAGTAATCCAAACAATGAAACCCTCATGTATATACCATATGTTTCAAATAGTAGATAACCAAATATTAATCCCAAACTAGAACTGAAAGCAAGAAATACTGGAAAGTAAAGCATCATAACCAACGTCAGCATATGTATCTCATGTACTCGCATAACATAATATTTCGGTTATCAATTATCTCAACAATGAGTCATGTCTCATTTGGCATCCGCCAAATACTCGGCTATCAAGTTTTAAAAGTCATCACTTTCCTAAAATTCTTAACTAATCGCACCCCGTGCAAAAAACAACAAATAGGTATATCAACTTCTGCGCATGATAATGTGGAAACAAATAGGTATCTCAACCTCTGCGCATAACCATACGGAAACAAATAGGTATATCAACATCTGCGCACAACCATGCGGAAACAAATAGGTATATCAACCTCTGCGCACACTCATGCGGAAACAATAATATAGGTACATTGACCTCTGCGTACTCTAGTGCGGATACCATAATATAGGTACACCGACCTCTGCGCACACTCTAGTGTGGATACCATAATATAGGTTCACCAACCTCTACGTACACTCTAGTGCGAATACCATAATATAGGTTTAACAACCTCTGCGCACACTCTAGTGCGGATACCATAATATAGGTTCACAAACCTAAGCGCACATTAGTGCGGATACAAATCTCAAGGGAAAAGTATACTCGAAACAATACTTAACAAAATCCCACTCTAGGGTATCAACACGTGTACTACGACACTATTCATGTATAATTATGATCACATATGTACTATCATGTAACTCGAGCCTCGAGCTCGTATTTCAAATCAAAACAACACAATGTCAAGATGATCAGCCTTAGTAGTCGACTACTAAGCTTAGTAGTCGACTACACTGAGTCTACTCAGACTCTGTAAAACATGAATTAATATTAGTAATCGACTATACTGTACACTAGTCGACTACTCTGTAATCAGACAGATTCTGTAAAAACTAAACTGGACATTAGTAGTCGACTATTACTCTTAGTTGTCGACTACTAAACAGAAACATGCACAGCTCCGTGTACATACAATTCTTAGCAATCGTAGCGTGTAAATCATACTTTAATACATTGTAAAACTACTAATTACAAATCGAAAGAATCATCTCCATGATAATTTAAACCCTTAATCAAAAATTTAGGTTTAATCTTCTCATTTATCAAGAAATTAATATAAAACCTAATTTTTTATTTGGTCAACATGAAACATGCTTGCACATTAAACTCGAAACTTATATAAATTCGGTTGTTCATATTTATAGAACAATAAAATTCTAAACCTAGGGTTTTATCATACTTGATTAACATGTAAGCCCTTTATATCACAAGTTTTCACATTTCTATTATAAACAGCAAGATAAAACATTAGATCTAGCATTTTATTAAGATCTATCATCAAAAACCTCATTTTTAAGACACCAGGTTATAAATAAGCATGCAAAACATCGATTTAAACACTTTAAATCATTCATTAACTAAGGGTGCAGGTTTGGATGCAAGTGATCTTGCCCGAAACATCGTGTCGAGCCTATGGACACGCGTGCAAGATCCCTCCTCTGCCAAACGCATGCGATCTCGCCCTCCGCTCAACGATTCGCCTCGAATCTCCTTGAGGAAAACCAAGAACAAGCTCTAGGGTTTGAGGGGAGATGATGACTGTGTTCTTTCATGAAATATCTCAGAAATTGGGTTTAAAACACACTTATATAGTTAGGTTATCAATTGGGCTCGAAGAAAAACGAATTCGACCTGAAATCTGTAACCTGTCAGCCCAGGAAAATTCCCGATAGTCGACTACTCTGAGTAGTAGTCGACTACTAAAAGTTTCTGAAAAATTGTATTCAGTGTTTTGGTTATAACTTTCACATATGACCTCAGAATGAGGTGATATGTGCATACCACCTCATTTTTTATTTATCACATAATAAAAAATGATCTGTGCATTTGCACTCATACATTCACACATATACATTGAATTGATCTCATGTCAATTCCTAGCATAATCAAACATCAAAATATGTTATTTATCATATATAACATATTCATTTTTTATTTATCACATAATATTCAAATTTTCGGGGTTTTACAGAATACCACTCACTCCGACGCTGCCCCGGTGTATAATACCAAAGAAAGGGTCAACTTTTGTGTTCTTAAGACCCGTCGGCTCAATAAATACCACCCTCTAAGAACACGTACTCCCGCTCTCTTTCTACACTAACAACAGTAGAAGAAAATTCTATCAGCACGTGTGTGCTCAATCATTTCCCCTCATCCATCACACAGCTAATAAACTACTACTAGGTTTTAACGCAATACTACTAGTAGAAGAAGTGCGCGCGCCAAATTAACTAATAAAACCGCGCCTCAAACTACTTTCCCCTCTCCGGTACGTAGAAAGTGCGCGCGCTAAATTAACTAATAAAACCGTGTCCGATCACTCACTCAAAGCGCAGGCCACACGCTCCCGCGCGCCTTAAACTACTCCCGTAAAGGTTAATAATTCCTCGTCACGCTATCCAAATTGGGGTGACCGAACCCATGGCTACTCATGAAACTATAGCTAGCACACGAATAAGGTCATGCATCACCCCCAATTAATCTTGTCACCAAGTGGATCGAGTGAGCTCTGAAAAAAGTGCATGTGCCCACCATCTCCCTCCACCACTACTCGAAAAAAAAAAAAAAAAAAAAAAAAAAATTCCCCCGCTAATATATATATCCAAAAATTATCATATCCGTACTAAGAGGCAATACATATATGCTCCTTTCTTTCAAAGCGCACTGGTGAGCCACAAAATTTGAGAACCAGGATAAGACGTCCTCGCTATCTCTATTAGTAAGTGGTGATGCAAGTGATCGGATTAGTTATTCCTCAATCGGTGTCTTAGCCGGGATGGTGCTCCTCGATGACGTGTCTAATCCCGATTTGCGGGTGCTAACCGAGGAGGGTCTGCGTAGCGAGGGCCGAGGTTTATGTGCTAATTGCGCACTGACAAGTCAGCGACAAATTAAGGCGAGCCGAGTTATTCGGCACCCAGAATGAGTTATAGATTACCCCGCTCGGGAATTTAGATGGGCTTGCAGCCACAAAGAAGGCGAGTGGGCCCGTTTGTTTGCTCGTTGGGATCCTACGCAGCCCAAGCATGCAGAATAAAGCGAACGTGGGTTTTTTTAGCACTTCCAATTTTTGGCCCATGACCGCCTCTCGTGAGCAGAACTCTCTCTTGTGTATCTCCCTTATTATAAATACGTGTGGCATGCGTGTACATTGCAATAGGAAGAAGAGAGAGAGAGAGAGAGAGAGAGAGAGAGAAACTCGCAAGTGCATTCAAGGAGCTCAAATCTTTTGAGATTGGAGAGCTCAACTTGGGAAGGTTGCAACTAAGGTAAGTGTAGCTATTTTGTCCTTCTATTTTCATTTGTACGTGTAGTGTGTGTGATTTTGGGAGCAATGTAATAATTAATGCTACGAGACTTGTGTGAACTAGAATTTTATTAATTAGTGAAAATTCAATGGCTAATGGATTTAATAGGATTTAGTAAGAAGTTTAGATGATCTTAGGAGGACATTAATTGCAAAAGAAATGAGGGATTGGTAATACATTAATTAACTGGGATTAAAATGACGGTGATTAGTTATTGGTTGTTTAAAGTGGGGGAAAATACGATGAGGTGAGAGCAAAAGATTGCAACAAATTTTAGATGCGTCATGAGATCGATAATAATGCGTTATTACTTTCGAATGAAACGTTTTTAGTACTTTTTTTTAAGGGGCTGTTTGGTTCGTTTTTTAACTCGGTGGAAAAGTTTTACACCGCTTCCACATCAGATTTTTCGTGCCCACGTAGGATATAAGCTTTCCGTCGGTTTTTTTTCTCATTTTTGGTTCGCTAGGGTTGAAGAAGAGAAACTCGGTGAAATCCGCCGTCACATCAGATTTTTTTCTCTCCCCCAATTCCTTTCTCAATCTCGTGAAATCGACGAAAACTGCAGCCACGTCAGCTTTTTGCCATATAAACAAAAGGTTTCCCTTTTTTTCCATGCGAACCAAACACAAGAAAAATAAATACATCGGCTTCCCACCATTTTTTTTGTGTGAACCAAAGCGAAACAATCTATTTTTTAAAAAAATTTGAAAAACTCAAAACTTGTGTTTTTGTACATAGAAATGCATTTCCCTATATCTAGGAAACGAACCAAACAGCCCCTTAGAAGAAAGTAAATGAGAGCTCCAATATCTCTATAATTTATAGTGCCTAGCTTGAAGTCTCTATCATTGCATTAAAATTCCGAAGGTAGTGGCACCAAAATTTCACTCTCCGAGAGATTGAAGGCCCTTATCATACGCTGAAATATGAACTATAGAGTGGTATTTCTCAATCTATTTTATAAATTCGTGGCCAACAAGATTGTAGAGAAGAATAATACAATAAGAATCACACATTAATATTGAAAAAATAGATTAAGAATCACACATTAATTTCAATATCACACATTAATGAATAGCTTAAGAATCACATATTAATATTGAAATTAATGAATTCAAATTTCAGCCTATGAAAAGATTTGGAAGAAAAAAAAGTATCTCGACTAGACATAGCGGCTTGACTTGTGAACTTGCTGTTATGTTTCCCCTTTTTTGGGTATTCACATTATTTTTCTCTACATATGTTTCCTAGAAAATTTTCCAGCTAGGATGTAAAAAATATTAAATACCTAATCTTAGTGAAAGTGTATCTTTATTTGCATCATTTGGTGGGATAATCATCTCAGACAAAAAATCCTTCCCGGATACATCTTCCTTTTTGCCAAAGATAACTCTTGACGTAAAGATATCTACTTTTTAGGGGACATTTTGTCACTCACGAACCATTATAAAGAGGACCATGTTAATGGTATCAATACAATGAATAAAAGATTTTCCAAAAGATAATAATGAAATTAGACTATACTTTCGTAGGTAAGATTTGGTCCTAAACAAGCTTCCTTAGTAAACCAAAGATGAGTTTAACCTTGTGGGAGGCACTTACGGTCTTGGGTTCGATTTCGGACAGGGATTAAAAAAACACGCACACTTTGGCGGGCGCTTTTTAGTAACAAACAAATAACTCCCACTATTTCTTTTTTTTTCCAAAAACGGAGTAGTTTGGTCAATGACGTAGCGCGGAAGTGATAGCCTCGGAATCCACTAAGGACGTTCTTTGAATCCACAAAGAATAATCTTCGAATCCACGAAGAACTTCGAATCTATGAAAAAAATATTAAAAAGAGAAATTTTATTGATCAAAAGTTATTATTCTCCTTTGGGGTTACATGACTCTTCTTAAATAGAAAAATAAATAAGACTACTAGTAATTAAGGCTAGAATTACAAGGAAATAGAAAGTATCAAATTCTATCCTAAAAAGACTATCTATAATAGAGGAAACAAATCATTAATCAAAATTGAATTTATTTCCTAATCTAATTTGACTATAAAATTGAATTTATTTCCTAATCTAAATAGACTCCAACTTTATTACTAAAAATAAACTAAAAGCTAATTATTTTCGGATTTTAGCCAAAACCGGGTATTACTAAAGAGATTTTAAAAATCTGACAATCTAGTTGGCTCCATCTCGTCGAGATAGGCGATTTACATATATAATACGTTAGAATCCGCCTTCTGGGTTGGAAGATATGATCATTTCTTTGCGGAGGTCAATAATACGTATAAATCTGCATTTAGCTCGTGATTGTCTGCATCCCCCATGAAATTGTCAGTTAAGCGTCCTACATCAGTCAAAAAGCAAGCGCTTTACAAAGAAAGAACTACGGCTACGTAACTATTTTGATAGTGCGTGCATATAACTATGTGTTTCTTTCAACATTTGAACTCTTCCATCAGTGTAGAAAGGATCCTAGTTTGGGGAAATTAAACAACATTTAATTAAGCTCTAAAATTCTTGTGTAGTGGACACTTTTAACACTATGTTATAGCGACATGTACTTTTGGTTTCTCTCCTTAATTAGCCAACCTTACTCGCCTAATTATGAGTTATATATCCACCTCATTAATTTGTAAAAACTATGATGTCTAATCTGGTAAAAGTATTCCGTACTAATTATCTGGACTTTTATGTCTACAGAATTGAGATGTTTATCCATTTATGTGTGGGCTAAATACTCATATTGGTATTTTAATTCAACCTCATTTGCCAACAAGGTATTTTATTTAGGAAATTCGGCGATAAGACATTTTAATTGAATAAAATTACCATTTAGGTCCTTTTTCTCGTCGGCGGCCACTTTTCCGGCGAGAACTCATCACGTGCGTTGCACGTGGGGGCTTAATCTATGTTTAAGATGCTGATGTGGCTCTGTTTTCTGACGTGGCAGGGAGAATAACCCTCTAAAAACCAATTCCCACCCAAAATAGGACATATTTCCCCTTTCGTTTTCAGAATTTGAGCGCGAGAGAGAGGGAGAAATAGAGAGTGAGCCATCATCGTTGAGGCAGTTGAAGGCGATAGATTGCAGAGATTTCAACTGATGGTGTTCCTCGGTGCATGCATTAGGTGATTTGCGAAGGACGACGACTTGGTATGGGTTGACAGGAATGCGAAGGTTTGATGCCGATCCCAATTTTCCACTCACCCTGCTTGCTTCCTCGTTCCACCTTCTAATACCTGCCAAAGAATTCAAACCATGATTATTACTTACATGCGATCCCAATTTTCACTCACCCTGCTTGCTTTAGAACGAGAGCTTGAATGAGAGCTTGAACTTGATGCCGATGACATAGTTTCTTCTCTTCCAATGACCCGATGTCATAAACCCTAATTCCCAATTTTCCCCAATTCGATCCCTCTTTTATTCTCCCTGCCACGTCAGAAAACAGAGCCACATCAGCATCTTAAACACAGATTAAGCCCCCACGTGCAACGCACGTGATGAGTTCTCGCCGGAAAAGTGGCCGCCGACAAGAAAAAAGATCTAAATGGTAATTTTATTCAATTAAAATGTCTTATCGCCGAATTTCCTAATTAAAATACTTTGTTGGCAAATAGGGTTGAATTAAAATACCAATATGGATATTTAGCCTTTATGTGTGTATCAATTAGGGGTGGAAGTGAACCAAATAATTAACAAATAGTTCGATAATTATTCGAGTAACTATTCGGTCATATTCGATTCGGTAGTTCATTTACCACTAAACAAATATTTTTTAGTATTCGAGTTTACTAACAAATAGAATTTAACCAGATGTATATTCGATTCGTTTGTCTATCAAATATTCGTTTAAAATTTGATCACTTATTATTTGTATTATTTCACATATGATGTCATATTTTTAACCTATTTACCATTTATACTAAAGTTTTATGTACTGATTTTAAGACTTAAACTAATCTTAAATTTATTTTCTAATGAAAATTTTGATTTAAATATACATACATTACTTATTATAAAGGAATATTTTTTATTTATGAATTTAAATATCATTTGAAAATCAAATTCTTTAGCGGAATAAATATACTTTGATATTCGAAAAGTATTCGTGAATATTCATGAATATTTATCAAATACCAAGTATTCGAGTTCGAATTCGAAAAACTCCATACATGAATATTAGAGTCTGCATTCGAATTCGATAATTTTAAACAAATACAAATACGAACACTTTAGTATTCGATTCGATTCGATCATTTACCACCCCTAGTATCAATCACGTGTAACCCTGCAGTAAACTCTTTTGTTCTCAGTAACTTAATTAATTGCACTCGAACATGGCGAAGAGAAATTGATTGGTCGGTTCACTTTGATGATTGAGAAAAGGTATATATAATTAAATTACACGAACTTAGGTTAATTAGAAAATCGTTTACCAACTCATCATGCATAATTAACTAATAAAACTTCCAATTATTCACTCTTTCACCCTTCATCACAAGTTCCTTGAAGAAGATATTTATCTATATACCGTGCATGGCCAAAAACCACAAGTACCTATTTCTGGAAACCATAGAAAATGTGGTAGTTTTAAAGGTAAAAAAAAAAAAACCTAGCTATAATTCTAGTCACCTACAGTTAGGTAGAAAAGCTAAAAAGATATTTTAATAATTCACCAATCAAGGAAACATATTAATTAGAAGTCCTCAAAAGAGAGGGAGACGGAAGAGAACAAAGCGTGGGCAGTCGGTCTTCCTGTGGGAGGCACGTGTCCCTTACGTTACCGCAACAATGAGTCCGAGCGCGTGCAAAACCCCCTGCCCTGATAATAAGACAAATACAATAGGACATTTGCGTGGGCCCCCCCACCCCCACCTCCCTCCTATAAAGAGGAGGACCTTCTCTTTTTTGCTCCACTCCGGTCCTCGGTGCAAAGAAATTGTGGATGCTACACCTTGACACACTAATTAAATTGGGGGTACATTCTTCATCTTTTTCTCCCCTCCCTGAAATTTCCTCACTTTATTTCCTTTCTAATTGATTAAATAGGTTGATATCTACGTGGATCGATCATGGCCAAAAAAATATCAACTTATGATTCTAAATTCATGCGATTTTACTGATGTCTCGATGTACCTAAACTTAAATTGGTAACAAAGTAATGTAGCTAGCCTTTTCATAAGTATATACGTATGTATCGTATGGGTTCAATGTACATACAATTACACCTACGATGACGTATGTTTGAGTTCTACAGGAGTGGCGACTCTATCTGTTTCGTGACGATTTACATAAGCTCAGTGCTCCAACTTTGGTATCAACTTGAGGCTCACAGCTTATGGACATGAAGTCCGATACACCCGCGAAGGAGAATGCAGTTGCGAAAGTTGCTCCTGAGGAAAATGACGCGGTGAAAACCACAGAGGAGGATGCTCGATCTGCGTCGACGGAACCCCAGCTGAGGAAGAGAAAGACGGGCCTTCACATATTTTTCATGGACATAAGGTACCGTAAATACGTAGCGTTACCGCGGTATCAGACTTTTTCGGGGGAATGTTATAGCTGACATTCTGAGTGCAAAATTAAATTAAACGTAACAGGAGCGTGTACAAGTTGGATGAACTAGGATCAGAGATCGCAACGATAGCGATTCCGGCGGCGCTTGCTTTGGCAGCTGATCCTCTTGCGTCTCTGGTAGACACTGCTTTCATTGGCCAAATAGGTTTGTTTTGTTTTTACATTTCTTTTCCTCTCTTTTCCAGTTGATACATTGGCGTGTTTGCTTCCTCTTCAGCATATGGTCATTTCAGGCCTTTGTAAGAGCAGCTCTTACTTAATGTTATATTTATTATGGTAATCTTTAGATCACTAGAAGCACAGACTGTATTTTTTTTTTTTTTTTTTTTTTTTTTTTTTTTTTTTTTTTTTTTTTTTTTTTTTTTTTTTGCTCTGCTAATAGGTGCTTTTCTGTACTTAGGATGAGACCGTCCGTTATCAAAATGTATGTATGTACCTGTTACTAAACACCTATCTACTTCTGGTTAGAACTTTCCTTATTTCCTTTTCATGTTACAATATAAAAGCCTCAAAACTTTTTCGCTTGATTGATTTTCTTTCACCTGTGGAGCACAAACCATCATTTACATGTATGTATCGATTACGAGATACTACTTGGATTAGAATTTTCTATACATAGGCCCCAACCTTATTATTCCGTTGCTTTAATTTCCCTTCTTCTTCTTTTTTTTTCGTCCATATGTTTATATGTTGATGTTCCAAACATGCCATACTGAAAAAAGTTACACACAAACTATCGTCTGAAACTTCTAGGTTCGGTGGAGCTGGCAGCAGTAGGAGTCTCTATTGCTCTATTTAATCAAGTTGCCAAGGTTGCAATCTACCCTCTAGTTAGCGTTACGACATCTTTTGTAGCAGAAGAAGATGCTACTTGCAGTCAGATCACTGAAGAGCGAAAAAACGCAGATGTAGAAAAGGCGACTACCGTAAATAACGATAACGAAGAACCAACTTCTTGTAATGGTATGCGTACGCCATAACTTGAAACATCAAGTTCATTTCTCTTTTTTTTTTCTCCCTGAATTCATAAAGATTTATTGACTATGACATCGCTAATACTTTCTTCGATCTGTAATCAGTTTCAGACTCCAGAAAAGCAGGGTATAGCATTTCTTGTGTAGCTAACAAATTTACAAATCCGTTTCGATCTGGGAGTAAGCGTAAGTATATACCATCGGTATCTTCAGCATTGATCGTCGGTGCACTGCTTGGATTTGTTCAGACTATTCTACTTACATTTGGGGCAAAACCTTTGTTAAACATCATGGGTGTAAAATCTGTGAGTACATTTTTCTGACTTTTACCATGACATTATTTCATCGTTGTGTTGATATAATGTATGCACATTTCATATATTGATATTTATGCTAACTTGTTATACCTTTTTATCTAAACAGATAGAGGTATAATAGAGTTCATGATATAATTAATAGTTTATCCTTTGGTGTGATAGGATTCCCCAATGCTAGCCCCAGCATATCGATATTTGACATTGAGATCACTTGGTGCTCCTGCTGTTCTCTTATCATTAGCTATGCAAGGAGTTTTCCGAGGCTTTAAAGACACAAAAACTCCTTTATTTGCAACAGGCATGTAGATTGAATCATATTCATCAAATAATTTAGTTTATCAAGGCGTGATTAATTGATTTTCGCCGCATGGTGAATTCTGCTCCATTTTGCAATAAATACGAGTTCTAAACATTTGTTTTATCCGATTGTACCTGTCAAATGTAATTATCATGTTCTCCGCCTCAATTCGAATCCGAATCCTAATGGATTCCTCTAACAATGTAGTTATTGGAGATGTAACCAACATCATTTTGGATCCAATTCTGATATTTTCTCTTCGTATGGGTGTCACCGGTGCTGCCATTGCGCATGTGGTTTCTCAGTAAGTTCTAACTTTTTTTGTTCACTACCATATTTGGTATCAAAAGAAGTTCATGTTGCCTTGAAAAGTTTTGTTTATTTGGTTCGTGCGCGTCGCCTGATTTGTAATTTTGCAGGTACCTTATAACATCGATACTCTTCTTTCGATTAGTGAAACAGATTGATGTCGTCCCACCTAGCATCAAAGCTCTTAACCTACGCCGGTTTCTTAGATGTGGTAGGATTTCGAATTTGTGCAATGCCCTTTGATATTTTGCCATTTTGGTAGGGTTAACTTGACAAGATTCCCTGTAGTTCGATAGTTGCATATAGACTCCCTGGGTTAACATTTTTCTTGCTCCATCACCCTCACACTCGCTAATTTCACCCTTGGGCGTATCTGCCAAAAATGTACACCAAGGCTAAAAGAGTCCAAACAAATAATCCAGGAGGTCTATCTGCAATAATGAAACTACAGGGTCGTAAGTTAAAAACAGCGATACTACAGGGGGTCTATCTTCAACTAACCTTTTTCAGTTAACATGTCATGTTTGTTTATTCCTTCTTCTTATTTATATATATATATATATATATATATATATATATATATATATATTCTTGCTGATGGGCTCGCGGTCGCTGGACAGGTAATTTCTATTTTCTTTCCCATTAATATAAAATTTTATTTTCAGGAATATGGAAGCAGCCAATAAACACTTATAAGAGAACATTACCAAACTCTGATGAACTAACGGTTTGTGTATTTTCCTGAAAGTATAATCGATAATGTGGAATATTTCTTGCGCGACATTTTGAAGTTGTGCTTCCTATTTTTTAGTACGTGAGTACATTACCTATTCGTTTCGTTACATCTCAAGTTTCGTTATGTTTATTTCAGGCTATACTTGCTAGTGCATTTGCTAGAGGAGATCAGCGTAAAATTCTGGCTTCTGCTGCCCGCGTCCTTCAGGTGTCGCCTCCTTCAACTTAGAACTACTACATCTATCCTTTTCTTTGTAAAGTTAAAATGTGGACTGACGTCGTCATGGGATATCTGCAAAGCGCAGAAACTTATTGGAGTGTTCTTTATTTAGGGTTTACTGCAAAACGCTGAAAGTGATTGGTGGTTTGTTGTAATAAACCGTATTAAATGTCTTGTGTTATTTTGCAGTTGAGCATAGTTCTTGGGGTGGTGCTCGCTCTTGCGCTTGGACTTGGAATGCAGTTTGGATCAAGAATATTCACAAAGGATGTCAATGTGTTAAAGATAGTACATAGAGGATTACCGGTACATTTCCATATTATCATAATAAAAATATAATAAAATGACAATTACAGATTGCAGTAAGATTCAATTCTAAACTATTGCTCTTCAGTTTGTAGCTGCAACTCAACCGATCAATTCTCTGGCATTTGTTTTCGATGGTGTCAACTTTGGAGCATCAGATTACACCTTTGCAGCATATTCTATGGCAAGCAGTTTATTTACCCCTCTTAAAATTGAAAATACATGACCTGTTGTCATGAAACCTTATATATCTACCCTAATATTCTCAGGTTGCCGTTGCTTCCATTAGCATCCCATGCTTGATTTTTCTCTCCTCAAGCCATGGATTTTTGGGAATTTGGACTGCATTGACGATCTACATGACCCTTCGGACCTTGGCCAGTATTTGGAGGTAGATTTGCTAATAACAACGTGTCGGTTATCATGAAAATTTTACAGTCTCCTCATTGTTTCTGTATTCTTATTTTCAGGATGGGGGCGGCGAGGGGGCCATGGACCTTCATTCGAAAGTAGACGTTAACAACAAGAATAATATGAATAANGTAATGAACTTGTTAATGGCAGCATTTATCATATATGTGTTGTACTTGTACATGCTAGTTACAGACAAGTTGGCTTGAGAGAAATGATAATCAAAAGGAGGCAAAAAAATGTGATCGGCTAACTGCTTTAATGTGAACTTGAGATTGCTTGGATTGTCTAAGATATGTGATATTTTCACGTAAACTCAGAGTTTTAACTTGAAGACAAGTCCTAATGGAAGAGGGGGAAAAAGAAGAAAAAAAAATTAGTGCGGCGAAGAGGACAAAGAAGGAAGATGATTCAAATACTTCTTTGGTGGTGCTTAGTTTCAATTTTGGAGGGAA
>NC_033801.1:20080138-20176067 GCF_001876935.1 Asparagus officinalis
ATGACGTTTGTAACAAATCACATGGGTTGTGGAATCTGAGTGGGGAGTCAACATCATCCTAGAGGGAGTAATTGAAAATTTCGTCATGCAAGCTTCAACTATTCTTAAGAATGGTCACCATAATAAAATATTCAAATTCCTTAGCTCTTATTTTATAGAATAATTGTAGATAATAGCTTTTATTTTATAGAATAATTGCAGATAATCCCCCCTCGCATAGACCTTTCATAACAATTGCATAACATAATTGAAATGGATTCAGGACCTATATTATTAAAATATATAGAAGGTTGAAGAACCTATTAAGTATCGAAAGTAGATGATACTATACTTCATTGTGAAGCTCCAGAAAAAAGCAAACGTAAGATTGTTTCATCCTGTTGTATGTTCTCTCCTGTAATTTTCCAATGGATAGTTTTCAATCACAGTAGCATAAATGCAGTAATATACCCTTTGCTTTGAAGCGAATTAATAGCAAAGTTAAAACAAACAGGAACCGAAAAAAGATGGCAAGGGAATTGTGATACCACAGATTAAGAATGCCTACAGGAAGGCAGCATGTAAGTAGATACATAGTATTACAAAAATGTGAATGGTGATAATCAGTTTCAAATATGGGTGTAGTTATGATATACTCAAGGCACATGAAACTAGCATATACATGTTTTTACCCGCCAACGGTTCAATAATTTCCGCAACGGTGCTTTAACTACATGTATCGATAGGAAGAATCTTGAAGGTCTTCTACAATTTATACGTGCGCCCACTTAGTCTTATAAAAATAACCAAGAATTTCCACAAGCGCATACTAGTTTCATTCCACAATTGTGCCCGATCATTATAATATCCACAGGTCAAGTAATAGAAGGGATCAGAAGGAATAAAGTGTGGGAAGAGGAAGATAGCCTTCAGTCATGGCGACCTTAGCTTCATAGTAATGCCTGGATGTCAATCTCAACGAAAGTGCAAGGGTCATTTATGCCAAAATTCTTCAAGACCTGAAAAAAGAGGAAGCAACTTTCATCGAACTAAATATAACGCAAGTACAATTGTCCTTAAAAAAAAGTGAACGAGAAGAGAGGAAACAAGATCTCATTTTCATATGGCATTCAAGTGCAGCGATTTTATTTACGTGATACCCCATTATGAGGAAATAAGCTCGTAACAGGCCTGGAGTTTCTAGGTACAGTTATTTAAGCAATCAGGAAAGTCACCTGCAGACTGATACCTTATTCAGGATAAACTGGAACAGACTGATTATAAATAAAATTAAATATTAAATTCACCTTAAGCAAATAGTTATCTTAGAGAGACCACCAAATCAAACAAATTAGAAGGCTAAATCAACACAAATGTATTCCACTTATGTTAGTGTTTGACTTACAGAGATCCCTCCATGAGGAGAGATACTCTCGTTTAGTTTGATTAGAGGTATTTGTCGACCATAAGGAAAAAGAAAAGCAAATAGAATAACCAGCATAGGTGATGATCCTGGATTGCACAACCATTATTACATCACAGATTAATATAATTAGTTGAATTCACTCATCTTGTTCAAAATGCAAGAAACCATAAAGTTGAAGATCATTAAGTTAAAGAGCAGTATTAAAGAAACAATATCTTTAAAATTCAGAGTAATGCTGTGACGATAAAAATACCTCTGGATGAACAATGCCAAAGGAGCCAATTTTTTTCTCTTCAAGGAAGATGTTGCATTGTCTTTTTGGAAGATATTGTGGTTCCTTCAGCCAACAACAAAATGAAGTATCAGCATGCTGCTTGTTACATCATAGTAAACGAGATAGGAAATATGTAAAATAGAAAAAACACCAGCACATTCTTACATCTGAAGGCCTCTTATAATCATCAATTTTGACCTTAGGAGCAACCTTCATGATTCTATCCACTAAGCCAAGAATTACCTGCAAAGCATTGCATATTAAGTACAATTCTATATTCAAAACCCACCAAAACATTGCATATTAAGTACAAAACTGCATCCACCAAGCCAAGAATTACCTCAGCACAATGTGGGTAATTCTTGGCTTTGGTGGAAAGGACTTTAATGTGAGGCTGTGTTTGGCAGTTGCAAAATAAGATTGGGTGAGACTAATTTTTGCTTATCTAGCTTAGAGTATGTCCATGTAGGGGTTGGTAAAAAAGAAAGCTATAGAATTTGAACTAGAAAAAACTAGTTCAAACCTTGCCCAAGTTTTGCCAACCTAACAACTAGTTTTTGAACCATACTTGTATCCACTAAAACTAGTTCTTTGGAGTTGTCAAACAGACCCTCAAGAGTCTGAGCAACCCACATTTAAGTCCCACCTGTGCATATTCGAAGGAGATTTAGGCAAAAACAAGATACTTTTGCGTGAGTCCAGGGTTCGCCCCCAGAAAAGGATGCTCAACTCAACTGCTAGTACTTCTTTTTCCCCTTTTTTCTTTTTTTGGGGGAGGGTTGGGGGGGGGGGGGGGGTTGAGTCCAGGGTTCGCCTCCTAAAACATTGCTCAATGGCGTGTTTTTTTTTTTTTTTTTTTTTTTTTTATTGGGGGTGGGTTTAAGATTTTTAATATGTTTCAATCTCAAACTCTATTACAACTTTTTGAACTTTTGGTATAATGAAAGGGACTTTAATAAAGTCAGCTCCAGGTTCTCTCTTTGACATAATTTGTGAAGGGTAAAAGGTTGCACTTTACACATCTGTTCATTTAAGGGAGTGTTTTGCAGTGTATTAAATATCGACAGATATATCGGTTTTGATGTCCTAGCCAATCTCATATTTCTCCTCCCTCTTTATTCAGCACTACAGCTCAAAACGCTAGGTGATCTCATATACGAATCTCTCCCCTCTCTCTCCACTCTCTTCTCCAATTCTCCTCTCTCATCTCTCAGCTCCTCCTCAGACCCCTCTTTCTCTCTTCCTCTCTCCTATCTCTCAAATTCTCTCTCCCTTCTCTCTGTCTTCCTCTCTTCATGCCCTAGCCAATCTCATATTTCTCCTCCCTCTTCATTCAGCACTATAGCTCAAAACGCTAAACAATCTCATATATGAATCTCTCCCCTCTCTCTCTCCACTCTCTCTCTTCTCTAATTCTCCTCTCTCCACTCTCTCTCTTCTCCAATTCTCCTCTCTCGTCTCTCTCAACTTCTCTCTCCCTTCTCTCTCAACTTCTCTCTCCCTTCTCTCTGTCTTCCTCTCTTCATGTCCTCCCCCCTCCCCTCTCAGACCTCTACCTACATCTAATGCTTCTAAATATTGTATATCATTATTCATAATGCAATTTCTTATGCTTAGAATACATTAAACATGTTTTGATTACATATTATAATATTATGTTACATACGAACATCATCCAATATGACACCTGATATTTTTTATATATCCCTGATCTCCACAATCTGATATGGATTTTGGTCATCCGATATTTTCGATATTTAATACATTGGTGTTGGATACGCTACAATTGTAATTGGGGGAAATGTTGTATGCGGCATTTATTACAAGAAATTAACCACATATCCTTTGTTTGGATGTTTGCACTTTTATCATGGTAAATGTAAATGTATTTTCAAATACAAATCCCATGTTTGGTTAATCACTAAACCTATTGGACTAGCATGTTTTGTTGTAGGAAATACATTTCCATTGCAAATCACATGTTTGTTTCTCTTCAAATGTAAAAAGAAAATATCTACATTATTTTAGTTAAAATCAAGTAATTTGATGATGTATCATTGGTTTTTAGTTTTTTTAGTTAATGCATGACTTGCAACATTTGTTGCGGCCAATTTGACCGCAATAAATGTTGCAAGTTTTTTCTACAAAATGTAAATCCAAATCCAATTACCACCGACAACAACCTTATTGCAAACCAAACACTGGAAATAGAAATTTGATTGCAACACCTGCAGATGTAAATACATTTCTTGTCAACCAAACAGCCCTAAGGTATAGCCTCATAACTACAGCTAGTTGTTTCTTAGGTTAGAGATTGGAGTCTACTCTGATATACTGGTCTTTGGAACAAAAGGCTTTGGTGTTGGGTGTATGGGTGATAATACTATACTCTTAAGAGGAAGATCTTCAACTCCCATATTTCTGGCCATCAGATCAGATGAACATGATACGCATAAGGAACGTGAAACTGAAGTCCGTCACATATCAAGGATCCATGAAAAATTTCATAACATAACAATGTAGTAAAACATTGCCGAAATATTTTTATACATCCCATGTGAAGCAAACTAACAGTTGAAATATAAAGAACAATTATCAAATCCAAAGAGAACAATCAATATTCATACAATTAGGGGTAAGATTGTAAAACAGATAGCATGCTTTCTAGAGAAGTCTTGGATGCTTTAAAAGGAAAATTCCAACATTCTGGGTCTTAACAAATTTCGAAATTATAAAAATATTAAAGAATCTTACTGTAAATTTAATTGTCTGGCTTGAAAAACTATGGAACCAATGTATGAAACACAATTCTGTGCGCAGAAGAGAATAAGGAAATTGGAATCTCTATTTATAATAGAAATTTTCAATGTCATGATTTTAGCAAATTTTGAAATTCTCTTATCTATCCAAGCGATCATCTGAAAGATATCATGAATGATTGTTAGAAGATACCAAAAATCATATAATTATTGTGACTTTAATTGCATCAAAACCCATGCTTTGTCTTCTAAAAGAACTCGAACTGTGTGATATTTCTTTCAGTTCATGACATGTTAAGAGGAGTTTATTACTCTCCCAGAGAGTTAAATATTCACAGGAAAATATATATTCACTTGAAAGAATATCAATGGAAAACCAATGCCAATGATTTTACTGGGTGCTAGCATGAAAAGAAAAACAAAATCTACTAATTAAGGTACTGCCTACTTGAATTAGGTTAGACCCTATGAATATATACCTCGAATCCTGATGTAACGTTACAGTACAGTGCTGCAAGGCAGCGATTATTTGATGCACCGACGTCATTTGACTTATCCACCATCACGACATCACCAACTTCAAATATCTAAACCAATAACTTTCATGAGTCCCAAAGATGACTGTCATTCTATAATGCAAATACCAATGACAAATAATCATTTTGCAAAACATTATAAAAGCATACCAATAATACAGTATACAGATATACATAGAATAGAATTCGGTTTTGACAAATGATACCAGTAGCCCATGTAGTAAAAGATATCACCACCAGCAGTAAGCAAAGTTATCAACTTAAGTGTGATAAATAGCATTAGTGGGCATAAGCGTAGGGATGCAAAAAGATCACATACGGCTCAGATATGATGTTTACCATATCCATATCTGTTTACCAATCATGGATATATATACGGATATGTCTAGGTAAGGAAAGCTCATATCCACGTATGCTAAAATCAGATACAACTGTACATGCAAATATATATGCAGATATACATGCAGATACAAAATGGATATGACAAAGCTGAATAAGATCGAAAAAATATATATACAATTCATATGATACAAGTGAGTTCATTAGTATCTTTGTTATATGTGAAAAGTTAAGATTAGATCTCTTGATTATCAAAATTAACCTCAAATCCATCAATCTAAGGATTAAAACAATTGCAACTGTATGATCAATGTGTATTTGTATATTTCAGATACAGATCCAGATATTTCACTACATATCCATATCCATAATCATATCCTATCAGATATAGATATTTAGTAACCATATATTTGTATCCTAACAGATATTGATATATCTGCAAATATGGACATTCTTTTGCACCTCTACACAAGAGGCATTGGAATCATCTAAAAGTGTGATACAGTATGATCAGACCTGACAAGGGCAACACATGTGCGAACCATACAGGTAACAAAGTCCAGAAGAGAGCACAAAGTTAACAAATGTCAAGCACAAGCCTAAATAATAGACTGTGTTATGAATATTTGACAAGCACCGCTGAAAAATAAGGGGAAGGTGACTAGGGATGTTGTTCACAGTATATGTCAATGAAACTCACCCATCATAATTTGTGAGATAAAACATGCAAAATGCCTATGATTGGAGCTTGAAGTGCAATAGCAACAATTGACGGTGCCATGAAAAAACAAAGTTAAAAGACAGACGTATGTGGAAGGGCATCATCCTTATTCAATTAAATGGAACGATCTTCAGAATATGTTTGACTTCTATATACAACAGTTAAGAAGAGTAACATCTTTGGAGTTCAATAAATTGCATCCTTATGAATGATGATATTTTGCCTAATGAAATCAGTTTGCCAAGAGAAAATAATTTCTAAATTTTTGAATCTCAAATGTACAGAGGCCAACACAATAAATTCAATTGTCGAAATCAATTTAGACAGATTTACAAGAAGAAAAAGTCAGTTTAGCTGGTATCTGTTATAAATAATATTTACGTGGTAACCATAATAATGATCCTATGATGAGTTAGGCAAATATTTTATGGCAAATATCGAAGCAAGCTAATACCTTTATGGGTCTTGGATGGTCTATATTGCTCTTTAGAGATTTCAATAGGCCTGTCATTAGACTTGTCCGTGTAACCTGACAAAAAAATTCCAAAATCCTGGTAAAGGTACCCCAAGCAAAGATTTAAATGAAAATACAAAGATAACAATAAAAAATTAGAACTAAAAACAAGTAAATTATTCAGTATCTGCTGGCATAAAGAGGCAAAGTAGAAAACTATCACAGTTCATCAAGAAAGAACCAAGAATTGAAACTAAAGGACATGAAAGTTTTCTGAGGAAGCCGTAAACACTAGTCACGACAGTACAATAGAAGAACTTACATGCAGAGACACAGATCCCATCCTCTCCATCCACTTATTCGAAGTGGGCCTTAAATCAAATAACTTTTTTGCTACTTATAATTAGGATCACAGTTGCAAACTACTTTTTCTTTACTAACAGCAACAAGCCTTACCTGAGTTATTATCTTACAGTATAAGCAATTAATTAGTTATGTTCTGCTTTTGAGCATATAGATCTTATATTTTCAGAAATGTTCACACTTATCTTTATACAAATTCCTTTATATCACCATCCGTATCCAGTTGAATCTGCAGAAAATTACATTAAGGAATTGCCAATAAGGCAGTAACTGATGATATTAAATGACTTTCGTATGATCAGTTACCTATAATACTGACAAGCCAAGGGAGCAAAGAAAAAGAAATGGTAAAAGCACATAAACTACCATGCCCGCACTTTTCACTTTTCTTACATTATATGTCGATTTTTATCATCAAAAACCTAAACCAAGAACCACAAACCCAATATCCCCAATTTCCATCTTTTATGGCATGAAAAACCCAAGCAAAACCCTGAAATTAACATGACCACTAATCCCTCGTCTCTTGTAAACCCAAATTTACCGTAATAATACCGATACAATCCCATCATCTCCTCCATTTTGTGGCACAAATTCCACACTTACTCATATTCCATCACATGTTTCACCAGATACATTTCTTCCATGATCCATCTTTCTTATAAGGCAATCTGCATTTAGTGAGTACGATCAGAAATGGAAAGGAAGGGAAGCACTATAATATTGTTTGAAGAAATTTTGGGTTCATTTTGAACGTCAATAGTTTCCAATGTCAACAAATCAGAAACAAGTTGGACACTAGTCAATGACCTACTAACAGGAGATGTTAGATATGTATGAAAATACCGATAAAATGAGGAAAATATGTAATATTGCAAACACACAGGTAGTTGTATGCTAAATCTCATTAGGTTATGCAAAGTCATTGTCTGACCAGAGAGAGGACTGCCAACTATCCATCAGTTTCATATCTGACCGGTTGTTCAACTTTATTAAAAGCAAACTAAAAGATGCCAGGAATGAACAAATTAACAGGGAAGCTCAGTGCACGAACCTCTTGCGATGTGCGGGGTACAGGAAGGGGTCAGAGCACTTTGGGTCTATTGTACACAGTGTTACCTTGCATTTAAAAAAAAAAACGTTGTGTCCAGTGTCCACGACTCAGATTCATGACCTCCAGGTCACACGGCGACAACTCTTACGGTTGTGCCAAGGTTCCCCTTCAAGGAATGAACAGATTGTTTACTACAAAACAATTATGATGTAAACATCCTCTTTGAGAAATAAATAGGAGTGGGGACATGAAAAGAAGTTTTATCAGGGATATACACAGAGATTGAGAGATTGGAGAAATCTGAATGGAAAATAAAATAAACAAGAAATTAATTGATATTATATAGGTAACAGGAGAAAATGAAATTTCAATCTTTTCTAAATCACTCTGCACTTCACAGTCCTACATATAGTAAATGAAAAACGCAACATTGTATTTTCCACATTATAGTTAAAAACTATGAAATGTTTAAAAGACAATCTTTGCCATTTTACCATTTGTGAAGCTACCATGACTAGCTTATGGGATCAGGGGATCAAATTAAAATTTTATTAGTCATGAATTGCTCCTCAAATTTAGGCATGAGTATGTGATCCGCTCACTAACTTTCTCCACGCCCTCCTTTACATATGAGTTTTTGCCATTCGCTCTACTGACATTCAATCTAATGATGTAAACAAGGGAGAAAGACCCACCTAAGGCAACCAAGCAAGCTCGCTTCTAGCAACGGTCTCCATATTGGGCTACAAATTGTATAAGTGGAGGCTATACGGGGGAATAGAGTGAATGGGGAAAGGGGGCTTTTGAGCTAACACCCACTGTAGCCTAGCTCAGGAAGTATGTTGGTCCTTAATCTGAGATTTATTTTGGATTCAAGTGAATGAATGCTGATATTGGGTGAAATATGTCCCTGTCCGTAGTTTCCAATAGGCACATCCACTCCTCATCAGAAGTAAAATCAGAAACAAAACACCACCAAAATGCAACTTTTATACAAGCAGGCCTTGGACATGATCATCATACTGTTGGTTTCTTCCAATATATCACTGGTTCAACATTCACCAGTTTAACCAAATTGCACAGGACCTAATCTTTCAAGCTCCGGCAGTAAGTAGATAATCAACAGATAGCAGTAATCCAGGTCTATAGATCACAATAAGATCCTTAATTATAAGAAATGTAGCTGCCGGATAAATATCTGTGGTTCTGTACTTTATATGTACGCATTTCTTTTCTGAATTTCCTAACAGTAAGCTACTACAATGCCTAAGAATATACCTTTGGCTGGACACAGAGAGTTGGTTCTACGAGATTTTTTTATTAACCAAGTCACAAAAATAAATAACAGGTTTGAGCTAGAGGACGAAAACCTACATCCTTCAGTCAAAAATGCACGTACACAATGGACTCACCCCAAAATCAGCCGAACGAGGATTTTCAATGATGACTGCATTTTTTGAGTCATTCTCCCGCCTCAACATTGCAAAGTTCTCTTCATGTGAGCCTAAAATCCACGTTACCACCTCCATGTACCCTGCTTTACATACCTGCAAGTGGGGAAATAATTAATATTATCACTACAAGATTAAATAAGTACAATTAATAAAGTACCAAAAGTGAAAAGAATGAAAGATAACTATACATTCAAGAATAGCTTGCCCCCAGAAAGTTGTTCATCTCAAACATTAATAGCTAATAAAATCGAGGGCAATACAAAAAAAATAAGGCAAAAACAAAAGCAAAAAAAAAGAAAAAGAAAAAAAAAGAGTTCTGGAACAATATATGTAGTTAATATAAACCCACAGCAGTTACTTTTTAGTCCGTATGCATCTGCAGCATTATAATGAGATCAAGAAAATTTATTCTGAAGTCACGGACAATGATTAGCTCTTCCTGAATAGTCATTCACTTTGATTCTCATATACTGTCAAAAGTGTTGACCTCTACATTTTTTATATCACATGTGAGGTGTATGACCAACAATATGACCAAACAGCAGCCAACAATGCAAATAAAATGTAACACATATACATTCAGCCTGCACCCGAGTTTCATGACATGCATTTTCATGTCCTTGCCCTGTTATGGTAGAACTGAAAGGGGGAAGTTTTGACCCAGTACTGAATACCATAAGAACATTCTACAAATAGTGAAGCACAATAGCCAATGAAACCAATGTACAATAGAGATAATACCAAAATGGAAAAATCAAGTACTACAGTGGGGTATACAAAAAATATTAGTAATATTTATGTTACCCAAGTTCTTGGAACATAAATATGTGCAACCGTGACATGAATATGTGCAATCTTCTCCAAAAATCGCTGAGCACGTTGTCTCTCACTCCCTTCCTTACCGTCAGCCACGAGATCAAACGGACTCGGTGGTAAAAACCCATAACAAGTCTCAAACGGTGACTTTCCCGAAGATCCATGAATAACCCGATTAAATGCAAAACTGAAGATATGGTAAGCTCTCATCCCAAGTCTTGGGATGCTTGGAATTGTATCCTCTCAACATATGTACCATAGTCCGATTAACTACCTCTGTTTGTTCGTCGGTTTGTGGATGGAAGGTTGTGCTTTTCTTCAACCTAGTGTCCATCAAGCTCCACAAAGAATCCCAAAAATATCCGAGAAACCGGCTATCTCGATCTGAAATAATCGAATTCGGCAACCCAAAGTGCTTCCACACATGCTCAAAAAACAATTACGCCGCACCTGCTCCCGTCAAGATCTTCTTACAAGGAATCAAGATGACCATCTTGAACCGGTCCACCACAACAAACAAATAATCATTCCCGCGCTTAGTCGTCGGCAATCTTCTAATAAATCCATAGAAATACTCTCTCACGGTCTCGACGGTACCGACAAAGGTAGATACAATCCCATTTTCCTATTAGAAAGCTTTGATATGCAACATAGCTTACACCCTCCAACATACTTAGTGACATTCTCTAACATCTTCGACCAAAAGACATGACGTCGTAGATTGAGAAGCGTCTTCTAAATCCCAAAATAACCTTGCACACGTGATGTATGGGCTTCTCGAATCCACTGCAATCGGTCGTCATCCTCCGGAATGCATAGTGACGTCCCTCAATACAACAAACCATCTGCACCAATCTCATACTCCCCCTTTTGACCAGCCTTCGCCTGCTCGAACACACTGCTGAAATCTCGGCTGGATGTGTACGTCTGTACATACTCCAAAGGAACCAAGGGCTGAATGCGCGTCACCACCAAGAGAGCTCTCACGGGTGGGCGAGATAACATATCGGCTAACTTGTTCATCGTCCCCTTCTTGTACCTAATGATGATATTGAATGCTATTAAATAGAACATCCACTTCATGTGTCGTGTCTGCTGTAGCTTCATCTGAACATGTAAAAATTCCAATAGCTTGTGATCTGAGTGCACAACAACCTCCTTTCCTAACAAATACACTCGTCAATGCCTAATTGCTTGATAAAGTGCATAAAACTCCTTGTCGTAGGTGGGGTAGTTCTGAATAGCACCCGTAAACATTTCTGAATGATACTCCACTGGCTTCCCATCCTGAATCAACACAACGCCCATATCATAACTAGAAGCGTCGGTCTCTACCTCGAAGGTCCTCTGTAAATTCGACAATGCCAATACCGGTGCCTCCAATATCTTCCTCTTTAATAACTGAAAAGCTTCCTCATGCGTCCTCCCCCACTCAAACTGAACATTCTCCTTCGTAAGGCTATGCAAAGGTGCCGCATAAGTCGAGAAATATCAAATAAACTTGCGCAAATACTGACAAACCCCCATGAAGCTTCTCACCTCCGTCACTGTCCTAGGTGTCGGCCACTTCGTGATCACTGTCACCTTGCTTGGATCTATCCTCCGCTGGCCTTTCCCCACGATGAACCCGAGATACACCAACTCGTCCTTCCCGAATTCGCACTTCTTCCCGTTAAGCTTTAGTTGTCTGTTCTGCAACACTTTAAACACCTTCTCGATATGAACAAGATGCTCCTCTCAGGTTTTGCTGTACACCAAGATATCATCGAGGTAAACTATCACAAAATCCTCTATAAAGGGTCGTAACAAATCGTTCATAAGTCTCATAAAGATAGCCGGAGCGTTGCACAATCCAAACGGCATCACCAACCACTCGAACAGGCCCTGCTTGGTCTTGAACGCAGTCTTCCAAGTGTTATCCTTCCGAATCCTCACCTAATGGTAACCAAACTTCAAATCCAGCTTCGTGAAAAACCTCGCTCCTTCCAACTGGTCCATAAGATCATCAATCCGAGATAATGGGTATCGATTCTTGATGGTTATCTTGTTGAGCGCCCGATAATCCACGCACATACGCCAACCTCCATCCTTTTTGGGCACCAACAACACTGGTGACCCGCAAGGGGAATAACTCGGCACAATCATTCATGTCTCCAAAAGCCCCTAAACCTGCCTCTTGATCTCCTCAAACTCCTCTACAGATGTGCGGTATAGACCTATATCCGGCAAAAAACCCTCGCCGATCAACATAATCTCATGCTCCACACCCCTTCGTGGTAGTAGTCCCGTGATCTCCGAAAACAAGTCCACGTACTTGGCCTTCAACCTGTCAAGATCTCCCTCCTGAAACTTGCTCAAGGTAGTCAAACACATCCTACTCAGCTGCTCCTCATAAGGCCTAATAACTAACAATACAAACCTCTTGCTCGCATTCACTAGCCTCTTCGCCTGAAACTCGTCTCCTGTGAAAGAGATGCCGAACGAAAGATAAATTGCTCACCATATTTGGTAAACATATATTTCTAGGCTCGCCTATCGTAGACCGTAAACCTATCTCATAAATAAGGATTGCCTAGTATTACTTGGCAAACATCCAACGGAACGACGTCGCATGTGACCTCGTCAATATACGACTCGTGGAGTGCAAATCTGAAAGTGCATTGGTTGATCACACTTAATCCCGCCTCCTTCTGAATCCACCCTAAAGGATAGGATTTCGGATGTTTAACCGTCTTCAATCCTAACTTCTGAACCAATACCTCAGATATTAAATTCTGGCTCCCTGGATCCACTATAGCATCAACCAAGCTGGTCTTGACCTGCAATTTCAAAACAAAGAGCTGCTCCCTCGGGTCTTCGTCCTCAGTCGTGGTCTGCTTTCCAACCATAAGGTTGAAACTGCTATTAGGTTCTGTCATCCCGGAAACTTCCTTCAGACCCTGAGCTACTACATATGCCTTATTCTCCTTCTTTTTCTTCAATCCTTTTGGCTTCAGATGAGGATACTTCTCCCAGCAACGATCAGCTACGTGTCATGTCTGTTTACAGTGATTACATGTCATTCCTGCCTTCCTCGAATCACCCTTCTTCTTCTTCTCTTCCTTAGGCTAAGAGCCACTAGACTTACCTCCCGTCTGTTTGGAGTCTTCCTTCGTTTCGTTGCCCTTCTTTTGCCTGCCCTTAATGGCAATGGCCTTCACACTCGCTTCTGCCATGGACTCGACTGTGAACAACTTCATCTCCTTTCGGATATATTCATTCAGACACGTCATATACTTCATAAAGATAGAATATTCCTCCGTCGCGATGTTGAGAACCATCGCCTACTGCTGGAACTCCGTTGTATATTCTTGAACGGTTTGGTTGAACCTTTGGCGCAATCTGTACCACTTATACCAACGCTCTTCAAGGAACCCTACTGGATAGAACTGCTTTCTTAGTAGCTCCTTGAATTTGTTTCACGACATCGCCTTCCATTCCTACTTACAATAAGATTTTCACCATGTCAATGCATGCCCCGAAAGCTTCAAAGTCGCGAACACAAGCCTCTCCTTGGATGAATATCTGTATAGGGTAAAATATGTCTCCATCTGCTCGATCTAATCATCAAGCCTCTCGACGTTAACACTCCCATCATAAACAGGAATCTCTAGCTTTAAGTCTATCTTCAAATTCTGGTAAGAACCCTTACCCCCTTGATGCGGAACAGTTTTAACAATCTCCACCTCCCTATCAGAATCAGATTCCTTGCCTTCTCCATCGGACTCCTTAAGTTTCTTCTTACCTTTCGAAGAAGATTCCTCCTTTTTATCCTTTTCTTAGAATATATTAACGAGTTGTGTGAGTGTCAACTCATTGTCTCCATCTGTTTCTTCAATGCATCTAGCCTCGCTGAACTATCTCCTTCAGTCATCTTCTTCTTTCTTAATTTATGGACTCCTTCCAATGAAATAAGGATCTCGCCTAGCTTCTTGTATTGCGATCGAGTCAGGACCATACACAGGATGTCCCCTTCACAGTATCTGATCGTTCTGATATCAACTTGATACGAGTCGTCATGCGAGCACCTTTGATCGCGGAATTATCAAAGGTGGGTTAAGAAGAAAATAACAAGAACACAAGAACAATTCAGTGGAAACGAAGGAAAATACATTCTCTAGATTATGAGAATAAAATAGTTTACAATCTCTCACAATCTCACTAGAATAATAAAATAGTTTACAATCTCTCACAATCTCACTAGAATTGAAGAATAATCTCTCTCAATTCTCAAATACAATCTAATCTCTCTGAATTGAAGAATAATCTCTCTCAATTCTCAAATACAATCTAATCTCTCTTGATTGCTTTCTCCTTTTTTTAAAACCCTAAAACAATCTCTTATATAGGTGTAACAACGTGAATGGCAAAGTGGTAAATAACCAAGCCCAAACCCCCCAGGAATTCGTGCAAACAGAAACCCAAACGAACCAGGAAATCGTCAATGAGTCGACTCATAAACATGCATGAGTTGACTCATGCCAAGTGAGTCGACTCATGATGAGGTGAGTCGATTCGTCAGAAACTTTTGACAAAACGGATGGGTTTCGTGAGTCGACTCATGACAGGCATGAGTCGACTCAACCTGATGAGTTGACTCATGTACATGTATGAGTCGACTCACGGGCTGAAAACTGGATACTTCGATTCTTCGATTCGCCGTCTCGTTCAACGCTTCAACTTGCGTTCCACTGTGTTATTTTACCCCTCTATTCTCAAGTTACCATGAGAATCATCCATCCTCAAGCTCCCATGAGGATTGCTAAGTTCCGAAGAGAAGATACACCCGTATGAGTCAAATAAAGGAAGAAGGGGAGGGCAAAAGGGTAAAAGCAAAAAGTTTTTGTTCAATACCTCTAGTCTGATCTTATCAGTAAACACGCTCAACGGCTGACGTCCTCCTATCGTCATAGCATCCGGCTTTGATTTTGGAACATTGTTATATCCAAAAGCAATGGCAACATCCTAAAAAGAAAAAATAATGACAAAAAAATCCAATTCGTTAGAGACGAGAGCATATGCAACAACTTAATTGTGCTCATAAAACCATTCCCAACCAAACTCAATATTTCAAAGGAGGTACCTCTGCCAAGTCACAAGTATGAAGGATGTCACTTCTAGTAGGAGGCACAAGCACAGTTAGAAAATTTTCACCAGAAGTGGACTGTTCAGTTTGCAGTTGCATCTTGTTCAACAATGGAACAACCTGCCAACATACAAAGAAATTACCTGCCATGAGACCAAAGAAACAGTAGCAGTTGAATTTGAAATAAAATTAATAGCATCATCAAATCTAGAACAAGAAAAGTTGTCATTCGGCATAATAAAGCATGATCTACTTGTAGCGGAATATAACAAACAGCCAACTTCAAGACTTACTCAAATAATTCATGAATATGCAATGTGTCAAGCAGAAATGAGTGGCAACCACACCAAAACACAACTCCACCTAATCCAAATCAAGAAGAAAAAAGAAAAGGAACAATGACCAGTAAAGGGAGAAAAAACAACATCTATATAGTAAGCATGATAAGAATTCTGCCAGGAGTGATGAGACACTCACCTAAAATAAGCAAAATAACGATATAAATAGCTGAAGAAATAGTAAGCTAAACCAAGAGCTTGTGCGTTGTGGCTTCATAATAGTATCTAAGGATCTGATGCAGAAGATATACTAAAATGGAAGAGATATTTTTGGAAAAGATATTTTTGGAAAAGATATACAAAAAAGAAAAGAAAAATCAAAATAAATTTTGAACTCTTCAATAGGTTTTAAGTTAAACGGTTCAAAGCTAGGGCAACTGAAATAGCAATAAAAAATGAATCCTCAAAAAAAATAAAAGAAAAAGACCGAAAATTTTGTCAGAAGCCAGAAGAGATGTCTCAACTGTTTATCAAGACAAAACAAAACAGCATGTTTACAAGCAATCCCAATGAAGGCACCATATGAACACTAGCAAGTAGCAAGTTAATACTTGTGGATGACTTTAAGAAGCTATATAGCTCGAAATAAAATTAGAAGCAGCAAAAGGGTCCGACGTTAAATCACAACGTTAGAGAAACAAACACAACTTTGAATCACCAATTAACTGCAGAGCATCAAAAAAGTATACTGTATAACTCAGAGCTAGAAGTAGTCCGTCCAAGTAGAAGGATCTATGAAGACGGAATGAACTTAACCTTTCAAATTTTAGCAGACTTCACAGGGAAATTGCTCCGCAAGGTACGGAACATCAGATAAAAATTTACGTAAAACAAGAAATTCCAGTAAATAACTCTAGATTTCATTCAGTGTGCAGTCTCCAGTATAAAAAATCAAATTAAGTGCAAAAAAGAAAAGGATGATTCCTATATATCTGGGGAAAAGATTATCAGATCTACAGAACAGGAATTGCAAGCTGGACAACAAAATATTCGCTAACTCAAACAAAGACAGGAAAATGAAAATTTCAGGATAGTTGATACCTCCGTTGCAGTAAGTAATTTCTGAAACAGGAGCCTTAAAACTGGTAACTGAAAGGTCAGGATAAATGTCTCTCCGTGAGTGTACATCTACAGATGATTTGATTTCAGATGTCCTTTTGTCTGGGTATACCACATGGACTGGCTCAACCTCATATTTCCTTTCACAATACTCTGAAAACATTGTTACCTAATGAATTGACAATAGTTATGATCAAATATTGTAGACTAGGAGGTGAAACCAAACATAGAAAATAACAAGAAAGTAGCACATCTCTACACCTACCATTGTATTTAATACAATTTTTGCCTTTGTCAAGTCAGTGGCTGTGCATTCAATGAAAACATTTTTTGTCTTCAGATTGATTGCAGAATGTGCACCATTAATTATTGGAGGCAATGATAGAACGGTTCTACACTCAAAAGAACCAACGGTAAATAAAGACAAATAAGGATACAAAAGAAAGAGAACGCTCAAAAATTATATCTTTAACAATAGAACAGTTTTGCATAAAAACAAAGCCATACAACCAAAAATGAAATTCATGTAGTTCAAGAATCTGACTGACTAGTTAAAGATAGTAGTAGCAAAATACATTATCTCCTTTACAGACCTTGCAAAAAATTTTGCACAAACAAGATTTACTGAGAATACGATAAAATGTAACAATAGAAAAGTTTTGCATAAAAACAAATTCGTCCAAAGAAAAATGAACCTCATGTAGTGCAAGAACATGACAGACTAATTAAAGATAATAGCAGCAAAATACATTATCTCCTTCACAGACATTGCAAAAAAGTTTGCGCATGCAAGATTTACTGAACATACAAATAAAACGTAAGAGCATCAATTAAGTAAACTTCCAAGAAGTAAAAGAAATACACCAGTAAAAAGAAATTATTTTAAAAAGAAAAACGAAAAGCAAACCAAAAGATCACCTAGAAAAATATTTTAGAAAAAATAAAAAGGATACCAAAATATCACCTTTTGAACAAATAGCCAAAATATATAGCAATCAGAAAAGGAAAAAAAAAAGTATTTTCAGACTGAGAAACTACCATACCTGTTGCTATCATAAATAACTGGATAGACAGGGGAATCTTCAATTATATGCAAGAATTTCTTCAATTTCAAGTCAGACTGCATAAGAAAGTGTGAGAATTTAACATCATTTAATTTCATAAATATTAAATGGAAGGGGAATCTAGTAGGCTGTATAAACAAAGAATAGTGCTAAAAATGGCATTACCTCCATAAAGATAAAATAAAAACAAGAAAATAAAAGGGTGTCATCTCCAAATGAGCTAGAACTTATATGGGGTATGCTCAAAAGGAAAAGGAAAATAAAAATAACAAGAGAAGATATGATGACTTATCGTAGCATACTTTGTAAAATTCCATTAGCTCATCAGCTCTGAATTTTTTAACCTAGAGAAAAGGAAAAGGCAGACAAAGATGCCAGTTAATTGAAACAGTTATATTAAGTAGAAACAACTAGTGTTTGTTATTTTATCAATGGATTTGAGTATTTACAAAAAGATGGTTCCAGAATTACCACAAAAATCACTCAAGAAGAATTTATCTTCCCAAATATTAAAAAATATAAGGCAAAAGCATTCACTAACCTGCTTCAAAGGTACAAAATTTATCTCTGAAGGAGGCAAGGCCTGTGGAAGAAAAGTACACATAATACAAGGATATAATTCAGATCAACAATGATAAAATCTAAACTTCACATTGTATAGGCATCATAACTATAGTTCAAACAGCTATAAGAACAAAAACAAAATGTTGATAATCTCCCATGTATCAATGCACAAAGTACTACAGAGCCATGATCCTACTTGCAACAAACTGACGGTGAGACAATGTCACAAACCAAAGCAATTATTAAAAGAAGGATAGAGGCATAAAACTGCTAAACCATGGAAACTAATGTAAGGCTATCAACAACAACATACCTTTGGATGCATCAATCAGTTTTTTCACTTTACAACATAGGATTATCAACAGTTAATTCTCTTTTGTGTGATTTACAGGTCTGTTCTCTGAAACTGTTTTAAGTCATTTATTTCTCAGATACACCTTGAATGTGCTGGTGGACAGCAGCAGGCCTTTCAACGTTCTCATATGGGTCCATTTGTGATTTTGTTGCCTTTTTCGCCTGACAAGGATAACTACAACGGTGCTAGCCTTAGCTCTATTCTACTGTGTGTCAGAAAGCAGTGATACCTTCACATTATACATGGCTGTCGAGTGTCCTAGCATTTAATATGACTGAAAGATCGACTTGTAAACAGCAGGACAGAGAGACTGAACATGTGTATGTGTACCCATGCATGCATGTGTGGTAGTAAGGAGGGTAATTTGATAAACCAAAATTCAGATTCAGATTTTCCGAATGCTAAAATTCTGTATAAACGTATAACATGCAAGACAATCCATTGTTGTTGCTATTAAGTTGGAAGCTTTTACCAAAATGCTTCTAGGAAAAAATTGTTGGAGAGGTAGAAATGGAGGTGAAGGTTTCTACTAGCCACCGATGAAGCTTCCCAGAGTTTCAATCGAGAATTCTTTCTGGGCCTTTCTATATTTAAAAACGATAATTCTTTTTTCTTTTTTCCTTATTTCATGATAGAATACAGATTTGTCCAAGTGTTAAGAATGCCAGAATCTGACATAAAAAGAATTTGCAAAAGGATTATCTTGGAAATACTACCTGGAAGGCTAAGCAGCCTCCAATTCATGTCACCCAAAAGCACTAGGCATATTGACCAAGAAGATTAGTTCTTGCACACAAGGGACTCTTCTCATCAACTGGATTCAATCCCATTGCAGCAAGTGCTTCCCCACAACACCACCCGACCCCCAATCTCCATTTGTCAGTCCCATCTAACAGCTCACAAAATGTTGTCAGTCACTAGACTAATTATGAGTACTTGATGTTTTCTGGGGTATACAATAGAAGGCCACCAAATGTCATCTGGACCAGGTTCAACCTTGTCTAGCCTAAAGTATCTCCTATTCAAACAGACAAATGATGCTGCATTCTCCCTAATATCTGAGTAATGAAGCACTCTGTGTTCCTGATACTATATTTTATGGTTTTATCTCAAAAAACTGCAAGTTCCCATGAAAGCACACCTTTCCTCCAAACAAAACTTGCAAGGACGAATTTGACACACAACTGTGACAAAAATGCTTGCGGTGAAATGTGAACACAATAAACTACCAGCAAGGATGCTTCTATTAGGAAGGTAAGATTTTTCACAATAACTATGGCATGGAACTATACATTACTTGACAACAACGGATTCCGAAGACTAAAATCAACTGAACAATCAAATAACTATATAATTAGGTTTCTTCAGTAGGTACAAGTAAAACCTAGAATTAGTTCTAAGATCTACATTAGAACTTCAAACATAGTTTGGATATCGCTTACTAATCATAATTTATTGGCTAACTAGGTCTCGAGACTTTAATATTAAATACATGTAGTAAAATAGTGGAATGCATCCACTTTTTAGATCAAAGCAATATATAACTTCTTAGATCAAAGCTGTATAAAGCAAGTAAGCCGCTAGAGGTGGAACTTTAAGTAATAATTCACCTTATACAAGAAAAGGGTCAGAATTTATTTAGACAAAACAAACATAACTTATTAGCCATGGATTTTAGTATTTAGCTTCTTGCAAATAATATATGAGCCAGTGCAGTTGTTTTAAATATTACATTCAATTTAAACCACATTATTTCAGATGATGGCAGTAAAATAGCGCAGACCATTTAGATCATGATACAAATAAATCAAGGAAGTAATAAGAGTATGCTTTAATATAATGTTTTCACCTCATATGAGAAAGGAGCCTGAAGTGTGTCCAAATCATGAGTGCCAATAGCCACCAGAGTTCTCTTTCTGTAAAAGGAGAAATCCATGAGACCTCCAACAGAAAGATAAGGCACATCAAAGACACAGTTTTTGAAAAACATGACGAAACTGTACCGGCATATGTTTTGATGCAGCTTGTCTTGAAGGTCGATGAAGCTGTTGTAACTTGCTTCATTGAAAGTTATTCCTCTTAATACGGCACAAACAACAAACGGCCGAATCAGATTCGTCTGTTAAAACCAGCCCCGATTAGACATTAAAGTTTTTTACCCAATAGTAAAGAACTATAGCCTGTCCACCTGCCAGACAAATTGCTCAAGTCACAAAACAAAAATATTTTTTTTTATTCATATCACCTCGGGTTTAACATGCATTTTGAGCATAGATTCGATTGGAATATCAACGCATCTATAGACAGGTATCTTTTCCTTCCCGATAAAGATACGAAGGGCGCGTGCAATACCCTCAAGACAGAGCAAGTCATATCTACAAGATTAAACATAGGACTTTTATTGAACTTTTAAGCTACTCATCACTACTAACTTCTAAGCAGATCATCGTAAATTACATGTTAATCTTTCTCCTTTCTTATTACCTGTTAGCTGGAACCTCGATTTTGTAAATAATCTCCTCTCCATCTTCATCACCATTCTCCTCGCTCTGCAAATGCTTCTCCTTTCTAATTATCGCCTTTTCAGTGGTCTACAAACAAATTCATCGCAGATCTCATATAAAATTCAAGCAGCACAAACTATACAGAGCGATCAAATCAAAGGAGTCAAAATACTTACCACATCATCAAGTTCGATTCCGAACTCGAAGCAGAGCTCATCGAATTCCTCCTGCGCTGGAGATTTAACAAGAGAAAAAAAATGAGATCTTTTTACAAATTTTTGGAGAGGGAGGAATTAGGGTTTTCTTACTGTAGGCTTTGCCTAGGGCTTCGAAGAGGCGATCTCTTCCCACGCTGACCGTCGGCATTGCGGTGGCCAACGGAGGTAGAGGTGGCTGGTTTTGGCGGCGGCGGCGATGACCAAGAGAAGGGTTTTATGTATAAAACCTAGCTAGACACAGAGAGATGAATCGGGCGCTTTTTTTTTATTTTTTTTTTGAGTAACGGGTCGGGTGTAGATGCTTTTGGACTAGATTCGTATCCGGATCTAGAAAATAGGGCAACGCTGCAAATGTTTAGAAAATAATCAGAATACAAAATCAATATCAAATAATAAAAACTAAACAAATAATAAAAACTAAGCAAGACTTAACATTGAACCAATTTGAGTTAACAAACAAGACTTAACACTGAATAGGTTAGGCTTCATAATCTTCCTATTAGACTTAAGATTGAACTTATTAGACTTAAGACTACTTTCATTACAATTAACATTCTTTTAATTAAACTAAAACATCTTCAAATTAGCCTTAACTATCAACCGAGTAGACTTAATATTCAACTTTATAGATTTAACATTCAATCAATTATAATTAATAACACATAAATTAGACTTAACATACCACGCTTTAGACTTAACATGTAACTACTTACAGTTAACATACTACAAATTAGACTTAACATACAACGCTTTAGATTTAACATATAACGACTTGCAGTTAACATTCTAGAAATTAGACGTAACATATAATCTATTAACTTAACATTCTACCTTTAGACTTATTATTTAACCCAAATGACTTAACATAAAAGCTCTTAGACTTAACTTTCAACTCATTAGACTTAACATCATAATATTGAACTTAACATCAAAAATTGTCAACCAGAAATCACATTTGGCCGGTATTTCTTTAAATATTCCTTTTTCAACAATGTCCAAACAGGAATTATAAATTTCTTTTGAAAAAAGTCTGATAACTTACAAGTCTTATGAAGCTTGCTTGTTGTTATGTAAAGGCAAATCCTCTGTTTTTAGAAAAGCTTTCAAGTGAATTTCTTTATATCCAATATTGCATCGATGCTCCACCATAGACAACGGATCATTTTTGTTCTCAGTGGAAAAATAAAGTTGTCATTTGTTTCATCTTCATATGCCAACAATAAAGAATCGTATGGAAGTTTTAACCTCACCGACACATCAAATTTTTGTTCCATCATGGTGGTTGAAGGGTTAATTTTTAAGAAAACTGTTTTATCGCTGAAGGAGACCATGCAGATGATAGCCTTCTCAGTCATTAATGAAGGAATGGTAGAAGGAGTAATGGAGAGAATTTTAGGACGAGAGGAGTATTGAAGAGCAAAAACCTTAACAATTACGTAGAGAGTTATTACTCGTGATAGAGAAAAATGGGGGGTTGGGGGGATTTCCTCCAATTCCTCCATTAGATCACCATTAATGGAATCTGACGTTTGCGCATAGTTTGAATTGATGGGGGCGCTGCATCCGGGGAAGGAGAAGGGCATTTTAGGGTTTATTTGAAAATACAGTACATTTTCTCTATACAGGTGAAGTGGAGGGGCCCGAATGCATATAATGACTTTTTTTAAATCTGATCTACAATGGGAAAAGGTGGAAGGGTATGGTCACATAGCATTCTTTATATTGGGGCATTGACATAATTTTCCCTTAAATTTAAATTCCTCAGCATGTGGTGGTTTCCATAAATTCACCCCATCGATCTGCCTTCTCGATCCCTCACCAATCTCCCTTAAAATAGCTCTACATAGTTTATCAAGAAACTCAACTGATCTTGCTCACACATAATCTAAAGCTGGCAGACTGTGTTCACGAAGTAAGAACTTGTTACGATGGTTCCAAAGTAACTAACCGACTACACACAGAGTTGCAAATGAGAAGTGTTAGAATTAAGTATTGGGTTATCGGGTTAAGACCCAATAACCTATTATCTATTTGTACTCCTATATATATGTATCCATGAGGAGAAACCCTAAGTAAAGAATTCTGATTTACCATTTCAACATGGTATCAGAGCCGGCCCTAACCTTGATTCCCCAACCCTAGACGCCAAAAAAAAAAAAACTAACCCTAATTAGGGTCGGATTGCTCTCATCTTCTTCTTCGCGAGCGAGCTCAGAGATGACGGTGGAGGAAACCCCAACCCTAGCCACCAAAAAAAAACTAATCCTAATTCCTGCCGGATCCAGTGAGGATCGGACTGCTCTCATCTTCTTCTTCGCGAGCGAGCTCAGAGATGACGGTGGAGGAAACCCCAACCCTAGCCGCCAAAAAAAACTAATCCTAATTCCTGTCGGATCCAGTGAGGATCGGATTGCTCTCATCTTCTTCTTCGCGAGCGAGCTCAGAGATGACGGTGGAGGAAACCCCAACCCTAGCCACCAAAAAAAAACTAATCCTAATTCCTGCCGGATCCAGTGAGGATCGGACTGCTCTCATCTTCTTCTTCGCGAGCGAGCTCAGAGATGACGGTGGAGGAAACCCCAACCCTAGCCACCAAAAAAAAACTAATCCTAATTCCTGCCGGATCCAGTGAGGATCGGACTGCTGCCCCGATCTCTTCTTCACTTGAGCTGAACGAGAGGAGAGTTTTGGACTTGTTATTTTTTCACTGGGTTGGCCTACGGGTTTTATTGTGTTGTGTTGCCTTTTTCCGTTCTATTTGAAATTGTTGTTCAGCTGCTACTGATGTTGTTTTATCTCTTTGTTTATGTTTGGGCCTTCTGTTGTTAGGCCCGGTAGTTAGATTTTGAGTGTAGAGAGGTATGTATGCTTGTCTGATTTGTTCTCTTTCTTGACGAAAGAGTCTAGAGAAATTTAAACACACCAAAAAAAAACTAAAAACAAAAACAAAAAAAGAGGACAAAAAAAATCGGATTCCATGTTAACCTTCGGGTTTTCATTCTAACCTTTGGGTTCTAACCCGGGTTCTAATCTTCGGTTTCTATTCTAACCTTCGGGATTCTGTTTTAACCCTTTGGTTTCTATTCTAACCTTCAGGTTTCTGCTTTAAACCTTCAGCTTTTATACTAGAAGATTGTGATCCTCTTGCTACTATACTATCCTATTCTGTAACAATGACAGGATCTGACATCTCTTCTGCTGCAATTACTACCCCTACTATTGCTGATATTTCTGGCCCTAAAGTTGTATTGGGGACCACTGTGAAATTAAATGGCACAAATTATCTCCTCTGGGCACAGGCATTTCGCATCTTCATTGGAACTCAAAACAAATTGGCTCATCTTCTGGCCCCTCCGCCTTCTTCTACAGATCCTACGTATCCCGCATGGATCTCTGCTGACTGTTGTGTGATGACTTGGCTTCTTAATAGCATGGAAGTCCAGATTAGTAGCAGTGTTATGTTCTCAAACACTGCTAAGGAGATGTGCGATAATTTAAAAATTATGTACGGGAATGAGAAAAATATATCCCGTGTGTTCGAGTTGTATGAACGCCTTTTCTCTCTTCAACAGGGCGATCGCGATGTACCTAAATACTTTGATGAGCTGAAGAGTCTAATCGATGAATTAGAGATGCATCAGCCTATCGTTATGGATGCACCAACTCTGTTGGGATATCGTTGGATATCGTTGGGACCTTGCAGTCTCCAAGTTCTTATCAAGATTGAGCCCTACTTTGCAGTCTCATATACGAGGCCAAATACTCGGGGGTGATATTATCCCTTCCTTGACTGCTACATTCTCTAGAGTTATGCAGGTAACCCCTGGAGTGACTACTACATCTCCCACACTGACCGCTCCATCACTTGATCAGTCTATTATGTTCTCTGAACGTGGCAGAGGACGTGGTCATGGTCGAGGACGTGGCCGCGACACAGGGGGAGGACGTGGCACCTTTAGGAGACAGCTTGATTCAGATAAGACTATGCGTCCATGCAGACATTGTGGGAGGACTAATCATATCTCTGAAAAGTGTTGGGAGAAGTTTGGTCGTCCTGCATAGGCACAAGTTGCTGATATTACACCTACCTCTATTGATTCTCCGACTACTTCTGCTCCCTCCACTGTTCAAATTTCGCAAGATGAGTATGACCGGTTGCGTCAACTCGAGCCCTCTTAGAATAGTTATTATGCTACTTATGTATCCTCTTCAGGTATGGATGCCTACATTGTCTCTCCTCACAAGCCATGGGTATTAAATTCTGGTGCCTCTTCTCATATGACAGGTATAAAGGATCACTTTGTTTCTTTAAAACTGTCTGACAAGTTTCCATCGGTCCGTATTGCTGATAGTACATACTCTTCAGTTCTTGGTGATGGAGTAGTACATGCTACTTCATCACTAACCCTTACTGACGTCTTATATCTTCCAAAATTTCCTGTCAGTTTATTGTCTATCAGTCAGTTCACCAAACACAACAACTGTAAAGTAACATTCTTTCCTTCTTATTGTATTTTTCAAGACCTAGCAACTGGGATGACGATTGGTTCGGGGCATGAGAGAGGAGGCATGTACTATTTGGACGATAATATGCCCGCTACTAGTCTTGTTTCAAGCAAATATGATCATCCTTTACTATAGCATCAACATCTTGGTCATCCCTCATTATCGAAGCTTAGATCTATTCTTCCTATCTCATCCTCTATTTCTTCTTTAGGTTGTGAGTCTTGTAAACTGGGTAAGCACCATCGTGCTACCTATCCGAGTCGTATTGATAAACACAATAGTTCTGTATTTGAGTTAGTCCATTCTGATGTTTGGGGTCCTTGTCGTATACCTTCAGTGAAAGGTTACAAATATTTCATTGTCTTTATTGATGACTTCTCTCGCATGACTTGGCTTTATCTATTAAAAGAGAGATCTGAGGTTTCGACTATTTTTGAAATCTTTTACAAAGAAATCAAAAACCAATTTTCCACCTCTATTTGTATGCTTTATACCGATAATGCGTTGGAATACATGAAAAATGACATATCTTGTTTTTGTGCAAATATTGGTATTATCCATCAAACTTCATGTTCTCACACTTCACAACAAAATGGGGTTGCTGAGAGGAAGCATAGACACATTTTAGATGTTGCTAGAACCCTGATAATACATATGCATATTCCAAAGTATTTGTCGTCTGATGTTGTTCTCAGTGCATGTTTCCTGATTAATAGGATCTCTTCTCCTGTTTTTAATGGTACAATACCGTTTACCTGCATTTATCCTGACAAAAAACCTTTTCCTGTGATTCCTCGTGTTTTTGGATGTACTTATTTTGTTCAGGATTTATCTCCAAGACTGGATAAAATATCTCCTCGGTCTATTAAGTGTGTCTTTGTAGGCTACTCGCGTACTCAAAAAGGTTATTGGTGTTATCACCCTTCCACCAGGAGATATTTTGTGTCAGCAAATGTAACTTTTTTTTAGTCTGTTCCATACTTCTCCTCGACTGGTTCATCTCCACCTGTCAATCCATCTGTGCCTACTCCGTTTATTGCTCCTACTACTGTTCCATCACCCGCTTTCGTTCCTTCAGCTAATGGATCTTCTCTAGGACTACAAAATGCCTCTACTGTGCCATCTGCACCACCGTCACTACTGACGTATTGTCGCCGTCCAAAAATTTATGTTTCTCTCTCTGCTCTAACCGAACAGTCATCTCTCGTTGCAGGTCTGTCTCCTTCTAATATTTCTAACTCCTCTGATCTGGACATTCCAATTGCTCATCGGAAAGGTAAACGGTCTTGTACTAATCATCCTATATCTGATTTTGTTTCTTATGACCGTCTTACTCCCTCTTCTCGTCAGTTTGCTTTGTCCTTGTCCTCTATATCTCTACCCAGCTCCTATGAGGAGGCCATGTTAGTTCCTGCTCGGAAACAAGCCATGGATGAGGAGATGGATGCACTTGTTTCTAGAAGAACTTAGGATCTTGTATCTTTTTCCGACGGGTGCTACTGTGGTTGGCTGTCGGTGAGTTTATACTTTGAAGTATCGCACAGATGGTTCGATTGATCGATATAAAGCTCGTCCTGTCGCTAAGGGTTATATTCAAACCTATGGGGGTATACTATCTTGAGACGTTCTCTCCCGTAACCCATGTTAACTCCATTCGCCTACTTTTCTATATGGCCGTTAATCTGGACTGGACAATATTTCAGCTGGATGTTAAAAATGCCTTCTTGTATGGTGACTTGCAGGAGGAAGTCTATATGGAGCAACCTCCGGGGTATGTTGCTCAGGGGAAGAATATTGTCTGCAAGCTTAAAAAGGCTATTTATGGTCTCAAACAGAGTCCACGGACATGGTTTAAGAAATTTAGTACTACTATATCTGGTGTCGATTTCAAATGATATCAGTCTGATCACTCCGTCTTTATCCGACACACTACATCTGGTCTAGTGATTCTGACAATATATGTTGATGACATCTTGCTAACTGGGAGTGACTTTGCTGCCTTAGCAGAGACTAAGGAGTAACTTTCACGTTACTTTGTGACCAAAGATATAGGAAAACCCAAATACTTTCTTGGGATTGAGATTGCATATCAAAAGGACAATTTGCTTCTATCTCAAAGGAAATATGTATTGGATTTATTAGAAGAGATAGGCCTTTTGGGGGTGTAAGCCAGCAAACACCCCCATGGAGGTGAATGTGGATTTGTGGCGTGATAATAGTCCTCTCCTAGATGATGCAAGCCGATATAGGAGATTGATTGGCAAGTTGATCTATCTTACTGTAACTAGACCTGATATTACCTTTATAGTAGGAGTACTGAGCAGGTTTATGCATAAACCTAGAGAGGTTCACTAGACTGCTGCTCTGAGAATTTTAGGTTATGTTAAAAGCTGTCCGGGAAAAGGATTGATGTATAAAAAACATGGATATTTACACATCTATGCCTATTCTGATGCTGGGTATGCGGGAGATATTGGAGATAGAAAGTCTACTTCTGGATTTTGCACATTTATTGGAGGAAATATGATTACCTGGAGGAGCAATAAACAATATGTAGTATATCGATCTAGTGCAGAGATAGAATACAGAGCTATGGCTCATACTGTTTGTGAGATGATATGGTTACAGAAGCTGCTGATCGAGCTTGGTTTTACTCAGTCTGAATCTATGCCTATGCATTGTGATAATCAATCTGCTATCCATATTGCAAAGAATCTAGTGTTTCATGAGAGAACTAAGCACATTGAAGTTGATTGTAATTTTGTCAGAGATGCTTGGGAAAGAAAGTGATCTCTCTTCAGTTCACTTCGTCTTCAGAACAGTTAGCTGATATTTTCACTAAAGCTACTTCACCTAAGGTGTTTTCCATTCTGTGTAACAAGCTGGGCATGATTGATATATATGCTCCAGCTTGAGGGGGAGTGTTAGAATTAAGTATTGAGTTATCGGGTTAAGACCCAATAACCTATTACCCATTTGTACTCCTATATATATGTATCCATGAGGAGAAACCCTAAGTGAGAAATTCTGATTTACCATTTTAACAAGAAGCATCCAATCCATTCACGCATCAAAGAAAATAGTCACGGAAATATTCATATCAACCAATATGTAGGTGAGCATATCCGGATCCATCCCTCATTTCCTGGTTAAGAACACATGAATAGAGCGTGTTCTATAGTTTCGACCTCCTCATTGCACTAAAAGCACTATAGATTTATTAGAACATGACGAGAACTTATATTAGCAACCACCAGAAGAATCTCATGCCATGCACGATACAAAAAAACTCTTAATTTTATATGGCATTGAGAGGCTAAGGCCGAATGGATTTCTCCATATTACTACATTCTCCTCCACCATCTCGAGCCCTTTCTTGTTTAATATCTATAGCAGCGTGACATCCTAACTTTATTGAGAAAACTCTTGAACTTGTAAAATGCCTTATGATGTGGATTTTGTACAAGTTTGTCAAACATTTATTTTGTAAAAAGATAAAATTAAAAGTCTAAAACAAATGCATTGTAAAAATGTACTGTTCATGCACTTTCAAAAACTACACACACACATTCACAGCACATATGACTACTAGTCACATGTGCCTTTTCCCGAAAACTAACTGTAAAATGCACGAGACTACTAATCTGTGCGCTTTACAGCTAGCTTCAAAACTATTGTGTTTTATTTTTATTTGTTAAATGAAAAATTGTACAAGTTATAGAATTTTGTAAAGAAGAAGAAAAAAGAATTCATAGGCTCCATAGATTTGCAACAAATAATCATATTGATCCATTGAAAAAAAAAAATGAACAAGCTACAAATCTACACCAAGCATTTAGATATTTTCATACAAGCTAAAACAATTTTAACTAAGCATTCTTATTGATCCATTAGGGGAAAAAGTCATTCATGAAAAATAAGGACATAAAACTCTATACATTTCTATTGCATTTCCTTCAGAAAAATTACAAACCATCACATCCAAAGTTTTATTGATCTCTATTTCTCATTCCTTCCAAAACCATTCATAAGACACATCACAACCAAAACAATTAGAAAAAGCTTTAATAAACTACAACATGTACCTCCCATCCTCATTATTTGTATATCTTTCTTTCAATTGTAAATTCTCATCTTTAAATATTTTGTTCTCAAATGCCATCCTCTTTCTTTCTTCTTCCAATTCGACATACATCTAATCTTCTTCTCAAATATGATCATATTTATCATCACTTTTGGCCTACCGACGATCTCATCAAAACATTGCACAAAAAAGTCACATCTTTTGGTACTCATTGAATAATCATAGAAATGATAGCTATAAAATCTTCTTCTATGCTTTGTTTCATACACGGGAATGAGTGAGAATGGAATGTAATTCCTACTTCTCATTCATGCATAGTAAACATGATGTGTTTTTGGATACCAGAAATGTCATTCTCACTTCTCCTCTATTGCCACTTATTATGGAAACTGTTATTCCCAATGAGTTATCAAGAAATTGATATTCCCACTAAATAAAAATAATAAAATAAATTCTAGATATACCATTCTCAAAGATATTTCCACTTAATTCTTTAATTGCATCCAAACATGAGAATGAGAATGTGCATTCCATTCCCACATCAATTTCGTTCTATTTCTACATTCATTCCATTCTCATTTGACTCTGTTCCCATGTGTCAAACAAGGCACTAGGGTTAGCTTCAATTTGAGAAATTAGCAAAGCAGCCTTAAATTTGCTTTTGCAATGCACCTGAATGAAGTTCCACGAGAAGAAGACTAACCACTAGTAAAAATATCTTAGGAGAGTGAATTATCTGACATCTCTCTTCAACTTGTAGATAAAACCCAAAAATTTGCTATTATTTCTTCTTATTAGGAGAGAAATTTGTAGGATCTGATCCAATCACACTAAAACACTAGAGGGGGTGAATAGTGTTCTATTAAAAATTAATGCAAAGAAGATTATAATTTGCAAAGAAATAGCACAATCATAGAAAATAACAATCACAAACACAGAATTTTATACTGGTTCCACCTTCCATGTGTACATCCAGTCCCCAAGCAAATCCCGCTTGAGAGTTCCACTATGATTTTGAAAAACTTACAAAATCAAAACATCAAACCTGACCAATTTGCAAGTCCCTGCAAATTGCACCTAATCTCTTCACTAAGAGATTGCACCTCTCACACCCGAGAGAACACTTGTCTTGATACAACTTGATTCCTATAACCCTTGATAGTATTGTGATGTGTACCAGTGGCTAGGAATGTTTTGAATCTCTGAAAATTGCCTATCTTGATTGTATATTGAATGAGGATCAAAGACAAAATCAGAAAATGATTTTTCTCAACACTTAGTGAAAATCTGGAAATTTTTCTTTTGAAAGATGCACAAAACTTAAATCTTATGTATATGAATTCGTGACCCAAAATTCTGAACATATAACATATTTATAGCCTTGAAAAGACAGGTTTTCAAACCCTCAAAACATACACAAAACGACTATAAACTGTTATAAATTTGAATTCTAATATGTCAGAAAACTGTCTTAGTAGTCGACTATAATAATTATTAGTCGACTACTCTGTAACACAGAAAGTCTGGAATTCAAAAATCGAAGCTAAGTAGTCGACTACTCTGTAAAACAGAAGTTCTGGAATTCAAAATTCAAAATTCAAAGCTCAGTAGTCGACTATAATCAGTTGTAGTCGACTACTCTGTAAAACAAAAGTTCTAGAAATCAAAATTCAATACTGAGTAGTCGACTATAATCAGTTATAGTCGACTACTCTATAATTTTACAGAAACTTATATTTTGATCTTAGACTTCAATAGTCGACTACTAATCTAATTAGTCGACTACTAAGGGGTGAAAATGTCATGTATGAAATATTTTAGACTCAATGGTTAACTAAAAACTCTAATGATTAACATAGGGGATTTCTATTATTAACCAACATATTAAGCCTGTGTTAATGTATTCTAATATCTATGTGTGTGTATGTGTGAGTGATCAAGGCTTATACAGTATTTCTAAGTAAACAAAATGTAAAAAATTACATTGATATATAAGCTCTTCATCTTATTTATTTCTTGATGCCTTGAACTCATCTTGTATTTGTTCATGTTGATAACTACATTGAAATGTTAGTACATACACATAGTGATCGACATTATGAATAAATTGTTATCATCAAAAGTATATCATGGGAACATGATATCCAACAAAATTAATGGATCTAGGGTTTAGTAGTTGGGAAAATATGAATCCAGGGTTTGAGTTAAAAGGACGAATGATTTTTTTTTTTACTTCAAGAGAAGTGCAAAAAAATTGTTTTTTTTAAACTTTTCTCCATCTCTAACAAAATATTTTGCAAGTGAGTTCCATTTTAACTGGTTTGGTTGGGGGAGGTCACATGCAAAACACGTGAGCTCTAATGAGGATATTCTTAGAATTTGAGGAAAAACGTGGGATGAGGTAGTTGATTGGAACAAAAAGATAAATAGCAAGCGGTTTTGATAGAAATTGAAAACATAAGATAGTTATGGTGAGTTTACCCTAAACATAAAATGGTTTCGTGGAACCCCCCCATAAAATAAGACATGATATTATCTAAACAAATTACACATGCTTTTCGTTCATCCAAAATTATCCTACACTACTTAATGAAGATACCCAATGTTAAAAACCATCGTCCCACCAAATTACCCTACCAAACTATCCCCCTTCAAAAAATTATCCACCGTTAATCCACACTCATCCCATCAATTTAACCTACTCTCAGGAAATTATCCCGCTTCAACTATTATCCCATTGCTACATGAAAAGGGACAAATTTTCAAAACCAACCTATTTACAAATTTAATCGCAGAAAACAACCTATTTTAGATTTAATTGCAAAAACCGACCTGGTTTTAGCCTTGGAGCTGAAATCAGGTCGGTTTTTGAAAATTTTTATCCGAAACTTCACGGGAGTTGAACTCCCGCGAAGTTTCGTAGTTCAATTTTTTTTTTGTACTGGGAAACTTCACGGGAGTTCAACTCCCGTGAAGTTTCGAAAGTTTTTTCACAAAAACCGACCTGGTTTCAGCGCCAAGGCTGAAACCAGGTCGGTTTTTGCAATTAAATCTGAAGTGGGTTGTTTTCTGCGATTAAATTTGTAAATAGGTTGGTTTTGAAAATTTGTCCACTTGAAAAGTTTCCACTTGACTGACCCCAAAAGCTGGGCCGGACCTAGCCCCCTGAACCGTCACCCGGTACCCGCATGACTACTCCCCTACTCAAACTACCCCCTAAAACCCAACGCTCCCCGTGAAGTCTTTTCATGGCGTCATAACCCGAGATCGATCGAATCCCGTCTACCAACCACCCGAATAAAAATGCACCGCCGTCTCCTCCCCCTCCTCCCCCTCCTTGCTCTCCTCACCCCTCCACCACCGCTGGAAGAAAGGACGAGTTCCTGCACTGCAACAAACCCCCTCTCGCAAGCGCTCCCGCCACCGCCCGCCCCACTCCTCCCCCTCTCTCCGCCTCCGACGTCTCCATCTCCGACGGCCTCGTCACGCCCGCCTCCTCCCCTCCCGCCCTCAACCTCTCCCAGGTCACCGACCCGGCCCAGAGCCCGAGCCGACGCCCGCCCGAGCCCTAATCCTCCAGCTCTCCGTCTACACCCCCGGGTCCTCCGCCTCAAGAATCGAGACGGACTACTCCGATTCCCCCGTCCCTAAGCGCCGATTCGAGGTCCCCGACGTCCTCCTCCCGACTCGACGCCGGCCGCCTCTACCTCTCCCGGTTCCGCTCTGCGGACCAGTCCTCGTCGGTCTTCTTTCTCTCTGATGGATTTGAGGCCGTGATCAAGCACGACCCGTTCGAGCTCGTGGTTAGGTCCTCGGACGGGGCGAAAGATCCGATCTTGTCGCTGAATTCGTACGGGTTGTTTGATTTCGAGACGCTTAGGGTTAGGAAAGAGGGGGAGGATTGGGAGGAGAGGTTTAGGTCGCATACGGATACGAGGCCGCACGGTCCACAGTCGATTAGCTTTGATGTGTCTTTCCATGGGGCTGAGTTTGTGTATGGGATCCCGGAGCATGGGTCGGATTCACTGGCGTTGAAGTACACTAGAGGTCCAGGGGTGGAGGAGTCAGAGCCTTATAGGTTGTTTAATCTTGATGTGTTTGAGTATCTGCATGATTCGCCGTTTGGGATTTATGGGTCGATTCCTTATATGATTTCACATGGAACGAAATCGTCAGCTGGGTTCTTTTGGCTCAATGCTGCAGAGATGCAGATAGATGTTCTTGGTCCTGGGTGGAGTGGGGATGATCAGAGTGGGAAGAAGAGAGTTGATACTCTTTGGATGACTGAAGCTGGGATTGTGGATGCATTCTTCATGGTTGGCCCGGGACCAAAGGATGTGATGAGGCAATATGCGAGCCTCACTGGGACTCAGGCGATGCCGCAGGAGTTTGCGATAGCGTACCACCAGTGCCGATGGAATTATAGAGATGAGGAGGATGTGGCTAATGTAGATAGTGGGTTTGATGAGCATGATATTCCTTATGATGTGTTGTGGCTTGATATAGAGCATACTGATGCAAAGAAGTACTTTACTTGGGATAGAGTGTTGTTCCCTAACCCGGAGGAGATGCAGAAGAAGCTGGCGGCAAAGGGGAGGCGCATGGTTACGATTGTTGATCCTCATATTAAGAGGGATGATTCGTATTATATTCATAAGGAGGCGACGGAGAAGGGTCACTATGTAAAGGATGCATCAGGGAAGGATTTTGATGGGTGGTGTTGGCCTGGATCATCATCGTATCTTGATATGCTAAGTCCGGAGATAAGGGAGTGGTGGGCGGAGAAGTTTTCATTGGAGAATTACAAGGGTTCTACTCGCTCGTTGTATATATGGAATGATATGAATGAACCTTCAGTGTTTAATGGCCCTGAGGTATTTGATTTTGTGGTTTCACTATTCTTTGTACCTATTTTTATTATGACTTGTGATTACAACTTACCACAACTTTTTAAACTTACCAAATCAATAAGCAAGGAAAAGTTTACATTTGGATACTGTTGACTTGCTAGCCTGGAACTCGTATGTAAAACAAAATTGACATCAATGCTTGTCTAGGTATTAACTGCATATTGTATCTGCACAAACACGAATAGTGAGAGCTAACCTTGAGCTATAATATATTTGCTTGAGGAACATAAGGTCACAGTGATGCCAAATAGAGGTGATTCCGGGACTTGTACTAGGCTTAAGTTCACCACAAATAAAATCTGGTCAATGGGTCTTTTTTTCATCATAGAAACCATTGAGATGGTTTACTAGACTATATGATCTGCTGCTTTACTGTTAGAAAGAAGATTTCCTGTCCTTGTCCTTCATACTTAAGTTAACTGGCTTTATTGTTTGTCGCAATTGGAGTTATTTGTTCCATTATTTGTTCTCTCTGTCACCTCCCACTTAGAATTTTGGACTTATTTCTCTTTTTCCACATTTGTCATTTCGTATTATATTATATGTATTGAATAAAGCCACATTTCAATAGTAAAAAACAAGGGTTTAGTGACTCCATTTTTAATTTGCTTAACATCTTTAATAGGTAACTATGCCTAGAGATGCTATCCATTATGGAGGCGTGGAGCACAGGGAGGTACATAATGCCTATGGATACTACTTTCATATGGCAACATCTAATGGGCTATTAAAACGAGGTGATGGAAAGGACAGGCCTTTTGTTTTGTCACGGGCTTTCTTTGCAGGAAGCCAACGGTATGGTGCAGTCTGGACAGGAGATAATTCTGCAGATTGGGACCATCTCAAAGCTTCAGTCCCAATGGTTTTAACCCTTGGACTTACCGGCATCTCATTCTCTGGTGAGAATCCTTAGTACACCTTATGCCATCAATACTTCCTCTCTTTTTTTTGACTTATTCTGATGTATAAATGTCATGCAGGAGCTGATGTTGGTGGTTTCTTTGGGAACGTAGAAACTGATTTGTTAGTGCGTTGGTACCAATTAGGAGCTTATTATCCTTTCTTTAGGGCCCATGCCCATCATGATACAAGGAGACGAGAACCATGGCTATTCGGGTATTCTTTCTTGTGTCTCATTGCTCAATATCAATTCGGGTTGTCTCTCTTTAGCAGATTGCTTTTATACTTGGACATTAATTTTCAGTCTGTATCAATTATTTGTATTAAACAATTTTGTATCGAGTGTGTCAGTTCCCTTATCCTCTCACCTTTGCTTGTGCTCCCTCTTCTTGACACTCTTTGCTCCGTTATTCATTATAAGACGGTTCGAGTTCAGTTCAAGATTCGTATGACACAATTTTATATCCATGATTGCCAGCTCCCTTATTTGCTCATGTTTGCTTGTCCACCCTCTTCTTGATGCTATTCTTTATTGCTGCTTTATTCATTTTAAGATAGTTATAATTCAATTGCCCACATATTCTACTTGGTTTACCAATTACCATTAAAAGGTTCCTATTATTTGCTAGTTAATGTGTAATCAAACATACACCATTATTGGGCTTTTAAATTTCTAAATGTTGTCCTGGTTATTCTTAAAACTCATTTATCTTATATTCATAGCTTCTTTTTTTTTGAAACCATTTATGCGTATTTTTCAGTTGGCAGCTAATTGTTTACGCTATCGTTTTAGTTTCACAAAAATAAAGAAAAATAGATTACAACCACAGATAATTTGATGCATCCCTATAGCTGTCTAGTTCGTCAAGTGTATAACAGTCTAAGTGCAACTGATAAGTGATAATAATGTTTATTAAGAAGTTTTGTTGACAATCAACATACTAATTTGGAGGAAGGAAAATTCAAGATAAAATATAAACGCCAGGAAATGGCATTGTGAGTTCTTTTACACCTCCAACATAATGCAAGGGCCTGCGGTTCCATTCACATGTATTGCATTGGTAGATGGTGTATTTTCCTCACCTGTTTAAGAAATAGACCATGAGTTAACTAGCTTTTTATTGTTAGAAGGAAGACTTTCTTTACACCACCATTGGTTGTGGGACTATACGAAGATAATTAAGGTTAACTTGCTTTTTATTAGATTAGGCTAAGAGCTAAACAGGGAGGTGGATGCCGTGGCTATAATATTACATTAAGACTCAGGCCAGATATTTTTGTCAAGAATTGCGGTTATGGCTATGTTATACAATACGAGGTGTGTTCATGCTGAAATAAATTGTATTATTTATAGTGTATTTAGGCATACATGCATGGTATGCTTTGAATGCACCGCATTCTTGAACCAATGTTTTAAAAAGCCTCTGTCTAGCCCACCTAGGCGGTACCTGGGCAGCATGCCTAGCATATAGGCGGTAACTAGGCTGCAGCCAACCTAGATTTTGGGAGTGCCTAGAGGAGTGTGGTCTGCTTACTTAGACTGCACCCTTTAGGCCTTAGTCGTGATTTCGTCTGTTGCATTCTCCACATCCTCCAACCTCTTCCAAACTCCTCCAGCCTCCAAGTATGACCACCACTTAAACGAAGGAGGAAAAAAATCCACCCAGACGCTAGTTTGGCGCCTAAGCTTTCTATAACATTGGCATTTACTATCAATTATTGTAATTAGAAAATAAAAAATAGAAAAACTGCCTAGGCCCCGCCTAGGCTCTAGGTGTGGGGTTCAATGCCGAGGCCGCCTAATGCTTTCTGTAACCTTGGCTTGAGCATATAAACATTTTGTAGATATATGCATGATATTCTTACATCATCAGTTTTTGGATTAGAATAAAGAGGTTAAGTTTACAAGTATTTTATATGGAGGAGCTACATAGAGAGGTGGGAGCCATGGCTTTTAGGACCCATAGCAGATAAGTCTGCATTACTCTGGTATGCAAACAGTTGGAACACTTTCTTGGATCACTTATATTGTAGCTTCTGTAGTATACATGTTTATGCATACAAGCATTGGGTGCTTGTACATATAGATATTTTATCCTCACATACACAACCAGAATTGGAGAGGAAGAGAGGAATGCAACCGAATGTATGATTATATATCTCCATGTGCACGTGCATGAACACATAAGAATATACATAATTTGACTAGATTCCTACCGATAGGGATTTTGATATTTGGATCATATCAAATGGAAATATTTTTTAGCATCAAAATTTATACCCATCTAGTTTCCTTTAATTGCATTCTGATTATTGTGCAAGCTAATCCAAAGTTTTATTATGGGGTCTGTATGATTATTTGAATTGAATTTTTTGTTTGATTCATTTTGTAAAGTAGAATTGCAAGTCCAATTCATGCTATTTGGTTACTTGAAATTGAGATACTGATGCCTTCTAGTTCCAATTTGTATCGTGTTTTTAAATGTATTCAGAATCTTATCTTTGCTATAGATAGATGCAACTTTAAAAAAGATAGAATTTGAGTTCATGCATATCATATTGAATTCCGACCCAATAGAAGGCTTGAGTTGCATAACATAATTGGAAATACCAGTGAGGTAAGAGACCAAGATATCTACATTTCCCTTAAATCTTGAAATTAAAATTCTGGACTTCTAACTACTGATAACCTGCTGTGCACTAATACATCTTAGATTTATTTTATTATCTCATCCTTTTTAATGTAGAAAGTCTGTAAGGCAGGTAACGTTGGTAGTCTGTAAGGCAGGTAACGTTGGTTGAACATAGTTATTTATTCTGATAATGATGAATCCCATCTTTCTTGATGCATTTATGCAGAGAAAAGAACACCGCTTTGATGAGAGAGGCTATACATATTCGATATTCACTGCTACCATATTATTATACCTTGTTTAGAGAGGCTAGTTTGAGCGGTATCCCTATAATGCGTCCTTTATGGTTGGAGTTCCCTGATGATAAGGAAACATTTAACAATGGTGATGCCTTCATGGTTGGTCCAAGCATATTAGTCCAGGGGATTTATCAAGAGGTATTATCTAATGGCTAAATAACACTTAAATACCTTATAGTTTCACTCATTTAGTACTTATATACCCTCAATTATTTTTTTAGCAACTATTTACCTTAAGTTGCTTAAAATTGGCACATTAGTACCCTTTATTATGCAAACATGTAAATTTTCACATGTTAATTTTAGAGCTTTTTAATCATTAATACTTGTTAAATTTACAATTAACCCTACCCAAATTCTAATTTAAATGTATACCAATTCTATTTTAAAAATAGAATTTGGATAGATTTAACAGTAAATTCAACAAATTTAATAGTTAGAAAGTTATAAAATTAGCACATGAATGTTATATGAGAACCTTTGGACAAAAGTTTTCATGTTTGCATAACGGAGGGTGCTAATGTGCTGATTTTAAACAACTGAGGGTTTGTAATGCTATGAAAAACAATTGAGGGTATATAAGTGCTATGCGAATGAAACTCTTAAGGTATTTAAGTGCTATTTAGCCTTGTATAATTCATTTTTATTGTATATCACATTGTGTGCCATCAGCTTTAATTGTATGTGAGTTGACCTTTTCTTTTGGCTTTTCTTTTAATGTTTGACAGGGGCAAAAATCTGTATCAGTTTATCTACCTGGCAAAGAGTCTTGGTATAATCTGAGAAATGGCCTTTCTTTTGCTGGAGGTGTAACCCACAAACTTGAAGTTTTAGAAGACAGCATACCTAGTTTCCAGAGAGCAGGTACAATTGTACCAAGAAGAGAGAGATTCCGGAGAAGTTCAACTCAAATGGTGAATGACCCCTACACTCTGGTATGTTCTTATGCTTCAGCAGCTTTCTTTTCCTGCTCAATCTCCATTCTTTACTTTAAGTAGGGGCTGAGGTTGAATGAGTTGTTATCAAATTGTTCCTTAATTGTTTGTGTGGTTATATATTGACATTTGATTCAGATGTTTATTTTCATGAAAACAAATAGTTTTTAGTACATGTGTTCAATTCTTTTTCTTATTGAATTATTTGGTCAGGACATATGTATGTAACCCCTTAAAACTCTAATGTGTTGCACACTTCACATATTCTGTGCATGTGCACATTCTAACCCCTTATATTTCCTAGTCAATAGTCAAATCTAATCATCTCATCTTTTTTATATTATTGAATAGTTATTTAATACGTATATATTCTACCTTGTGAAGTTTATTTTTATCACATATATTCAAGGGTTTAAATGTCGGCCGACATGTCGGACATGTCGGCCGACATATCGGTTTGAGGGCTTGACCGACACGACATGGACGTTTTCAACTCGTATGTCAGTTTTCAGGGCCAAATCAGAAATATCAGGGTCATATCGGGCATATCAGTCTATTTTTTAGCTTTGAAAAATCGACCGATATAGTATTTTTTTTTAAGATCTGTTTTTTGTTATCGGGTTTGGGTTTAGTGATAAATACCCAAACTCGTTTGACTCGTTCTCATGTTTAAGGGTTTCTTATGAACCCGATAGAAAGAATTTATGAACCTAAATCCATATATTATTTACTTTTTTATATGTTTAGTCTATAGAATTTATAAAGTATGCTTATATTGAATTTATGAATGCTTAGATTATATTTAGGACATGATATAATACATATGCACACTACCCGATATGACAATCTGATATTTAGTCAATGTTCCCCGATATATCCCCGATTTCCGCTATCTGACATGGATTTCCATCCGACATGAACCCGACATCCGACATTTAAAGCCTTGCATATATTAATATTATAATGCTGTGCCGAAAATCACGTGAAAATATCAAAACAAGATGAAACGGATAATTACTGGTTCAAAATTGTGATCAGGTTTTCAAACTATGTTCATTACATAATACCCAGAAATAAATAATTTTGACTACAAGGTGAAACGCATAATTACTGGTTCAAAAGTTGTTATCAATTTGTCAAACTATGTACATTACATTATAGCCGGAAATAAATGATTACTTCGAGAAAATATCAAAACAAGGTGAAACGATTAATTACTGAGTTCAAAAGTTTTGGACAAAATTTCAAACTATGCACATTACATCATACCCAAAAGTTAATAATTTCTGACTACAATTTCAATACTATCAATAGAATTGGAGTCTTTAGTCAAATTGAAACAATTCTATAGCTGAGTAATTTTGAACCACTTGAAAATTGAATCAAGTCATAAAAATACATTTTAGCATTCAAGAAAGATGAGTTTGCTTGGAATTTGTGGGAAAGGAAATTCCAACTTGGATCTGGGATCTGGATCCTGGAGCAAACTCAGATTTTGAACTGAGAACTTTTAGGCAAATTCAAATACGATCACCTTAGTATTCAGTTCAATTTCAACCTAAATTTTAAGTTTCTCTTTGTGCATGTATCATTTAATTCAGCAGATATGAGATTCTGATCTGCAAATTATATAGCCAATTGCGTAGCTATGGAATCATGGTTTAAAGCTTTATATTTTATACAGCAAGGAATGTAACCTCTCACACTAATAAATCAGATGCTAGATCGGGAACTATATAGTATTTTAAGTTAAATTTTTGTGTTTCCATTCATACAAGGAAAAAAGAATCACCCTGTTCAGCAGCCCACCCTCTCCCTGCTTGTTACTTTTATTTGTCGATCAATGTACACAGGATTTATGGATCGGTACGCGGTGCTTTGGATTGGATGTACTTAGATGCTTGATAGCTAGCTGTTAGTTACACTACAAAACTTGCATTTGAGGTGCTTTCTTTAAACTAGAAACAAATACGTAAGGCCACTACTTGCATTGTGTGGCACATCTTTTCTACAAATATAAAAGCAGTCTTTCATATCGATGCACCTACTCTGTAAGTCTGTATCTTAGTTGTGAAACTGTCAAACTAAGTTTTTTCATGGCCCACCTGAAAATCTTCTGCCTGTGGACAGGTTATTGCTTTAAACAGTTCTCTTGCTGCCGAAGGTGAGCTGTATATTGATGATGGCAAAAGCTATGACTTTGAACATGGGGCATACATCCATCGCCGCTTTACTTTCTCAAATGGCAAGCTGACATCATCAAGTTTAAGGCCTAGCAATCTTGATATGGAGTTCTCTTCAAACTGCGTTATTGAGAGGATTATACTTCTGGGATTACCTGCCGGAGCTAAAAAAGCAGTAACTGAACCAGGAAATCATGAAATTGAGATAGAACCAGGCCCACTTATGCTACGAGGTGGGGCAAGCTCAGTAGCCCTTGTAGTTCGCAAGCCAAATCTCCGCATCTCGGATGATTGGACCCTGAGGATTTTGTAGAACTTCCCTCTCTTAAATGAGATATTCTGAACCAATGAGCGGATATATGTTAGCTTATTCGGGTTCGTCGTGTAATGGATGGGAATTAGGCCATCATTCAACTTTTAGATAATTATGACTTTGTTAGATTCTTCGATTTTTGGTACATGTATAAGCACTGCACACCGAGAAAACCTCCATTGTGCTATCTATGATGAAGTGATGTGTTCCTCGCCTACATGTTTTATTTGGGATTGTTGGTCTTGGGACATGACAATGATTGAAGCTCTCTGCTTGCAGGTGTATGATATATGCTCATAATTTTGGGGGGAAATTGTTCCCAGGACTGTTGGTTGAAAAGGTTGGCATGTATAATAATCTGTCAGAAAACTGACTTCCGCTGAACGACCATCCTTTGATCTTTTGCTATCTGCTGCTGAGTTTCGAACCAACTGATGTTTCTTGTGGTTGGTTTCGATGTGTACTTTATGTTACGCCTTAGTCAACAAAGGTCCGCTATGCTAAAATCTTTTTCGTAATCTGACCATTCAAATCTTTCTTGTTTCTTTCTTTAATCTTTAATTATCAAATCTTGTTTCAAGATTGTTCATATTTTTCCAGTACTTGAGGCCCAAGAAAAACGATCTCATGTATCTATTACGCTGACACAAGATAGTTCTCCGCTGTCATAGGATGCTTGCTGAAACCAACTTCAGTCTTATTTCCTGCAGACTAGTCTGAAGTCTTAAAACTGATCAATCATTCAAATCAGGGAGTTTCTGGGTACAAACAGCCTGTGTTTTTAGAGTGTTTCCAATGAAGTTTTCCTTACAATTTCTGTACATGTTGGCCTCAGATTCTCAAGCCCCAGAAACTTAAATTTTAATATTGCAGTGAGTATTCCTCCAAAAAAAAAAAAAAAAAAAAAAGGCAGAGGNAAAAAAGGCAGTGAGCATTATTATACTCCTCTAATTAATTGGAAACCTCATACAATATGAAATTATGGAAAAAATTGTGTGCCACAAAGTGGGACTGTTAGATGTGACTTTGACTACAAATGCAAGTCATTGTAATGCTAGTTGCAGTTAATGAACCTTTTTCTTCTTCTAGAGGTATCTGGTTCTGAATTGAGGCTCTCTTGCTGTCCACTAGATATTTAAAGATAGTGGGTTGATGCGATTTGTTTACCATCTTTTCACCTTTTAATTACCAGTATTTTCTAATAACTTGTTATCAATATTAATCCTTCTAATTAGTTTTGGTTTTCAAATATTCTGATAACATTGTTTTTGGGAAAAAGGCTTCCTCCCCCCCAAAATCAAAAGGCAAATTCTCCTCACCCCTAAGACATGGTCAACAAGTCAAAAGCCCCTTAAATCAACTTTTTTTTTGGCTTCTAACCCCCAAATCTAGTGTCATCTAAGCAATACTTTCCCATTCTCAACTACTCCCCTTATCCCATGTGGGCTGCTCTCTTTTCTCATCATCATCATCATCTCCCCCATCTCTTCTCTTTTCTCTCTCCAACTCCATGGCCATTACCAATAAGCTCTCATCATCTCATCTCTTTTTTCTCTCGCCATTGCATGGCTGTTACCAACAATCTGTCTCTCCCCCCTCCCTCTGACTTCATATTTCTATATTCCCTCCACTACGCGCCCTCTCCTTTCCACCCCTCCTACCTTGTTAGCTTCCTCATCTCCTATGCTTGGGCCCACCACCCCATCATCACGCTCAAACTCGTCCCCACCAAGTTCCTTTCTTCTCCATCTTAATCTCCTTCGAGCCCACCACTATACATCCACCTCTTATCTTTCCTCCATTCCCTCATTCTCTTCCAGCAGCATCATACATCCATGACATACCTCCCATCCCTTCCCTCCTCCTCCTCCTCTAACAACCCTACGTCGGCTTCTTCGGGCCCATTATTATACATCTACCCCCTATCTCCTTTGACAACCTCTATCTCGGCTTCTTTAGGCCCACCATCATACACCTACCCCCTATATATCTCCTCTCCCTTTCCTTCTCCTCTGACTTCAAATCTCTGCATCCCGTCTGTTGCGTGTCGGCGGAAGCGTGCGCACGAACCAAACGAGTCGGCGAACAAGAGAGAAGAACAATCAACGAGTGCAATTCATAAAAGAACGACAAAAACCAATCACAAACACAGATATTTATGTGGTTCGGCAAATTGCCTACGTTCACGAGGAGAGGATTGTGAGTTTTTACTATATGGAGGAGAAATAATAGGTTACAACTCTCAAACACTCAAAATAACCATCACCAAAAGATCTCAACTCACCTCTCAGAAATCTCTCTCTCAAAGTGCTCAAAACAACCTCTCTTTCTCTCTACTAAAACGTTCTATATATATTGAAACCCTAAAACCAAAACAGACTAGGAATCCAACAATTCTAAAACTAAAATCAAAACAGACTAGGAATCCTAATAATTCTAAAACCAAAACCAAAACAGACTAGAAATCCTGTTTGGCCTAATAACTTGCTATCCAAAAATTCTTCACCTCGGCAAAGTGTTTCTAAAATTGAGCCGACACCAACAAGAGCATCAATGTGTCGTCTCTCCAATTCCGGCTGTACCAATGTGGTTGCCTGCATACCCCCTCTCCTAAGGGATCAAGCCATCCGTAGTTCATCCAAATGGTCTCGAAAGGCCTCAACAAGCATAAATCCGCAATAAGTTTCTGCAATGATCGAACTTATTGATCGGGACCACCTTGTGAGCATATTTGCTGGATTGTCTTTTGTGTGGACCTTCACGAGCTCCACATCCTCATCTTCAAGAACATCCGGGACGAAGTGATAACGAACGTCAATGTGCTTCGTCCGCGCATGAAAAACCTTATTTTTCACCAAATAGATAGCACTCATGCTATCACAATGAATAGTGACGGATCACTGCGAAACACCAAGATCCTCCAAAAGACCTTGAAGCTAAATCGCTTCTTTAACAGCCTCCGTAATAGCCATATACTTTGCCTCTGTCGTTGACAAAGTCACCATAGACTGCAAGGTGCATCTTCAACATACCGACGCACAAGTCAAAGTAAACACATATCCCGTCGTCGACCGGCGCTTATCCAAACCTCTAGCATAGTCCGAATCTACGTATTCAATACATAGCTGTCCATCACTAGTGTCCCGCTCAAACACCAAACCAACATCGAGAGTACCTCGAATGTACCTCAAAATCTACTCCACGACATCCCAATGACCCGGACCCGAGTTGTGTATGTATCGTGAAACCATGCTAACTGCCTATGACAAATCCGACCTCGTACAAACCATGGCATACATCAAGCTTTCCATTACGCTCGCATATGGAGTCTTCGATATCAACTCTTTATCTTTAATTGTCTTCGGTGAAAGGTTAGCTAAAATCTTCAAATGGGTTCCCAAATGTACACTGACTGGCTTCATCTCCATGCTCACATTGAATCGCTGTAAAATCTTCTTCAAATAAGCTACCTGTGTCAAACTAATTCTACCCTTATCTCTGTCTCTGTTGATATTCATCCCCAAAATACGATTTGCTTCACCCAAATTCTTCATCTCAAACTCGCTCGAAAGCTGAATCTTTAATCTATCTATGACGGATCTGAAAATAGAAGCAACTAATATGTCATCGACATAAAGCAATAGGTAAATGTACGTACCTCCATACAACTTACGATAGTACACGCAAGGATCAAAATGGCTCCTAATATATGAATGGCTGATCATGAACCCATCAAATCACCTATACCACTGTCTCGGAGATTGCGTCAACCCGTATAGCGATTTTTTAATCTACACACCAATTTCTCCTTTCCAGCAGTTTGAAACCCCAATGGCTGAGTCATATAAATTTTTTCATCAAGATCACCAAGAAGAAAAACTATTTTCACATCCAACTGATCCAATTTTAAATCATACTGTGCCACCAAAGCTAGCAAGATCCAAATTGAAAAGTGCTTCACCACCGGAGAAAAGACTTTATTGCAGTCAATGCCTTCTTCCTGTGCATAACCCTTCACAACTAATCTAGCCTTAAACCTCATAGGAGTGCCCTGAATGCCCTCCTTCATATACACCCATTTACAACCAATAGGCTTCCTCCCCTTTGGAAGCTCAACAAGCTCCTATGTGTCATTCCTGTGAAGAGACTCCATCTCCTCTTGCATAGCCTCCTGTCACAAATAGTCTCTGAACTCTGCTCAAACTCTCTAAATATAGTAGGAACCATCTCGTTGACACTCTCCACTGAAAGTGCATATGCAATGACTGTGTCTGTATATCTCGCTGGCAACCGTATGTCTCTCCTCGGTCTACGAACTACAATCGAATCCTGAACCTGAGTCATCAGTCCCTGATCCTGCTCTGTCATACATGTATCCTCCAAATCATCACCGTGCTCGTCTGACGTCACCTCAATCAGCACTCTAATGGATATGGTCCCATCTGGACTCTATGGAGCTACATCAATCTCCACCACCTGCGATATCTCCTCTGTCGGGGTGCTCTCCACCTGATAAGAGCTGGTAGGCTTTAAGAGCGAAGCCTCATCGAATGTGACATCTCTACTCAGCATAATTTTTTTCTCAACTGGATCCCAAAGCTTGTATCATTTCACACCACGCTTGAATCCCACAAATATGGTCTTCCTAGCTCGAAGTTCTAATTTATCAGTTCTGACATGATAAAATACAGGGCATCCAAATACCTTGAGCTGATCATAGTTGTGTGCTGGCTCTCCCGACCACATCTCCATAGGGGTTTTTCCCTCAATCACAGATGAAAACAGCCTATTAATGAGGTGACTTGCATATGAAAGTGCATCAGCCCAAAAGATCTTCTCCAAACCACTCTGCGATAACAAACATCGAACATTCTCCAGTAAAGATCAATTCAACCTCTCTGTCACCCCATTGTGCTACGGTGTATGACTAACTGTGAAGTACCTCTATGCCCTCATCTTGATATAGTTGCTAAAAGGGGTCTGAAGTGTACTTATCACCGTTGTCAGATCTCAACGTCTTGATCTTTCTTCATGTCTGCAGTTCTAATCTTCTCTTCTACTCCACAAATATCTCTAGGACTTTACTCTTCTTCGCCATATTGTACACCAACAACTCCTAGAATAGTCATCTACAAACATGACAAACTAATATCGGCCACCAAGTGATGTCACCATGGTGGGACCCCAAACATCCGTGTGCATATAGTCCAAGATGCCTATCGTCCTATGAAATGGTTGTCCCGAACTTTACTTTAGTCTTCTTGCTAAGAACACAGTGCTCACAGAATTTAATATTCCCACTCTTGACTCCCTTTAATAGCCCCTGCTTGCACAACGCCTATAGTGACTTTTTACCTGTGTGCCCTAATCTGTAGTGTCAAAGTCTGCTCGTGTTCACCTCTGAAACTGCTGAAGCTACCTGACCAATCTCGGTACTTCCCTTCAGATAATATAGATTCCTACTGTGGATTCCCTTCATCACTACTAAAGATCCCTTAGTAACTTTTGCTACAACGCTCTCAAAAGTCACATTGAATCCTTTTGCCTCCAAAACTCCAATGGAAATAAAATTCTTCTTTAGCTGAGGAACAAATCTTACTTCATTCAACTCACGAATAACTCCGTTGTGCATCCGAATCCTGACAGTACCTATCCCACAAATACCACATGACTGATCGTTTCCCATGACCACCACACCCCCATCGAGCTTCTCGAAAGATGCAAATCAATCTCGTCGGTGGGTCACATGATAAGTAGCATCAGAATTAAATATCCAATCCGTTGCATCAGCATAGTTAACCTCTGGAGTAATCAATAGAGAAAAACATGAATCATATGAATTGTTATCACTCTTAGCAACATTCACCTAGCAAGCCTTCGAGCCATTCTTCTTGCTATTCTCCTTCTCTCTGAGCTTCGAGCAATCTCTCTTTTAATGTCCTTGCTCTTTGCAGAAAGCACACTGGTTCTTTGTTAATTGATAATGGCATCTTGACTTTGTCCTACCTCTGTTACCACCTCTCGGATAGGGACTCCTACCTCTCGTCGACAAGGCCTCTCCTGAAGTGCTAGATCTGAAAAATTCTTTATCATTCCTCCTCAAGTCAAAATTCGTCAACGCATTAGTCACTTCACTATAGGTGATGGAAGATCTACCATTCAACAAAGTGAGCACAAATGTATCATACTCCTCATCGGGTAAGAAGCCTAATAAAATAATCGTATTGTACTCATCCGATATCTTCTCATCCACATTCGCCAAGTCCGACAATAACTTTGTGTAGTTGTTCACATGAGCTGCAAGTGAGGTACCCCTGGACATTTGGAATCTAAACAATATTTGTAGCAAGTACAATCGGTTCTCAACACTCTTCGTAAGATATTTATTATTGAGAATCTCCCACATCTTCATCGCAGATGTCACACCGATTACATCGTACTTCAACTCTTGTTCCAAACAAGATCTTATTACCCCACAAGTGTTTTTGATTCATCTTGTCCCATATAGCCTTATCATACTTTGGTGACCTCTCATGGATCATGATGGTCTCCTCTAAGTTCTGAGCATTCAAAGCATACTGCACATCACTCATTCACAACCCAAAGTTGATCTTGCCGTCATACTTCACAACACTGATCTTCGTATTCTGAAGTGTAACATGAACTGTACTTGCCATAGCCTTGCTGCTTTCACCACTATCTTCTGCCTGCTTGCTAACTCTAAATTGTTGAGAAAATTTGAACAACTGATAGAATTAAGAAATTACCCAACTTGAAACCTAGATTGGATTCCAACACGAACTCCCAACCACATGAGGAAGGCGAGATCTCCAACTGGCAACTCCGCAATGCTATCTCCACTGAAGCCTAGATCTCCAAGATCCAAGCTTCCAATAACGAATTTTCCTCCACCCAAAATAAACCCTATGTCTGAAACCTTAGAGCTCTGACACCAATTGTTGAGCGTCGGTGGAAGCGTGCGTACGAACCGAACAAGTCGGCGAACAAGAGAGAAGAACAATCAACGAGTGAAATACATAAAAGAACGATACAAACCAATCACAAACATAGAGATTTACGTAGTTCGGCAAATTGCCTATGTCAACAGGGAGAGGATGGGGACTTTTCACTATATGGAGGAGAAAAATAATGTGTTACAACTCTTAAATACTCAAAACAACCCTCACCAAAAGATCTCAACTCACATATCAGAAATCTTCCTCTCAAAGTGCTCAAAACAACCTATCATTCTCTCACTAAAACGTTCTATATATATAGAAATCCTAAAACCAAAACAGACGAGTAATCCAACAATTCTAAAACCAAAACCAAAACAGACTAGGAATCCCAATAATTCTAAAACCAAAACCAAAATAGACTAGGAATCCTGTTTGGCCGAATAACCTGCTATCCAACACCATCCCCTACATCCTCTCCCGTCCACCCATTCCTGCCCCGTCACCTCCCTCATCTTCTCTGCCTAGGCCCATCATTCCTCATCACCCTCAAATTTGTTGCCATAATTTTCTTAATTTTCCTCTTAATCACTCAAAAATTGAATACATGGATGTCTACAGCACGACTTAATAACAAAGACATAAAGTTAACAACTAACGAGATAAGCTTAACACCAATAGCTATGCTAAACAACCGATGAATAAGCTTAACAACAAACACATAAGCTTAACAACCAACACATAAGCTTAACAACTAATACAAATTTTTACAAGCAATGCATAAGCTTAACAACAGACAAAAATTCTTACAAAAATCATATAAGCTTAACAACTAATAAAAAACTAACAACCAACCTATAAGCTTAACAAATAAGGATAAAACTTAACAACTAACATATAATCTTAACAACCAACATAGAAGCTTAACAACTAACACATAGTCTTAACAACTGACGAAAAAGCTTAATAAATGCATAAAACCTAACAACTAATGTATAAGCTTAACAACTGATAAAAAACTTAATAACAATAAGTTTAACAACTGGCACATAAACTTATGTAATTGACGAGTGCTGGTTGTTAAACTTACATGGTTGCTGAAGACCACAATCTCCTACACTACCACCCTCCCCTCCCCTAATGACGGGTTCTATATTGATAGGAGCAAGAGCACACTGGACCTCCACCAGTGATGGCTATGAACTAGGCCCATGAATTTTAGAGGTAGGGTCAATGAGGGAATCGAGGGCCCACTTGGTCATCTTCAGCTTACATAACTAACGAGCATTGGTCATCTTCAGCAACCACATAAATTTAACAACCATGCTCATGCATTGGTTGTTAAGCTTATATGCTTATTATTAAGTTTTTTTTGTCTTTAAGCTATATAAGTTCATGAGTTGGTTGTTAAACTTATGTGTTTATTATTAATTTTTTCATCGATTGTTAAGTTTATATGTTAGTTGTTAAGCTTATGTGTTGGTAGTTAAGCTTATGCATTGGTTGTTAATTATGCGTTTGTTAAGCTTTTCCATTAGTTATTGAACTTATGAATTTGTTGTTAAGCTTTTTTGTTAGTTGTTAAGCTTATATATTGGTTTTTAAGCTTTTCTATTAGTTGTTAAGTTTATACATTGGTTGTTAAGCTTAGCTTTGTTGTTAAGGTTTTTAGTCTGTTGTTAAGCTTATACATTAGTTATTAAAGCTTATGGGTTTGTTGAACTTTCCGTCAGCTATTATGCGTTGGTTGTTAAGCTTAAGCATTTGTTATTAAGCTTTTTCATTAGTTGTTTAACATAGGTATTAGTTGTTAAGCTTATCTTGTTAATTGTTAATTTTATATATTTGTTGTTAAATTGAGCCGTTGCTATCCCTGTACCCTAGTTTTGAGAGATTAAGAGGAAAATTAATAAAATTCTAGGGACAAGTTTGAAGGCTGTGTGGGATGGTAGGAGAGGGTGGATGTGAGGTGGTGTAGGGGAAGGGATGCAGAGATTTAAAGGATGTCGAGGAGAGGAGAGAAGGGAGAGGAGATTGGGGAGTGCTTGTCTGATAGTGGGCCAAAGAAGCTGAGGTAGGTGTTGCCGGAGAAGGAGAAAGAGGGAAGGGAGGGGAGGTGAATGTATGGTGTTGCCAGAGGAGGAGCGACGGAAGGAAATATAGGTGGTGGGTGTATGATAGTGATATTCCAAAGAAGATTAAGAGAGAGAAGAAAGAAACTTGTGAGGATGAGTTTGAGGGTGGTGTAGAGATGGTGGGCCCAGTGGGGGAGAATGAAAGGAGGTGATAATGTAGATGGGGTGGACGGAGAGACGTTGGGGATGGGATACCAGAGAATGAAGTTTTGAGGGTGGGGGGGTGGTGGGGGGAGTGGGGGGAGGACGGGCGGGGGGGCGGGGCGTGGAGGGGGAGCGGGTTGGTTGGTAGTGGCCACAAGAGTGTTGCGAGAGAAAAAAGAAAAGGGAGGATGAGAGCTCATTGGTAATGGCCATGGAGTGAGAGAGAGAAAAGAGGAGAGTATGAGAGCTTGTTCGTAATGACTATGGTGTAGGGAGAGAGAAAAGAGAAGAGAGGAGGGAGATGATGATGAGGGAAGAGAGAGGGAGAGCGAGAGAGGAGCTCACATGGACATTAATTAGGGGTATACTGAGGAATGAAAAAGTATTGCTTAGGTGGTACTAGATTTTGGGGTTAGATGCCAAAAAGATTGATTTAAGGGGTTTTTGACTTCTTGACTAAGTCTTTTGGGTGTGGGATATTTGCTTTTTGATTTTAGGGGATGGAACCATTTTCCCCTTTTTTGTTTTCTTTCTATATTAGTCTTTCAAATGTTCCCGAAAAGCACATTTAAAATAGAGTTATTCTACAGAAACTATCTTTGATTGTCAATTTATACACGAACTATTTTTAAGCAATTTTTTGTTGTAATCAACCGCAAGGACTCACCTTTAAGTCAAGTTTTTTGATTTTACTATGATCATTAGTTGTTTAATTCCAAGTATATTAGAGAGATTATTCTTAATGTAGGTTAGGTGGGATCAATAACTGAGAAAAATTAACCGAAAAGTGAGCCCAGGTGGTTGATTGCATCAAAAAAATACTTTAAAGATGGTTTATGCATATAAATTAGAAGTCGAAGGTGGTTTTTATAGAATGATAATAGTTTAAAGGCGGCTTCTATGAAAAAACCCTTCAAATTATCCAAACTGCATCAACAACTAAAGAAGCAATACAAAATATCAGATAAAATATATTAAAAATATATATCATTAGGACCTTGTTACGTATTAATCTTATTTCTTCCGTCTAAAACCAACCAATCTTTTTTCCCCCTATAAATATCATTTTAAACATAAATTGTACCTCTATCTTCAAATTGGAAGCTTCTATGTATCAAATCACATTGCTGAACTATGTCTTTAGTGACAAAAAATGTGATACATAACGACACAAGCAACTGGTGGACGAGCAGAAGAAAAGTCACTTGGGTTACTTTTTTTTCCTCCTCCTTCTTTAAAGCGTTCATAATGTGATTCACAAACATTTATTAGAGAAACCAGATATAAATATTATGTGAAAGGCTACAACAAATAGTTACGGTCCCATAGAAGAATTCTACTGCAACTTTTGAGGCTTTTGAGGTTCTTGTAATAAACTAGGTGTTGAAGCCATTAAGGCTTACTGAGGACAGGCTACAACAGAGCCAGGTTCTTCTCATGTTTTCTTCTGCAGGCTTATTTGCACCTCCTTAGCTGGTTAGTGTGTCCTCACCCAAACACTCCCAACTGTACTTTTGATGCTTTGCTATAGAGATAGAAACAAGTACAAGTAAACCTCTCTCTCTCTCTCTCTCTCTCTCTCTCTTGTTTGGCATCTTGAGGAGAGAGAAAGCAGAATTAGTTCAAAGGTGGTGGTGATTCTTTATTCTTGTCTGTTCATCTGATTCTAGTGTAACTGCAGTTGTAATTTGCTAGGAATTTCAAGCTGGGCTTGATGGAGGATATCCAGTGATCATGGCTGCCTTGGATGAGTCGTTAGTTCCCAGTTCTTTATTGATGTCTAAAGAGCAGTCATCATCCCCTCTTCAAGTTTTCTTCAAAGATGCAAGGTACCCATTGATCAAAAATTGATTCTGTTCTTTAAAAATATAATTTGGGTTTTTTTAATCATTATTCTTACTGAACAAGACTTGGGTTTTGTGGTTTTGTGTATAGGAATGTGTTTAAGCTGGATGAATTGGGGTTGGAGATTGCAGAGATTGCGTTTCCTGCAGCACTTGCTCTTACTGCTGATCCTGTTGCTTCCCTCGTTGATACTGCCTTCATTGGACAGATAGGTTTGGTTCTTTAGGTCCTTTTCATTTTTATATTAGAATTTTTGTGATTTTCATAGAACGTTGGTTTCTTAATTGTTATGATTTTATCGGATCGATTGCCTATATGTATTGTAATGAGTTTTTTTTTATAATTTTTTTTTATCATGGGGGTGTTGATCAAGAGAAGTCAGTTGAAAATTGTGGTATTTTTATGAATTTTTTTCCATGATCTCAATTTCTTTGTTCCTGAGTGCAAATAGGCCTGGAATTAGTGGTTGATCTATAATAAAATCAAGCCTTGTGTCCTTATTGTTGTGGTTGGTTGTGTGAATAGTTTACTCTACCCTTCTTTGTGGTAAATTAGTATTTTCTTTTTTTGGTTTGACGAGGGAACCTCTCCATGATCCTTCGGATCATGGGTATCAAACTCCTGAGCGTGGCTAAGGGGCACCTCCGATGCACGTTTTTGGGTATTCTAAAAAAATTAAATTCTTGTGGGTGCTCCCCAGGAGAGTCGGACCTGAGACATTTGAGCGCTACTCATAGGCAGCTTATCAACACGGCTAGGCCCTCTTGGGTGATATTTCTTGTGGTTATCTATTCGGCATGAATTAAACAGCGAGAGATACAAACAACTTAAATAGCATAATTAAGCATATAAAGATATTCATACCACATTCAATTCACTTAAAAATGATGGTCCAATTACCAATATAAAGATCTAATCAATTACTAGGGAAAAAGCCCTTTCCATGTGCACTTTTATGAAGGAGCAGAGAAGCGATGAAAAAAAGTCCATTAAAATATATTCAACAATCCGTGTCCTGCATTTTCTTTAGCCAACGAATAGATTGATAATCTTTGTTCATCAATTGCAGGCCCAGTTGAGCTTGCAGCTGTTGGTGTGTCTATTGCAGTATTCAACCAGGTATCAAGGATTGCAATATTTCCACTTGTTAGTGTCACAACCTCCTTCGTTGCTGAGGACGATGCCGCTTCAAAAATGGCTACTGAGCTTGAAAGTGGAGATTCAGAAAGGTGTTCTTCTGAAAACAGTGAATTAAAAGAATTAATTCCGACGAATGGTATGAACAATTCTAAACACATTTTACTTGCAGTTAACTTGGACGGTTAATGTTTCTTTGAACTATTTTTGCAATTGGCTGATTAGATACCGAGAAGGGAGAAAACCACTCATCATTTTCCTCCGATAATGTAACAACTGTGGCCAAACTTGAGTCTGAGCGAAAACATATTCCATCGGTTTCGTCAGCATTAGTAATTGGTGGAGTACTTGGCCTTCTCCAAGCCCTTTTTCTTATCTCTGGAGCGATACCTATATTGGCTTTCATGGGAGTTAAATCTGTGAGTATACTGCAATCCCTTAATCGCAGGGTCTCTGTTACTTAAACTTCCTCGCATCTTGGAGGATGCATCTTAAATAACGTGTCTTTTTGTCTCAATAGGATTCACCTATGCTGACCCCAGCACGTCAATATTTAACATTAAGGTCCCTCGGCGCTCCTGCTGTTCTCCTCTCTTTGGCCATGCAAGGGGTCTTTCGAGGTCTCAAGGACACCAAAACGCCATTATATGCAACCGGTAAGGAAACAAAACTATATATTGTGGGAAAATGTTTTGTTTTCTTCTGATAGAATCAGATTCTTATGTTTTCATCTCAGTAAATTATATAGCATTGTCTAACAGAATATATTTTTATTTGATAAATCAGTGGCTGGAGATGCAACCAATATAATTTTGGATCCGATCTTTATGTTTGTTTTCCATTTAGGCGTCAGTGGTGCAGCAATTGCGCATGTAATTTCTCAGTAAGTTGTACTTCTCTTACGACCACATCTTAATGTCTTTATGATGCAGTCATAAGTAATTACTGTATTGTTCGCAATCCTAACATTAACAACATTGTCTGCAGATACTTGATTGCATTAATTCTACTATGGAGATTATTGAGACAAGTTGACGTGCTACCTCCTACTATTAAAGATCTGCAACTTGGCCGCTTCCTTAAAAATGGTACTTGTTACTACTTCATTTAAACGTGATGGAACTATTATGCAGCGAAATTCGCACTTTCATCAGTGAAGATGTACTCACTGATTTTATCCTTTTTATATTTCAGGTTTCCTCTTACTAATGAGGGTGGTAGCTGTAACTTTTTGTGTGACACTTGCAGCATCAATGGCAGCAAGACAAGGTTCAATTCCGATGGCTGCTTTCCAAATCTGCTTGCAGGTTTGGTTGGCAACATCTCTTCTCGCTGATGGATTAGCTGTTGCTGGACAGGTTCTAACATTTCTCTCTCTGTTGATTGGTGAAATACCATCATCTTAATGGATCAAGACATATTTAAGAGAATTGATCTCATTTGGGTTCACATAACTGATTCTGACCTATCTCAACTTAGGTAAAAAATAAAAAGAAATTGTAATGATCACATGGTTGTACAAGTACCTCAAGGAATTCCTGTCTTCGGACTTTTATTTCTCTTTCTATAGTGTCATTGGTTCCAAGTGTTAGAGCATAAGCATTATAAACCACAACCCTACCTGCAACTTTTGAGTTTTAGTGCAGTGTCAGGGTCCTTTGACATTGTATCGAAGTAATCCAGGTTTAATGCCCATCGGCCACAAATTTAAATTGGATTTTAGAAAAGGACACTGCCTTGTGATCCAGTTTTTGGCCTAAACAAAGGGGTGCAGGGGCATGTTAGAGTATAAATATTTTAACCCTTAACCCTAGCCACACTTTGGAGTTTGGTGCGGCGGAAGGGTGTCCTTTGACACCAAGCATTTGCATAGTTGTATCTTATTTGGGTAATGAAATAGGCCATCTTTAGAAATACCCATTCCCTGGATCTTCTCCTTTCACTTTGCCAGCACATGCTGGCTTTGCCCATAAAATGCACATCTCAACTTGTCTAAATATTTTCGTTACTAAAACTGTTGTCTATTTTCATGAATTTTTTATTTTGAAGTCCAACACCACACAACTGGAAGCATTTAACCTGCACACATGCATGCTTGAAATCTGAATGCACACACAAAATATCATCCTGACGCAGCGGCGAAAACAGAAGAGCCTTGCCACGAGGACTTCTTCCACAAACTCAATAAAACACACCAATACTTTTTTCAGGAGAAGTTTTATTTAATTCCAAGATATTCATCTTCGGGTTACATGACTCATCTTAAATAGAAAAACAAACAAGACTCCTAGTAAGACTAGAATTACAAAGTAAAAAAAAGTATCAAATCCTACCCTAAAAAGACTCCCTATAATAGAGGAAACAAATCATGAATCAAAATTGAATCTCTTTCCTAATCTAATTTGACTCTAGCATTGAATTTATTTCCTAAATTGACTCTAACTCGGAGACTTTGATTTTTCGAACCTACATAGCTTTTTGTCCTACATCACATCCTCACTCTCTTTTCTAACCTTGTATATCTAGCTGCGCTTTGTTTAGTTCATTGCAATGTCAATGTCCTGTCTTAGCAAAATCTTGCATATTAATGTGTCTTGCCACCGGTCCGCTCATGATAACTAAAATAAAGTACTAATTTAATACATTTTCCATATTTTTCTTGCATATGTTAATTAATTTCAGGTTCATTGTAGGCAATACTGGCAAGTGCGTTCGCTAGAAAAGAACACCACAGGGCAACAGCCGCTGCATCCCGTGTTTTACAGGTTTGTATCCAGCCGTGAGATCATTTATATTTGAATATTCATATTTTAAATTTTATTTATTTTCTTTTCAATTAAGAAAGTTTTCATGAACTTTGTTTCACAGTGGGGTATGGTTCTGGGGTTGGTCCTTTGTGCTGTACTTGGAATTGGTTTGCAGTTTGCATCAAGACTATTTACCAAGGATGTTGACGTGCTGCATCTCATTCACATTGGAATCCCGGTACTTTCTCATTTTGGCAAATTACAAATATAATGCTTATGTCAAATAATGAGCGAAGAGCAACCTATAGTCCTAAATTGAGGAGTCACAGTTTCACGGTGACTAATTTTTATTCTGTACTTCCAGTTTGTGGCGCTCACTCAACCAATTAACGCTTTAGCCTTTGTTTTTGACGGCATCAATTTTGGAGCATCAGACTTTGCATATTCGGCATATTCAATGGCAAGTTAAAGAACTCCGTATTCTTAGATTATACAAAAAAAAAAGAGTTGAATTATGATTCTCATGTGAATTACTGACGTGCTTCTCCATCCAGGTCCTTGTGGCCATTATTAGCATCATTTGCTTAGTTATCCTCTCTTCAAGTCATGGCTTCATTGGACTTTGGGTGGCTTTATCGATCTACATGAGCCTAAGAATGTTGGCTGGTTTTTGGAGGTAATTTAAATTGCAATCGTAGTTTTTCTTCTTCTTCTTCTCTATTTTAAGTAAAATCATAGAAGTAATTTGTTGCATGGTGATTAGCACCAAAATAAAACTCTACTCTGATAGTCTCAGTCCTTGGCCTAGATGAAGAACAGCTATCTACAACTCACCCCAAAAATTTGGGATAAAGGCTTGTTATCGTTGTTGTGTGATAGTGTTATGTTATACAACTTCTTTCTTTGTCTCGATGTTGATGTGGTTATGCGACTAAATATTGTCTTTGCAGGATAGGGACAGCAAGGGGGCCATGGACATTCCTTCGAAATCAATTCTAATTTTCCATTTGGGTTATGTCCTAGAGTGTGTTTCGGAAGTTCATAGTTTCAAATTGCAGCAACAATTGTATTAATTGGCATCTCCTGGCTTAGGTGTGCTGTACATAATTACAATTCACAGTCACCTTCCATGAGTACGAGGTCTATATATTTGTATCCATAAAAGCCTTCTTGAGCTGGATGGTTGCTTCTTGAGCTGGATGGTTGCTTATGTTATTTCATTGGAGGCGGTTGCGATGTATATGATAGTGAAAGAGCGAGTCAACTTTTCGTCATCGCATAAGAGTACTTGCATCTGTTGAGATTTTGCCTAGAAGGATTGTAGAAAATGTAACGACTTTGATTTATTATTATTGCGGATATGTAGCTAATTAATGTCTGCAGTTTTGGTGTATTTCCTCTGTTTAGTGTTGGCAAGTTTGGTTATTTTCCAAAGTACTTCATGTTGAACGCACAATATTTGAACCCAGTGCAGGATTCAAGCCGATAAATATTGTTAGACAAGAAGCCTTTATGATCTAATCGATTCTATCATCGGCTGAACCCCACATACCAAGACATTGACAGGAGGCCACACTCAAGCACAAACATAACTGAGAATCTGCTGTAAACTTTTACAAGCTCAGCCCTTACACACTTGATACTACCATCACCAGATTCCAAGAATAGATGCTTGATAACTCATATCATTAAACTGCCAATTCCATTGACAATGAAACAACACGTAGTAAGGATACATCACATATGTTAAGTTTCAAGTGACATGCTTGTCATATACCATACAGGGTGCAACAAACTAAAAAAGGTACTGCATTGATCAAAACAAGGTCAATGCCTTGCGAGAACATCATAATCACAGGTCTAAATTGAAATTAGAGCAGATAAAAAGCTGCTTACATGGCATCTCATACTCATTAAAAGTTTACACGTAACAGAGTTCTTTCAAGCCCTTCAAGACTAAACTCCACATTATGACATGACAATAAGAATCAAGAAAGATCTGATGTACACTTAAATCAATTCTTTGCCTTGACAGCGTTGTTCTCCTTTATTCTTGATCGGTTATCAAGCTTAACAAAACGCTTTAGGTCCTCATATGGAAGAGTTTCAACGTTCACTCAGTGGAGGTCGTTTGTCTAGCAAGTGAAACAGCCAGTCAGGGTACTCAGAATCTGGCAGTATTTTAGGATCAGTGCCCTCCTTCAAGATATTGGCTCCAAACACAGTGGTACTTTTCATTTCTTTGGTCAGGACAGACTCCTTTGGAGCATCGCCAGCTCCTTTTCCACTCTTTTTTGATTTAGGACCAGCAGCGAAACTTCTGATGGCAATCATATTAATGGCCTTGTCAATGGTATAGATGTGTTTCAGTGATCTTGTGCAATTCATTGCCATGTTCTTAGGACTAGTGTATCTACTTCACTGCATTTATTTATCACAAGAAAAAGGATGTCAATTGGAATCTTTAAACAATTAAAATTAACTGTGGCATCTAATTGCAATATAAAGGTAACACTAAAAAAAATCTAGTTATCTATTCAAATGATTATTATCAGAGAAAAACAAACATATGAGACAAAATTTTATTCAAAATAATATTTGTACACCAGAATAAGGAGCTTCCCAGGGATACTGAGAAAAGAAAGCCAGTCATATAAATTAAATAAACACAATGAAATAGTTGTTATATTATAGGAAATTTATGAGTAAGAAATGAGGTATAGCAACCAAACACAAACAACCATGATTTTCTTTGAAGTTCACAGCTTAAATTGTATCAAATAATCCCCATTTGTGTTCTTTCCAGGATAACTGAATGGACTGATGATAAGATGATATTCAATCCCTTGGCAAGTTTTCTTCACTAATTGTGTCATCCTATATTTAGCAATCCCACTCAATCTCGCCTACATTACATAATGTATCAAAAACATGTGTCAATATCTAACTTTCATGATGTCTATTGACAATGTCACCCAATAACATGCTAGGTTGCTTTCCACATTTCCTGTTCTAAAGCAAAAAACTTGAGTAGCAAAACATGTCTGAAGAATAAGCCTACAGAAAGAATTCTCCATCCATTTACACCCAAAGCATCTGTTGCTCAGTTATGGTTGAGAAAGATGAGATCATTGCACTATAAACATGGTTCTAAATATCACATTTCAGGTACACATTGGATGGCAAAATTACATATCGTTACTGCAAATATGAAGGATATTCAGTAAATATCAGAGGGTCATATTAGATAATGTGCATACATATCACAAATGTCGGAAATGAAATCTAAACAAATAAAATGTCAAATCGTGTAAATAAAACATGGTTAGGACCCCTGACCATTTGCAGAAGAGTATTGCAGCCTTCCTATAAATTGATAAATTGACACAGGTTGAACCCAATAAATCGTCCATCCTCTTAAGCCACACAGTCAACAAGACAAAAATGCCACACCTCAGCTTTAAACATCCTAGACTCTTAAAATGAATCTACAGAAATTTAAAATCCTGGTCCCAAAACTAATCCCTTTCTTGTTAGATTGTTATTAAATATAAGGAAAATTTTTAAAAACAATGCTTATATTTGATAAAGAGATGCGGTCTTAATTAAAAATCAAGCAAAAGAATTCCAGTACAAAAACTACATGAACGCCAAACAGAAATAAATTACAAAAAAGTAACATGTAATTGAGTGAGTTAAATATGCATAAATAAAAAACCAATCTTCAATTAAGAAAATGAAACAACTCAGCAAATTTCCCGAAAACCAACCCCTTTAACTGAGTAAAAGCAACAAAATCCTCTCAAACCCAACTGTAAAGTTCTCCATTACAGTCGCAGTCTCCACAGATCTACCACTAGATTGTGAAGAGGGAGAGAGAAGAGAGTCCCTCGATAATTAACGAAATGAATGAGAGAGAGAGAGCGCTAGGAGTCAACGGAGAAAGAGGCGTCTCCAACAATAGGCATAAAAAAGAAATACGCCTCAAAGAACAGCGGAAGAGAGGGATCAGATTCAGGTACGAATTGCCCCAAGTCTGAGAGGATGTTTCAAGAGTTCGGGATTGTCTGGCAACTGACTCCACCTACTTACATATCTAACCAAAGAACCGAGAGGCTCATACAACTTGGGCTGCTCTGCGTTGAGCATTTACCAACGAGTTGTAGAAAAAGAATATCAGCCTTACACCCAGAGAGTCTCATCGGCACAACCATGCTGAAGGCTTCTTCGAATTTTGTCACGTAGGCGGTTATATACATAATGGCGACATTTAGGTTGCAATCATTAGCAAACACCATTTCAGAGCCAATCACCCCTCATCTTCCCCAACACAGAAAGCACTAGGCGGGCTGCGCGATTAAGCCTGCGCCTAGCACCCAGACGTTCGGCTATTTCTTAAATTATATAATTATAATAATTGATTTTCTTGCAATGATTAGTTCCGCTCGGTTGGAATTTTTCAGGTCTGCAGCATGAAGATTTGTTTCAGTCGAACCGTTTCTATATTATATCAAGATTGGATCCTCAAACCGCGTAAAAGATCCGACAATTTCATCGACAAAATCTCACTGAACTCCGTATAACTGTATTTTTCTTTTCCGCAGCGAAGAGGTTCAATTTGTATCATGCACATATTTGTTTACCAACAAGTAAATCACAGTGGGAGAAAAATAAAATAAAAATAAAAACAGTGAAAAAAAGACGAAAAACTTACCTTGAAAAGAGAAGACGAGGGCTGGCGGCGAAGAGGAAGAAGCCTCCAGAGAAGAAGAGGAGGCGGCGGCGGCGATCGGTTTCAGGGTTTTGGGGAAGGAGGAGGCGGCTGCGAGGAACGAGAAGCGGCGGAGAGTGGGACGCGGCGGCGATGAAGGGGTTTTGGGAAAGAGATCGGGAGGAGAATTGGTTTAGTTAGGGCATGGATTTGGGCTTTAATGAGTTAACGGGTCGGTTTTGGGTTTGCGGGTCGGGTTTTAACTAATTTTTTTTTTAATACTATCACTTGTTTGGGTTGGGCTGGGCCACTTTTGACTTTCATACAAAACGGAGTCTGTGATCGCCGTAGAGTGGAAACAGAACGGCCTCAATCAATTCTTTTCCAGGGTTGCTCATTTAACACCTTGCTTCACTAAAATAAAAAAAACCCTGAACTTACGGACCAATCGACATTAAGCTCTAATCAACAAATGTTCCAGATCAGTTAACTAAAGCTTATAGGGGACGAAGAGGATGAGAGGACATAAAAAAGAGAAAAGAAGAGCTAAAAAAGGAAAAAAAAAATTACCTCGATGAACCGACGATGATGCGGAGGCGGAGCTAGGGTTTGGATCGCTGGGGTCGGCTGTCGGAGAGGGGCGAGGCCGTTTCAGGTTTTTTTTCGCGTAACAGGTTTGGGTTATGGGCCAAGTATCGAGTGGGCTTCTCTTTTTTTTGTTACCGCCGGTATAGGGAAGATGGACGAACGGCTTAGTTGCACTTAAATACCCTATAGTTTCCCCTACTTGCACTTATATGTACCTCAATTGTTTTGGCAGTACTCAGATGCCTTAAGAGTTGTTAAAACTTTCATTTTTATGCCCTCCCTTGTTTATGACAATATTTATATAGCCTAAAGTTTTTAAAACCTGCACTTAAATATCATGAGGTTTTCAAACTTGTAACTTTAACATCTTAAAGTTTTTTAAACTTGCACTTAAATGCTGTAAAGTTTTCAGGACTGAGGATATTTAAATGAAAGATTTATAAATTTTTGGGTATTTAAATACAAGTTTTAAAACTTTAAGGTATATAAAGGTTGCCAAAACAGGCGAGGGTGTATAAGTGCAACTTTTAAAAATGGTGTATAAACGCTACCAAAAATAAGCTAGGCTATATAAGTGAAAAGTAAAGGAGACTATAGAGTATCTAAGGGGGTGTTTGGTTCAATTTCTAGAAATTATAGGAAATGTTTTCCACCTAAAATATGATTTCCTTGTATTTCTTAAAAAAATTATAAGAAAAGTTTTGAGAAATCAAAAAATACCAATTTTCTTGTTTTTTGTACTTTGCTTGTTTGGTTCAAAACAAGAAAATAGCTCATAACTTTATAGAAAATAACAAGATTTGATAGGTTTTTAATTAAATATGGTATGTATCAGATTAGATTTCTGGTGATTTTCTCTCATTTTGAGAGGAAATTGCTTTTTGTAAAATTTGGTAGGTTTTGATATTTTATAGAAAATATTTCTGTAAATTTTTTGTTGAACCAAACACAATTTACAGAAATCTCTGAAAAACTTTTAACTATAAATTTGCCATTGTCAGATGTTTTGAGAAAAGTTTTCTCAAAAAGTGTGCAACCAAACAGCCCCTAAGTACAATTAAGCTGAAAATGAACCACCCAATTCCTAACCCTAAACTTCCATCTATTGTTGGCGTATTGGGCGGGCAACCGCAAAGTAATAAATGGAAAGGGAAAGTGAAATGAAAATACCTTCAAAAGAAAGGAAAATTATCTCTCTATATATATAGATCTCACACACACATATATATATATATGACAAAATTTTTAGATGAAATATATACATATATATTTTCTGTTATAATGTAAGTATTAATATTTTAAGGTGCTATATCTTCTAAAAAATAAATCACACCAGAAAAAATTTTTATGAGCAGAAAAATTCATATCAAACTCTAAAAACCTTCCAGGAAAAATTGACTTAAATGATTCTCTACATGTTGTAGTTGTCTTTTAAATTATTTATGCATCAGTTTGTGCTGTTCAAACTCCAACCTCCATTATTTCAATAGAATATACCTCTACATATCGACAATGAGGCAACAATTTTTAATCTTTCTATCAAAATATGTTTTAATTCATCTCCAAAATCTATATATATAGCCTAACTGCTATAACTAATGTGCATAATTGTAGTTGAGAAATATAGGTGTCTCCATAGCAAACTTATTTACCATTAAAATTATTGCAAGACTACATTTTTCAAGTTATAGTTTTTCTTTTCTTTTATATTTTTTATTTTTTATTTTTTATTTTATTATTATTTTTTGCTTATTCTATAAGAAAAAAGATACTTGTCATTAATAAAATGTAGGTCAGCTAGTATAGAAGAAGAACACCTTACGCCTCGTTTGGTACGTGGGAATAAAGTCAAGTGAGAATGGAATGAAAATCTAATTCCCATTCTCTTGTTTGAGTGCGTTTGTAGAATGAAGCTAGAATGAAAATCTAATTCCCATTCCCATGTTTGGTATTACTAGTTCACAAGTGAGAATGAACTCTCATTTTCTAATAATGCCCTTATAACAACATAGATTTTTAATAAGATAAAAATAAACATTAATGATAATAACTAAAAAATTTATTTATGCATATGTTATATTAATCTAGGCATGTGTTATACTAATGCGCATGTTATCGATCAGGTGTATGTTTCGTTTATATTTTTTAAACAATTCTCACTATTTCTGCATATATTATATTAATCTAGGTATGTGTTATAATAATGCCCTTATACCTCTATATATAGTCTAGACATGATATGATTTTGATAATTTTAATAATTTGGCCAATTTCTCAGCGAGAGTTTTCTCTTTTCATAAATATTGGGTCAAATATTTTTCAATCAAAAGTTAGATTTATTGTTGTGCATGAACCACAATCAAACATGTACGCAATGGGTACATATAGTTCTCTATGGTGGGAAAACAATAGCAAAAGTTCAAAAAGAATATAATATGCTGGTGAAAATAACAGACTTTAAACATTGGTGAATAAACAAAAAAATTTAATTGACCAAAAAAAATATTGACATGAAAGAATTTCAATCGGCAAATAATATATAGTTTCAGTTGTATCTATTTATATATTAAATTGTGTTGCTCCTATGTTGAGCAATTGTGATATAATAGGCTAATGAAATATGTACCGCTAGTTTTAATATGCTACTGAAATATGTACCACTAGTTTTAATCCCTACCCCGCAAAAAATTCCTATTGTTTGAATATAATTAGTAGCTGAGAGAAATACCACTAGTTTTAATCCCTACCCCGCAAAAAATTCCTATTGTTTGAATATAATTAGTAGCTGAGAGAAAATGAGAATACGCAGTCAAAAACCATGATTTTTAAATTGATTCTTATTATTATTAGGGGTATAATTGAAAAAAAAAACTAATTTGATTCTCCCCTTGAATGGGAATGATCATTCCCTATCTTCTCACTTGGAATGCTCATTCCCACAAAAAGTGGGAATGGTCATTCCATGGGAATGGTCATTCCAACATCTAAATACAAGTTTTGTTTGGTATGAGGGAATGAGAAGCGAGAATGACATTCCATTCCACCCCATTCCCGCGTACCAAATGGGGCCTTAGTTCTCAGATTTTGTTCACGAGCATTTTTTTAAAAAAATTCTCTATTTACTGTTCGTTATTGTTGGGTTTTATAGGTGGGACCGCCCAAAATAAGTGGACGGATAGGATTCTTATCTCTAATTCGATTAGAGATAATATCATGTACCTTATATGTATACAAGTTAGGGTTTTACATTGTGATGACAGAAATATGCCATAAAAGTCGTCATCTCCTTCTCCCTTTGAATTCATGATTTATATGCTGCAATTCCGGTGATATATGTAGGCTTCTCGCCAGTTGCACAGTGTGGTCGTTCTTAGTCATTTGATCAAGACAGTTGTAGTAATCCTACAGAAACGATCCGTTTGGCATACATAAACTTATTGTTTACGTTTCCTAGATGCATGCTAGTATTTATTTATTTTTTCTATGCATAATCTAGATATAGATTTAACCTATTGCATGTGTGTAGTTACTCAGATTCTACATTGGTATCAAAGCCAGATCTAGAATTTTTCGTTAGTTTTTTAATGGTGATTTTGACCATAGAATAGGAAAATATGATTTTTATTATGTAAAGGTTTAATTTTTATGAAATATTCAACTTTTGTCATTAAAAAAAATCCAATCTTTGACATCCTGAATGTCAAATCTATGAAAAAGGCTCAGTTTTGTATGAAATTAGTGGGCTTTCTTTTAAATCAGTGATTTATAATTTTTTGATAAATAAGGAATTTATCAAAATTCTTTTTCAAATATGTTAAAAAGGGAAAAGAAAGTTTTTTTTTTCATTTTTTGGATTGGAAAAAAACATAAGCCAAGCCTTAGCTACAGCCGACAAGTTCTTGGGACGCTGGCGAGGGGCGAGGGTGGCAAGCTAATCCCCAGCTTTGGCACCAGAGGCTTCCATCTCGATGCAGGGTGAAAGTGGCTAGGGTTCGCTGGGATTCGAGGCGGCATACTAGTTGCCGTCGCGGTCGCCACCTCCTTACTATGATTCAGTCCCCTAGGGTTTTGAAACCCTAAGGGAATAGTTATAAATAAAGTATTTTAATTCTCTAAAAATTGATTTTGATTTAAAATTTAAATTTAAAATCTTAAAATTCAGGGAATTTCCTAATATAAACTTTAAATTAATAAATGTTTGAGCTTTCTGTGTTTTTTTAAATTCCAAAAATTTTATTTTGTTTTTTAAGAAAATTTTGAAAATTATATAGAAAATAATAAAAATTCTAGAAATTTTCAAAAAAGTATTTTTTGTTATTTTCTAATTTTTTGTGAATTTTTAAGAAATTTTAGAAATTTATTATGTGGGCCCACTAGATTTCTTAATTAAAACTTTGTGGAGTTTTGCTAAAATTTTGTGAACTATGGAGGGTGGGAAAATTCATTTAAAATACCAAAATTTATTTATAAAAATCATAATAAATCTTGGAGACTTGTGATGGGTAGTTGTTCAGGGAAGCGCCCTGGGCGCGATACTCATTTCATGAAAAATAAAAAATCCTAATAAAATTAACAAAAGATGGGCACCAAGACAGCTTTCTCCTTGAAAACTAGAAAGGAGATTAATGCGGATCGACTTTTGTGTTTCAAAGACAAGGGACTTGAGCAAATGATGCCTAAGTTAAATAGCTCTACCGAATGACTTGAAACAATATTCCAATGTGCAGTACTTATTCGGTTATATTAGATCATATTGTGCTATGGTTTCATAGTGATCGATGAAGACAATTGTGTCTAACTACACAGAGCTGATAAGAGTTTGAGATATCATCATCATTTATTGATGACATATTGCTGACATGGCACAATAGGGAGAACACTGGGACTCTGATCATTAAGAGTCAGACTATAAGTATAGAGCAATGTCCCAACACTAAAGCAAAAAATAAGTGAATATTGATTATCCCTTATAGGAGTGTAGTCGATAGTCATATATGTGTACAAAACCTGATGCATCCTTTACAGTAGGATTTACGGGTATGTGTCGATCTAACACTAGTATGACTCATTAGGATGAGCCAAGAGGGTCCTCAGTATTCAAGTGAGATTGCATTTATGCATTGTACTTTGGCAGACTTGACACTCTCCTAAGGATATATTCATATGTCGATTGGGTCAGTGATCTAAATGAGAGAGTGTCGACTTCTTTTTATATTCTTATTATATTTTCTTACTGAATGACAATGTTATTTTATGGAGTAGTAAGAATCAGTACTATATAGGCTTTTCCGCTTGGAGTGAAATATGCGGCGATATACACTATAGCACTGGAGGCGCTCTCGCTGTGCAAATTCTCAGAGAACCTGGCCATACATCAACATGTAGAGAATGATTTGACTCTGTTTTGTGATAGAATATCAATTGTTGGTTATTCAAAAGACCAAAATTAATTTGGAAAAATCAAATAAAATCTAGATCATGTACCATTTCATTAAGAACTAAAAGAAGGAAGATGTCATGTTGAGGGTATCCATGCGAGTCAGATGATCATGAATCTACTGATAAAGTGAATAGCCGAGGGGCGGCTAGTGCAAAATAGTTGAGTCTTAGAGACTACGTCTTTAGTGATGATATTTTATTTTAGTTGAGACCTCAGACACTTAGGATGGTATAGAAGGTGACTTTTTAAGATATTATATTTTTTCCTCATCTATATGCATATCTGGGATTACGTATATCTTATTATTGCTTGATTATTTTGGTGTGGAGTATATTTATGTGTAATGTGTATAGGGTACACAAAGGGCATTGGGTGCTCCGTTAAAAGTTATATTCATAGGTAGGAGCTCTTATCATAGAAGAGATCCCCTTCAAAGCTGTGATAGTTGCCGAAGCTAAGATAAAGTGCCAGATATCATTTGGAGCAATGATAACACTGTCTTATTATTGGGTACGGCGATAGTGGAAGATCTTTATTGGTCGCCTTCACTTAGTTAGGATGAGGTTATTATATACATATGTTGAAGCGAACAAAGTGAAAGCCCCACATTCACTTCATCTCGGGTGAGATTCTGTTTGTGGAAGAAAGAAGTGGTGACTACATAAAAAAAAAAGATATTTCTAAAAAAAATGTTGGCTTCTCTTCAAATCGCATAAATAAAGACTGAAGAGTATTGCCTAGAGAAGTTTGAAAAGCTAGTTAACATTAGAGAATTCAAAAGAGGAAGCTTGAAGGTCATGCATAAAGATGGAATAGTGTATTGNTGCTAATCTAATCCGATTAAATGCCAATTAAAATTAATTAATGAGTTATCCTAGCAAGTATGAAATACAACAAGATATATGAGCTAGGATAAGCAATAAGAACAACAAGATATATATCCTATATGATAAATATATGCAAGGATATATAAACTAGCACAAGATGATATATCCTACCAAAAAGATATACAAGATATATGCAAGGATATGTAAACTAACATAAGGGTAAACAAAAAGAACTAGATAGTGGATCATATAAATGATAAGACAATGGCGATATGAGCAATGAGCACAAATATAAATAAACGACAAAGCACAAACACAATCAAATGATCACGGAGTTCGGACCTTCCGTCCTATGTCTCCGCTCCCCACTCCTGGGGACGCTCACCCGAATAACGTTTACACCTCACACTCGGTTTTCTAGCTAACCGAAAACTTTACAATCAACACTCTTGCAATCACACTCTACACCCTCACAAGTGTTGGACCTAGCCGTGTCTCCCTCAAGTGCTCGGTTACAACCTCTCCCTAGGCTCCTCAACCGACGCCACTCCTCTTGGAACGATCCCCGACTCTCACCACACACTCCTCTCGATGTACAAGTATATTACAAAGTGAATGTCACAATTAGGCTCAATAAATGTTTGTTCTCTACTATGGATGAGAACACAATAAAAGCTCACACTCAATGTTACAACTCTCACAACCCCAAATATATTATGAATGCAAATACAATAAGCTCAAGTGGGTGAGTGTAAACAATGAGTGAAATCAAAATCAAACTAAACTCAATTAAAATCTAGCATATAGAAATTATAAAAAAAATAATAAATAGCTAGAAATAAGTTTAGAGATTCTTCTCTGAATAACAAGATGGAGAGATAGAGATTGAAGCCCAAACAAGTAGATGATCTCCTCCACTTGTGAAAACCAAAACAGTTTTAAACCAAACTCAAACCAACCATAAACCTTAGTTAAAAACTTTCTTAAACTTGTTTAAAACACTCTCATGGTTAACTAAGATAGAAGGGGGTTTGGGGGTTTATATATGAAGAGGAAACAACAGCAAAAAACCCCAAACAAATGACAAAAAAGCCCAAAGCAAACAGCTCAGAAAAATAGCTGTTGGAAACCAACGGTCAAATCAGCGGTCGACCGTGGAAAACTCGCGGTAGACCGCGAGGCACAAAAAAGGCTGAACAGAGGGTTTGAAAGCTGGCGGTCGATCGCGGCGGTTGACCGTGGGAAATTCTGAACTCACGGTCGACCGTGGCAGTCGACCGGGAAACTCTCTGCTGCCCACTGACGAAAGATCTCAGGCGCGGTCGACCGTGGCGGTCGACCGTGAACTGATATATGAAAATCTGATTTTGAAACCCTGTTTAAAAATATCAAACAAATTCCAAAAAATATAAAACTTTGGGAAATGATTATAGACATGATAATAAATATGCTACAATGATTGGTTTCCAAAAAGGACTTCCCAAATGAAAAATATCATTATTTTGCAAAATAGTCCAAAACACGAAAATATAAACATATGAATTTTGACATTTAGGCTAAACCATGTTTTGAAACTTTGCACAATGATTTTGTAGACTTAACAAAATATGTATATGATTGTTATTAAGTCCAAAAACTAAGAATACAATATTTTTACAAATACAATATAAAATGAAACCATTTTGCTTTCACTAATACTCATATGTTTCATATCTAAGTAGTTAAACCAAATCACAATAATAAATATAAAATATGTAATTTCATATTTATAAACATGAAAACCAAAACTTGTGTTGTATATATATATGACTACATATATATACAAGGAAACCAATAAAATGTGTGTGCATATTATATTGAGCTTAAAGTATCTAACACACATAATATAAATCCTAAACTAGATTACCCAAGCCGATCTTGATCTTCAATAAGCTTGACTTGGTACACTATACGGATGAAGCTGAACTTAGATCTTGAACTTGAATTTCATAAGCTTCACTCCACAATTCCGCCAACCTCCATTTGATATGATCGTGAATGCTCGATTCCATCCATCCTCTAACTTGTTGTTTGCCTAGAATAAATACAAAACACAAATACTAGACAAACAATATTAGATGTAAATTATTTGTTAAACATCATCAAAACAAGAAGGCCAACATTGGTAAGTGCTCATGATATTTATAAGGGAGCTTAGTGAACTTCTTGTAGAATTGATGAAGAAATTGGAGAAGAATAGGTTTTGGAAGCAGGGGAACAGTTTTGGTCATATTCGGTCGACCGCGGTGCTATGCCGGTCGACCGAATACGTGCACAGACCCTGGGTATGATTCAGGGCTTGGTGCGGTCGACCGTCACGGTCGATTTCCACGATCGACTGCCAAACCCTGTAATCAAACCCGAGAGTTTGGAGTTGGGTGCGGTCGACTGCCACGGTCGACCGTCGAATACTATAGTTAATTTTCTAGTTCTGTGTTTGTCGCGGTCGACCGTGTATCGGCTCAGGCCCAGTCTTTGTTTCTTGTTCTGATTTGGTTTTGAGTTTGGTATAAATACCAAACACGATTTAGGGTTTGGAGAGCAAAAAAGGGGGATATTTGGAGCACAGAAAAGAGCCTTTTCTGGAGCTATTGGTTAGGGTTTTGTTTGAGAGATTGAGAGCTTTGTGTGAAAGATTAGTTTGTGGATTTGTAATCTCTATTTGTATTCTTCTTCTCTTTTAGTGAAAACTCATCCCCTTTTTGCCTCGTGGACGTATGCAACTTGTCGAACCACGTAAAATTTATTTTTTTGTGTTTGTGCCATTATTTTTGGATTGTTTTGCTTTCTCTCTTGGCATTGGTATTTGTTCTCAGCACCCTATCGGTTTGACCGCCACACACAACAAGTGGTATCAAAGCCCAACACTTTTCTTTGGAGCCTATAAAAGAGTGTGTGCTAGTGTTGAGAAAGTCATCCTTCAGGCGAGAGGGATGATCATCTTAGGGCTTGTGAGCGATCGGTGCTCTCAGATTCTTTGAGTAGTGTGATAATAGGCCTCTTGAAGCTCTTGAGTGAGCTGTGTTCTCAGGTTCTTTGAGAGATGTGAGATGTGCGAGGGCATTCAAGCTTGTCCACTCAAAATTTGTACTGTGTGTATTAATTGTATTGATTTATGAAGATAGTGAGTTTTCCAAGTGAGAGAATCATGGATGCAGGCATGTTTGCTCGAACCATATAAAAATACCTTGTGTTGTGTTAGTTCTTGTGCTCCTCATTTCTGTGGTGTTTATTTGTGCAACCAACAGTGGTATCAGTCTACCTTGTCAAAGTTTATGAGAATAATAAAGCATAGTGTAGAGAGGAGCTTGTCAAGCATGATGGATAGGTAGCTTGCATTGTAGAAACTTTAGATGCTCTAAGCGGAATTGCAGGAAACGTTTTCCTAACATCTAAACGAAGGATCTATTGCATAAATCAATTGGATTAAGAAAAAGGAAAAACGATTACCTCTTGATGCGTGTTCAAAGCCTTCTCTAATGGAGAGATTAAGAGTCTCACTTGAAAACTCCTCTAGTTGATCCACCCGAGCAAAGATCTGGATCCTTAGAAATCAACTGCTAGGTTGAAGATGAAAGGTTTTTGGGAGAGAAAGTAGTAACACTTTCACGTATATAGAAAAAGTAGAATTGGATTGGATTTTCTAAAAGAAAAACCACTCTTATTTATAATCCACAAATTAAAGTCATATTTAATTCTATAATTAAATATTATCTTTTATAACATTTATAAATAAATTTATCCTTTATTTAACAATAACTCCTTATTATTAATAAACTCTATTTTGAAGTTATATCTTATATAACTTTATATTATATACTTTATATAATAATTCTCCCAATATATCCAGTCCATAAACTCTTAGGGTGTGACCTCGTAGGACCCAATTATAATAGCAATGAACTTTATAACATAAAGTCCATAAATCATAGTTGGCTTCTAGCAAAGCACTATGACTACCTAAAATAACCGGATTGTAAATCTCCATTAAATGTCCCATTCCATAATTAGTAATTACACATTCGATTAAAGGATACAATTCCTTCAATCTCCCACTTGTCCTTGAAACAAGTGTGCAATGTTAAAATTCCTTTGTCACTTAATGTCTTATTTGACTATATGATGAAACTCATCTTTATCGCCAAATATGTTTCTTGAACTCTTGAGATCGAACTGTTAGTACAAATGATTACTAATAATCCATCTGAGCATGGCCATGCGTTTTTCACAGTTCTCACTCTTCAAGTGGTCGAGACACCGTTCCTTTCCAAATGTATCATGGTATACATGGAATAGGATGACATATTCAATCTTGTAAGACTATATCTCCCACTCAACTTTTGGCAATCCCAATCACTACTTTTATAACTGCCTGTTACGGTCAGTGTTTAGCAGCGTCAAAGACATACCAGCAGTCAAATGATGACTATATCATACTCATGTCTAAGGAACTCACTAATCATGAATAATCCTAGAACTCTGCAGAAAGAACCCGAAGAGTTCTATGATAGGTCTGTCCGATATGTATCACCATACATACCTATGTAATCGATTAGACATCTCCATGTCCCTATAACACATGAAACCCGGTGTTATCAATCAATCTCACAATATGGTCTTGAATAAGTCATTTGTATCCTAGTTAATGACTCAGACCATGAACAACTAATAATTTTATAATATCAGTTCACTTAATGGGGTTTCATTTACCAAAACAGTTTTGATGAGCCCATTTGATAATTATTAAATTATTCGGATACTTTATCTAATCCCAAGCAGTGATTAAATAATAATATGATACTCATATATATAAATCAAGCATAAATGTCTGTAATAACGAAAATATTTCAAAATATTTCTCCAATGTGTCTGAGCCCTTTGGCCCGAGTGTGACTATCATGCTTGGGCCTAGGCAAGGGCTTGGTCAAAGGATCTGCAATGTTGTCGTCAGTGTGCACTTTGCACATCCTCACGTCTCCTCTATCAACATAGTGTCTGATCAAGTGGTACTTTCGTTGGACGTGTCTAGATCTGGAGCTAGAGCTAGGTTCCTTGGCTTGAGCAATGGCGCCATTGTTGTCACAATAGACGTCAATTGCTCTAGAAGTGCTAGGAACAACACCGAGCTCAGCTATGAACTGTCTAATCCAGACCGCCTCCTTAGCTGCTTCACTAGCAGCAATGTACTCTGCTTCCGTTGTAGAATCTGCTATTGTCCCTTGCTTTGAGCTCTTCCAACTGACGGCTCCTCCATTCAGAATGAAGACATATCCAGACTGAGATTCAAAATCATCTTTATCTGTCTGGAAACTCGCATCAGTGTAGCCCTTGACGATCAGCTCGTCATCACCTCCATACACTAAGGCATTATCCTTAGTTCTTCTCAAGTACTTTAGAATGTTCTTGGTTGCACACCAATGTGCCTCTCCAGGGTTTGATTGGTATCTGCTGCACATACTCAAAGCGTGCGCAACATCTGGGCGAGTACAAGTCATAGCATACATGATGGATCCTATGGCTGAGGCATAGGGAATCCTACTCATTTTCTCAATTTCACCTGGTGTTTTAGGACACTGGCTTTTACTGAGACGTAAGCCATGTTGCATAGGAAGGAATCCTTTCTTAGAATTCACCATATTAAATCTAGCAAGGACCTTATCTATATAAGTTCCTTGACTTAGACCAATAAGCCTCTTAGACCTATCTCTATAGATCTTAATGCCTAATATGTACTCTGCCTCTCCTAGATCCTTCATTGAGAAATACTTCTTAAGCCATTCCTTGACTGTCTCCAGCATAGGAATATCATTTCCAATGAGTAATATGTCATCCACATATAGAACCAGGAAGGCCACTTTGCTCCCACTAAACTTCTTGTAAACACATGGCTCTTCTTCGCATCTGATGAAATCAAACTTTTTGACCACTTCATCAAAACGAAGATTCCAACTCCTGGATGCTTGCTTAAGTCCATAGATAGACTTCTTAAGCTTGCATACTTTCCTAGGATTCTCTGGATCCTCAAAACCTTCTGGTTGCATCATGTATACATTTTCTTCTAAATATCCATTTAGAAAAGCGGTCTTGACATCCATTTGCCATATCTCATAATCATAATAAGCGGCAATTGCTAGGATTATCCTAATGGACCTGATCATAACAACCGGTGAGAACGTTTCATCATAGTCAATACCATGAACTTGTCTAAATCCTTTGGCAACTAATCTTGCCTTGTAGACAGAAACATTTCCATCCTTGTCTGTCTTGATCTTGAAGACCCATTTGCATCCAATGGGTTTTACCCCATCAGGCAAATCTATCAAGTCCCATACTTGATTCTCAGACATGGAGTCCATTTCGGATTTCATGGCTTCAAGCCATTTTTCGGAGTCGGGGTTCGCCATTGCTTGTTTATAGGTAGCAGGCTCATCATTCTCTAAAAGTAGAACGTCAATGCTAGCATTCAAGACGAAATCCTCATATCGTCTAGGTTGCCGCCTTGGCCTGTTTGATCTCCAAAGTGGTCCAACAGCTGGAGAGACTTTAGCAGGAGGATTGACCACATCAGTATGTGGGACCTCGGGTGCTTCATCTACCTGAGGAATTGCATCTTGAATATGGGTGGTTTCCCTTTGAGAAGGTACGCCTCCAAAATCAAGTTCCTCTGTGACATCTTCTATGTCCTCATGCTGTAGGGTTTGTTGCTCAGGTTGAATCTCATCAAGCTGAACATTTCTCCCACTTGACTTCTTGGAAAAGAAATCCTTTTCCAAAAAGACACTATCCCGAGCAACAAACACCTTGTTCTCAACGGGATTGTAGAAATTATAACCCCTCGTTTCCTTGGGGTAACCTGTAGGCGTCGAAAAATGCCTATAGGTATCCACACACAGCTCGAGACGGAGAGAAGATGGGAAGAATCAATGAATGCATATTTGATGGCCGAAAAAAATGAAAAGTTAGGTACCTGGAAGAAGTATAAGTTCAGGGAAGCAGGTACCAGCGTATAGACAGGTGATATGTCCTACCACTGAAATTTCCTTTCTTGAGAGGTCATTTCTGGAACTAGTATTGCACTGACTTCTTAGATGTTATTCCCTACTAGTGAAATCCCCTCAAGGATCTAAGGATCTAAGGAGCTAGCTTTACAATCCCTTATCATGGATGGATGCGATGCTCCAGTTTTGTACAAGTGCTATAATAGATGTATGATGACATTTGCTTTATCTTTTAATTCTCTCACTATGATATTTGCAACTGTCTACTTTTGGTTTTGAACCCTCAAACCTTGAAAATTTGTTGCTTAGAATAAGCCCTTGCCTTGGTGGTTAAGTGGCTTATTGATTCTTATGACCTGTATGAAGCCTATTTTTCCAAACGAATACCCCTGTGCATTTGCCTATAAACTCCTATGGCTGTGACTATCACATAACTCAATTTACAATGTGAGCCTTTTTAGTTGTCAACTGCAAACGACAACAAAGACTTTCATCCTTGTACTCGAGAACGCCAACCCGTAATGAGAATAATTTGGTCTCCTGAATATGGAGAAAAGGCGGTGTACTCCATAAAGCATCCTTGGTGAGCTATGGGTCTTTTAAATAGAATTGTTTGAGGAGCAAATGTAAATCAGTGACAGTTGTTCCGGTCAAGATCATAAATAAAAGTTACATATGCTTCATTTATCCATGATTCGTCCTACATTTCCACAGCTGGCTTTGGAAGACTCCTTTGTAGCTTGTTTTTGCTTCTTATGGGCTTCTTTTAGTATATAATATTTTGAATGCCGCTTATGTTCTTATTATTGTTTAGAATTTGAATGCATAAATTATGGTGAGATTTTAACTTCCTGATTGGAATACTGGTTGATGTTTTTGGTCAATGAGTCATCAACTTAGATAGTTGATGACTCACCAATAATGAGTTCTATGTTGGAAATATTTGATTTCAAAGATGTGACCTTGTGGAAAATATTTAAGGAAAGTTCTGCTTGAACTAAGAGCAATCTGACTTGGTAGTAGAGTTCCTCGTTTCATCACAGGCTTTGTTGTACACAGAGATTAGGCTATATTGGAAACAAGCAACACTAGCTATTCATTTTGTATTTGTTATGATACTGATGTTTGAAATTCCCTTCTTGAGGGTCACTTCCTAGATATCCCCTTCTTATTATCTGAGGCAGCAATATAAAAACCAACAAATGCATCCTTCTCTCTCTTGACATCTCTGTGATCCGTTGGAAATGTGGTATGTCTCAGTTCAGTTTTAAGCCTTTGACATTTTTCTTGTTATCAAGGACATGCTTTATGTGTGTTTCCCATTCATTTCATTTACTTTGTTGGGGATGCTTTTACTTCAGTAATAGTTATTCAATAACTGCACTGATTTGATAATCGTCTCCATATGAGAATAAAAGGATTGTACTTATTGTAGATCATTTTCTAATTCTAGACTAATGCATAAAATCAAAAGATATATTAAACTATTTATCTATCATGAAAGGTGACAGCATTGCATCTCAAAAAGGCACAATTCTGTGTATTTTTAATAATCTGCATTACTGCAAACATGAAATACAATCTGATTATTAAACATGTCAACACTTGCGGCTTTTCTTTATTATTCACATTGCCTTCATGCAGTTTCTAAGATATCTGATCAGTGATTTAAATTTTACATTCAGGTGAAAACCCTGCTTCGAATTAAAAGTGCGGATCGGCAAATGTGGCTTCTCACCTGTACATTTTTACTGACGGCAACTGTAAATCTCATGTTGTTTTCATTTAAGGCCAAAAATCTCTTTTTAGCAATCTGAAGATTCCGCAATGATTAGCATTGCAGTCATGATATTGCCAGTGTCAGTGAGTGGTTATATTGTCCACACTTTCATTCTTTGAACAAATGGTAGTGCAGAAATTTTACGTTTGGTTAGATATCTCGTACACTTTTTTGTCTGTGGGTGTTTAAGGATGACAGAATCGTTATGGGGCTATTTGGCATGCTGCAATTGTAAATGCAGATTGCATGCAGAAAATTTGCAGGCGACAGTTATTATAGAAATTAGCTCCCAGTCTTATCATTTGCATATTTGCACTTTGTTGTAGGAAATGTGTTTCCAAATGCAAATTCAGTGTTGTTGTTGGATTTGCATCTTTTGTTACAAGAAATTCCATTACAATTCAAATTTATTCTGGTGGAAGTTTAAAGTCTTACAGTTTGCGCGTTGGACTTCACTAGCTTGATGACATGACATTAAGTTTTTAAACTTTTTATTCTTATTTTATAAATTGCAGCTTAGTTGCAGTGAAATTGGGTGCTGTAAATATTGTATATGTTTAAAAATAGAAATCTAATTACATTTCTGAAAATAGCAATTAGGTTGCAGTAGTTGATAGATATTATTTGTTATTGCAAATTTATTTCTGTCACTTAACACTCCTACGTTGGGGTGGTTCGTCCCTCGCATTTTGGATAATCACAAGAAACTGCCTTTGTACAGTGTATTTTCTTTCTTATTTCTTCTGTCGTAAGTTGTAACAATAGCTTAAAACAGGTGAGAATCTTAAGATATTCTCCAGGAATGAAGTTTCAGTAGCTTTGTTACTTTTTCAGGGATTAATGAGTATTATATGTCATATGAGGAAATTCATTTAATGTACACAGCCTGTTTTTGGCATCGTGGGAAACTTGCTGGTATGCTATTAACATTTGAACTCATTTGATGTCAAAATGGAGTTATCCATCTGTTTTATATAATTTTCTAAATAAATCCATTCATATTTTTTTTCTAAAAATAGACCCTCTTGAGTTTTATTTACAAAAATAGACCTATTTTATCTTAATTCGGTTTCTAAATAGTGAGGCAGTCCCGACTATTTAGAAGGTTGTAAACCCCCAATTATAACCATAAACCCTAACATTTTATGTACTAAATAGTCGGGGTTGACAACCCGATTATTTAGAAACCGAATTAAGACAAAATTGGTCGATTTTTGTAAAAAAAACTCAAGGGGATCTATTTTTAGAAAAAAAAAATGAATGAGTTTGTTTAGAAAATTTCTTCTTTATATAAATGCATCAGGTTTCATGTTTAATGCCTAAAAGAGAATAGCATGTTAACACACTGAAATATTAGGAAATCTCTCTTTTAACATATTGACGTTGTATAACTACTACGTCGTAGATACGATAATGGGGAGATAAATCCCTTTTGGCATCAGGGTGTCCGAGTGTTACTAAATGACGTTTAGGGGGGGTTAGTCATCTAGAACTTAAAACTGGAACTGAGATAATTTGTGGGATAAATTTTTAATGTGTTAGTCACATAGAACTAGGAAATGAGATATTTTTTTATAGTGTTAGTCAAGAAGAACTTTTGTAGAACTAGAACTGTATTATTTTTTTGGTGCGTTAGTCAAGTAGAATTCTACTAGAATTAGAATTAGGATAATTGGTCATAATTATCCCACAAATTATACTACCTATATATATAACCATAAGTTCTCCTCTCTCAAATTATCCCACACATTGGAAAGAATACAATTGGGAAAAAAAAGTAAAACGATTGGGAAAAAAAAGTGAAACGTCGCCTCCCTCCCTTTTGGTTAAAATTTCTCTGCCATGAAGTCAATCATCCGTTCATTTTTCTGTCTTTACTTTGTTTTTGTGATGATTAGATCTTTTATTATTATCTTCAAGATGTATTACTTTATTGATAGCTTTTTGACGTTTAAATTATTTTATTATTATTTGTTTGATCTAAGTTTTCTCTCCACAACAGTGGTTTAGGTTAAGACTATAGTGTTGGTGGGTTAGTGCTAAAGATATGCGGGCTATTTATGTTTTTTTTATAAGTTAGAAAGCAACTTTGCGATCACATTGATGATTAGATGTTGAATGGTTAATGGTGATATCTATTATTATTAAATCGGCACAGTAAATTGATTGGGATATTTATAGTTCATCTGTCGATCATCTGTTTAGCGGCCACGGATGATTCCTGTATACATTTCATTTATTTGCTGATTTGGTTTCAGCGATCATGATGAGATTGGTTCAAAGGGTTAACGGCTGAAAAATGCTTATTTTTCTTTCTTTATGATGTTATGACATTTGAACTTCGACATTTATGATCCTCCACTAGAAGTTCCATGAAATGTTGCTGATACAGACGATGACTCCGATAAAGAAGACGAGTTACAGACTCAACGAACAGCTGTAGGAGTTTGGAGAAATTCTATGGCAGATACCATGTGGGATGATAGAAGCCATGTGGGATGATAGAAGTCGAGTCATTCTAGGGATTTAGATTTTTATTTATTTGTAAATTATTTTATTATTTGAGACGAATAGTGATGCTTTATTGCATTATATTTTATAGTTATCACTAGAATTTACTTATCAATATTATATTATTTTTAATATACAATTATTAACAATAGTAATTTATACCCACCATTACCTCCACCAAATTATCCTACCAAATTATGCAACTTCATAATATTATTCATCATTATCCCACCAAATTATCCTATCAAATTATCCCACTTTAAGAATTACCCATCATTGTTCCACTAAATTATCCCAGTGTTAAAAAATTATCCCACTTTACCAATTATCACAGTTCTACTTAAAAAGTTCTAGGTGACTAACCCCCCGGGTGTGACCTCGTAGGACCCAATTATAATAGGAATGAACTTTATAACATAAAGTCCATAAATCATAGTTGGCTTCTAGCAAAGCACTATGACTATCTAAAATAACCGGATTATAAATCTCCATTAAATGTCCCATTCCATAATTAGTAATTGCACATTCGATTAAAGGACACAATTCCTTCATGCATATTCGTTGCTAATTAGCACATTTTATATCATTTTTATACTCTTATTTATCTGTATATATTTTCTATTATTTAAAATTGCTATTCAGATATTTTAATGCGTTTTTAAGGAATTTAATTTTTACTAAAGAAGAGCCCAAAAGATGGCCAATGAGCCAAAAAGCCTAATTTTTAGAGGCTTCAATTAAATCTCCAGCAGTAAATCATGAGCAAGTTGATAATCGATGAGCAAATCTTCTCCTTGAGCAACAAAATAAAGCCAACATATTCACATGTGGGCCCACTAAGAATAACTAAACTCGAATAGAAGACTCCGATTTGGTTTAATGTGGGCCCCGCCGGATAATAAAGAATAGAAATGTTAGGGGCACACCCCCAACCACACCCTCCACCACACCTCCTCTCCCTCTATAGTGCATTGGGCCCCACATCAAATTTTTTAAAAAAATTTGATGTGGGGCCCAATGCACTATAGAGGGAGAGGAGGTGTGGTGGAGGGTGTGGTTTGGGGTGTACCCCTATCACCACTCAATGGAGAAATGATTGTACGTTTACAGAAAAATATTTAATAATAATAACTCATCTTGAAAGCTCTCACCCGCAAGAATTTTATGGTAGAATATTCAAGGTCATGTGTTGGGCTTGCCTCACAGGCACACACGATGTTTTGATACCCACCGTCTAAAGGATAACGCGGAAGTTCCCTCGTCAAACTAAAAAAAAAATCTTGAAAGCTCTCTATATAAAATCATGGATTAATTGTACTTAAATACCATATAGTTGTTGGAATTGTATCTTTGATTCTTTGTATAACTTCATGAGAATTAGATAGAGTTAAAGATCTATCATGATTAGGAGATTGAGTCTCATCATGATTAGAAGTTTAAATCCTATTCTAATTAGGAAGTTAGGATAAAGATAGAGTTTTGGTTTCCCTATATATATTCTTCTATTGTTTGAGGAAAAACCAAGGAGCGGAGAGAGAGAGAGCCAATATTCTTGTAATCTAGGGTTAGCAGAGGGCTTAGTCTGATTCAAGAATATTGTGCAAGAGGTGAGGGTTTCGTGACCTTTATTTGTGCAAAAGATTACAATGTTGGGAGATGGTTTCACAGTTTTTGTCCATTCAAAAGATTGTAAGAAGTGAGTTTTGGAGAGAGTATGAGAGTTGATTATGTATATGAGGTTGAGAGATTGAGAGACGAGAGTTGAGTGGTTCCTCTTGTAGTTCTCCCTGATACGTAGTGAATTTCTCGTATTGTTGCTCCGTGGATGTAGGTCGAAGTTGGTCGACCGAACTTCGTAAATCGTTGTGTTCTTTCTTCTTCTTTCTTTTTCTTCTTGATTGCAGTTGTTTTTATCTTATTAATTGTGAGTTGGCTTCCAAGTTGCAGATATCGTAGAATGCGGGGTGACTAAAATTCCCCAACAATAGTTTCCCCTACTTTGCATATATATACCCCTCACTTATTTTTTGTAGCATTTACATATTCTAAATTTTTAAAACTTGGACTTATATACCCTCACTTGTTTTGACAATGCTTAAATACCTTAAAGTTTTTAAAACTTACACTTAATTTCCTAACAAATTGCACTTAAATATCCTCAATTATGCAAACTTGAGGGTATCTAAGTGCGAATTTTAAAAACTTTAGGATATTTAAGTGCTTTTTTTAAAAAAAACTTTAGAATATTAAAGTGTAAGTTTTAAAGACTTTAGGGAATATAAGTGCTTTCAAAAACAAGTGAGAGTACATAAGTGAAAGATTTAAACAAGTGAGAGTATATAAGTGAAAGTTTTAAACAAGTAAGAGTATATAAGTGAAAGTTTTAAAAACTTTAGGATATATAACTGGTGCCAAAAAAAAGTGAGGGTATATAAGCATAAAATAGAAGAAACTATAAGATATTTAAGTGTAATTAAGCCCATATTTATAGAGGAAGTGGCAATTTTAAACGTGTAAAAATATATTTGAACTAGGGATGTTTGTATCGTTTGAAGTGACTTAGGGTTTGTTTGGTTGATTTCCTAAAAACCAAGAAATGGAAATGAAAAGGTGAAAATATCAAAAAGTGTAATTTCATCCATTTCCATCCTAAAACTCACCCACAACATCCAATAAAATATTATTTTCATCCAACAACTCATCCACAACATCTAATAAATAATTATTTTCATCCAACAACTCATCCATTACATCTAATAAAATATTATTTTCATCAACAACATCACTCAACTCATCTCATCTCATCATTTTAAATCACTCACATCATCCTATAAGATGATGACAACTCATCTCATCTCATTAACATTTTATTTCCACCCATTTCCTCTCAAAAAGCTAGAAAAATGATTTCCTTAAGTGTGTGTCATATCATTCAATAATATAATGACAACTCATCTCATCTCATCTATTTTCTTATTTTTAAGAATGAACCAAACAAAAGAAAACAACCTATTACAGGAAATATGTTTCTTATAATTCATTTTATTATTTTTTTCGCCAACCAAACAACATCAAAACAAGTTTTCTTAAAAAATCACTCACATATCCAATAATAAGGTGACAACTAACATTATCTCATCATTAATTCTTTGATTTCCTTCTTTTTTTAGCCAACCAAACATTCCCAAAACAATTTTTCTTAGAAATAGTTTTCTATTTCTTTGATTCCCTCTTTTTTTAGACAAACAAATAGCCCCTTATATTTGTAAAAGTTTACTAATAGAGATCATTTGTAACATAAGTTAATTATATTTTCTATATGGTTTTTATTGAATCATTATTATTTTGTTTCCTTTTCTTTACAAGTTTCTTCCTAATCCTAACCAAACAACAAAAATAACTTTTTCTTTTCTTTTCTATTTCTTTCCTCTTCTTTTCCTTTTCCTTTTCTTTTCCCTTTCTTTTCCTCAACCAAACATAGCCTTTTTTTAAAAACTTTTTAAGGCAATGTAGGCTGTCAAAAATGACTATTTCTTCCTCATCTATGGTTGACGAGAAAACAGGCAATAGCTCCGAGAGGATGATAAGCACACAGTAACAAAGTAAGTGAGAGCCAAATTAAATCACGTGAGGATTTCTTGAAGTTCAAGAATTGATAACTTTGATTTATTCTATGTACAACACATAAAAAGAGCAGTGACCTGACAAAATTAACCACTCCGTCAAAGTGATTCATGTACTGATTTTACTAACTTATTTGTTATTTTATACAGATATCACTCAAAAAAAAATTAGCTTAAAAGTAGCTATAAAGAAATTTAACATTATTAGCCAAAGGCCATGAATATGCTCTTCCAAATAATTACAGACTCCACAATAAGTCAATAACCCCACATACCTATAATTATGCAACCTAACGCATAACAGCTATATGATGTTAATTAACAACTCAGTGGGGAGGCACTCAATTCCTCAACACATAAACAGCTAATAATTGTAAACCTCTTACCTTCTAAACTAAGCATCTATATGATTAAAAACCACTCTCTTCTATGATCATGATTTCCATGAGTAGAAATATCGCTTATTTTGTGAATTTTTCCGTGGGTCCTACTGGAATAATGCCTAATGAGTTCATAGCCAGAAAAAATAAGAGAACAAATTGTAGTCCGTCATAAATGAAATGAACACTTGCGACTGGACAAACACTAATACAAAACACGATAGTCCAAATGGTTAGAACAATTTGGACAAGTGCAGTTCCAAACGGTTGTAACTGTTTGGACGGACAAAAAAAAAAAAACGTTTGGGCAAAAGCCGTTGAAGATGAGTCTACCCAAATGGCCGCCCAAACGGTGAAAGACCTCACTGTTAGGTCTCATGTTTATGAGCCTACTATCTAATCTAGTTTTGATAATTAACAAACAATTCCTAACAACGTTTGTTGAGTGTTTATATTTGAATGTTAGATATTCTACACAAAAGATCCTCTGTTGGAGGCTGGATGGAATTGAGCGTAAACGATCATATCTATTGGAGGTTGGCGGAATCGAAATGAAGCTTTGCATTTCAAGTTAAGATCCAACATCGCTTCATCCGCAACCAAGACAAGCTATATTGAAGTTTTTCATCTTGGGTATATTAGTTTAGAAAATTTACTTTGTGTGCTTATACTTAAAGCTCAAACTATACACACACATTGCTTTCCGTTTTTATTACTTTCAAGTTTAGCCACATAAATATGAAACAAATGGATATAATCATATACACACACATTTGTTTCATGTTTATATGTGCTTGAAATGATTTCATTCAAATTAATTTTTAACCATTTCAAATCAATGAAATCATGTTTACTATTTCCATTTTTTTTGAAAGATTGCATAATATGTGTATTTTTGATATAATATTGTGTTATTGATTTATGGAGTAAATAATCCTAGTTTACATCTTTTCTTATGTCTATAAATCAATTCAAAAGTTTTCAAAACTTGGTTTAAGTCATTATGTCAAAATCAAGTTTTTAAACGAACACGTATTATTAAGATTTTGCAAATGATGAGTTTTCACAAATGGGAAATGCAATTTAAAAAATTCTTTTTCTAACATGTTCATATTCATGTTTATAAATATTTCTCAAAGTTTCATAATTTTTAGAATTTATTTTTTATTTTTAAAGGGATTCAAAGTTTATTTTTACTGTTCATAACTGACCCTGTGCACGTTATTAGTCGACTGATGAGAATCATCAGTCGACCGACAAAAGTGGCTGGAAAAACACAAAAGTTTCTGCTCAGTCGACTGATGAACCATCAGTCGACTGATGCAGGTTATTAGTTGACTGATAAGTTCATCAGTCGACCGATGACGGATGAGCGGCCTGTAACGGTCAGCTCATCAGTCGACTAATGAACAGTATCAGTCGACTGATGGCCTGTAATGACTAGTTTTCTAGCCTTGCGCAAATTTTGGAATTTTGTCTTTTTCCTTGGTTTCTTCTTGGTTTTGGGGTTTGTTTTGTAATCCTATATATACCCATTGGCTTCTAACTTCTGAACTAACTAAGAAAAATTTTAAAACAAGTTTACAAGGGTTTAAGTTTGTTTCATTGTGTTTTCTAAGTGTTTATGTGAAGAGGTTTTCACAGGAGGAAGAGGAGATCATTCTTTTCGTGTTTGGGCTTCAATTTCATTCTCTCTCACTCTTGTTTTTCAGAGAAGTTTTCTCTAAATTCAATTTCTAGCATTTAACAACACACACACACACACACACGACAACTCACACCACACACGACACACACACCACACAACATATATATATATATATGATATATAATATATATATATATATCATATGTATATATATATATATAATATTATTATGATATATATATATATATAATATATTATATATATATATATATATATATATATATATAATATATATATATTATATATATTATGATATATGAGGAGATTCTTTTCGTGTTTTGGGCTTCAATTTCATGTCTCTCCTCACTCTGTTTTTCAGGAAGTTTTCTCTAAAACTCCTTTCTAGGCTTTACACCACACACACGAGCGCACAGGTCACACACCACCTCACAACACACAACCACACATTCACACATATATATATATTTATATATATATAATATATATATATATATACTAATATATTATATATATATAATATATAATATATTATATATATATACTATATAATATATATATATATATAGTATTATATATTAGTATATATATATATATATATATATATATATATATATATATATATATAATATATATATTATTATTTGTTGATTAACCATTTCATTAAGTTAGATTTCATATTGAGTTTAGTTTTGATTATTGCTCATTATTTACACACACACACACACACACACCTTGAGCTTAAATATTTTCACATATAGTATAATTATTGGGTTGTGGGGTTGTAACATTGAGTGTGAGCTTAATTGAGTTCTCATCTTGTTAGAGAATAAAATAATTTGTATTTGAGCTTATTTGTTGAGAGATCACATTGTAATACACAAGTACACAGAGAGGAGTATGTGGTGAAAGACGGGGTCGATTCCAAGAGGAGTGACGTCGGTAGTAAAGCTTAGGGAGAGGTTATAAATCCGAGCACTTGAGAAAGACGATACGGGCTAGGCCAATACTTAGAGGGTGTGTTGTGGGATTACATTGTGAGTGTTGTAAACGTTTATCGGTGAGGGTTGAAAACCGATTGTGTAGTGTGAGTTATGAATGTTGAAAACCGATTAAGATAGTAGAGATTCTCCTCGAAAGTGAGGAGTGGAGACGTAGGTCGGGAGTGACCGAACTCCATAATCATATTGTTTGTTTGTGATTGTCATTTGCGCACTATCTCATTTGCATATTATGTTCATGTTTATTTCGCCATTGTTTAATTACATATCCTTGCTCATATCTTGTTGAATATCATATTTGCTAGGATATATTGTTAATAAGTTTTTAAATTGATATTAAATCGGATTAGATTAGAAAATACCCTATTCACCCCCCTCTAGAGTAATTTTACTCACTGGAAATTACTCTAATCAATTACCATTAGAAGCTAATTTCCAACTCATATCCCAATAAATTAGTCAAAAATCACATCTTTAATGAATATTAGAACTCACTGGAAGATTTGGGGTGTAAGCTGTCAAATGAGGAATTGTAGGATGTCTAAAAAATTACTACAAATAGCTGATCTCCATCAAATACCGATGATACAAGTTACAATTTGACGGCTTCCAGAAGGTTAATTTAAAAACTTTCACGTAGATAGATGAATGTTACAATCTGACAACCTTCCCAACAACCGATGAAAGCTCTAATTCAACAACCTTCACAATCAACATCGAGAGTTATAATCTGATGACTCTCATAATTTTAAGGAGCTAAGACGAAGGTTACAAGATGACGATCTTTGCAATGCTTTAGCAAAAGAGACTACAAATTGACGGTCTCGTCAAATCAAAACGCAGATATCTCTCAAACCGTAAGAAATTTGGTGAAATAGATGGGAGCAAACCAAACCCTTTGGGTTGGTTTGGTCGGCTCCGTCTCGTCAAGATAGTCGATTTTTATATATAATTCGTTCAATTCCGACTTACGGTTTGAAAGTTATGACATGTTCTTCGCAGTAAGTTATGTTCTGAAGCCCGTCTGCAAGACTGGAGACTTCGCCTAAACATTGGACTTCGCCTGAAGCTCGTCAAGCTTGCCTGAGGCTCGCCTCTGCGTTCCAGAGTCAAGACGCAGAGTTCATATTTGCGTCCCAACAACAAAACACAGGATTCATCGCTGCATTCCAGATCCAAAAGGCAGTGTTCACTACTACGTTTTCAGCTCGAAACGCAGGGTTCGTGGCTATGTTCCAAACTCAAAACGCAGAGTTCATGCTTGCATTCCAAACTCAAAATGCAGAGTTCGTGGCCGCATTCTAGACTCAAAACACAGAGTTCGTGGCTGCGTTTCAGACTCAAAACGCAGAGTTCGTGGCTGCATTTTCAGGCACAAATGCAGAGCCCAATTCTGCGTCCCAGGTCCAGAACGCAGAATTCATGACCAGAACGCAATTCTTGCATTTTACTCGTTCAAACACGAGCTGAACGGTTTCAAAACCGTTTCCCACGATTTGAGGGGATCATCCCCCAATTAAGAGCGGATTAAGGGACGGTTACACCCGAAAACCCCCCTATAAATATCAAAAACTCAACTGAGTTCAGGATCCTTTTCAGATCAATCTTTTGGAGATCGGCACAAGGCTTCTTGGCATAAGAAAGATCTCGGCAATCTTTAGACCTTCGGAGTTGTTCTTGGAGCTTTCATCAACCTTGGCTTACAAACCGATTTTCGGTTAAATCTTCCATAGAGTTATAACTCGCTCAGAGTTCCCTAACTCGTTAAGAGTTCTGTTTAAAGTTACCATGCAAGTTCTCCTCAACATCAAGTCAAGAGGAAAACACCGTGTTCTAATGAGGTGAAGCGTTCGGATCGTCAACGGAAAGCAAGCTCGACACGAACATCGAGGGAGGCATTCCATCGACACCAAGAAGAACCCAGGTTAAACAAAGGAAAAGATCTCCGTTGATTTTTCTCTCTTTTGTAAATCGGGAAACCGATCGAGAAGATTTGTAATTTCTTTTTTTAAGTTTGTTAGAGAGAGATTGCATTGAGAGAATTGTAATTAATTCTTTCTCTAAGTATGTTAGAGGGAATAATACAAATTCAATTCTCCATAACGGGAACATCGACGATGAGGGAGGAGGATGGAGGCGATGAGTGAGAGCGATGCTACAGCCTCCGACCACGACGAGAGCGCCTGCGAAGACGAGGAGAAGGAGGACAAGAGCTCGTCGAAGAAGACGTTGTCGTTGAAGACGGAGATGCGACCGCGATCGGACTTCGAGGGCGTCGATGAGGGAGGTGGAGGGGGGTCGATGAGGAGCGTGAGATTGGGGTTAGGGATTTGAAGAGGACGCAGGGGGTTTTAGACTTTTTAGGGAATTTTTTTGGGGGAGACAGGTTTAGTACAGGGAGAGAACGGAGAAAAAAGAGGTTTTATTTAAAATTTTTTATTAAAACTCCCAAATGGTTTAACCCGTTTGGGAAAACACTCCCAAACGGTGTGCACCATTTGGGCGAAGCGTTTGGGATCTTTTCGTGGCCCAAACGGTTTTGACCATTTGGGTTTTATTAAACCCAAACGGTTTAAACCGTTTGGGCTGTTTTCACTTGTCCAAACGGTTACGAGAACCGTTTGGACGGTCCGGTCTTGTACTAGTGAAAATTAGTGCAGTTGCAACTAGAGCTGCAACCATCACATTTTAAAACGACCCATTCTCAGGCTTCTTACGTACGCTTCAAAGACTTTTATCACGGTGCTGTAATATAACAGTTCTAATTTAGTAGGATTAAACTAACCTTTTTTTTATCAGGATGTTTTGATACCGCAATGGTGTATAACAGTTGCCACTTGCCAGCGGGGGCTTCCTTTTGGAATGGTTGCTGCATTCGGACGTGAACAAAAGAGAACACAAGTGTCAGTTGTTTATTGGGTTAATTGCAGATTGACCAGCTGCACTATGGCTCAATAGTGGAAAGACATACTGTGGTTCAACAGTTGCAGATAAACTCCGTGATAAGTGAAGGTATTTTTTTTATTACTCTTTTACCTTTTAGGAGGTCTATTTGTCCAAAAATAAAGGTTAATTTCACAACACCACTCCACCCCCCCCCCCCCCCCCCCAAAAAAAAAAAAAAAAAAAAAAACAAAAAAAAACAAAAAACTTTAAGGGTTAATTTCACAACACCATTCCACCCCCTAAACTATCCAGTGTCTCAAAAAAAAACCCTTGAAATTTAGCTTATCTCACCTAACCTCCATGTCTGTAATTAACAAATAACTAAATTTTCTTGATAGAGAAAAATTTCATACTGTAGAGGAAGTAGTATGTTGTCTTTAAATGACAAGTGATGAAGTTTGGAAATTTTTCACTTGAAGACATTTTAGTTATTTGAAAATCACATCGGGGGGTTCGGTGAGATAAGTTAAAGTTCATGGCGGTTTTGTGAGACACCCCATACTTTAGGGGAGTTTAGTGAGATAAACAAAGTCCAGGGGGTTATGTGCAATACCCTCTAAGTTTTGTGAAATCAACTCAAAAATAAAATTTCCTTTTCCCTTGAGGGTAAAAGAGTCAGAGAAGCCCTTACTCAGGGATTTATCTGCAGCCACGGAACTAAAGGGGCCTATTCACAATCGGGAAAAAGCACAAGAGGTCCGTGTGCACCTAAATCTTGTTTATTTCCAGACACTTTCCTGCTTAAACGGGGAGATGGATGGTATTGATTTGGTCAAACTCTCAATATTGCTGTGAAATATTATTACCGTGCTACCCCCTCACTTCTCAGAAAAGCCTGAACAATCCTAAATTAAATGATTGAAATTAAAAAAGGAAAAAAGAAAAAAAAGAAAATTTGGCCAAATCTTATTTCCGTTGCACCTTTCTTCAAGTTTCTCAATCTTCTTTGCAATTACTTGCGACAGTACTTGAACTAGGACCAACAATGGCCGCATCAGTTTCTCAAGGGAGTGATAAGGTCTAATTCCAACAATTAATATTTACAGGACAAATTTTTAAAATAGACTCAATGTAATAGTTATTCAATAAAATTAATCCTCTCTAAATTTATTTACAACACGTCAGCACAGTGGGCTAAACTTGGATTGATTTTTAAAAAACAGTAATTACCTACAGCTGGCAACTCTGCTTAATTAGTGAAGATAATTAAGTTCAAAATAGTCTTAGTTGGCGACCACAACTATTTTTCAAATGAAGTTCTAAATAGTCACGGTTGCCGACCACGACAATTTTGAACTATGATCTACTACTAATTAGATGGGATTGACAATCTCATCTAATTAGGTAACTGTTTTTTTTAAATCGATCCAGTCTCAGCCAACAATACCAACAATGCTGACGTGGTTGAAACTGAGCCGGTTTTTTTATAAATAAATTCGAAAAGATTCGAATCCTATCAATAAATATTAAAATAATGAGCCCAAAAAATTATCCAATTTCCAAATTACAGAGTAGATCAATAGCCAAAACACCTCTCAAATTTGAACTCAGAGAACCATCTAAAACCTCAACAGGCCCTCAAATTAATCATCAGTAAAATCCAGTCACTGATGACTGAAAGGTCATCACGGGCAAAAAACAAAGAACAATGGAACCAATCAGGGAGCAATAAATCTGTGCACGCTACCATCCGCGAAAACGGCACTGCCCTCTGCAGAAGCTCAGCAGCGCTCTCATGTCTCTATCAGTAAAACAACAACAGTGTACCTCGTCAATGATGCTCTCCACTGAAACGAAAGAGCCCCCACCTGAACACAGCACATTATTATGTTCACATGTTCTCTATGTACATTTCAATTTTACAGGCTTACAGCAGCACTATATATACTAATCGCTTCTAATTATGACGGGGCTCATGCATGCTTCCCACTAATTTATTTTCTTTACTTATAAAACCATTGCTTAAATGCTCACTTTCTTCCTGTGAATAGGGGGGCATATGATGATTAATGATGGGTGTTGGGCCCATTATTGATGATCCAGTTCCCACTCGCAGATTAATCTCTTTTTTGCAAATACCACCCCCGGACGCTTAAAAATGCAAGTTGAATATCTTCTTGTTGTGATTTTGGTGAATTTATGAAACAAACAGGTAACTTCTCTGATACAGTGATGCACTCGGGTTCTTGCAATTGGCACCTGCAAGCTGAGTGAAGAAAAACAGAAGTTGGAATGTGTCTTCACTCAAGCTATCAGTTTTCAGTTCTTACAGTATACCAAGGTTTTAGCAGATACTACATGCAAATTTGAACTTTTTATTTTGCACAAGGCTGTGTTTGGTACTTTGGTTAGTAGAGGAGCAACTGAAGCTGGAAGTACTCTTACAAATAACATAGCAACTCAAAATTTTGTTAATTCGAAATAGGAGAATCACTACGGGAATAAGATTAAGTAATGTTTTTATCGACAGAAATTTGAACCAAATGATTTTATAAATGCGCATATAACTTCAAAATATTTATCGACTAAAAATACCTGTAAACTTCTGTTGTCGGAACACGCTTTAATCTGAACACAAGAACACTTTCCTAGTTTCAACATAAGTCGTGCTATACCTTTTAGAGTTTATAACATCCAATCAAGTGAACGTATTAAAATTCTAATGTCGTTGAAACCCCCTGAGACTCCAATTAATGCTAACTGAGCACATGCAAAAAGGGGGGAAAAAAGAAGAAGAAGAAGAAAAAGGGATCACTAACATATCATAAGTACTACACGGAGATAAATACCCTATCCATCATGCTCCTCTCACACAAACCATCACTCGTAATTACTTAACATTCCCCTACCTACAATGGCCATCCAAAGAATGGAAGCAGAAGACCAAGAAGCCCTCTTCAGTTCCTCTCCCTGCACCGCTCTCTACTACGTCCAGAGCCCCTCCACTGCCTCCCACGCCAACAGCCTCCACAGCGACGTCGTGGTCCGTGGTCGTCCGCCACCCTTCGTCTGAATCCTCCCTGCTCTCTCCCTTCGAAGCCAACCGCAACCGCGAGGCCTCACGCTGCACATTGTCACGCTACTCCTCCTCCCGCGGCTCCAACAACTCCCATGTCAGCGTCCTCAAGAGCGGAAAGCTCAAAATCGTCAACAAAATTGGAGAAGACGTGGAGTATGATGATGAGGAGCCTCCATTAAGAAGAAATGGGCTCTGGAGGTTCATTGCTTTGGATCCTACCTCTTCTTGCTGCTGCCTCATGTTCCAAATCCTGTGGAGGTTTCTGCTGAGCGTCGGTTTTGCGCTCCTCTTGTTCTTCCTTATAACAAAACCTCCGTCGCCCAAGGTTTCGTTTGAGATTGTAGGGCTGAAACAGTTTAGCCTTAGTGAAGGGCTTGATAACACTGGAGTTGTTACCAATATTTTCTCTAGCAATTGCTCGATAGACATGGTGATTGATAATAATTCGAAGGTGTTCGGACTGCACATTCATCCTCCTAGTTTAGAAATGGCTTTTGGACGCTTAAAACTCACGCAGTCTAAGGTAATAATAACAATTGAATTTGCTGGATAGATTGTGTATTTTCTAATTTGGATACTGATGACGAAGAGATTACATTACAGGGTTCTGAACTGTACGTAGAGAGTAAGAGCTCGTATGTAAAAAGACTACATGTCGGTGTTAAGGATAGACCAGTGTATGGTGCTGGACGACGAATGCAGGATATGCTCGAGTCTGGACAGGGGTTACCGTTGATGGTTCGAGTCAGATCAAGATCAAGTTATCGAGTAGTTTGGAACCTGATCAAGCTGAGGTATCTTCATCATGAAGAGTGCCTTTTGGTTCTGGGTGGCGGTGAGAAGGATAGGAAACAAAACATCCGTATTCACAATAGCACCTGCTCCTCAAATTATCAGAAATGAAGCATATAGACATACATAGAAAATATTATCTTCATGGTATTGTGTGCAGAAGCATTTCTCAAAATAACTCAACTTTGTTATTTGTAAGCATGGAAATGTTAATTGAGATGTATTGGAGATTGCGTATGTATATCCCGCTGAACTACTTCTGAGATTAATGAAGGACAAATTTTTAAAAAAGACCATTTTCTAATGTTAATAAGCAAAATCGACCACTTAGAATTTTATTCAGCCAAATCGACCGCACGGGACTAGTAGTCCCGTGCAGTACTCTGATCTTCCAAAAGCCCCAACGACCTCCTCCTCTCCCCCTCCCACTCCCCCTCCCTCTCCTCCCTCCTCCGCCCTCTCCCTCTCCTCCCTCCTCCCCCACGAGGCCCACCAACTCCCACGCGCCTGCCCCCCGATCCCGCGACCACTGCCCGCCCTCTAACCCCCGTGGTCTCCGCCGCTTTCCTCTTCCGCCTCCTCCCTCCGCACCTCCTCGGGCTCGCAACCTTCCGCATGTCAAACCCTCTTTCACTTCTACCTCCTCGCTCTGGACCCTCTCCCCCTCCCTATCTCCCTCCCCTCCCCTCCCCTCCCTGCTAGACTGTCAAGCTCTCCGCCGCCCTCCTCCGCCCTCCTCCGCCTTAGCCCACGCCCGCCCCCTTCCCTTCGTCGCCCGCCGCCTCAAGCCCTTACCCTCCCCCTCCATCGCCGCCCTGCGCCTATCGCACGCCGAGACCCTCCACGCCGCCTCCGAGGCCCTCCCCCACCTCTTCGAGCTCTCCTCCTTCGACGTCCCCCCGTCGTTCAGGGCTTTGGCTGGATGTCCCTCCCTGGCTGCCACGGCGCCCTCGCCTACTCTCGCTTCCCCGTCGCTCCGGCCCCTTGGGTTTTTTGTTTTTTTGGGAGAACTGCACGGGACTACTAGTCCCGTGCGGTCGATTTTGCTGAATAAAATTCTAAGTGGTCGATTTTGCTTATTAATATTAAAAAATGGTCTTTTTTAAAAATTTGTCCATTAATGAATAATCCAAAGTAATAATAATCCTTTACCTTGGTTTGCAACCTTCTTTGGTTATTGCTTTTTCCTAGCATTCTTGAACTCTGTCGACAAAGATTTGGCATCCTACTATTCAAATCCAAGCGGAAGAAACTCGAGCCTAAATTGCAGTGTACTACTAGTTTGAACAGGACAGAGTGATACTCTCAAAAACTAAATAGTACAGAGGAACATACACATTGTTTAATTATTAACCACAGTAAAATGCAAAAATGCATTCCAAATACACCTCAGGTTAGCAAAAGGGGGAAAAAACTGAAAATCCTGCAATCAATCGCCGATAACCAAGTAATAAAATTAGTTGCTAATCCATAAACATGTCCTGTACCACACCTGTCTGATTATTAGAGCGCATGATTATCTGTTAAAAAGAAGCCAGAGTTCAATTTTGTCATCTCAAGTTTTTGGTCTTCGGCAAAATCTAGGAACTTGATTAGATTGCTTATGCATTCAGTCAGAAACGAATACCAACCAGTACAAACAACTAAGAAAATAAAAAAAGTCACTTCCTTTGAATTTGTCAGATTTCTTCTGTCTATTTCATTATGATAATTAATGGTTTTAAGCATGCTACGCAGGACACATAATTATAACTACCAAAGTACACGAGAGAACTATAAATATTCTTCAGACAGCCATCAACACAAATATGAAGACGAAAAAGGAGGGAGAGAAGTAACGACATTGTGACAAGTGCACCTTATGTTTATGTGACAATTAACGTATCAGTACAACAATCATTAGTCGACAGCACTTTGCTGCTCCCATCGAAGATCGTATGATAAGTGCAGGATGACAGCCTTCTTATGACACAGTTCCATCATCCACACGCATGCTTCTCTTTCCAAATAGAGTACCACAGCTTCTCTCTTCCCACGAGTGTCCATCTCAATATAGCAGGCTCCATTGCTCCTAAGCTCTGGCTTAGTTCTGACAATGGGGATGAGAAGCTCTCTCTTGAGCATGTAGCATGCACGCTCATCACATTGCTCAATAGTTTTATATCCACCATCTAGAAGTATGAGCATTAATTTATGTCCTGAAGTATGCTTCAAATTTACTTTTGGCGCGATACACTCAAACGGTCCACCTTCAAACTAGCTGCAGAAACATGACTCGAGGCGAGAGAATTTTTATAGAAGCTAGATGATGAATGGTTTAGGCTAAAAACATGAAGATCAAAAATTCATGTTTAATGAGAAACATGAATCCACGAGTATATGGAATTTCAAATTAAGCAATACTGAAGAACTATAAGAATTGATCTCAGGTTCATATTCAAGATAAATTGTGGCAAATCTTCATAATTTTAACATATTC
>NC_033801.1:20176077-20278564 GCF_001876935.1 Asparagus officinalis
TCTTACAAGACTTACCTCAAAGTACTAGATAGTCACTTCGATCCTTGTCTTGTTATTCATACAAATTTGCTTTCTATAGTCAACCACATGCTAACTTTGTTCTCTACCCCTCATCTTCTCCCAAGTTTCTCCAATCTGGTGTAGCCTTTATGTACCAATTACCTTTTGACTGTATAATACGCATTTCAGAACACATAAAGGAAAAGCCATTGCAAAATACGCAATTTATCCTAACTTATCGATTTACCTTAAGGATATATACCTTGACAGTCCCAGATGCAGGTGGATATCCATCATTAGTGCATTAACAATGCCTCAAACGTAAAACTTCAGGAAGGATGGTGGCAAATGAAACATACTACAATCATTACGAGAATGAACTGAGTTTGGTCTCTTCTATCTTGCGTGCAGTAATCACTACCTTGCATTTCCTCATTTGCTTCCTTTTGAAAGACTCTAGATGACGCGCACAGGATCGCATTCAACTCAGTGACACACAATAAAAAGTGAATAATGAGCTCAATTTGGGATTCTATTCAATATCTTTAACTTTCTGTGGTGGTAATTTCAACAAGTTATGTTTTGAACCAATACAATTCAGTCAGTAATCGGAGAATAAGCAATCAATCAAATCTGACTCCAAAATGATAAAACATCATCTGATGAGATACCTCGACACAGAGCGAGGCTGATTCCCCTGCGGAAGGTGATTGAGGCCCTGTAATCAAACTCCAAAATCACCAATAATCCCCACAGGAACACACCCCATCTTCAAACCTATGAAACCTATTGTTATCTCTCAAAATCACCACCCTTCCGGTCACCTTACTGACAAACTTAATAGCAGTATGACAATCGCCACAAACTCTCAGATTCTTCATTACTCTAATTGGTCTCCCCTCAGGCACAGTCAACAACCCGAACCCGATTGCCAACCTCTCACTGTGATACCAAACAGACCTCCTCTTCTCCTCCCTATCCACATCCCTCAACACAAAGCTAGTGTCTGCAACATACCCAGCCATCTCCATCTTCTCCCCAACCTCCTCCAAAATCCGATATATCTCTTCACTTCTTGAATTAGATCGATCACCCGATACAAAGGTGTACACTTTGCCCCCTGTTGCTTCCAACCAACTTAACCCAGTCTCCTTCTTCACCCCTTTGTCACGCATTGCTTTCCGTGCACGTGCAGCGTCTGCATATTTTCCTGCGGCTGCATATGCATTCGTCAGAAGCATATGCATGCGCCAGAGCTCGTCGAAGCCAGGTCTCAAAGAGCTTCTCAGCAGCAAATGCAGCAGTGTCGGTGTCATTGTGGAGTCTGCAGCCCGTTAAAAGGGCACCCCATACGGATTCAGTTGGGGGAATTGGCATTGTCTCGATGATTTCTACTGCTTCTTTCAGCTTTCCTGCTCGGCTGAGGAGGTCCACTATGGTCGCGTAGTGCTGATGCCCGGGTTCAATCCCGTGTTGTTCGGACATCATTTTAAAATACATCTTTCCCTCTTTGACTAATCCCGCGTGGCTACACGCAGTCAGCAGACACAAAAACGTGATGAAATTGGGTCGAACGTTCGAAACCCGCTCCATCTCTCCAAACCTTTCGAACGCCGCATCCGTATGCCCATGCTGCGCCGAAGCAATTAAAATCGCATTCCACGCACCGAGGTTCCTGTCCGGCATTTCATCAAACACCTTATAAGAAAACTCAACCAGCCCACACTTTGAATAAAGCGAAATCAACGAGCTCCCCACAAACGGCGACGCCTCATAACTACTCTTCACGCAGAGACAATGAACCTGCGACCCGAGCTCAAGCAGCGTCGAGACCGCGCAAACCCTCAGAAACGCAGGAATACGTAAAGTCATACGGCCCGCGACGCCCGCCCTCCATCGCCGCCTAGAACAACACCGACGCCTCCCCCCTCCAGCGCCATCTTGCGCGCTACCGCAGATAAGCCCGCTCACGAGGACCACCGTTCGCTCCGGCATCTCGATCGAACACCTGCCGCGCCGTCCCCGATCAACCCGCCACTTCGCGTACATGTCGACGCAGAGAAGAAGCCACAACACATCGGCAGCCGCGAAGCTCGTTCTTGATGGAACAGGCGATCGTGCGCAATAATGGCACTGCTGCCAGAGGGAGGGGGACGGCCGAGCGGCCGGCTCGCAGGGATTTGCTGGCGGGAGGGAGGGTCGTGCGTTCGTTGGGGAGGACGGAGCAGAGCAGGCGAGGCATCCAGCGCTCGCGGAAGGGAGCGAGGGAGTTGAGCCGGGGTCTTCGTCTGCCGGCGAATGAGGCAGCATGCAAGGGAGCGACCAGCGCGGTATGGGCGCCTGGAGGGGTGTCGAGGAAGGCTGAGGAGGCAGCAGCAGGTACGGGCGAGGCGGGCCAGCGGCGAGTAGAGGCGTGATGACGGTTGGTTGGAGACGGGAGGGCGGCGAGGAGGAGGGAGCGCGGACGGTGCATGGGCGCCGAGGTGCGGTTTTGAGGAGGAAGGCGTGGAGCTGCTGGCCTTTCGGGAGGTTGCGGGAGGAGGAGAGGGAGATTAGGAGGTGGGAGAGGGAGAGAGGGGAGAGAGGGAGCGGGGTGTGCATAGTTGTTACATTAGAGATTTTGGAGGAGACGGTGGTTTTAGAATTTCAAATCTCGAAGAGGGGAGGGAAAATGTCTATGAAGCTTTTAATAAGATGATAACAATAGAGATGTATGGTGGCATGATCTCATCCGTTGAAAATGATATATGCGACAAGGATTTGGAGAGCTAGACTCTCTCCAACTACCATCTAATTGTTGAAAGTGATATATGCTAGTGCCACGTAAGAAATTTCCAGCGAAAACTCTCATGTTTGCATAGGAGAATGTGTAAAAAGTGTAGAATTTAGAAGCTTTAGTGTATATAGGTGCCGCCAAACTAGCGAGGGTATATAAAGGACAAATAAAGGGATAATAAGCTTTTCCTTGTTCTCCGTTCCTTCTTCCAGTTCCAAATCTAAAAGAGAGAGTAGAACTCCAATAAGAACCTCATAATCAGCCTCTTTATTCGAAGAAGGACCGAAACTATACAAGATCTCGAAGAAGGCCCAGAACTATACGAGATATGCATGGATAGAATGAATTAATACGTATCTTGTATTAATCTTCACACAAGCTGTGCCGTTTAAAGGGGCTTGAGGGGCAGTTTGATCCACACTATCGACCTTGAGTACCCAACTACCCATCACCCCCCAGGGGGCGAGGGGGTGCATTTTCATCATTTCAATGCCTCTGAATAGTTCAAATCGGCCTGCATAGTGTCGGGCGTTCCAATAGAATGGGTGCTCATTGACCTAGAGGTTGACTCTAACATATTGCCGCTTTAACTTGCTAGTATCGAGTGGGAATCTGATAAGAACATACCTTATGTATGGTGCGGAATGTTCTGAGCCAAGCGAGTCACTCTATAGGAGAACAATTTGGACATTTCGTTATTGACCCCTGTTTGGCACTAAGAACCCTTACTATGCAAAGTTCTAATACAACTTGTACTCGTTAGTTTCTTATATCATCTGCTCAACATTTTTTGGCCTTTTCCCCTTTTATTTTGCATGACTCTATTTGCATTTGAAGCAAAACAAGACAATATAGCGACTTAGGGGGTGTTTGGTTGGCTATTTTTATTAAAAAGTTTATAGAAAAGACCTGACAATGACATTTTTGTAAATAAAATTTTTTCTGTAGATTTTTATAAACGGCGTTTGGTTCAAAAAAATTATAAATTTTTTTTTCTATAAAGTACAGAAAAATACCCTATTTTATAGAAATTAATTTCCGCTCAAAATGGGCGGAAATCACCCAAAAATCTGACACCCTTTTTTAAAAATAATTTATCCCCTCCCCGTACCTATTTTCCCAGCCAAAATTTTCCCAGCCGAAAACATTTCTCGCGGTGACTTGAGGGTGAAAAATCTAGGGTTTCTTCCCTCTTGTTCCCGCCCCCAAATCCAACAACGATTTGGTCCTTCGCTCCTTTTATCGTTTCCTCCTGATCTCGTGCTCAGGTCTTTTCACCATTACCTCTTGCTCGAGCTCGAGCATCATCAGTTTTCTTCAATCTTGGATGTTGGAGGTGGGGTTGATTTGGGGGTTGTTGATTATTCGGTTCTCTGGTCAATTGTGATTTGGGGGTTGTTGATTATTCGGTTCTCTGGTCGATTGTTAAAGGTGCGGTCGATTGTGATTTTGGGGTTGTTGATTTTCCCAGCCAAAAACTTCAATCATGGTCGATTATGGGTGAAAAACCTAGGGCTTTTCCTCTCATTTAGTTCTATATTGTTGGATTTTTGGTTGATATTTGTGCTTGTTGTCGAGCTGCTAAGGCTGTTTTTTTGTTACTATGCTGATTACGACCTTGTTAAGCTCTATATTGTTGGGTTTTTGGTTGATATTTGTGCTCGTTGTTGAGCTGTCGAGGCTATTTTTCTGTTACTATGCTGATTGCGAGCTTGTCTAGCTCTATATTATTAGGGTTTTTGTTGATATTCGTGCTCGTTATCGAGCTGCTGGGGCTATTTTTTTGTTACTACACTGATTGCGAGCTTGTTTAGCTCTATATTGTAGGTTTTTTTGTTGATATTCGTGAGTGTTGTTGAGTTGCTGGGGCTGTTTTTTTGTTACTATGCTGATTGCGAGCTTGTCTAGCTTTATATTGTTCGGTTTTTTGTTAATATTCGTGGGTGTTGTCGAGCTGCTGGGGTTATTTTTTTGTTACTATGCTGATTGCGAGCTTGTCTAACTCTATATTGTTAGGGTTTTTGTTAATATTCGTGGGTGTTGTCGAGCTGTTGGGGCTGTTTTTTTGTTACTATGTTGATTGCGAGCTTGTTTAGCTCTATATTGTTGGGTTTTTGGTTGATATTCATGCTTGTTGTCAAGCTGCTGGGGTTGTTTTGGCTCCGTTTGGTGCTCAGTTTGAGCTTTTGGCAATGATGATAGTCAACTAAATAAGATTGCAAACTAATTTATAATGTTCATAATAAGATAAGGCGTTCTTTACTACATTATTAGAACACAATCTACATGAACTTGTACGGTTCAGTTGAGGCAATCAATTTTGATGAGACTAATAGCTGAGCCAAATTTCTACATGAAAATATCAAATTACGACATGAAATTTTCAAAGTGTTACATGATTTATTTAGATCATTGATTTTGATCTAACCAAAGTAAATAAACTTCTAGTCCACGATGCTGGTCAATCCCCTCTTTACCCATGTTGGGCATAGACCCATTGTTACTAATATCGTGCACGTGAGTTAAGAGATCATTTATATTCCAATTTGTGTAGGGGTTATCGTTGCAATAGGGACACCTCCACCACCCGTTTTGGTCTCTAACTTTCAAAGCTTTGGCTCTTAGCATTATTTTTGCTTCTTTCGTTATATCCCACATCTCATCACGCTCTTGATCTTCATCTGTATATAAAAATAATTCTTCATAGTTGGTTTCTACGGTATATTCCAAGCACGCTGATTACAAAAAAGAAAAACTAGTCTCTGGTCATTGTGAAAATATTAATAAAATTTGTAATTTTCTTAACCAAAATACATACCTTTGGATTTGATGAACTTGAATAGTCACCACAGTCTCTAACACTCTTACTTATGTTTTTCAATTATGAAAATTTTGTGTTCATGGATAGTTGAGGATAAAAGGATTTTATAAGATTTGAGAATGTGAAACTAGCCGTTAAATTAGCCGTTAAAAAGTGATACATATGGTAGTTGATATTTTTCTATAAATTTGGCATATGTAACCAAACAAAAGAAAAGGAAAACGTGCTATTTCTATAAAGTAATGAGCCAATTTCCTTGTTTTGAACCAAACAAGCAAAGTACCAAAAATAAGAAAATTAGTATTTTTTGACTTCTCAAAACTTTTCCTATAATTATTTTAAGAAATACAAGGAAATCTATATTTTGAGTGTTTTCTTTTTCCTATAATTTATAAAAATTGAACCAAACACCCCCTTTGGTTTTACACTATCCGTGACCAAAACGTTACTTCCTCATAGAATGTACCATTGATGTAGATCACATAGCCAACAAGTTCATGAAGTGGTTGGACCGGTTGAAGTTTAAACAGGATCCAAATGGATAATTAACTTAGGGGGTGTTTGTTTCACCAAATTTTTTTGCATTTGGTATGGATCACAAGTTTTAGGATCAAAAAGTAAGTTTTTTTTTTGTATTTTGGGATTCCATATATCGTATTTGTTTTAAGAAATTTTTTAAAATATTGAATCCCAAAAGTGCAAAAGTGTCCAAATTTTAGAATTTGCCAAATCCTCTCAATTGAAGAGGATTTTGACAAATCCTATAAATGGGTGTGCTTACCTTTCAATTGAAGAGGATTTTGATAAATCCCATAAATAGGTGTGCTTACCTCTCAATTGGAGAGGATTTGACAAATCTTAAATTTGTCTTTTTGTGAGAGGTAACCTCACCAAGATAGCATATTCATCATATTACAAAATTTTGATATTTGGTAATACTATAATTTGAACTTGAAACAAACAAAATGTTATAAATTATAGTATTCCAAATCCCAAAATATTAATGAAACAAACAATATTTTAGAAATCCCAACCCATAACAAAACACCTATGGATTTCAAATCCTATGGTGAAATCCATATCCTAAAATTATAGGATTCGAAAAAAGCACCCCCTTAACCGAGAATAAATTACTGCCTCTCACAATGCAAGAGTTATGAGATGAGCCATATTATTTTCGGGGCGATCCAATAATGGAGCCACCAGGACCCACTATGATTTTTCGCAATGAAAAGAATACTCGAAGTCAATCAATAACTTACACTGCAATAAAATTGTATGTGCCCACACTTATTTTATAACATATATAAAAGTATCATTTTATTTGCAAAGAATTAAACAATAGTTACATAAATAAAAAGTATAGCAAATCACGACACATATTTGTGTCATTATATATACAATTAAATATAATTAAAAAAGGTTAACAATCCAACATGAATTATAAGAGGATCTATTAATGAGCTTAAATAATAAAGCTTAGATTTTAATTATGATGACGATTAAACATTTATGATGGTATATGTTGATGTTAAGTGATCACAAAGTCAATTAAATCGATTGGATGAGGTGAGGTTGATGAGGGGCCGCTCCCTTCCCTAAATATCCGGTTCTGAGTCTAGTAGCTTGAGCTTGCACAAATAACAGCTCGTGAGAGGATGTGGCTTAGTTCCCTCATGGTTCCTCCGACAATCAAGTCAGCTGGTGAACTTGAGTGAGGAAATGAAGAACTGCGTGAGTTCTGTAGTGTAGTGCAATTAGTAGGTATTGCTTAAGTTAGAGATTAGATCTCATAAGATCAGTCCCTTTCAATGTTAGAATAATACCTCTATTTATACTAGTGGTATAAGGACAGAACCGTCATTGTGACCGAGCATAGGATGGCGGTGAAGGAGCATGAGTTAGCGGCTGCGTTAGCACTTGCTTTACAGGTGTCGGCTGGTGACTAGAGGAGAGATCACCTCAGCATTAAATAAGAAGCGATTGGATGCATAGAGATGCCAATGTGGCCCGATTAGTCATGAAAACTATCAAGGCTAGAGACATGATGGCGCTTGTCAAATATTAAATATGATGCTGACACGTTATCAACGAGAGAGGCTAAAGGTCAAAGTTATCCTCTAACTTGGCCGAGAAGTAACGCCTTTCGAGTTGACCTCGTTAGGGGTCGAATAATTGGTCGAGTAGGCTCGTTGCGGGTCGTCTTTAAAAATTGGTCAAATAGGCTCATTGCGAGTCGTCTTTGACAAAATGATCGACAAGTACCGCCCTTCGAGTCGACACAAGAAGATATTGACTCTGGGAGTTGGTTAAGTCGAGATTCTTGTTGGTCTTGGCCGCTACTTTGATTTGGGCATTGCATGTAGAAGTATACCTGTCAATTGCTAGCAAATGGTTGCACTTTGACGAGTGAAATACCACAACAGTTGGCCCTTTTCGCTTAGAGTTGGTTTGAGACGTGTTTGAGTAAAATAAGAATAGCCTTGGACGGAAGTGGGTGTGCATTAAATGAGAATTGAAAAGTCTCTTCAGAGTAGACGTGGCTGACATCATCACACATTCTTTTTGACTACCACAACTCCACTTTTCTTGGTAGATTGTAGTCTATTCGAGATAAGTGGGCTGCGCCTCGATCTCTGAGATGCCACTTCAAATTCTGATAATTAATCTTGACTGTTGGACATGGATTAATCCGACTGTTCAAATTTCGACAGTAGTAAAGTCAGCTTCCCATTGATAATTAATTATGACCGTTGGACAAGGCTTGATCCGATCGTACAAATTCTGACAATTGTAAAGTTAGCTGCCTATATATAGAACTTGAGCCAGGGAGATGACAGTTATTGTCTTTTAAAATTCCCTTTAGAGATTCAAAATCATTTCCGTCCATCTTTTCCAGCCATCATTTCTCCATTCTACGATGGCATAAGATCTTGTAGGCCGACGAGCTCTTCTAGCAGGGATCCATTCCAAGGTAACCCTGGCACTGAAGAAGAATCTCCATGGGAGATTTGATATCCCCTAGGAATATGATATTATGGCCCCAATGAGGTCGGAGACCGTATATGATCATGGGCCAGAGCGGGATTCGTTCTACTTGAGGCATCTAGAATTTGGCCTACGGTTACCCCTGCATCCTTTCCTCTAGCAAGTCTTTATGGTGCTAGGGGTATCACCGTCACAAATGAAGCCAAACTCCATCGCAACTTTGGTGGTGTTTGTGGTGATTTGCCACTGGTTTTGAATAAAGCCGTCCTTATGGGTCTTAGGCCACCTGGTGACTGTAAAGGTAAACCAGAATGAACTCCACTACCATTTCCAAATGGTGGGGAAGTTCAAGCTGATAACCAGCCTTCTTTATTCGCACAAGGACTGGAAGGAGAAGTTTGTCTGGGTCGTGGGGGACGACCTGGAGTTGGGCTGCTCGAACTGACCCGAGATAAGGAGGGAGACACTCCTAGAGGGTGACTTGTCTGGCATAGAGAGGGATGCACTTGATCAGATCAAGGCGTATGCTGGCTCTCATAGAGTCGAGCACCTACTTGACAACTCGGTCCTACTGTAGGCGTCTAAAAATGCCTATGGGTGTCTGCACACAGCTCGAGACAGAGAGAAGATGATAAACGTCGTTATTAGAGTCGCAGGAGCTCGTTTGACAATAACAAATACATGAAGTGAGTCGACGGATCATACGAAGCAACGAAACTTCGGAATAACGAAAACGAGAGCTGATCGGGAGCCCCACGTCGTTTACAAAAGGCGGAGCACCCCTCGTGTCCCATTTATTCCAAATATGATTCAATTATGGGAGCCTGTAGATCTCCTCGTTGGCTTTCCAACGCATCTTGAATCACCTCATTCCGAGGTCGGATGAGTGAGTTAAGGCTGTTACAGTAACCGCGGGTCGGATGGTTGCTACAGTGCGCGGGTCGGACTGGTGCTACAGTACCGGGGGGTCAGATTAGCTGCTACAGTAACGCGGGTCGGATTGGCTGCTACAGTAACCACGGGTCGGACCGCGCTACAGTGATCTGACCGCACAAAGAAGTGAAGTTTTGACTATTCTGAGATTTGAATCTGAGAAATCTCAAAACATAAAAGTTGTAGATCTCTTCGTTAGCTTTCCAACGCATCTTGAATCAGCCTAATCAGAGATCGTACGAAAGAGTTATGACCAAAATACCGCAGATATCTCAAACTGACTCGCGCTACAGTAACAGCGGGTCGGAATTTTCCGGCCCGCGCTACAGTAACCGCGGGTCGGAATTTTCCGACTCACGCTACAGTAACAGCGGGTTGGGTTTTTCCGACCCGTGCTACAGTAACCACGGGTTGGGTTTTTCTGACCCGCGCTACAGTAACCGCGGGTCGGATTTTTCCGACCCGCGCTACAGTAACCCGGGTCAGATTTTTCCTGCGCGCGCTGTTTCGACCCCAGTTCGGTTTTTGACGGTTTTTCTCGGGATTTGGTCGTTCCTGAGCATCCAAACTGACTTGATATCATCCCCTAGCATGGTTAATCAGTTATTAACTGAAGATAGAGCCAAATCACTTGTTCTCATCCCAATAACTGCTTCCGAAGCCCTATAAATACAAACCTAGGGCCTCCTTTCAGCGGGGGCGATTGATTATCAAGACGAGGAGGTGCTGCCGGATTGTGGAGTCAAAGGAGCACGAATTTCAGCGAAGGCAAAACAGATCTTGGCGAGTTCTTCGGCATAAGGAGAGTTCGAGAGATCCGACGCCCGTTCTCATCCGTCCCTTGAGATTAGGCTTGGTCTTAATCTCGAGAAGAGCCCTGATTTCGCTTGGTCGATCTCAGCGCTTCAAATCAAATACTTCCTCGGTGAAGACGAAGCTCTGCCGAATTTTTCATCAACCGGATCCAGATCTAAGGTCGTCCACGGATAAACCTCGGCACAGGCAAAGATCCCACCTAAGCAGAAGACCGATAAACGATCTCTGCGTTTGTTTTGGCAAGAGTTGTAACTTTTTGTTTTCATTGTGTAAAAGTCTTATAAAAAGACAATCTTTTTGTTTTCATTGTAACGACTAAAGTTGTAATGAATACCGTAATGAATACATTAATTTTTGACGCAAACACCTACAAGTTTCTAATGTGTCTGTTGTGCCTCCCACTGCCAAGTACCAGGAGAGGGTTTCAACCCTTATCCTTGAGATAGTGGAAGCGGCAATGGTGCCCACTGCTCCTCTGGCTGATCCCCAGGAAGGGCTATCTGTGAGGCCTAAGAAGTGTCTCGGCTGCGACTTTCTCCCAATAGAGGCCAAGACGGCTGAGGAAGATCCTTCTACCGCCCTCGTCCATAGGAAAAGGATGCGGCCATTGAGGGACGAAGAGAAAGTGCCCTCAGGTGGCGGCTGAGAGGGTCAAGACCGATATCATCCATTTGGACGAGTTGGCTCCAGAAGAAGAGGCCGAGGCTCCCCATGAAGAGGATGGAGCTAAGGCTAGTGCCTTCGTTGGAGAGGAAGGGCCATATGGTCGTCTCGGTGAGTCATCCCGCCACAGAAAAGGTCTGGCTGAGGAGGAGACGACGCCTCCTTCGGGCTTAGAGTATCCCTATCCCCATTTCTCTACTGAGATTGGGGAGGATGAATGGGAGAGAATGAGGCGGTATCTCATTGGAACCTCAGGGGTCGGCCCTTGATAATCATATTTTATTATAATTTTATACCCTTATTATCTATTTTATATGAATAAATATGCCACTAATAATTATTTTTATCTTTAATTGTAGGTTAATCAAATATAAAGCCCAACAACCATATCTCTCAACAAAGCCCATGTATTAAATAAAGAATATATGTAAGAGCCAAAAAGCCCAAGCCGAAAGCCAAATGAAGAAGAAATTCTACGGATAACAAATATAGAAGGCTGGGCATCGATGCCCCCATCGATTGCTACAAGTCAGCTACAATCCATTGGCTAAAATTTGATTGTTTTGGATAAGAATTCAATCCAAGGGCTCTCTTTCATTGATAATTTTATACCCTTATTATCTATTTTATATGAATAAATATGCCACTAATAATTATTTTTATCTTTAATTGTAGGTTAATCAAATATAAAGCCCAACAACCATATCTCTCAACAAAGCCCATGTATTAAATAAAGAATATATGTAAGAGCCAAAAAGCCCAAGCCGAAAGCCAAATGAAGAAGAAATTCTACGGATAACAAATATAGAAGGCTGGGCATCGATGCCCCCATCGATTGCTACAAGTCAGCTACAATCCATTGGCTAAAATTTGATTGTTTTGGATAAGAATTCAATCCAAGGGCTCTCTTTCATTGATGTTTACTATAAATAATGGTAGAAAATGAGGGGTTGAGGGATATGAAAAATTTTGTAACTCCATTTGGAGAGGGGAGTTACTCTTAATTGAGAAGACATTCTAATTTTGTAACTTTTGTTACAATCAATAAAAGAATTTTTTCACCACTAAAAATTTCTTCTCTGTGTTTGATGATGATGATGGAGATTAAGATCAATTTGAAGGTTTGCTATTATTTTAATTTTCTCTTTTATTTCTTATTCCTTTTTAGTAATTTCTTTCTCATTACTTATTAGTTTAGATTTACATTCATGTCTTGTAGAGTAGATTTATTTTTTGTCTTTATTTTATTTTGTATTTTTAATTTGTAGAGTAGATTTATTTTCTTGCATTTTTATTTCTTTTGCAATTTAGTTATATTTATTTCTTGTTCATAGTGTAAAGTTCCTTGTTCTTATTTTTTTTCTTTGCAATTAGTTCTTATTATTTTTATTTCATTCCTTGTTTTTATTTCTTAAGATATGAAACTAATTCATGTAGTAATTTTAGAATTACATGAAATTAGCTTTATTTCCTTTATATTGTATGAATTATTCTCTTATGCTTAAAATGATCATGTATAAGATAATCAACTAGAGAACTAATTGGTAGAAGAAGAATTTGATAATCTATACTTATCTTGATTGGTTTGATATGTTATACTTATGAATTCTAGAATTATTATCTTGTTGTTGTTCTTGTCATGAACATTAATTTTGCTTAGATAATAATTTGATATGTTATACTTTCCTTAAATGGTTTGATAGTCTATGCTTAATAAATCTAAAGTAAAATGTGATAAAAAAGAATAGTTCATATTTTATAATTGAGATTATCTAGTGGATTCAATTCTAGATTTCTCATATCTTTAATTGAATCTTCTATCTTTTTTTCTTGATTTTTCCTTAGTTCTTGGTTTTCTCTTATTTGTTTCTTGATTTTTTATTTCCTTTTCCTTATGATTTCATTTATTCTTTTATCACATCCACTCTTCATTTCTATCATCTAAAATCTTAATTATTGACTTTTGCACACATTCACAACACTCCTCATACCTCTCCACAATTACAATTTTCACTACTCCTAATTGTCCTACACACAACATAAGAACCGAATCTAATTTTCCCCTACAAACATCTTCCTCGTGAGATCGATAACTTTTTATACTATAACTTGATTAGTTACGCACTTGTAAGTTTTGGTATATATTTATGCCCCATCAAGTTTTTGGCGTCGTTGCCGGGGAATGTGCTTAAGAAGGATTTTAATTATATTGGTTCTTTAACTTGTGTGTTTTCTTGTGAAGGAACCGCTTGGAGCTTGAAAATATTAGATTGGAGATCAAGAACTTGAAGGTTTGCTTGAGGTAAGTCTTCTATCTAGTATTTTTAATTCCACCCTCTAGTTAGCCTTCACAATTAGAGACAAGTAGGACTTAAAAAAAATTATTTTCGTCGATCATAATAAAATTCACCCTCCACTTGAATAATCACTAACAAGATAAAATTCACCATTCACTTGAATAAAATTCACCATACACTTGAATAATTACTAACAAGATAATAATTACTAACCATAATAATTTTTTTTCTTTTTATCATATTTTTGTAGTCGCTTTTAATTCATAGGGTTGCATTGCATATAGTTAGTAGGAATTCACCAAAGTGATTTGAGCATCTTGATTTGGCACATACTTAAAAATATTCTTAAGGGCAATACCCCCTAATCAAGATAATGTAAGAGATTTTATCACCCTTTCCTTAGCCCACAAATCATTAATTCCTCACTACATAAACTCAAGCCTTCTTATAACTCATTAGACGTTGGCCCCTAAGGAATCATGCTCAGTAAGGAGCAAGAAATTCCTAAATGAAGTGGTTTAAGTTTTTTTTTGATTAGTTGGTGTCTAAGGTAAGGTTTAGGGGTTACGTAAAATGCTCTGCAAGGAACGAGGTATTTAATTGATCTCTGATCACCCTCTAGTACTATCCTTACCTGGCTAATTGATCGAGTAAAACTTTAATCTTTTCACTTAAGGAGTTTTTGGTTAGGAACTAGTCTAGCTGAGTTAGGCTTAACCCTAGAGTAGTTTAGAGTGATTGAAAAGTGATTGCTTTTGATTTGTTTTACTTAGGATTTTCCTTTATCTCCTTTTTCTTCTCACTATCTTAAAAAAACCAATTTTCTCTTAAAAAAATTATAAAAAGAAGTTGTTTTGGTGTATGTGACCGTGGATTATGGATAATACTCATCGGTTAATTCGTGTTGAACCAACTGAAGAAATGACTAATTAACCCGTTCTCCAAGATATGTGTTATTCCACTAGAAATACAATCCCTTCTTGCATTAGGCTCCCCAAAGAAAATAGAACAAAATTTGATCTTTGACCGTACTACATAAACATGCTTCCCAAATTTTTTAGAAATAAAACTGAATATGCTTATATTTTTATCTCGGAATTTAAGGAAGTGTGTATTATGATTAAAATGAGAGAATTAACAGAAGATGCGACCAAACTCAGATTTATTTCATTTGCTCTCAAGGACAAGGCCAAAAAAAAAATGGTTGTATAGCTTACCCACAAATTCCATCTCAACTTGGGATGAATTTGTCACTATTTTTCTCAAGAAAATTTTTACAATTCATAAAATGGTAAAGCTTAGAAACAACATTCAAAACTTTAAAATTGTCCCGGGAGAGCCATTCTGGAAGTCTTTTGACCGATTTAAAGATCTTCTTATCCAATGTCCTCATCATTGTCTTGAGAAGGCTAGGCTATTTTTCAAAGACTTCCTTAGAATCCATGTGCCAAGGAGATTTCATGAAAAAGAACGCTGACGAAGCTTGGGAATTTCTAGAAAGTCTGTCCGAGAAAACCATGCAGTGGGAACACTATGATGATAGAGTTGTATCGGTTCCTAACCTAAGTCTAGTGATCTTTCATTAGAATTGAACATTGCCTCCGAAGCAAAGATAGCGACAATTCTGTAAAAGTTAGAAGCCTTAGAAATTAAGGAATGAGCTCCAGCTCAAATCAATCAAGTTTTTACCCCAGGTTGTCATAACTGTCAGTCTCCTGCCCACGTCTCAGAGGAATGCCATCTCCTAGAAAACCCCCATTCATTAGAACAGATGAACGCTACATTCCAACATCCTAGAAATGATCCATTTTCTCCAACCTATAATCCAAGTTGGAGAAATCATCCTAATTTTGCATAGAATCAAGGAAATCCCTCCGGAAATCAAACTTTCATTCCCGCTTCAAACCAACAATTTCCTAGGGGAAACACAGTTTCGTTCAACTCACCAAACAATTTTCAATAAGCTAACCTACCTTTTCTAACCCAACATCCTCATCCTTATCAGCTTACGAATCCTTCAAGTTTTGATCATGACAAACGTCTAAGTGTCTTAGACAAGGGTTTAGAGACTATGATCAAAGCTTCTATACAAACCACCAGCATGTTGACCCAGTTATCTACCACTCTAAATTCCTTCATGCAAACAACCAGCCAAGTGCTCAACTCGAACACTGAAACCATAGCCCAATTAGAAACCCAACTTGGGCAACTAGCCACTGCCATGAGCGAGAGAGAAAGAAAGAACTTTTTTTAAGTTAACCTATTGCTAACCCTAAAGATAGTGGATCCAGTTTAACCCAACCAGCCCATGTGAATGCAGTTCATACTTTGCGATCAGGAAAACAGATAGATAACCTAGTCATAATGCTACCGGATCAAACCCCTTCTCCCATCCAACACACTCCTTCTGATGAAGTAATTCCTTCCAATGAACAGGAAGCTGAACATGAGATTGAGCATAATCTAGATAGGTATAGGCACATTGCATCCTTTTCAGATAGACTCAAACCTAGGAAAAACTACCCGTAAGTTAAGAAAATCCTAGAAACTTTTAAACAGGTCAAGATCAACATCTCTCTTTTAGACGCAATTGAACAAATCTCCTCTTATGCAAAGTTCTTGAAAGACTTATGCACTAAGAAAAGAATCACAAATGTCCCCAAGAAGTCTTCTTAGCTGCCAACCTCAGTGAATTTTTTTTGAAACCCATGCCGTAAAAGTATAAGGACCCTGGTTGTCCTACAATTCCATGCATCATAGGTAATACTCACATTGATAAGGCACTTCTAGACTTGGGAGCCAACATCAACCTCCTTTCTTATTCAGTCTATCAACTACTAGGTGTAGGAGAACTTAAACTGACAAGATGCACTCTACAATTAGCTGATAGATCCATGAAAATTCCCAAAGTAGAGGTACAGGATATTTTGATTGAGGTTGGAGAGTTTATTTTTCCTGTTGATTTTATTGTCTTGAAAACGCATCCCGTTTCTAATCTTAAAAGTCAAATCCCAATAATTCTAGGAAGACTGTTGTTAGCCACCTCAAATGCTTTGATCAATTGTAGGACGGGTTAGATGAAACTATCTTTTGGAAACATGACTATTAACCACAATATCTTCAACCTAGAAAGGAAACCTAGTGATCCATCTGATCAGCCCATGGAAGTAAACTTCATTCAGGAAATATCCAGTGAGCAACAAGAGGGAGAGTGCGAGTCAGATTCCTGTGTATCTGACTTAGTGTTTGAAGAGTCTTTTGAGGATGAATCATGTATCTACAGTTGGCTGGCAACGAGAACCTTTAGAGATAGAGCCCCGAGTTTATCTTTGCCCATCTGTGGAGGAACCCCCTAAGTTAGAGCTCAAACATTTACCTGAAAATCTAGAGTATGCCTACTTAGGGGAGAGCGAGACTTTACCAATTATTATTTCTTCTGACTTAACTACTGGTCAAAAGGAAGCTCTCTTAGATGTTTTAAGAGAGAATAGGGAAGCCATAGGATGGACCATGACTGATATCAAAGGGATTAGTCCAACCATTATTCAACACCGAATCCATTTGATAAATAACACCAAACCTACTAGAGATCCTTAACGTAGGTTAAATCCGTAATAAAAGAAGCTATTAAGAAAGATATACTGAAATGTCTTGATCATGGGATCATTTATCCCATTTCTGATAGTTCATAGGTGAGTTCGGTCCAAGTTGTTCTAAAGAAATCTGGGATCATCATGATCCAAAATGAGGCTAATGAGCTGATTCCCACTCGGATCCAAACTGGATGGCGAGTTTGCATTGACTATAGCAAACTCAACTTAGCCACTCGAAAAGATCACTTCCCTCTTTCATTCATTGGCCAAATGTTTGACCGCTTAGTAGGACACAAGTTCTATTGTTTCCTGGATGGATATTCAGGTTACAATCAAATCCCTATCACTCCCGAAGATCAGAAAAAACCACCTTCACTTGCCCGTATGGAACATTCGCATACCGACGCATGCCTTTTGGGTTGTGTAACGCACCAGCCACATTCCAACGCTGCATGATCAATATTTTTTCTGACATGGTAGAGAGATTCCTCAAAATTTTCATGGACGACTTTTCTATTTTTTGGTGATATATTTTCCTAATGTTTGCATCATCTTAAACTGATCCTAGAACGGTGCAGGAAAAAAAATTGACTCTTAAATGGGAGAAATGTCACTTTATAGTCAAGCAGGGCATTGTATTAGGACATGTAGTTTCCAACAGGAGAATCGAAGTAGACAAAGTTGAGGTAGATCTCATTTCTAACCTTCCTCCTCTCATAACTATCAAAGATGTTAGATCATTTCTTGGTCATGCTGGTTTTTACCGACGTTTTATTAAAGATTTTAGCAAAATTGCTAGACCACTAACCAATCTTTTAGCCTAGGATACATTATTTGTCTTCTCTCTCGATTGCCTCAAATTTATTGAATATCTAAAAAAGGGGCTGACCACAACTCCTATCATTCATACACCAGACTGGACCTTACCCTTTAAACTGATGTATGATGCATCCGATTCTGCAATTGGTGCTATTTTAGGATAACGATTTGATGGAAAACCGCATGTGATCTACTTTTCCAGTAGGACTCTGAACGATGCACAATAAAATTACTCTGTCACAGAAAAAGAGTTTTAGTTGTAGTCTTTGCCTTAAGAAAAATTTAGGTCATACCTCATCGGGTCTTTAACCAAAGTTTTCATAAATCATGCCGCACTAAAGTATCTTTTGACCAAAAAGAATGCTAAAACATGACTCATTAGATAGATTCTCCTTCTTTAAGAGTTTGACATTCAAATTCTTGACAGAAAAGGAGCAGAGAACCCTGTAGCAGACTACCTCTCTAGACTTCCAAATACACCAACATCAATCGTCCCAATCAATGAACATTTCCCAGATGAACAACTCCAACAAATCCAATCTATCCCATGGTTTGCTGATATTGTGAATTACTTAGCCATGAAACAGATTCCCTCTCATTGGTCTAAACAGGATAGATCATGTTTTCTCTCCTAGATAAAATACTTCTACTTGGATGATATATCTTTAGGAGGTGTGTTCCCACTGAAGAAACTAGAAGTGTCATGTCCTTCTGTCATGAGCAAGCATGCGAGGAACACTTTGGTCTAAGAAAAACAGCTAAAAAAATTCTCCAGTGTGGGCTATACCGACCCACTCTTTTCAAAGATTCATTCAAGTTTTGCAAAATATGTAGCCGTTGTCAGCTCTTAGGGAAAGTCACTAGAAGAAATATGATGCCCTTACAACACATCTTATCTGTTAAAACTTTTTGATATGTGGGGTATCAATTTATGGGACCATTTCCAAATTCCTTAATAAATGTTTACATTCTAGTATGGTCGAATACATGTCAAAATGGGCTGAGGCGGTAGCTTGTAAAACTAATGACTACAAGGTTGTTGTCAAGTTTTTGAAGGAGAATATTTTTGCACGGTTTGGAGTACCCGAGCGATCATTAGCGATAACAGTATACATTTTTGTAACCGTTGTTTTGAGGCTTTGATGAAGAAATATTCAATCACACACAAATTATCAACTCCTTATCACCCTCAAACCAGTGGTCAAGTAGTGTTCACAAATAGATAGATCAAACAAATTTTAGAGAAAATAGTTAATTATAACAGAAAAAATTGGTCTATAAAACTAAGTGATGCTCTGTGGGCATATCAGACAGCAGTCAAAATAAATCTGGGGATGTCACCATAAATGCTCGTGTTTGGAAAAGCTTGTCATCTACCAACGGAGTTAGAACATCGAGCAATATGGGCTATCAAATAGTTAAATTTTGATTTAGACTCGGTAGGTAACAACTGATTGCCCAAAACAAAAGAGTTAAAAGAATTTTAAAACGATGCATATATTAACTCAAAATTTTACAAAGAGAAAACTAAGATTTTTCATGACAATTCAATATTACGGAAAAATTTTACTCCAGGATAAAAAGTTTTACTCTATAATTCAAAATTATATTTTTTCCTGAAAAATTAAGATCAAGATAGACATGTTCGTTTATTGTGAAACAAGTTTTCTCACATGTGTCTGTCGAGATAAAAAATCCTAAAAATGGTAACACTTTTAAAATAAATGGTCAATGTCTTAAATCATTTTTAGAATTTTCTACGCTCAGAGAGGATGAGGTGTTGGTTCTCCATAAACCACATTATTTGTAAAAAAAAGAAAAAAAGAAATATAAATATAAAAGAAAAAAGAGAAAAAAGATATATATAAAAAAAGAAAAAAAGAGAAGAATAATTTTTTTCCTTTTGTTTATTATTTGATTTTATCATCCTCATACTAAAAGTAATTATAATTTTTTTTTAGCATCATTGTTCTAGGTCAACCGAACAAATATAAGTTCTTCAATTCTTATCTGCTTTACTTTGTACATAAGAAAATATGCGTTGAGGACAATGAAAAATTTAGGTGTGGGGGGTGAGAAGTAGTTATTTTTCCTCTTTATTTTATCTTTTTTGTTGTATTTTTGTCATAATTTTTCCTTCTTTCATTCCAAAAAAATTTATAAAACTATTATCACTTGCCAAATTAATAGAGTTAAGTAATAATTGATTTATTTGATAAATTTTAAATTTTTTAATCCATAGTTAGTAATTTACTGAAGTTCACCTATTATGATAACTCTAAATAAATTTTTTAAGAAATAAAATTTTAAAATAGTATACTTTACTTAAGTCTTAACTTAGACCTTTAATTAAAATAATAGAATTTTTGTATGCTTAACTTAGAGTTGAAAATAAATTTTCAAGTGGCCTTAATTTATGTTTTTTTCATATACACATATGTATATTAGAAAAAAAAACTAACTAACTAACTTTACAAAAAGAAGAGTGCGCAAAATGGGTACAAAAAAAACTCTTGAATTCAAGGTGATTCTATCTTATTAAGCCTAAGTTGACCGAGTAATTAAGTCCGATAAGTATTTTTATACTTAATGATGTTGGCCTTCTTGTTTTGATGATGATTTAACAAACAATTTACATCTAATATTATTTATCTAGTGTTTGTATTTTAGACAAACAATAAGTTGGAGGATGGATGGAATAGAGCTTCAACGATCATATCCAATAGAGGTTGGCGGAATAGTGGAGTGAAGCCTTGCTATCAAGTTAAAGATCCAATTACAAGCTTCATCCAAGTTTACCAACTTGAGCTACAATGAGATCAAGATCAAGCTTGGGTAATTTAGTTTAGGTGTTATATTATGTGTGTTAAGTATGTTAAGCTCAATTTTATTTAGTTCAATGAAATCATGTTTTAGTGCATTATATGTATATTTTGATAAAATACTATATTTATTATTTATAGACTTCATAACAATAATTTACATCTTTCTTCAAGTCTATAAAATCATTTTGTATTGTTTCAAAACACGGTTAAGCTAAAATGTCAAAACTCATATGTTTACATTTTTATGTTTTGGACTATTTTGCAAAAAAATGATATTTCTCATTTGGGAAGTCTTTTTCGAAAACCAGTTTTTGTAACATGTGTATTATCATGTCTACAATCATTTCCCAAAGTTTTACATTTTTCTGAATTTATTTGATATTTTAAATAAAGTTTTAAATTTAAAAAAATAGATTTTTACATATGTCAGTTTGCGGTCGACCGCCACGGTCGACCGCCCCTGAGTTCAAAAACTCAGCATGAGTTTAGTTGGCTCACGGTCGACCGTGGAGGTCGACCGTATGCAGTCCAGAGAGTTTCATGGTCGACCGTCACGGTCGATCGTCAGCTTTTCAAAAGCCCAGTTTTGCCTTTTAGTTGCTCGCGATCGACCGCGAGTTTTCCACGGTCGACTGCCGCTCTGTCTTTTCATTCCTAACGGCTATTTTCTGCAGCCATTGTTTGGGGCTTTTTGGTCTTTTGTTTGGGGTTTTTGGCTGAGGTTTTGGGAGGCTATGAATACCTCATTGATCTCAGTTCTCAAATCAACCCAAGAAGTTTTTTAAACAAGGTTTAACAAGGGTTTAAGTTTGTTTAGTTTGTTTTAAGTTTGGGATTTGCTTTTACAAAGAGGAGCTTACATCAATTATTGAGGAGTTCATCTTCAATATCTCATCATCCTTTCTTTGTGTTTATAGAGAAGTTTTCAACTCTTTTCTCTAGCAATATTATTATTGATTTTCATATTCTTATTGCTAGTTTGCTATTTGAGTTTAGATTTGATTTTTTTCATTGCTTACACACACAACCATTGAGCTTATTGTATTTACATACATTGTATAATTAGGTTGTGGGGGAGTTGTAACAATTGAGAGTGAGCATAATTGTATTCTCATCTTTTGTAGAGAAAAAATTTATTATTTGTTATAATTGTGAGATTGTAAAGTTTTCGGTTAGCTAGAAAACCGAGTGTGAGGAGTGGACGTTGATCGGTGAACGTTAAAAACTAACATTGTGAGTGATTGTGTACGTTGATCGGTGAGCGTTGAAAACCGACATAGTGTGGTTGTAAACGTTATTCGGGTGAGCGTAGAAAACACGGTCGTGATAGTGGATTTCTCCCCGGGAGTAGGGAGCAGAGACGTAGGACGGAAGGTCCGAACTCCGTGATCATTTGAGTGTGTTTGAGTTTGTCATTGGCGCATTTGCTTATGCATTTATCTTATATCGCCATTGCATTTACTCTTGTATATTTTACCCTATCACATTTGTAGTTTGATTATGTCACCATTGTGTTAGTTTATATATCCTTACATATATTTCATCATATACCTCTTTGCTTGGATATATCTCTTTGTTCATATTGCATATTCTTGCTCATATCATTTTTATATCTATCTTGCAAGAATAATATTTGGATTAGTTTTAATTGGCATAAAATCGGATTAGATTAGCATAAGACCCTAATCACCCCTCCCCCCTCTAGGGTCTAACAATTGGTATCAGAGCTTGGTGCTCTTTGATTTAAGGTCTAATCGCCTTGAGTTAAAGATCCAAGTTATCTTTTTGTGCTAATCCAATTTTTGATTTTTGTATCTTGCTTGCATATATACATTATGGATATGAACGATGCATCTAGTTTAGGTTATGCCATTAATATTGCTCCTTGTTTAGATAATTTCTCCTATGCCCAATGATGTGTTAGATTTAAGCTATTTGTTAGATCTAAACATTTTGATTTATGGGAAATTATAGATGACGCTTATATTGTGCCAACTTTGGAGAAATCCAAGTGGTGTAAAAATAATAAAAGATTATTTACTATGAGCAAGATTTTGTTAGAATATTTGATTAATGCACTTGATTCTTCTATTTCTAACAAGTTTGTTCATTTTGATAGTGCTTACACCTTATGGAAATTTATTGAAGCACATCAAGGGGACTTGGAGGCGATCCGACAAGATTTGGAGGATCTGGCTTTAAGTTCATATGGAGTATCATGCACACAGCCACTAGGTGATAGCCCTAGTGAGGTTTGTGAGTTCGAAACCACTAATGATTTATCTAATGATGAACTTGCTTGTGCTTGTGAAAAATTATTGCATGCCTATAATATATTGCATAAAAATTTATTGATTTGAAAAGCAAGCATGAAAATTTAAAATCCGATCATGAGAAGTTACCTTCCAAATTTGATATCATTTCTCAAGAAAGTATTGCTCTTCAAGAAAACAATGATATGTTAAATTTGAAAAATAATAATTTAAAATTAAATATTACTAACTTGACTCATGACAAAAATAATACCATGTTAGAAGTAAAGAACATACAAAATAATACTGCTTCTTTCATAAATGACTATTTATGTTCTACTTCTATTAAAAATGCATATATGCCTAATAATGATGAGTTGAATCTTGTTAAAAATCGCATTTTATCTTTAGACTCAACTCTTGTTACATGCATGGATAATCATAAGAAACTTATGAACATGTGTGCTAAACATGCATGGATAATCATAAGAAACTTATGAACATGTGTGCTAAGTCTCATGCTACTACATCTAGACATCCCATACATCATGCACACATGTATAGCAAAATTTACAAGTGTTCAAATTACGGTCGAAAAGACCATATTGCTAAATTTTGCTATGATGCACATAAACCTACAAAGATTAATATTAATGCTCATTGTGCATCTCATAAGGCTTATTCATCACACACATATTTACATGCACCTAAAGTTCATCATAAGCATGCTAATGTGTATTCATGTGATTATTGTGGTCGTTTTGGTCATTTGGCCAAATATTATTTTGATTTGAAAAATAAATCTCATTTGCCAAATGTTTCTAGTAGACCACATGTTTTTAAATGTGATGTTTGTGGTAGGTTTGGACATCTTGCTAAATTTTGTTATGATATGCAAAAGCTTCTAAATTGCAATATGTTCCAAATAGACCATTGTTTAAGAATGTTTCTCATTTGCAAAATGAATTTAAAAGATAATCTTTATATACAAATGATTCCCGTGCACCGCCACTTGGTTAACAATATCAAATGGGCCTCTTTCATTGCACTTATTGCAATCGGAAATATTATTTACATAATTTTTGTTTTGACCGTGTCCATGCACCACATGCGCCCAAAAGGGTTCATAACCCTAGAGCTTTGAGCTTAAAAGATAGGGGTCATGTCCCTAAATCTATTGGTATCAAGAATTCTTGGGTACCAAAATAAATTTGATTTTTAAAACCAAGTATTTTAGTGTTTTTCTTTTTCCTTTTCTTGGTTTTGAAAATTATACTTTAAACTTTTGAACATGAAGACAATTCTTCTTATTGGTCATACTTTTTTTTGTTTTCATGATTATTGGTTTTGTTTTGATGATAGGTTTATGTTTATATAACCTCCCCCCCGGATTTATTGGGTGTTTATTCCCAAATCATGTTTACCGGATGCTAGAATGATTATATGGGTTGGAACAAGCTTAAGAGCTTGATATATTGTTACCTCTCTTGAAATTATTTTGTCAAAGATTTTATTTTGATTTGTTGCTTTGAATTCATTATATTTCACTTATACGATGATATTTATATGTTTGTGCTCATGGATCATCTATTCGTGCCTTATAATGTATTCTACGAGTGGTTTGATCAAGTTATACAAAGAAATTTTTTTTGATCAAACATTGTTTTGGGAATCAAATCTTGATTTATGAATTCATTTGGTTGATTTGTTTTCATTTGAAAACTTTTTACATGATTCTCATGTCCTCTTTCTTATGATTTCATAAATCTATTTTATACATTGTTTTTATATTTTGTACATTTGAGATACTTTTTCATATTGATATATTTATATGTGTCCTCATTATCATTTTGTATGTGAGTTGTGTTTAGCATGTTTCTTTCTTGCTCACACATGTATGCCTTAGCATTCATTTCATATATTCTATATGGCATTTTGATAGGGGGAGCAATCCCTATATCTTTCTATGTGCTATACTCACCCATGCATATTGATAGGGGGAGCTTTCGCTCTCTTCATCCTTTTGTCCTCTTTTTGATGTTGTTAAAGAGGGAGAAATATTATGAGTATATTCTTTCTTAGTTATATGCATGATATATTATACTTTCTTGTTTATATACATGATATATTATACTTTGTATATTCATTTCCTTTCATGCATATATCCTTTTTTGTAAATTGTTTGTCATCATTAAAAAGAGGGAGACTGTTGGCCTTCTTATTTTGATGATGATTTAACAAATAATTTATATCTAATATTGTTTGTCTAGTGTTTGTATTTTAGACAAACAATAAGTTGGAGGATGGATGGAATAGAGCTTCAACGATCATATCCAATGGAGGTTGGCGGAATAGTGGAGTGAAGCCTTGCTATCAAGTTAAAGATCCAATTATAAGCTTCATCCAAGTTTACCAAGTTAAGCTACAATGAAGATCAAGATCATAAGTTATGTTTTGGTTTCTATGTATATTTAGTTATATATATACATACATGGTTTGAGTTTTCAAGTTTTAATATGAAACAATTGAATATAATTAAAAATACATTTCTTGTTTCATACTTATATGCATATATATGATTTCATCAATATCAATTTAATTTATTTAGTTCAATAAAATCATGTTTTAGTGTATTATAAATGTATTTTGATAAAATACTATATTCATTGTTTATAGACTTCATAACAATAGTTTACATCTTTCTTCAAGTCTATAAAATTATTTTGTATTGTTTCAAAATATGGTTAAGCTAAAATATCAAAACTCATATATTTACATTTTCATGTTTTGGACTATTTTACAAAATGATGATATTTCTCATTTGGGAAGTTCTTTTTAAAAACCAATTTTTGTAGCATGTGTATTATCATGTCTACAATCATTTTCTAAAGTTTTACATTTTTCTGAATTTATTTGATATTTTAAACAGAGTTTTAAATTCAGAAAAATAGATTTTTGCATATGTCAGTTTGCGGTCGAGAAATAAACCGCTCACATTGGCATGAATGATCTGCTTGCTGTGTTGGTTTTCTTCTTGACAATAATTCCCGTAAATCGGACATTTGAGAGGAACTTTTCACCAAGCATGAAGACGGAGATGGAACCCCCTGCTCTTGAATAGGTAAGACTGGTTCTTATTAAACGTGGATTTTAAACCCATGTTGACCTTTTTGAACTTGGTGGACCATATCGTGTTTTTGAGAATAAACGCGAGGGTCGCGTTTTGGTTTGTAAGGATTAGGTCGGGGCCTGCATTTAAATGACAAAACAGACCCCTAAGGATCACATCCCGCTTGAACGCATTCCTAAGATACGCGTTTATCTTTGGCAGTGCCCTTCTGAGGGTCGCATTTTGAAGGAGTAATGCGCCACTGAGGGTCCCGTTTCAGCTGTATCACGCGAGGCTCATAATTAGGCTCATTGCCGTGGAGTGTGCGTTCTGGAGTAGAAACGCCGTGTTCGGGCAGGGCCTCAAAAACGTGATCCTCGCGTTGGGTGAGAGATCGGTTTTCTCGAAGATGTGCCCGTCGTATGGATCTTCTCCGTCTTCGAGCGGTGTTCTTCTTGGCTTGTTTAAAACTTTTGCGGCAACGTCATTAGCGTTTATAGAGTTTGCTTCTTCTATAGGCCGCTTGTAGCCCGTAGCACGTCGTGTTGATGCAGACGTGGATCGTTCAACTCGTTGGACGAGTTCAGCAGAGGCTAAGCCCGTTCCTTTGGAGGAGGGGCTGTTTGATGAATTCTGGCCAAAGGATATGACCGTCTTTGGCATTTTAGCAACAGGTTTGATCTCTTTGGAGATCTTTCGGATGTTGCGTCTAGCCTTGGGGCTAAGCGATCTAGAGGAAAGAGCTCCCTCGTACCTGGCTTGATCAAACTCTACAACGAGAGTTTCCACAGTTATTCGAGCGAGATGCACGTCGGATTGCGTCACACTTTGTCGTCAGAGAAGCTCGTCCCCAGCAGAGTCGCCATCTTTTATTTGATGGAAAATTTGGAGTAAATAAAATAAAAGAAACTTGATTTGTATTCTCTCGATTTTAATTATAATTGAATTTCATGATTACAAAAGGGAGGAGAATGATCTGAATTCTCCCATTTATTTAATTCTGGGTTCTTCACGGTGGCGATGGAGTACCTCCTTCGAATACTCGTGTCGAATTTGCTCTCTGTTGACGATCCAAATGTCTCAACTCACTGGAACAACTGACTGGTGTGGTCGAACTGATCAAGAACTCTTGATGAGTTTTATAACTCAGGACGAGTGACAAACTCTGATGGAAAAGAGTTGTTCGAACCGAAATAATTCGGTTGAGAATCCAAATATCGAATATCTGGTAATCTTCAGTTGCTAAAGATTGTTGCTTCTAGGTTTTCTCCTCTTCGGAATTTGTTCTCCAAAATCCGATCCTCAGCTCTATTGAGTTTGTTGATATTTATAGGGGTATTAGGGGTGTAACTGTCCCCATAATTTACACCTAAGTGAGGTTGAATGGGGTGTAACCACCTCCTTAATCCGCTCCTAAGTGGGGGCGGAAATCCCTCAGATCATGGGGAGAAAACGGTTTATGGAACCGTTCAACTTGTGTTTGAACGAGTCAAATGTAGGTCCTATATTCTGGAATGAAATCTGCGTTTGAACGCAGTGTTTGCGAGCTGCGTTGGGCAACAGATGTAACTTGCATTGGCAGCTGTTAGAAGCTACTTTGGTAGCAGATGGAAGTTGTGTTTGGCAGCAAATAGAAGCTGCATTTGCAGCATTTAGGAGCTGCGTTTGCAGCATTTAGGAGCTGCGTTTGCATAGCTTTAACTCTGGAATGAGGCCACTTGTGCTTCACCTCTGGGATGCAGGGATGTGTCCTGCGTCTTGGAAGAGATCGTTAGCTTGTAATCTCTTCTGTTAGAGCGTCGCGACGTTCGTTGTTTAGTAATCTTCACTTTAGCTCTTTAAAATGTGAGAGTCGTTAGATTGCAACTCTCATTAATGGTTGTGAAGACCATTGATCAGAGCTTTCATCGGTTGCCGTGAAGGTCGTTGATTTGTAACATTCATCGATCTACGTAAAAGTCTTCAAATTATAACTTTCTGGAAGTCGTCGAATTATAATCTCCATTGTTGATGTTTGATGAGGATAAACTATCTGTTGTGATTTTTAGACAGCCTACACCCCCATCGATGCCTACGAGTCTGTTACAATCTAATGGCTAAAATTTGATTATTTTGGATAAGAATTCAATTCAAGGGCTCTCATTCATTGATGTTTACTATGAATATATAGGGGAGAGAGTGAGGGGTTGAGGGGTGTAAAAAATTTTACAACTCTATTTGGAGAGGAGGGTTACTCTTAATTGAGAAGACTTTCTAATTTTATAATTTTTGTTACAATCAATAAAAGAATTTTTTTCACTTTAATTTTTCTCTCTTTGTTTGATGATGATGACGGATATGAATATCAATTTGAATGTTTGTTTTTATTTTAATTTTCTCTTTTATTTCTTATTTCTTCTTAGTAATTTCTTTCTTATTACTTATTAGTTTAGATTTACATTCTAGTCTTGTTTTATTTTGTATTTTTAATTTGTAGAGTAGATTTATTTTCTTGTATTTTTATTTCTTTTGTAATTTAATTAGATTTATTTCTTGTTCATAGTATAAAGTTCCTTATTCTTATTTCTTTTCTTTGTAATTAGTTCTTATTCTTTTGGTTTCATTCCTTATTTTTATTTCTTAAGACATGGAACTAATTCTTGTAGGAATCTTAGAATTACATGAAATTAGTTTTATTTCCTTTATATTATATGAATTATTCTCTTATGCTTATAATGATCATGGATAGGATAATCAACTAGAGAACTAATTGGTAGAAGAAGAATTTGATAATCTATGTTTATCTTGAGTGGTTTGATAGGTTATATTTATGAATTCTAGAATTACTATCTTGTTGTTGTTCTTATCATGAATATTAATTTTGCTTAGATGATAATTTGATATGTTATACTTTTCTTAAATGGTTTGGTAGTCTATGCTTAATAAATCTAAAGTAAAATATGATAAAAAGAGAATAGTTCATATTTTATAATTGAGATTAGTTAGTGAATTCAATTCTAGATTTCTCATATCTTTTATTGAATCCTCTATCTTTTCTTTCTTGATTTTTCCTTGGTTCTTGATTTTCTCTTATTTGTTTCTTGATTTTTATTTCCTTTTTCCTTATGATTTTATTTATTCTTTCATCACATCCACTCTTCATTTCTATCATCTAAAATCTTAATTATTGACTTTTGCACACATTCATAACACTCCTCATATCTCTCCCAATCATAATTTTTATCACCCCTAATTATCACGCACACAACATAAGAATCGGATTTAATTTTCTCCTACAAACACCTTCATCGTGGAATTGATAACTTTTTATATTATAACTTGATTAGTTGTGCACTTATAACTTTTGGTACATATTTATGCCCTATCATGCTTTTAGCGCCGTTGTCGGGGAATGTGCTTAAGAAGGATTTTAATTATTTTAGTTCTTTAACTTGTGTGTTTTCTTGTGAAAGAATCACTTGGAGCTTGAAAATCTTGGATTGGAGATCAAGAACTTGAAGGTTTACTTGAGGTAAGTCTTCTATCTAGTATTTTTAATTCCACCCTCTAGTTAGTCTTCACAATTAGAGACAAGCTGGACTTAAAAGAAATATTTTTTTCGACCATAATAAAATTCACCCTCCACTTGAATAACTACTAACAAGATAATAATTCAAACAATATCTCCCTTCGCACTTTTGTTTGATTGTTAACCATAATAATAAAAAATTATTTTCTTTTTATCATCCTTTTGTAGTCACTTTTAATTCATAGGGTTGCATTTAATATATTTAGTAGGAATTCACCAAAGTGATTTGAGCATCTTGATTTGGCACACACTTAAAAATATTCTTAAGGGCAATACCCCCCAATCAAGATCAGGTAAGGGATTTCATCATCTTTTTCTTAGCCCACAAATCATTAATACCCTACTACACAAACCCAAGCCTTCTTAAAACTAATTAGACGTTGGCCCCTAAGGACTCGAGCTCAATAAGAAAAAAAGAAATCCCTAAGTGAACCGGTTCAAGTTTTCTTAGATTAGTTGGTGTCTAATACAAGGTTTAGGGGTTACGTAAAGCGCTCTGTACGGAACGAGATACTTAATTGATCTCTGATCACCCTCTAGTACTATCCTTACCTGGCTAACTGACCGAGTAAAATTTTAATCTTTTCACTTAAGGAGTTTTTTGTTAGGAGCTAGTCTAGCTGAGTTAGGCTTAACCCTAGAGTAGTCTAGAGTGATCGAAAAGTGATTGCTTTTGATTTGTTTTAGTTAGGACTTTCCTTTATCTCCTTTTTCTTCTCACTATCTTAAAAAAACCAATTTTTTCTCTTAAAAAAATTATAAAAAGAAGTTGTTTTGGTGTATACGATCGTGGATTAGGGATAATACTTATCGTCTAATTCGTGTTGAACCAATTGAAGAAATGGCTAATCAACCCATTCTCCAAGATATATGTTATCCCATTAGAAATATAATCCCTTCTTGCATTAGGTTCCCCGAAGCAAATGGAACAAATTCTGAGCTTCGACCGCACTACATAAACATACTTCCTAAATTTCTCAAAAATGAAACTGAAGATGCTTATATTTTTATCTCGGAATTTTAGAAAGTGTGTATTATGATTAAGATGAGAGAATTAACTGAAGATGTAATCAAACTCAGATTTATTCCATTTGCTCTCAAGGACAAGGCAAAAAAATGATTGTATAGCTTACTCACAAATTCAATGTCAACTTGGGATAAATTTGTCACCATTTTTCTCAAGAGTTTGACATTCAAATTCTTAACAGAAAAGGAGCAGATAACCCCGTAGCAGATCACCTCTCTAGACTTCCGAATGCACCAACATCAACCGTCCTAATCAACGAACATTTTCGGGATGAATAACTCCTACAAATCCAATTTGTCCCATGGTTTGCCGATATTATGTATTACTTAGTCATGAAACAAATTCCCTCTCATTGGTCTAAACATGATAGATCTCATTTTCTCTCCCAGGTTAAATACTTTTACTGGGATGATTCATATCTATTCAAATACTGTCCTGATCAGATCTTTAGGAGGTGTGTTTCCACTAAAGAAACTAGGAGTGTTCTGTCCTTCTATCATGAGTAAGCATGCGGGGGACATTTTGGCCCAATAAATACAGCTAAAAAAAAAATTCTCCAGTATGGGCTATACTGACCCACTCTTTTTAAAGATTCATTCGAGTTTTGTAAAATATGTAGCCGTTGTCAGCTTTTAGGGAAAGTCACTAGAAGAAATATGATACCCTTACAATCCATCTTATCTGTTAAACTTTTTAATTTGTGGGGTATCAATTTCAAGGGACAATTTTCAAATTCCTTTGGAAATATTTACATTCTAGTAGCCGTCGAATACATATCAAAATGGGTTGATGCGGTAGCTTGTAAAACTAATGACAACAAGGTTGTTGTTAAGTTTTTGAAGGAGAATGTTTTTGCATGATTTGAAATGCCTCGTGATACGAGTTGCCGTGCGAGCACTCTTGATCGCGGAATTATCAAGAGTGGGTAAAGAAGAAAACAACTGAAGAACACAAGAGTTATAATTATGGTGAAGGAAAATACCTTCTCTAGATTATGAGAATCAATTAGATTTACAAAATCTCTCTCTCACAATCTCTCTAGATCAAAGAACAACCTCCCTGATCTCTTTTCTGATTCCAATCTGAGTTCTAAACCCTAGAAAAGTCGTGTTTCTATTTATACTAAACAGAAATCCCAACTGGAGCAGGAAACAGACCCAGGCCCGGAACCGCTACGCGGTCGACCGCAGTGCCTAAGGCGGTCGACCGGTCAGAATGACGAAAAACTGGAAAATCGATTACAGTATTTCTGGTCGACCGCAGCACCACCATCGGTCGACCGCTATTTTCCGATCGACCGCAGAGCCTTCATCGGTCAACCGCTCTCAGTCCCGAGACATAGTCTGGGCCTGTGCACTAAGCGGTCGACCGACGTGACCAATCCGGTCGACCGACCAGAGTCCAGCTGCAGATCCTGTAGTTTTGTCGAATCCTTTGACTTCGTCACCTCCAATGGCCTCGTCCACGACTCCTCTACTCTATTCTCAAGATACCATGAGAATCATCTATCCTCAAGCTCCCATGAGGATCGCTAAGCTCCCGAAGAGAAGATACACCTGTATCATGGGTCCCCCCTTTAGGAACTTGAAGTCCTGTTCAAGTTAGAACTAAAGCTGAGGAAACTCGCGAGCCCCTCCTTCTTTTCTGAACCACCTAGCCTTGCTAGGAATCTGATCTCGACGTCCGATCGAAAATAACTCATTCATCCCGCGTCTCGTCGTAGTCACTTCTCGCTCCAAGTTGCAATCCTTATTCAATGGCTTTTCTGGAAGTCTAATGCATAGCGAGACAAACTTCTTGCTTGCATTCACTAACTTCTTCGCTCGCGTCACCGTTCCCAAGCTTGTCTCCCTCGGAAGAGATGCCGAATGAAATATAAACTTTTCACCACCCTTGGTGAATGTATACTTCTGAGCCCACCTCTCGTAGATCGCATATCTATCCCATAAGTACGGATTGCCCAGTATAATCTGACAAACATCCAATGGAACTACGTCGCATGTGACCTCATCAATATACGACTCGTGGAGTGCAAATCTTACAGTGCATTGATCAACTACACTTAGCTTCTCCTCCTTCTGAATCCACCCGAATGGATAGGGCTTCGGATGCTTGACCGTCTTCAGACCCAGCTTCTGAACCAAGGCTTCGGATATCAAATTCTTCTCGCTACCCGGATCGACTATGGCATCAACCAAACTGGTCTTCACTTGCAACTTAAGAACAAAGAGCTGCTCTCTCGGGTCGTCGTCCTCTTTCGTGGCATGTTTCCCCGTCATAAGATTGAGACTGCTATTAGGCTCTGTCATCCCCAGGACTTCTTTCGGACCTTGAGCTATCATGTATGCCTTTTTCTCCTCCTTCTTCTTCAACCCTCTTGGCTTGAGATGAGGATACTTCTCCCAGCACCGATCAGCTTCGTGTCCTGTCTTCTCGCAGTGACTACAAATCAGCCCTGTTTTCCCTGGATCACCCTTCTTCTTCTCCTCCTTAAACTGAGAACCACTAGACTCGCCTCTAACTTGCTTTGCATCCCCCTTTGCTTTGTTGCTCTTCTTTTGCTTGCCCTCAATGGCAATGACCTTCACGCTCGCATCTGCAATAGTCTCGACCGTGAATAACCTCATCTCCTTTCGGATGTAATCGCTCAATCCCGCCATATACTTCATGAACACGGAATATTCCTCTGTCGCAATGTTAAGGATCATCGCCTGCTGCTGGAACTCCGTAGTGTATTCTTGAACGGTTTGATTAACCCTTTGGCGCAAGCCATACCACTTGTACCAACGCTCCTCAAGGAATCCCACCGGATAGAACTGTTTCCGAAGTAGCTCCTTGAACTTGTTCCACGACACTGCTTTCTTCTCCTGTTTGCAATAGGATTTCCACCACGTCAACGCATGTCCTGAAAGCTTCAAAGTCGCGAACACAATCTTCTCTTTTGACGAATAGCCATAAAGAGTAAAATACGTCTCCATCCGCTCGATCCAGTCATCAAGCCTCTCGACGTCAACACTCCCATCATAAATAGGAATCTCCACTCTGAAATCAATCTTCAGATTATGGTAATGATTCTTACCCCCTTGATGTCCAGCAGTCTTGACCATCTCAGTCTCCCCCTCTGAATAAGCTTTCTCGCTCTCCTTATCGGATTCGAAGAGTCCCTTCTTACCCTTCGAAGAAGATTCCTCCTTTTTGTCTCCTCCGTTGATGAGACCTACGAGTTGGGTAAGAGTCGTCCCGATCGTCTCAATCTGCTTCTCCATGACATCAAGTCTTGTTGAATTATCTGCTTCAGACATCTTCTCCTTCCTTAATTTCTGGACCCCCTCCGAGGAATTAAGGATCTCGCCAAGCTTCTTGTACTGTGAGCGAGTAAGGACCATACACAGTTCCCCCTTTCACAGGATCTAGCACTCTGATACCAACTTTATACGAGTTGCCGTGCGAGCACTCTTGATCGCGGAATTATCAAGAGTGGGTAAAGAAGAAAACAACTGAAGAACACAAGAGTTATAATTATGGCGAAGGAAAATACCTTCTCTAGATTATGAGAATCAATTAGATTTACAAAATATCTCTCTCACAATCTCTCTAGATCAAAGAACAACCTCCCTGATCTCTTTTCTGATTCCAATCTGAGTTCTAAACCCTAGAAAAGTCGTGTTTCTATTTATACTAAACAGAAATCCCAACTGGAGTAGGAAACAGACCCAGGCCCGGAACCGCTACACGGTCGACCGTAGTGCCCAAGGCGGTCGACCGGTCAGAACGACGAAAAACTAGAAAATCGATTACAGTGTTTTCGGTCGACCGCAGCGCCACCATCGGTCGACCGCTGTTTTCCGGTCGACCGCAGAGCCTTCATCGGTCGACCGCTCTCAGTCCCGAGACAAAGACTGGGCCTGTGCACTAAGCGGTCGACCGCCGTGACCAAGCCGGTCGACCGGCCAGAGTCCAGCTGCAAATCCTGCAGTTTTGCCGAATCCTTCGACTTCGTCACCTCCAATGGCCTCGTCCACGACTCCTCTACTCTATTCTCAAGATACCATGAGAATCATCTATCCTCAAGCTCCCATGAGGATTGCTAAGCTCCCGAAGAAAAGATACACCCGTATCACCTCGAGTGATCATTAGCGTTACCGATATACATTTATGTAACCGTTCTTTTAAGGCTTTGATGATGAAATATTCAATCACACAAAAATTATCAACTTCTTATCATCCTCAAACTAGTGGTCAAGTAGAGGTCACAAATAGGCAGATCAAATAAATTTTAGAGAAAATAGTTAATCATCAAAGAAAAGATTGGTCTGTAAAACCGTGTGACGTTCTATGGGCATATCGGACAGCATTCAAAGAAAATTTCGGGATATTTACATACAGGCTCGTGTTTTGGAAAGCTTATCATCTACCAGTAAAGTTAGAACACCGAGCAATGTAGGTTATCAAACAGTTAAATTTTGATTCAGACTCGGCAGGTAACAACAAATTTCTCTAAATAAATAAGTTGGGAGAAATTTGAAATGATGCACAAAAATTTAGAAAGAGAAAACTAAGATTTTTCATAACATTTTAATATTACGGAAAAATTTCACTCCAGGACAAAAAGTTTTACTCTATAAGTTAAAATTATATCTTTTTCCTGAAAAATTAAGATCAAGATGGACATATCCGTTTATTTTAAAATAATTTTTCTCACATGGGGTTGTCGAGATAAAAAATCCTAAAAATGGTGACATTTTCAAAATAAATGGTCAACGTCTTAAACCATTTTTAAAATTTTCTACGCTCAAACAGGATAAGGTGTTGGTTCTTTATGAACCACATTATTTGTAAAAAAAATAAGAAAGAAAAGAAAAAAAGGAAAAAAGAGAAAAAAATTGATATATATGGAAAAAAAGAAAAAAAAGGGAAGAATAATTTGTTTTCTTTTGTTTATTATTTAATTTCATCATCCTCATACTAAAGGTAATTGTAGATTTTTTTTAGCATCATTATTCTAGATCGACCGAATAAATATAAATTCTTCAATTCTTATCTGCTTTACTTTGTGCATAAGAGAATTTGTATTGAGGAAAATGTAAAATTTAGGTGTGGGGGTAGAAAGTATTTATTTTTCCTCTTTATTTTATATTTTTTGTTGTATTTTTGTCATAATTTTTACTTATTTCTTTCCAAAAAAATTATAAAGATATTGTTACTTGCCAAATTAATAGAGTTAAGTAATAATTGATTTATTTGATAAATTTTAAATTTTCTACTCCATAGTTTGTAATTTAGTCAAGTTCACCTTTTATGATAACTCTAAATAAATTTTTTAAGAAATAAATTTTCAAAATAGTATACTTTACTTAAACCTTAACTTAGACTTTTAATTAAAATAATAAAATTTTTGCATGCTTAACTTAGAGTTGAAAACAAATTTTCAAGTAGCCTTGATTTATATTTTTTTCATATACATATATATATATTAGGAAAAAAAGCTAACTAAATGACTTTACAAAAAGAAGAGTGTGGAAAATGGACACTAAAAAAAGAAAAAAAAACTCTTGAATTCAAGGTGATTCTATCTTATTAAGCCTAAATTAACAGAGTAATTAAGCCCAAGGAGTATTTCCATACTTAATGACCTAAGCCCAATTGGGTTGGGATTCATTGACCCAAAACTCGTTAAATGGTCACTTAGAAATATATGGTTTTTTATCAAGACTTGAAAATTATTCAAAACAAAGAGTTAGCTAGCATGTTCTTTTCAAATTAAAATTTTAAGTTTGACTTGGTTTTGTATTGCTATAATGAAACGATTTTCTAAAAAAATTACCTTGGAGTTATATATAAAAATATTTTCTTGAGTAATAACTAGCTTTAATTAGAATGTCTAAATATATCAAAGAAATTTAGTTATTTACTGACTTCTTTAAATTAACAAGTTGACCGAATTTTGTGTGTATATTTTCTGCAAACCTTCACGAGACTACAACTCATCCTCTAGGGTACCCTAAGGGTTTAAAGGCTTGTTGTATGCGCTAAATATAACCGCGATTCCTGCAAAAGTGAGTTAGAATTTTATTTTTAATTTCCGTCTTTACTAGAAGACTAGCACAAGTTTAGATATGGGAGTATTTGATAATTATATTTTATTATAATTTTATACATTCATTATCTATTTTATATGAATAAATATATCACTAATAATTATTTTTATCTTTAATTATAGGATAATAAAAAATAAAGCCCAACAACCATATCTCTTAACGAAGCCTATGTATTAAATAAAGAATATATGCAAGAGCCAAAAGGCCCAAGGCTAAAGCCAAATGAAGAAGAAATTCTGCGAACAACAAATATAGAAGGCTGGGCATCGATGCAAGCATCGATGGTGGCATCGATGCCCCCATCAATGGCTACGAGTCTGTTACAATCCCAAGGCTAAAATTTAATTGTTTTAGATAAGAATTCAATCCAATGGCTCTCATTCATTGATATTTACTATAAATAGGGATAGAGAGTGAGGGGTTGAGGGGTGTGAAAAATTTTATAACTCCATTTGGAGAGGAGGGTAACTCTTAATTGATAAGACCTTTCAATTTTGTAACTTTTATAACAACTAATAAAAGAATTTTTTTCACCACTTTAAAATTTTTTTTCTTTGTTTGATGATGATGATGGAGATGAAGATCAATTTGAAGGCTTGCTTTTATTTTAATTTTCTCTTTTATTTCTTATTTCTTTTTAGTAATTTTTTTCTTATTACTTATTAGTTTAGATTTACATTCATGTCTTGTAGAGTAGATTTATTTTCTTATCTTTATTTTATTTTGCATTTTTAATTTATAGAGTAGATTTATTTTCTTGTATTTTCATTTCTTTTATAATTTTGTTAGATTTATTTCTTGTTCATAGTGTAAATTTCCTTATTCTTATTTCTTTTCTTTGTAATATGTTCTTATTCTTTTTCATTTCATTTTTTGTTTTTATTTCTTAAGATATGGAACTAATTCTTGTAGGAATCTTAAAATTGCATAAACTTAGCTTTATTTCTTTTTATTATATGAATTATTCTCTTATGCTTAAAATGATCATGTATAGGATAATCAACTAGAGAACTAATTGGGAGAAGAAGAATTTGATAATCTATACTTATCTTGAGTGGTTTGATAGGTTATACTTATGAATTCTAGAATTACTATCTTGTTATTATTCTTGTCATGAATATTAATAGTGCTTAGATGATAATTTGATATGTTATGCTTTCCTTAAATTGTTTGATAGTCTATGCTTAATAAATCTAAAGTAAAATATGATAAAAAGAGAATAGTTTATATTTTATAATTGAGATTAGCTAGTGGATTCAATTCTAGATATTTCATATCTTTAATTGAATCCTCTATCTTTTCTTTCTTGATTTTTTCTTAGTTCTTGGTTTTGTCTTATTTGTTTCTTGATTTTTATTTCCTTTTTTTATAATTTCAGTTATCCTTTTTATCACATCCACTCTTCATTTCTATCATCTAAAATCTTAATTATTGACTTTTGCACACATTTACAACACTCCTCATATCTCTCCACAATCACAATTTTTATCACTCCTAATTGTCACGCACACAACATAAGAACCGAGTCTAATTTTCTCCTACAAACACCTTCCTCGTGAGATCAATAACTTTTCATATTATAACTTGATTAGTTGTGCATTTGTAACTTTTGGTACATACTTATGCCCCCATTAGCCCTCAATATGTGTAGGAGCCCGACCCAGAGCATCGCTATGAGCCTGCTCGCCATCTCAATGTTAGGGAAACAGTCCTTGGTTCTCGCCTAACTCAGTCCAGGGCAGTCGAGTAGTTCTGGCTCCCTCGGGATGAGCAGTTCTTGCAGGGGGTTCATAATGCCAATCTCCATCTAAGTCTTGAGAGCTACTTAGTTCGAACGCTTTGGTGGAGCAATAGATATATAGCCGAATGAGACAGGTCCAGACTTCACATCTCAAGCTTTTAGGGGAGGTTGCTTCCCTGAGGGCCCGCCAGAGGGGTCGACCCGGAACGGGATGTGGAGACGCCAGACCCAGATGCTTCCGAGGTCGACGAGCTTAGGGTGGAGCTTGAGGAGAGAAAGAGGGAGGTCATGAGACTGGAGAAGGATCTCCAGGAGAGGAACCGCACTATGGTGCTGGTCTAATTTGAGAAGGAAGCGGCGGTGCATGCGGGGTGTTAGCTCGATGAGGAGCATGCAGTGCTCGTGAAGCTTCAAGAGGAGGTCACCCACTTACAGGAGTCTTTGGCAGGAGCCCAAAGCCGCAATGCCCATCTCGAGTCGGAGTCTTACCGCCAGGATATCATTAAGGGGTATTGCCAAAGCCTAACTAAAAAGACAGAAGTGGCGATAGCCTGCAAGGCCAGGTATGACTACCTCTCGGCACAACTCCCAGTCGAGATGAGGAACTCATCCGATCTCTTTCACTATCCACCCATTGTAGCCAACTGTTTGGACGAGTTGGTGGAGGTGGAAGCACTTGGAGAGGGACTCAATCTTGGCGAGGAAGAGGGGTAGTCGAACGAAGGAGAAAACTGTGTGACTCCTTCGCTAACTGATCCTAGTCTTCCACTTTTGTTGTATATATGTATACATTGTACCTTGTAAATACTCCTTATAAATGAATAAAGAGAGATTTTTGAGCCAGAATTATTTTTCTTATGATGTGCAATCTCAATTTGTGTCTTCTGAATGAATTAGCTTTACCATAGACTTGTGAACTAGACCACCGACTCGAGGGTGCTCGTCCTTTGTTAGGAAAACACGTCTCTAACTAGAGCAGTTGTCGTTTCTATCCTTTTTGGTTTGGAGCTAGTCGAGTCGGCAGTCTTCGTCAATTTGGCGTTTGAGCTCTTTGGGGCGAGTGCCTGAGTTTGATAAGTTAGCTTCTATGGAAGTCCGTTATCAACTCTAGAGGGTCGACTAGGTCTGAGCGACCGTTTGTCGAATAGACGTCAGTTGGTGAGTTTCCAGAAGCCTTTATTGGGCAGGTGAAATATCACTATTTGAAATGACGTGATAACATCACCAGAAGTCAGAGAGTTATGACATAGCTTAAATTTTCGAGCGAAGATACATGGAGTAAAGAGGGCGGCGCTTCGAGTTTCGTGTGAACCATTTGGGATTTTGAGGTGTATCTCATCCGTTCATTTTGAAATGAGCTAACCCTTCGTATAATGCTACATGTCCCTCTCAGGTGCTATATATAACACATTAGTAACAAAGAAAGGACTTCTTTACCAACTCTTGCTCTAAATCTTTGGCGCTTGTCTCTCATAATTTTCCCAAATCTCCCTGCAATAACCATCTCTAATATCTTCTCAGACTTCCACCACTAGATGCAATAAGGAGAGAATCAATCTTCTTCAGCCAATTCACTCAAAGGTCTGCATCAGAGAGCTTGAGGAGTACTACGGGCTCTATGATATCCCCAAGGCCTTTACACTCGCAGCGCCAAGTAGGGAGGAGCCAGTGCGCCACCACAACCAGAATAAAGCGTAGTTGTACCAAGTTACAATGGATCCAAGCTTCACCAAGACAACCCGGGCCCAGAACCCAGTCGGCCCGGGTTTTCCGAGCTTGTCTCACCAAGACAACCCGGGTCCGGGCCTGGATCCCAGTCGGTCTAGATTTTTCGGGCTTGTCCTAACCCCGGGTAGGGTTCGGGTTGGACACCGGGCCAGGCTCGGGCCTTGGGCCCGAATGGACACCCCTAGTGAAAGTTGTCATACAATGTGAGTTGTTTTGTTCAATTGTAACTTTATAATATTTTTTTGGCTAAATATACATTGTATTTTTAAACCAAATATTTTAACTGTTATTTCTTTTTTTTGGTCCATGAAAAATTTTATTCACTCACCAAATTTGTAACTTTTATGTACATCATGCTACTCATAATTTGAGATATCAGCTAGATAAAAATTGATAACAAAACATCCATCCACTCCTAACAACTATAGTGAGAAGAGCCAAACTTTTTCTTCAGCTGGTAGGGGGAATTGAGCAGAATAGTTAAGATGTCCACTTTTATGCTTTTGATCAAATGATCACTGCTTCTATTTTTTCCTTTGAAAAATCTGTCATTCCTTTGTTTCCAGATAGTGTACACCACAGTGGAGAGAGCCATTCTCTTTTTTTTTTGTAAATGAAAAATTTTATTCATCCCCAATATGTAAAATTTTTGTACATCAAGAATCTCAAGAATATGTAATTGAGATGACAAATCAAAACCTATAGCTAAAACTCAAGACCTAGCTAAACAAAAAGCCAAGAACAGATACAAAAACCTACACACTATCAACGTGCACATATAAGCGATTAACTGTAGGAGGGGCCAGGAGCGTGCATATTGCAGGCTCAACCCAGAACTCAACAGTATAAGTCTTCCCAGTAAGCCGATAATGGACTGTTAAGCACTGTAGTTAACATTTCAAACTTGATTTCTTTCTCCAAGCTGACAGGATCCTTGCTCCTCTGATTAAACAGTCTGTCATTACGTTCTCTCCAAATGCAATAGATTATAGTTGTTAAAGCCATCCTCTTTATTTTTTGCTTGAATCCCCTTCCCTTCAACCTTTTAGAGAACCAATCCATAACATATCTCCAAAGGCAAGATTTCCAATTGAACTTCAACCAGTCCATGATAGAATTCCATACTCTACTTGAATAAGAACACTCAAAAAACAGGTGATCTCTAGATTCCTGTCCAGCTCCAGAGCATAAGTAACAGATATTTGAAGAGATTATACCCCTCTTTAATAACCTGTCTTGAGTGAGTAGTTTGTTCTGCACCGCCAACCAACTAATAAAAGAGTGCTTAGGGATATTCGATGCTTCCTAGACAGTTTTGCACCAAGGCACCATAGTTTGAGCACATGATAGAGTATTATAAAGGGCTGACAATTTGAGTTTGTCATTTTTGTAGCAAGAGGAGATTAGAGTTTTTAGGTTGCCCTCACCTCCATATCGAACCAAAAGAACATCCCTGACCTTAATCAACTGTTTCCAGGACCATGAGTCACCATTTTTTGCTGTGACCTGCCAAATATCTCTGTGTCTTAAGTATACACTATGAATCCATTTGATCCATAAGTTCTCCTTGTTACTATGAATATACCAAATGCTTCGCAATGCAGATGCCATACTCCACGTAGATGTTGAGAAAATACCCAAGCCTCCATATTTCTTACTTTCACAGACTCTATCCCAGACAACTAATGAGGTCCTGCTATTTTTCCCCCACAGGAATTTCCTACATAGGTCATCAATTCTTTGGAGTACACATTTTGGAAGAATATAATTAGATGTCCAGTAAATCTGCACTCCAAGGATCACACTTTTAATGACCTGAAGTCTGCCTGCATAGGAGAGATTCCTATGATTAGTCCATTTTGTGAATTGATCTTCTATCTTTCTGAACAGGGGAAGACAGTCCAAAGTGGACATTCTTTTGGTTATTAGAGGCAAACCCAGGTATTTGAAGGGTAGGACCCCTACATCAAATCTCAGGCAATTGTTTATTCTGGTTTTCATCTGATCATCAACCCCCCCATAGTATATAGAGCTTTTTTCCTAATTTGCTTCAAGACCAGAGGTAAGGCCAAAGTTTTTTACACACTGGAATAACTTTCCAACTGAGTATAAGTCACCTTTAGAGAAGAGGAGTAGGTCATCTGCAAACATAAGGTGCGTTATCTTGAGCTTTCCACATTTAGGATGGAATTTGAATAGCTTATCATTTCTCAGTAAGCCCAAGCTCCTAGAGAGATATTCCATTCCCAAAATAAAGAGGTAAGGTGAGAGGGGATCCCCTTGTCTTAGGCCACGCTCACCTTTGAAATAGCCATGTAATGATCCATTGAAAGAGAGTGAGAACTTAGGAGATGTAATACAAGACATTATCCACTTGACCATAACACTATGAAACCCCAACCCCTTGAGCATATCAGATATAAAATCCCAGCTAATGGTGTCGAAGGCCTTTCTAATATCAATATTCAGCATAGCTCTTGAAGATATATTCTTCCTGTTATAACTTTTAACAAGCTCCTGTGCAAGCATAATGTTACTGGTGATCTGTCTGCCTTGAACAAAAGCACACTAGGCTTCATTCACTAGGAACCCCATCACCTTTTTAATCCTATTTGCCAGGATCTTAGAAATGAACTTATACATGCAGTTGCAACATGATATAGGTCTGAAATCAGATGGGGACTTTGGACACTTGACCTTTGGAATAAGAGTTATTGAAGTGGAGTTCACCTCCCCCAAGAGCTTCCTAGATTTGAAGAATTCCTCGATTGCCTGAGTGACTTCATTGCCTATAATGGACCAAGCAGCTTTGAAAAAGGAAACACTGAAACCGTCAGGCCCTGGAGCCTTATTTTCAGACATTGAGAAGATTGCATCCTTTATTTCCTCTTTTGAAACAGGCCTAGACATTTCACTGATAAGAGATTCAGTTAAACAAGGACCAGCCTTAATGACATTGATATCAGGAGGGATAGTTGGCACTGCATTCCCCATTAGTTTTTTGTAGAAAGCAATTAATTCATTAATAATTCCATCACCATCAGTAATTCTATCACCTCCATTGTTATAGAGAACCAGAATTCTGTTGTTGTGACTGTTAGTATTAGCAACATCATGGAAGAATTTGGTACACCTGTCACCTTGTAAGCTCCAGTTAATTCTAGCCTTCTGCTGAAAAAAAAGACAATTCACAATCCATCAGTCTGTTATAAGTGATAATGTTGTCCTTTTCTTGTTTAATAAGATCTGGATCAAGAGGACTTGATTGAAGGAGCTTTTGAACCTCTTCCAGAGCTTTTCTTGCTCTCACCACCTGTTCACTGATATTGTTATAATGTTTCTTGTTCAGGTCTGTAGGCTGTCTAAAAATCACAATAGATAGCTGATCCCCATCAAACACCGATGATGGAAGTTATAATCTGACGACTTTCAGAAGGTTACAATTTGAAGACTTTCACGTAGATCGCTGAAGGTTACAATCTGACGACCTTCACGACAACTGATGGAAGTCCTAATCAAACAGCCTTTATAATTAACATCGGGAGTTACAATCTGACGACTCTCACATATCAGAGAGCTAAAGCAAAGATTACAAAATGACGATCTTTGCAACGCTTCGATAGAAAGAGACTACAAATCGACGATCTTTTCAAATCAAGCTGCGGAAGTCCTTCCCGCACACCAGCATCAAGACGCATCGCGTTCATAGCCACGAACGCAGCTCAACGCAGCTCCAAGCGCTGCTCAACGCAGCTCCGAGCGATGCCCAACGCAGCTCTATACCGCTGCCTAACGCATTTCTATACCGCTGCCCAACGCAGCTCCAACCGCTGCCCAACGCAGCTCCAAGCGCTGCCAGACGCAATTCTATACCGCTACCAAACGCAGCTTCACTCGCTGCCAAACGCAGCTCAGATCCGCTGCCAAACGCAGCTTCCAAGACGCCAAACGCAGCTTCTAACAAGATGCCAACGCAGCTTCCAGCCGCTGCGTCCGAGCTTTCAGACACTGCGTTCAAGCTTCCAGACACTGCGTTTGAATACAGAATTTACACCAGAATGCGGGCCTGCGTTTGACTCGTTCAAACACGAGCTGAACGGTTCTAAAACCGTTTCCCACGATCTGAGGGGATAACAACTCCACTCAGGAGTGATTTAAGGGGCGGTTACATCCCATTAGCCCCACTTAGGAGCGAATTAAGGAGGTGGTTACACCCCTTAATCCCCTATAAATAACTGAAAATCAATTCAGTTCAGGGGGCGGTCTTTTGATAATCAGATCGGGGCTGGATCTTTCGGTCATCCTTCGGTTGGAGCTTTGGAGATCGGCAATAAGATCTTCTTCATCCTTGGCTTATAACCGACTTTCGGTTAAATCAACTCTTTCATAGAGTTTCAAACTCATTCAGAGTTATCAACTCGTCCAGAGTTTCAAACTTGCCACACAAGTTCTCCACAACGTCAAATCGTGAGGAGAAGATCATGTTCCAGTGAAACAAGACGTCGGATCGTCAACGGAGAGCAAACTCGACGCGAGCATTCGAGGGAGGCACTCCATCGCCACCGTAAAGAACCCAGAATTAAACAAAGGAGAGGATCCAGATCATTCTCTTCACTTTTGTAATCAGGAAATCCAATTGTAATCGAGAGTTGAGAGAGTTGTAATCATTCTTTTTCTAAGCAGTTAGAGAGAATAAAATCAGATACAGTTCTTTCATTATTACAAATTTTCCCACAAACAAAAGATGGCGACTCCGCTGGGGATGAGCTTCTGTGACGAAGAAGTGGTGGCGCAATTCGATGTTCATCTTACTGGAACAACCGTCAAAACTCTCGTAGTAGAGTTTGATCAAGCCAAGTTTGAGGAGGCTATCTCCTCCGGATCCCTTAGCCCCAAGGCTATGCGCAAGATCCATAAAGTCTCCAAAGAGACAAAAGCTCCAACTGCTCCAATTGCAGTCGAACCGCCTAAGGAAGACTGCTCGGACAGCCCCTCCCCCGATGGAGTGGGCTCAGCTTCAGCCAAACCCGCGCCAAGACGACGGGTATCGGGTCGAAAGATGCCCTTTGAGGCAACAAAGGCCTTGAAGCAGGCTAAGAAGAACGTCGCTAGACGGAGGAGGAGATCCTTACGACGAGCACATCTCCGAGAATACCGATCCTCAAGTCAACATGAGCTTCGTGTTTGTGAGCCTAAACGCGACCCTATGCGCTGCGTTTCTGTTTCAGAATCCAAGTCTCGCGTCTATGAGCCCAAACATAGGCTCTGTGTGAAGAAGACTGAGCGCAACCCTCAGGGGCGCGTTCTACAAAATGAACGCAACCCTCAGGGGTGCGTTCCACAAAATAAACGCAACTCTCAAATATGCATTTCATCAGCAAAACCTGAAGCTCAGGCATGCATTCAGTTGACAAAATCCAATACAGAACCTGGTGTATACCGTGGAGCTTCGGATGTCAAAAGTCCATGGATTCAAGGCATCTCAACCAGATCCATGTTCACCAAGAGCCAGTCCTGTCCAATCATGGGCTGGGGGTTCCAATTCAAGGCTCACGATCAGTGAGTAACTCTCCTCGAATCTTTACAACAGATTTGAAAGAGTTCATATTGAGAGAAAGACCGATACAACAAGTCATTCGTTTATTCCAATGTGAACGACTGATTCCTACGGTTCTCTCAGGATGTTAATGCTGCTCATATGCGATCAAACTGTTGGTGTTCGACCAATTTACGAATGTTGCTTTGCCTAACCAATGACGACGTTCTCACAGGAAGAAGTCTCCAGAGACCGAGTATCCTGAAGTCACTATCAATGTGATCGGAAGAGGGAAAGCCTCAAGTCCTACGCCGACCGTCAGAGAAATTGCTAACGAGTTTGAAGGAATCTACCAACGCACTCGGACGCGAACAGGAGCCATTTCCCCTGTCAACTATCGGAGGTTAGCAACAGGAACTAATTCTGATGATGAACACTCAGCCATTGCGGAGTCTCAATCATCAAGCTCTTTTATTGGGCATGAGAGTTTCACCCACATAGCAGAACCTTCTGAAGATCTTTCAAAGAGGGTTGCTGAGCAAGACGTCATGCTCAAATCACAGCAGAAGACCCTCAATGAACTCATGGCTCTGTTGACTCAACTCGTCGCAGACAAGGCCAAATCTCAGAAGACAGATTCGCCACCTAGGCAAGAATCTTCCCGGAGAGAAAAAGTGTTTCATCCCGACTTCACACAAGTAAAGGGAAGGGGAAAATGGTTGATGACACGGCTTCTGACCAAGAAGCCCACAACCTAGAATCTTCCTCTGATGAAGGAAGAGAGACTGAGAACGAGCAGAATCTCCAGTCTGTCAAAATGGAAGAATTGGAAGCCCGCCTCAATGCCATTTCTAACAGAAGCGAGCTCCAAGAAGAGGGAGTTGTCAGACCATATCCTGCCGAATGGGATGCAGCCCCTTATCCTCCAAAATTCGAAGTCCCGACGTTACAAACTTTTGACGGCACGGGTTCACCGAACCAACATATCTATCACTTCAAGTCACAGACTGGGAATGTGATATCAAATGACGTCATACTGGCTCCACTATTCATCTGCGGGATGTATCCAAAAGTGGGCGGATCTAGAGAGACTCTTCCTGTCAAGATTCTTTGAAGAGGATACAGAAGTCTCCATCCATACCCTTCTCGCCACTAAGCAGAAGAAGAGGGAGTCCGTCAAAGCCTTCGTCAAGAGGTTTCGAAACATGGCTCTTCAATGCCCGACAGGTATGACACAGTCTACCTTAGTGGAGACCTGTCGGCACAATTTGCAAACCGACCTCCTAGCCCGAATCGGAGTTGCGGAATATCGTTCTTGGAGACAACTAATCTCTCAAGGCGAACAAGCTCAAAAGATTATTGCCAGGATCAAAGCTGAAGAACAAAGTAGGCATGATCAATCTGAGCAATCAGACCAAGTCCAACCTTCACCTGAGCAATCAGACCAAGCCCAATCTTCTCAGTCAGAAGAAGATACCACGACTATTGAAGCTAATCCTCTTCAGTAGGATGGCAGGTCCAACAACAATCACGTTAACAATTACCTCTGATAGTCAACCTCATTAGATAGTGGCCCATTAGGCGATGTGCCATGTCTACCCTTTTCCCCCCTGCCCTTGTTCAAGACTGGGGGTTGGTTTATTTGTAGTTCATTCGATTATGAGCAATAAATTTTCTGAGTTGTCATGTTCAATAGAACACCTCCGTCAACCACGAAATCCACCAAAACTATCACGTTAACAGTTACCTCTGATAGTCCATTTTCTCCAAATTCTCCTGCCAGTCCTCTTCAGATCAACCTGAGCAATCGGACCAAGCCCAATCTTCTCAGTCAGAAGAGGAAGATACCACGGCTACTGCCACCAATCCTCTTCAATAGGATGGCGGGTCCACTAAAACTATCACGTTAATGATCACCTCTGATAGTCCTTTTTCTCCAAATTCCCCCATCAATCCTCTTCAAATAAGATGGCAGGTTTAACAACTATCACGTTAATGATCACCTCTGATAGTCTACTTCCTCCAAATTCCCCCACCAATCCTTTTCAAGTAGGATGGCGGGTCCACACAACTATCACGTTAACCGTCACCTCTGATAGTCCTTTTCCTCCAAATCCCCCCACCAATCCTCTTCAAGTAGGATGGCGGGTCCACACGACTATCACGTTAATAGTTACCTACGATAGTCAAACTCATCAGATAATGGCCTACCAGGTGATGTGCCTCTATTCCGACTTCATGGATAGTGCTCCACTAGGCGATGTGTCTTATCTACCTCTTTTTATTCCCCTGCTAAGTCTTAATCAAGACTGGGGGTTGGTTATTTGGAATCCACTGGATTAAGAGTAACGAATCTTTTACATCGTCGAGTTAATATTATACTTCTGACGATCATCACCCCCACGGAGTATGAATTCAGTTTGCATCACTCCCAACTTGTCACGTTAACAATACACCTCTGACAATCAACTTATCAATCCTCTTCAACAGGATGATAGGTCCTCAAAATTGCTCAAATTGTAATCTTCCCCAGCAAGACACTAAGTCTTTAAAATCTTAGTATCAAAATTCATCGCTTCTGATGATACACTCACTTAGCAATTCTCCCCAGCGAGACGCTAGTCCCCAAAATCTTGTTTAAATTACAAGTACGCAAATCATGTCACGTTAACACTAAACCTCTGACAAAACCCACTTATTAATCCTCTTCAATAGGATGATAAGTCCACAAAGTTGCTCCAATCGCAACACAAATTCTGTCACGTTAACACTAAACCTCTGACAAAACCCACTTATCAATCCTCATTAATAGGATGATAAGTCCACAAAGTTGCTCCCATCGTAACACAATCTTGTCACGTTAACATCATATCTCTGACAAATTCACTTATCAATCCTCTTCAATAGGATGATATGTCCACAAAGTTGCTCCAATCGCAACACAAATTCTGTCATGTTAACACTAAACCTCTGACAAAACCCACTTATCAATCCTCATCAATAGGATGATAAGTCCACAAAGTTGCTCCCATCGCAACACAATCTTGTCACGTTAACATCATACCTCTGACAAATTCACTTATCAATCCTCTTTAATAGGATGATAAGTCCACAAAGTTGCTCCGATCGCAATCGCAACATATTCTCTTGTCATGTTAACACCATACCTCTGACAATCCACTTATCAATCCTCGTCAATAGGATGATAAGTCCACAAAGTTGCTCCAATCGCAACATATTCTCTTGTCATGTTAACATCATACCTCTGACAATTCACTTATTAATCCTCGTCAATAGGATGATAAGTCCACAAAGTTGCTCCGATCGTAACACATTCCTGTCACGTTAACATCACACCTCTGACGACAAAATCAACTTATCGACTCTCTTCAATAGAGCAATAGGTCCACACATTCCTGTCACGTTAACATCACACCTCTGATGACAAAATCAACTTATCGACTCTCTTCAATAGAGCGATAGGTCCCAAAATTTCTATCAAGTTAACATCACACCTCTGACAACAAAATCAACTTATCGACTCTCTTCAATAGAGCGATAGGTCCACAAACCCGTCAAGTTAATATCACACCTCTGACGACAAAATCAACTTATCGACTCTCTTCAATAGAGCGATAGGTCCATAAAATACTGTTAGGTTAACATCACACCTCTAACAGTCAAACCCCCAATGAACTTGTTAATCATTTTTCAACAAGAATAGCAAGTTATCATTATAAAATCCCCAACGGATTAAATATTTTCTAGAATTATCCTAGTGATAATAAAGAAAATTTCTGAATTTCACTCTAAGTGAAAATTCATGCTAAGTTAATATTACACCTCTGGCGCTTCCAACTTTCTTTCAGTGTTTCAAGTAACACATGAAGAAACAGTGGCAAAGTCTACGTATTCAACATCGTAGCACTAAAAATCCATATCTTACACGCATGGGGGACTTTATCTCGATCCCTAATTAGAGATAAGCCTACGCCTAACACGCGTTGCCGGTTAGTCTTTTCCCGTAAAAATAACAAAGTCTATGTATTCAAAATCATAGCATCAAGTCTAGGAGGGTTCATTCTCTTAGCACAACGTTACATGTGGAACGGACTTAGACAATCCACATGCTAGCCCGACTCAAACGGTAGTCGGTAAAGGCTTATCAAATCCGTTGATGGCTGAGGGTTTGCCAAAAATCCTATGCACGTTTGCAGGCCCATCAGCTTAATGGATGTGAGCCGAGACTTAAAACAGATGAGCCAAAGACAAGTCTCAAAGACTTAGTCAAAAATACACGGAAACCACTTCCATGTCTTAAGTCAAAACGTTGAGGTCAGACCCGCGATGCAAAAACCGAACGCCGAGGTCACACCCGTGTTCCAAATTCAAAATGCAGGGGCCACCCCCACAGTCCAGAAGCAGGATTATGGCGCATACCTTCACACAGGTCCTACGTGGCAAATCCCTTCAACCAAGATGCCTTCGAAGCAAGTGCAGAGAACAAATCCTTTACCACAAGGAATCAACAGCTCCAAGATCAGAGTTGAGATCCAAAGTATTCCGAAAATTCATCCCAGTCAACCGCGAACTTTCGAAAACTTTGGAGGGGGTTCTGTAGGCTATCTAAAAATCACAATAGATAGCTGATCCCCATCAAACACCGATGATGGAAGTTACAATATGACGACTTTCAGAATGTTACAATTTGAAGACTTTCACGTAGATCGCTAAAGGTTACAATCTGACGACCTTCACGACAACTGATGGAAGCTCTAATCAAACAGCCTTCATAATCAACATCGGGAGTTACAATCTGACGACTCTCACATATCAGAGAGCTAAAGTAAAGATTACAAAATGACGATCTTTGCAACGCTTCGATAGAAAGAGACTACAAATCGACGATCTCTTCAAATCAAGCTGCGGAAGTCCTCCCCGCACACCAGCATCAAGACGCATCGTGTTCATAGCCATGAACGCAGCTCAACGCAGCTCCAAGCGCTGCTCAACGCAGCTCCGAGCGCTGCCCAACGCAGCTCTATACCGCTGCCCAACGCATCTCTATACCACTACCCAACGCAGCTCTATACCGCTGCTCAACGCAGCTCCAACCGCTGCTTAACGCAGCTCCAAGCGCTGCCAGACGCAACTCTATACCGCTACCAAACGCAGCTTCACTCGCTGCCAAAACGCAGCTTCCAATCAAACGCAGCTTCCAAATCGCTGCAAACGCAACTCAGACGCAGCTTCCAACACTGCCAACGCAGCTTCCAACGCTGCCAACGCAGCTTCCAAATTGCTGCAAATGAGCTTCCAGACGCTGCGTTCAAGCTTCCAGACACTGCGTTTGAATGCAGAATTCACACCAGAACGCAGGCCTGCGTTTGACTCGTTCAAACACGAGCTGAACGGTTCCAAAACCGTTTCCCACGATCTGAGGGGATCATAACTCCACTCAGGAGTGATTTAAGGGGCGGTTACATCCCATTAGCCCCACTTAGGAGCGAATTAAGGAGGTGGTTACACCCCTTAATCCCCTATAAATAACTGAAAATCAATTCAGTTCAGGGGGCGGTCGATTGGAACTTCTTGGCAGCGAAAAGAGGATTCTTCATCCTTCGGTTGAAGCTTTGGAGATCGACAACAAGATCTTCTTCATCCTTGGCTTATAACCGACTTTCGGTTAAATCAACTCTTTCATAGAGTTTCAAACTCATTCAGAGTTATCAACTTGTCCAGAGTTTCAAACTTGCCACGCAAGTTCTCCACAACGTCAAATCGTGAGGAGAAGATCATGTTCCAGTGAAACAAGACGTCGGATCGTCAACGAGAAGCAAACTCGACGCGAGCATTCGAGGGAGGCATCTCATCGCCACCGTGAAGAACCCAGAATTAAACAAAGGGGAGAATCCAGATCATTCTCTTCTCTTTTATAATCAGGAAATCCAATTGTAACTGAGATTAAAGGAATACAAATCAAATTTTCCTTCATTGTCTTTTTACTACAAATTTTCCACAAACCAAGGTCTTTGAGAGAAACCTTCAGAAGCTTGATTTTTGAATATAAAGAATACATAGAGTATCCCTCAAAGGTTAACTGCCAAGCTTTTGAAACTGTATCCAGGAAACTAGGATGATTGGACCACATTTTAAAAAATTTAAATGGCTTCCTCCCTTTTGTATTATTCTCAAAAACAGACACAAGGCCTGGAGAGTGGTCAGATAAGCTTGGAAGGAGAAATTCAATTTGGCTGGCATTATACTTGCTAATCCAAGTATCATTAATCAGTGCCCTATCCAATTTGCACCACACTCTTGAGTGTGTCCCTTGTTTATTATTCCAGGTATAGTAACATCCTATTGTTTTCAAATGGGAAAGAAAACACCCATTAATGAAACTGTCAAAGTCTGATGTATCAGAATCAGATAAAGCATTGCCTCCTAATTTTTCTTCATTGCTTAGCATAGCATTAAAATCTCCTAAAATAATCCAAGGTAGATTTCCCATGTTTTGTTGAACATTGATCAGGTCAGACCATAACTCCTTCCTGGCATCCATTTGATTGTGACCATAAATTGAAGAAATGACACAGTCAAGCTTTCCATCCACAGATTTCACCGAGCAGGATATATGTTGATCAGAGGATACAATAATTTGAATGTCCAGAACATTTGTATCCCACAATATGAGGATTCTTGCTTTTCCTGGGGGACTGACATTTGACATCCATCCCCAGTTATTTGCTATTTTCTTAGTAACCTTAGGCAGTAAGGAACCCTTAATTTTAATTTCAAGCAGAGCCATAAAAGATAGATGGTAATTTCTCATGTGATGCTTCACCATCAAATGCTTTGAGGGTTTATTTAACCCTCTCACATTCCAAAAGGAAATATTCATTTTAACAGATTCCCCCTATCAATTGTAGAGGGATCAAGTTCCAATCTATCCAAGGATAGAAAAGGATTCCCAGAAATCATTTTGCTAGGACTATTGTTATCATTTGTGTGAGCACAGCCTTCTATCTGAGATTTACCTTGAGAAAAGGACTTGTTTCTTCTAGCTGATATCCAGGGATTATACCCCTCTGTAGCAGATTCTGGCAATTGGTTGTGCACAACATGCACAGGCCTGCCAAAGTTCTCTTCAAGTAAAATCCCCTTTCCTTTATATAAATCTATTCTCTGAGTATTAACATCTATCAAACACTCCATTTGATCAACCGGTTTATGAATTAAGGTGTCATTGTTTTTCCTGTGAAAAACATGCACAGACTTGAGATTATTGCCAGGAATTTCCTCCAGTTGGTGTCATTGTTTTTCCTGTGAAAAACATGCACAGACTTGAGATTATTGCCAGGAATTTCCTCCAGTTGTGATAACCCCTTTTCTTCAGTACCATGACGGAATTTCCTCCAGTTGTGATAACCCCTTTTCTTCAGTACCATGACAGTGTACTACCTGTAAGCACTCCCCTTGATCACCAGATTGGTGTGAAAAACCCATATCATAAACTGGAATGCTTTTCCTGTGTAAAACATGCACAGGCATTTGATCATTGCAAAGTTTTTCCCCTTGCTGTAAAGACACCTTACCCTCTGTCCTTTGCTCATGTACAATCTGTTCCTGAGGAACTTGTACCTTTCCAACAGAACCACCATTGATATTACTAGTAGTTGAAATTCCATTGTCATTTCTGTTTCCACCAGGGAATACTTTTTGTTTAGGGATCCATTTTTGAACTCTGGTTATTTTTTTGCAATGGCTTGTATCATGTCCTACAACTTTGCACATATCACACCATCTAGGTTTGAATTCATAGTGAATCTTCTGATTATAAGATTTTCCATTAGGACCTTGAACAGTTATCTGATCTGGAAGGACTGAAGACATTTTAACCTCCACAAGAACTCTAGCATAGGTCAATCTTTGCTTAGTAGCAGTCAATTTATCAGTGGCAACAGGCTTTCCTATGATGCTTGCAATTTTACTGATATATTTAGAATTCCATAGGTTTAATTTCAGCTCTGGTAGTTGGATCCATAAAGGGTAGATGCAGTCATCAGATTTATGGAATTCCTCATTCACTGCCCATGGTTTCAAGAGCAAGGGTCTTGATCCAAAAAACCATGGACAATTGCTTATTGCATCATTCATTTCATTCTCACTTTTGAACTTGAATAGAAAAATCCCAGCCCTTAGCAAACAGATTTCAGGGGAATGCTTCCAAACTTTCTTAATAAAGCCCTCCATAGCCTTTAATCTGATATTCATGCCCAAGACTTGCCCAATCAAAGAAAATTGCCAGATTTTTTCACCCTCATTCCATTCATCATCATTAAACATGACAGAATCCTTAGACTCTGAGGGGATAAAATTCAATTCCAAGCCGTTTCCCATTTTCCTATTGTCTGAAAACAAACTTAACCAGCTTTTTCCAGGAATTGAAGAAGTTCCCGGATTAGAATTTTCTAAATCCCTAGGCTTCTCAGGTTCTTTAAAATTCTCTCTATCTTTTATCACATTCAAGATATCAGTATCTTCATTAACAGCTAAGTTTGGAATCAAGACAGATCTAGCATCAGATTTAGCACTAGGAAACTGCTTTAATTTGATAAGGAAGAGGCAGAGGAATCAACCAAATCCGCCTCCTCTGCCCAAGAAACCCTAGCAGAGCTCTTTCTTTCAAAACAAGATGGAGAATACTTACATTGATTAAGATCTTGGATTCCCGTCAACGGGGAACAATAGAGTTTACGATCTTGAATTCCCGCCATTAAAGATTTGTTGAGCAATTGAGTTCCCACCATTGGAATCGGCAGTTGATCACTGTAAGGATCATTCCCAGAGAAGGAAGAATCAAGAATCTCCGCCATGGATTTAGCCTTTCCTGCTCCCTTTGGACCCGTAGATCCCATAAGAGAATCTTCACCATCGCCACTATCAACAGAATTAGCATCCAAAAGCTCCTCATGATCGATCTGAGATGAGATCGAAGCTCCCAGACCAGATTTGAGGATTTTTTTCCCCGCTAAACTTCTTCTTCTTTGCCATTGAAATCTCAGTAGAAGCGCAGTTTAGCAAGAGAGAGATCGCCCGCTAACATGCGCATAACTACTCTAACCGCTAATTGTCGACTCTCCTCTAAGAGAGCCATTCTCTTGATTCTTTGAGTAATACATTTCCCTTTTAGCTTGGAATTATACCAATCCAATAATCTGCTCCATTCCGATGCCCTAACTGTTATTTCTTGGAAACACTAATGTTATGGTTTTTGCCAACAAACCCAATGTTTTACTCTCATTTATTTATCAATCTACTTCCTAATTAGGCTTTTTGCCTATTTCAAATCCAAGGTCTTACCACTATTTGTTCTTAAACACTATTTGTTCTTAAACCCACTCACTTCTAAAATTACTCTTAAGCCCGAAATATTTTATTGGATTATTTTTAAATACACGTTTTATTTCAGCAGTTGGTATACATTATACCGTCTAAGTTGTTGTCTTTTGTTATAGTCAAATGTTTAAACTATTATTAATTTTTTGTCTCTTTCCACGTTTAAACTATTATTATTTTTTTATCTTTCCACATAGTAATGCCGCAGCAACGCGTGGATTAATTTTGTTCATATCTACAAAATCAACCTGCATTGTGTGGTCAAGATCATTTATGATTTAAGGTTTACAAAAAATAAAAAAAAACATATTGAACTATATTGTCATAAAGTGTGACAATAATGTATTCTAAGATCAATTCTCTAATCTATTCACCAAAGAGAAATTGCATAAACACTAATAAATTCAAGCCCCTAAATTCAATCAAAAACTGATATGATTTGGCTTAGAAATACCTTTTAATTCATTTCTTTTTATTGGTGAAATCCATTAAGTGCATACATTTTTTTAAATGAACGATGTGGATCATCGCTTTTGAGATCAAACTTAAAATTTCTTGCTATTCTGAAAATATTCCATCATCATCATCATTATTATTAGATCAGCGACGAGGTATTCGATATGGTATCTCATATAGACCAATCCTAATTTCCCATTGAACAAGAGTTACATAGGAAGACTTTGTTAAATATTCCGTTAAGTAGTTGTCAAGATAATATCATATGACATCCGATCCCAACCTTTTCCATTGATTATTTCCTTAAAGAGTACTAAAAGCAGCTTTAACTCCTAACCACTTTCTTTAATGATAATTGCATTAGGTTGATATCTTCCATGTGTTAATAGGAAAGACATTTTATCGTTGCACTAATGGTGTTGGACTTTCATGGTTAACAACTCAAATGATATGAAATTGATATCACAACTAGAGGATTGATTCTTTCACAAATACTCAACCTCAATTTGAAGAAACAAGCTCTTCCACAAGTCCATTCTCCTGTTTGGAAAGATAAAAAAGGTGAAGGAACAAAAATGATTATTTTCTTAACATATTAATGACTGAGGGAAAGAAACTACACGTCATTGTCTGATTGTACAACCATCTTGCTTCTGGTGTGATAATATCGCCTTAATTGAAATGGACATCTAAAATAAAACTTCATGATGCCTTGGATTCAGAAAATTATATTAGTCTGTTTTATTTTCAAACCCTTCTTCGTATCTCCTTTCTTTCATACATACTCCATTTATTTTCTCTAATTATTAAAGGGAAATTGCATGGAAATATCATCCCTGTTACTAGAGAGAGAGAGAGAGAGAGAGGAGGCTAAACGTAGGGTAAATCAAGTATCTTAAGTATCTTTTTTTTTTCACCTTCAATGGCTTTTACATGTACCTCCTCCAATGACACGTACGCATATATCTAACTCCTTCCTTTTGTACACATTTAATTACAGTTGTATAACCACTCTGATAACAATCTTTACATGAAACTGACTACTCATTAGCAATCTTCAATTACAATGAAATGCCCCCTTGACCCCATAATAACATGCATCATGAGCTCACTATAATTGCTTGACTTAAGAAGCAAGGGAGAGAGCTGGAAAAGAAAAAGGATGATTTGGGAGAGGGTGCTTTATATGTCTCAATCATATCTCTCTCCAACCTTTATTAGAAAGTGTTTAATTTGCATGGAGGTAAGAAAGAAGCTTGGAAGGGTTTTAAAGAATAGAACATCCTAACAATATCACATAACAAAAGACAATGGGTGTGGGTAAACTTGTAATTGCAACATCTTTGTGTAGAAAGAGGGATTAAGGAGAAGAATCATGAGGATGAGGGCGCCCAATCATTCAACTTGGAAATCAAGGAAAGGAAAAGAGGAGACATCCTCCATCAAATCACCCAAATCCCATGCACCTCTTTCACTCCCCCAATAATTTTCACCTCCATCACCTCCATTTCCACTAATAACATTCTTGTTGATATCATTGATGTTGTTCTTGTTGTTTTTCATGGTATGGTTATTAACTTGGAACTTCTCTTCAAGACTTGTACACTCCAACGGAGGTACAAAGAGATCTCCACCCATGAGGCTTCCCTCATGTATGATTGCGTGACCATGATTATGACTTGAAGCATAGAACTCATGACTCCCAAAGCTAACATGTGTTAAGGATGTGGGTACATGGAAGTAGCCCGAAGAGCCTAGTTCGGACACACCATAGGGATTATCCGGCAAAGGAAATAGGTCATATTTGCTGTTGTTCATGGAAAATGCATGCATGGATGATGAGGAGGATGATGATGAGCCCATGCGCATGGTCATGTCGTACTCGTTAGAGTTCATGTAGCCTTCGCCCGTTTCTTTTGGCTCCGATGAGTTGTCTTTGTTTGATGGAGGAGATGATGAGTTCTTGAGTCTTTTCTTGATGGTGGAGTTCCAGAAGTTCTTTATCTCATTATCGGTGCGCCCAGGTAGACGTGCTGCGATTTGAGACCACCTGCATTGTTCACCAAAACTTTTAACGAAGAAGACGATGAAATTTGCATGAAGTGTAATTAGTTTTGAGATAGATTTCCTTATATTTGCAACTAGAGTACGTACTAGACTAAAGTGTCTTGTATTCTTATTTTCTCCTACTACATTAAATGTATATATAAGAGTCCTTTGAGGGAAGTGTTTGATATATGAGATTGACACTGACAACTCAAAATCCAAATAATACCATAAAATTAAGCATTGAAATACTTGCTCTAAATGCTTCGACAAGATCTGTATAATAATTTAAAACCTCATTGATTTTTTGAAGCAAAGACGAGTATGGCATGTTGATTCACATGAGAGATGGAAACCCAATAAATCAAACACTGATCATTAGCACTTCCATGGCGATGCTTAATATATACAAGCTATGTCCCTTCTGAATTGAGGTCTAATATTATACGTTCAATTTTAACGGTAGAGATCGAGGTCACTTTTTCAATCAACATCATGTATTATCTAATAGAAAATTATGATTAACCTTGATTAATGAAATCTAAATACTAATAGACAGTTGCAGGCGATTGAGAAACGAGCTATCAGTCAATTGCGAAGAACTTATAATGTATGATGTATACGTGCACTTACACTAGCCAAACACAGAGAATGAATGATAGAGTTATAGAGAGATAATAACCTATTGCCAAGAATAGAATGCAACTGAATGATAAGCTCCTCTTCTTGCTGAGAGAAAGCTCCTCTCTTGAGATCAGGCCTCAAGTAATTTATCCATCGAAGGCGACAACTCTTTCCGCACCTCTGCAAGCCTGCATTCCTTGCTACGTCGCTCCAGCACCCTTGACCGTTAGTAAGCATATACGCCATGAGCTTGTCATCCTCCTCCGGTGACCAAAGCCCTTTTCTTAGCTTATTGGCTCCGTCGACGTTGCCATTGTTGGTTGTTTTTGATGTTGGAGGATCTGGTTTCCTCATTATTGTTGTTTTATTTTGGGAGGAGATTAAGAAGGGGGAATTTTTTTTTATTGGAATGATAGGGTAGTGAAATGAGAAGGGTTTGGATATATAAGAGAGAATGATGGAAGAGTAAAATGACTGCATAAGAGAGTGCATGATGATGATGATGGTGACAGGTGTGGGCTTGCTTAGAGTTTGGAGAAGAGAGAGAGAGAGAGAGAGAGAGAGAGAGAGAGAGAGAGAGTTGGTGTTCTTGAGGGAGAGAGAGAGAGAGAGAGAGAGAGAGAGAGGTGTCTGTGTTAGTTGTTAGGTCTAGAAGAAAACGGTTTGGAGGGTGACCTTAGACTTTAAAGAGAGAAACGAGAGAGAGAGAGAGAGAGAGAGAGAGAGAGAGAGAGAGAGAGAGAGTTGTATGGGGTTGGTGTTCTTGTCTTTGACTCCAGTTCTTGTCTTTTTCGATTTTTTTTTCTTCACTCTCAAGTCTAAAAACGGCATTGAAATGAAAGAGAACGAGTAAGCTATTAGATATATGAGGGAATTGAGGAAGTAAAATTAAAAGAGAGGAGATTGTTTTGTATTGAAGCAAGCATATTTGCTTCCAACTTACTAATTTCTCTTCCCCCCCCCCCCCCCCAACCCCAACCCCAACCCATGCACGTGTGCTATTCTCATTCATTTCTATTTTCGTGTTGCATCTTTCTTGCAATGATGAATTGGTATGGTTTCAAACAGTGGCGAAGTTAGGATTTTATTTTGGGGAGACCAAATATAACCGTCATTATACTATATACATTAATTATAAAAATATATTATAAGAAGAAATTTTTTTACTATTATAACTTTAAACATTTTTCAAACAATAATAAGAAGAGGTGGAGCAATTTCAACTATTAAATTTATAAAATAATTATAGAAGTACATGAAAATGGGAAACTTATTTCACACACCTACTTTCAATGTAAAATTTCATGAATTGGAATAATTTTTATTTCATCATCCTACTGTTAAATGAAAAACTGCATGAAAATTGAAATCTTGTTTCCAATTCTACTTCAAATGTAAAATAATTCGCTCTCTCTCTCTCTCTCTCTCTCTCTCTCTCTCTCTCTCTCTCTCTCTCTCTCTCTCTTTTATATTAGTTTCCCAAATCTTTTAGGGGGGTTAGTCATCTAGAACTTAAAACTGGAACTGGGATAATTTGTAGGATAAATTTTTAATGTTTTAGTCACATAGAACTAGGAAATGTGATATTTTTTTATAGTGTTAGTCAAGTAGAACTTTTGTAGAACTAGAACTGTATTATTTTTTTGGTGCGTTAGTCAAGTAGAATTCTACTAGAATTAGAATTAGGATAATTGGTCATAATTATCCCACAAATTATACTACCTATATATATAACCATAAGTTCTCCTCTCTCAAATTATCCCACACATTGGAAAGAATACAATTGGGGAAAAAAGTGAAACGCAGCCTCCCTCCCTCTTGGTTAGTTTCTCCGCCTAGAAAATTTCTCTGCAATGAAGTCAATCATCCGTTAATTTTTCTGTTTACTTTGTTTTTGTGATGATCAGATCTTTTATTATTATCTTCAAGATGTATTACTTTATTGATAGCTTTTTGACGTTAAATTACTTTATTATTATTTGTTTGATCTAAGTTTTCTCTCCACAACAGTGGTTTAGGTTAAGAATATAGTGTTGGTGGGTTAGTGCTAAAGATATGCGGGCTATTTATGTTTTTTTTATAAGTTAGAAAGCAACTTTGCGATCACATTGATGATTAGATGTTGAATGGTTAATGGTGATATCTATTATCTATTATTATTAAATCGGCTCAGTAAATTAATTGGGATATTTATAGTTCATCTATCGATCATCTGTTTAGCGGCCATGGATGATTCCTGTGTACATTTCATTTATTTGCTGATTTGGTTTCAGCGATCATGATGAGATTGGTCCAAAGGAGTTCGGACCTTCCGTCCTACGTCTCCGCTCCCCACTCTTGGGGAGAAATCCACTATCACAACCGGGTTTTCTACGTTCATCCGAATAACGTTTACACCTCACACTCGGTTTTCTAGCTAACCGAAAACTTTACAATCACCACCCTTGCAATCCCACTCTACACCCTCTCAAGTGTTGAACTAGACGTGTCTCCATCAAGTGCTCGGTTACAAGCTCTCCCTAGGTTCGTCAACCGATGCCACTCCTCTTGGGACGATCCCCGACTCTCGTCACACACTTCTCTCGGTGTACAAGTGTATTACAAAGTGAATCTCACAATAAGGTTCAATGCAATAAATGTTTGTTCTCTACTATGGATGAGAACACAATGAAAGCTCCCACTCAATTGTTACAACTCTCACCAACCCAAAATATATTATGAATGTAAATACAATAAGCTCAATTGGGTGTGTGTAACAATGAGATAAAATTAAATCTAACTCAAATAGCAAACTAGCAATAATAAGAATATGAAAATCAATAATAAAATTACTAGAGAAAAGAGTTAGAAAACTTCTCAATAGATCAAGAGGTAGAAGGAGAATAGTTGGATGCCCAAACACCAATAGATGATCTCCTCAAGCTCTTGTGAAATTAATTTCTCAAACTCAAACTTTTAAATGCTTAAAAGCTTCTTAAACCAAACTTAAACCCTTGTTTAAAACTCTTTAAACTTGTTTTAAAACACTCTCTTTTTTTTTTATAAAGGATGAGAGCAAGGGGGTATTTATAGCCTCCCAAAACCTCAGCAAAAAAACCTAATCAAAATGACCAAAAAGCCTACAAAAACAGCTGCAGAAAAATAGCCGTTGGTGGTAAAAAGACAGTTCGGCGGTCGACCATGGAAATCTTGCGGTCGACCACGAGCAACAAAAAGGTGAGTAACGTCCAGAGAGTTTGGCGGTCAACCGTACCGGTCGACCGCGGGTACTGTAGCACTGCGTATCAACTTTGTAAAATCAATTAAAAATAGTAAAACAGCTCCAAAAAATATGAAATTTTGTGGGAAGGTTTTAGACATGTAGAATAACATGTTAGAGAAAGAATTTCTGAAAAATCATTTCCCAGTTGAGAGATATAAATATTTGAACACAGATTTACATTTACAGTTTCTGAAAAACTGCTAACATACTCGATTTTGTAAAATCAATTGGGCACAGTAGATCAACTCCAAAAATAGTAAAATTTTGAGAAAAGTTTATAAACATGTAGATAAATATGTCAAAGAAAGAATTTCTTGAATATCACTTCCCATTTATAAAAACTCATCTGTTTTGTAAAACATGCACGAACATGTGCACGAACAAAAACATGATTTTGTAAATTCCATTAAACATAACAAATCAATTCCAAACTTGATGAAACTTTACGAAATGTTTATAAACATTTGTGAAAACTCATGTATTTTGCAAGTGTGTCCAAAGCATGAAAACTCAAAACCATGCATGTATATATATAACTATATATATACATAGAAACCAAATACGTGTGTGTATATGATATTGAGCTTAAGGTACTTAACACACATAATATAAAATCTAAACTTGATTACCCAATCTTGATCTTGATCTTCATTGTAGCTCAACTTGGTACACATGCGGATGAAGCTTGAACTTGATCTTTAACTTTGAATTGCGTAGGCTTCACTCCACAATTCCGCCAACCTCCATTTGATATCGTCGTTGAATCGCTATTCCATCCATCCTCCGACTAGTTGTTTGTCTACAATGAATGGATAACACAAGCACTAGACAAACAACATTAGTTGTAAATTGTTTGTTAAACATCATCAAAACAAGAAGGCAACAGTTATGAGATTTGAACTTCGACATTTATGATCCTCCACTAGAAGCTCCACGAAATGTTGCTGATGCAAACGATGACTCCGATAAAAAAGACGAGTTACAGACTCAACGAACAGCTGTAGGAGCTTGGAGAAATTCTATGGCAGATGCCATGTGGGATGATAGAAGCCATGTGGGATGATGGAAGTCGAGTCACTCTAGGGATTTAGATTTTTATTTATTTGTAAATTATTTTATTATTTGAGATGAATAGTGATGCTTTATTGCATTATATTTTATAGTTATTACTAGAATTTGCTTATCAATATTATATTATTTTTAATATACAATTATTAACAATAGTAATTTATACCCACCATTACCCCCACCAAATTATCCTACTAAATTATACAACTTCATAATATCATCCATCATTATCCCACCAAATTATCCTACCAAATTATCCCACTTTAAGAATTACCCATCATTGTTCCACTAAATTATCCTAGTGTCAAAATATTATCCCACTTTACCAATTATCCTAGTTCTACTTAAAAAGTTCTAGGTGACTAACCCCCCTTATGGGATTTTAAATTAGTCCCTCTAGTTAGAGTCCGGGAATATTCCATTATAGTTATATGCATTTAAATAAAACCCCCAAAAAAGGCTCCACTGGAGCGCAAATTGGGGATTTTGATATCAAACTTAAATCCATCGATTTTGAATATTATTTTGGTGGATTTTGATATTGATTTTGGTTAATTTGATTAGGAATTACTCATTCGAGTTAACAATCGTCCAATCGTGGTTGACAATTTAGATGGTAAATATATAAGAAAGGCACTTATTTCCATAACATTTCAAACAATTTGGGGAACTAATTTCAGATATGAAAAGTTGGGGGAGTAACAAGCTAGAAAAATGATAGATTTAATTAGGGGGTTACTATGGGAATAAAAATGTCTATAGATATACGCTAGATATATGTGTTTGTAAGAAGCTGGCCACCCCTAGCCCCCTTAGCTCTGCAATTTTCTCAAAAAATAATGTTAGAGGCACACCACGCACCACAACCCCAACCACACTCCCCCCTCTCATTGCTATAGTAAACCGGGCCCCACATGGGATTTTAAATTTTTTAAAATCCCATGTGGGGTCCGGTTGACTGTAGCATTGAGAGGGGGGAGTGTGGTTGGGATTGTGGTGGGTGGTGTGCCCCTAACACCACTCTTTCGCAAATGGATGCCATGCACATATATTTATGAACTTGAATATGTTCCTTTTTATCACTTGATTCACGTTTTTTTGGTTGAAGACTTGAACATGTACTATATTAATGACTTTTATCAGTTCTTTCTGTCGTTTTTTGGTTGAAGTCTTACATATGTACTATATTAATGATTTCTATCAGTTGATTCTTTCGGTAGTTTTTTTATTTTTTTTTATTTTTTTATTTTTGGTTGAAGTCTTATATATGTATTATATTAATGAATTTTGTGATCTTTGATGATGGGATTAGTTGCAATATTAGAAAGTATTTCCAGCTAATATATCTTTGTAATCTATTATCTCAAGTACAAGTATGCAATCATAATTTATCTCCCATTTCTTATTCTTTGGTCATACTGCTTTGATTATTTGGTCGTCGTGAAGAAACGAGGGAAATCCATGTGGGAGAGAGAATATCTGGATAGATAATGAATTTTACAAAATAATTGCCCAATTCACAGAAAAGTAGAACGCAGTAAACTTAACATGGTTTGGCGCAACAATCTACACACAAGCTAGGGTGGATGAGAAATCCATACATGCAAAGACGTCACGAAAGTGCAACGACAACCCAAAAATTACCTACCCTTAAATTCAAAATAGAGGGTGATCTCTATTTTCACAACTCTCTAGAAAATCAGGAAAAAAATATCCCAAAAATCACTTAAAAGATTCCAAAAAAGAAGGGTTAATTGTGGATAAATCCTCTGTATTTACTAGCGCGCAGTTGCAAACAAACTCTAAGAAGTTTTATTCGTGTAGATAGAGCTTCTAAGTGAAATTTTTTTGACTCTTTTACCTCTAGAGAAAAGAAAACTATTTTTTTTGTTCAAATAGACCTCCTGAAGATAAAAGAGTAAAAAAAAATTCAACTCACAGATATATCCGCCATTGAGTGAGCAATAGTATAGGAGGGCTATCTGCAATCAACCCAAAAAAGAAGACTACATATCCGATCAGAATCACCTACATGGAAGCAGATAGTTCTAACCCCCTCGAATTAGGGGAGGTTGCGGCGAGCCGGGGGGGGGGGGGGGGCAGTTTGTCCCCTACGTTCTCGATCGAAGGGTTTATTAGAAATTATGGTTAAATTTGGAATGAAACAGAGAAATTTTAATGTGCTGTAATTTTAAACTTTTTCAGTTCACTGCTGTGTATTTGTAAAACGTTATGCTTAAAGCAATATTTAGCCTACTCTAGTGCAAGGATCCCAAGACCAAATTGCTTCCAGGAACAGCAGTATAGTACTCTGGTGTGCACCAACCCAGTACTGTCAAGATCTCCTCGATCTATAAGACCTTTCGGTCAATGCAAAGATCTCCTCGATCTTAGAACCTTTCGGTTTCAGGGCAAGTTCCTGCGGGCACAGTTCCTGCAGCTGCAGCATGTAGGTGTCTAAAAATGCCTATAGGTATCCACACATAGCTCGCGACAAAGAGAAAACGATGAACGTCATTATCCAAGTCGAAGAGGATTATCCGAGTCAAAGAGGATCATCTGACGCCGACAAGCGCATGAAGCAAAACGGTGAATCAAGTGGCCTGTGCGGTCATCGGTCACCTCCATGTGGCCCGCGCACTCATCAGTCAACGCCAAGTGGCCCGCGTTCTCACCGACCACTGCCAAGTGGCCCATACGCTCATCGGCTACCGAAACGGCAAACCAAGTGGCCCGTGCGCTCACCGGTCACCTCCATGTGGCCCGTGCACTCATCAGCTAACGCCAAGTAGCCCACATGCTCACCGGCCACCGCCAAGTGGCACACATGCTCATCGGCCACCAAAAAGGCGAACCAAGTGGGCCGTGCACTCACCGACCATCGTCAAATGGCCCACACACTCATCGGCCACAGAAACGGCAAACCAAGTGGCCTGCACGCTCGTCGGTCATCGTCAAGCGACTTGCGTGTTCACGAAATGTATGGACCGAATCGGTGAAGTGTACAAGTCACCAAAACGATGGAATACACGTAGAAGGACGAAACAAGTCCAAACCGAACATACCGAGAAAGCTCCTAGCGGCCGAGTCGCATCAAAATGACTCGGCCAGCCAGTGGCTCGGCCATTGGGCCAAGCCACGCAATGTGGCTTCGGCAAGACGTGAGCCACCAAATGGTGGTTCGCGCCTGAACCGAACCAGTTCGGTTCATTTTGCACCCGGTTCAGCCAGATTCAATCTGAAAACACGTTTTGACGATTTTTGATGAGTTTTCACACGATTTCTTCTGTTCCAGAAGTTCCTAACTATCTCGATGTTGTCTCTAAACATGGTTACACGGTTGTTAACAAAGGATAAGGCCAAATCCATCGTTCTTATCCGAAAACGCCCCAACTGAAGCCTATAAATACAGGCCTAGAGGCTCATTTCACAGGGGGAGATCAAAAAGGGCGAAGTGCTGCCAAATTGGAGAGTGGAGCACGAATTTCAGAGGGTTAGCAGATCTTGGCGAGGTTCCTCGATAAAAAAAGAGAGTTCGAGAGATCTGAGACCTATTTCCCCCCCTATTCCTCCGAATTTAAGCTTGGTCTTAATCCCGAGAAGAGTCGTAATCTCGTTTGGTCGGGATTACCACTTCTGTGAATACTTCCTTCGTGAAGTAGGAGCTTTGATTATCAATCTATCAACCGAATCTGATCCGCAACGGTCCACGGATATCAACGTCCCCGGTACAGGCAAAGTTCCCACGTAAACAATAGGCGATAAACATCTATTGTGTGTTGTTTGAAGAAATTGTAATATTTCATTTTTATTGTTTAAGGAGATCTTATAAAAAGATCAACTTTTTTATTTGAGTTTATCGTAACGACTGAAGTTGTAATAGATTCGATGACAATAAAAACAACAATTTCTGACCCAAACACAGCACAACAGCAGCAACAACGTCAAGATCTCATTGATCAGACGTTTGTATTCCAAGTTCTCTAGACAACTACAAGAGCTGCCCAAGGGGCGCTATTTATAGGCCTCTAAGACCAGCTCAAGAGTCACTCTCAATTAATGTGACTGTTACAATTCACAATGGTAATTACGATTGTAACATCAATGCATTAAATTGCTCTAAATATCAGAGTTATTGCTGCATGCAGTAAACTCCTGAATACGAGGCAATCAATAGATGCGTTACTACGAAACGCGAGGGTCACGTCTCAGCAAATCAGACGAACATCGTCTGTAGGATGAACGTAGAATTGTTATTTTCCGTTGACTGTTGGATACAAGTCTCTATGAAATGGAAATCTGAAATCGTCCTCGCATTTCCAAACTCATCCCAATTTCGTCCCCCTACGTTCCCGATCGAAGGGTTAGAACTGCCCACTTAATAGGATAGAACACCAGTTTGATTGTCTCTATCATCTGGTTTGGTCTACCGGTACAATTCTTGTGAAAAATACAATCATGACTGCTGACAAGGGGAGGGGTTAGTTACCCGCGCTACCCGCTTCATTGTCCACACTATCGTGTGATTCTTTCACTAGCGTGTGAGTCCTTCCTTCGGACTAATTGGACTTCCAAAAAAAGGGGCAACAATTTGGAATTAATTAAGTAGCTCCGCCACGTGATTTTCTTCAGATGCGGACCCGCTTTGAAATAGTACGTCATTGTTACTTCGACCCTAGCTCACGTCTAATGGAGCTCTACACAGTTCACTTGCAAAATTACTCTGGCTGGATTAGCTAATCATGTAGTAAATTTAGAATTCCAAAGTTGGTTTTATTTGTTGGGTTGCGAAAGTCCATGAACATGGATGCATGGACTGCATGAATCCACTTGCGCCCAGTATTTAGGTTTAATTTTCATCTGAATTGAGTCCGCGGTGCGTAGTACAAATCAAATTTTCGTCTGAATTGAGTCCGCGGGTGGATAGAAACTTTGGTGGACAAAGACTTGGTGTCCACTTAAGTTGACATAAAATCAACTATTATATTATATACTATATATATATATATATATTATATATATATATATATATATATATATAATATATATATATATATATATATATACTATATATATATATATATTTATATATATATGAGATTAATGGGTATCCTTGTCAAGGAGGGGATTTCCCTCCTGACGCCTATGTGCGCGTAATCTCCACTATCTTCGTAAAGTAGGAGAGAGAGTGTGTAGTTGGTGGGATTGCTGCATAGATATCAAGGAGAATTCCCCTCCTTGACATAGGACACCATTAATATATATATATATATATATATTATATATATATATATATATATATATATATATATATATATATATATATATATATTATAATATATATATACTATATTATATATATATATACTATATATATATATGGAAGATTTATGAGTATCCTTGTCATAGGAGGGAATTTCCCTCCTTGTCGTCTATGTGGCACAATCCCCACCATCCTCATAAAGTAGACACAAATCCCCACAAACTCACACACACACACTCTCTCTCTCCTACTTTATGAGTGATATATAGGGTAATTTTACATAATCAATTAGCAAAGAGGAATAATAGCATGCAATAATAATAATTGTATTATGAGATGAGGGAGGCCTTTGGCCTCCCCCTCATTATCCCTCCATTCACACCCTATTATGGTGATGTAACACCCCATTAAGTGAGGGTGACTCTTGGGTACTCAACCTATTCACATTGATTAGTATAAATATATATCATAGGTCTTTGGCCTATGTACTTGCTTAAAACACGTTATCAGCACGAAGTGTTCTTGAATCCCTGAGCCATAAAAAAATATATTTCCTTCCTCTTTTGCGCATTGAGATCTGGTTCGTTGCAGCGGGAGCGGTCGACGGATCATCGCAAGGAGGCAGCGTTCTACGGATCTTTAGTATCGATCGTCCCTAGATCTGTGATCTAGAGGTAATTACTATAATCCGTAGAATAATATATGGCAGCTGAAAAAGTAACAAGGAAAAAAATTGTTACTGTTCACCGAGGGTTACTGTTCACTCGGGATTTTTTTTAAGCAGTTTTATTGTTGTTCATCTAATCTAATTGCTTTCATTATTTGTTGGCATAACTAGTAATTAATACTATTAGTTAATTGCTAATCAAAAAAAAATTATGTGCTCATGTTGATGAAACTGGCGAGAAGTTTTGCGGCTTCTGCTAGTTTGTAAAAATTCATATATTGTGTTAAATTTGCACATTTACGCTGATAGCACTTCCTATTACCATGAATATTATTTGGTTTTTGCTTAGTATTAACGGAAGTGACCATTGCTAGGGAAATGCTCTTAAATTACATATTCTTGAGAAGAAAACAGTAACACCAACACCAAGGTATTATTGTATATGTCCAGTTAACATGACATAAAATCATATTTGGCCCCTATAGTTTTTAATGCTATTCTTTAAACACATATACATTTTTCTAATGGAATGCTAAACCCTTGGTTGTTTCAGAGTTTCCATTCAGGGCACTTGCATTATTTTTTTAATCATCACTTGTTATTTTCAAGTTCAAACTCACAATTTCTACATGATATTAAAAGTATTAAGTAGGCAGTATCGCATAGAAACAAAAAGAAGTCTAGAAAAAAAATTCAAAGAAAGCAAGGGTTTACTATCCAAATTTGTTATGCCTGTTGCATATATTATTATTAAATTACATGGATGTTTAAATAAATAATGTTGTGGTTTTTGGATCAGCCTGTTTGTCACCAAATTTAAATTCCTTGTATTTTTTTTTCCTTCTGAGAGAGAAATTGTAGTGAGGATATAATTGTAAAAAGTCAAAGACCAGAGTATTCCATTGAAGACGAAGGCATTTTTGCAAAATGCAGGGACCCCCAAGGGTTTTCCAAATTGTATTTTAATTTTATGTTTTTTGTTATCTTTGGACTGTATAATCGGACTTTGGACACTTTTTATTTTTTGGTGACGGGCTGATCCACCAACATGTTTATTGCATGAATTTTTAATTCCTTATTATTAATTTGTGTCTTTCAAATGCATAGATAAAATGGCTAAAATAGCGAGTGTTGATTTCGAAGTCCTTGACGCTGCTGGCAAGAATTATTTGAGTTGGCATGTGGACCTGAAGTTCCACTTACGTGCTCAGGGCTTATTAGCCACAATTTCAACTCCTGCTCCACCGGCTCCGGCCACTGTTATGTGTAATGCTGTAAATAATACTGAGGTTGCTACTACAGTGATCGTCTCTGATATAGATAAGGCGAAAGCCATTATCTACATCAGGAGACATATTGATCGGACCCTGAAGGCCGAATACCTGACTGTAGAGGACCCAAAGGAATTGTGGACTGCACTTGAGGACCGATACAAACATCAGAAAGATGTGATCCTCCCACGTGCACGTTATGAGTGGGAAAACCTCCGACTTCAGGACTTTAAGTCCGTAGCTGAGTACAACTCAGCACTTCATAATATCACCTCACGCCTGAAGTTGTGTGGTGAAGAAGTTTCGGAGGAACGCATGTTGGAGAAGACTTACACATCCTTCCACGAGAAGGATGCAATCCTCATGCAACAGTACCGCGAACGAAAGTTCAAAAAGTATTCTGAATTGCACTCCACCCTCTGATGGCGGAGCAAAACAGAGAATTGCTTTTGGCCACTCATAACCTACGCCCTGCAGGCTCAGCTCCTCTACCCGAAGCTCACATGTTTATTTCCCAGAAGCAGAAGAAAAAGCATAAGGGTAAATTCAACAAGGGGAAAGCCCCTAAGTGGCAGGCCAGATGTCCACCCTAGAAAAACAACCCTCCCCAGAGCAGCAATAGTGAGGGAAAGAAGAAGTGGAAGAAGAAGACAACTGAGCTGACGTCCATTCCCAAGAACACTTGGGAGGATAAATGCCACAGATGCGGCATGACTGGACATTGGTCTAGAAACTGTCGCACTCCGCGACACCTCCAAGATCTGTATCTAGCGAGCCTGAAGTCTCCTATTGAAACAAATCTGGTGGAAAAGCAGCTGTCTACTCAGTTCACTGCTGATGACTTCAAAATGGATGATCTTCTAGACTAGATCCATGTTATCTTTATATGCATTTAAATTCTCATAGTACTTTCATCTTTAGTTCTTTACTTTCCATGTAATGCACTTTACTTTTCAATAAAGATAGTTATTTTCTTTAGATTAAAATATTGCATTCATGTTATAGATGAAGTGTGAGTGCCTTGTGGATAGTGCCTCGACGCACACAATCCTTCGCGAAAGAAGCTATTTCAAAAGCTTATATGATTATGACGATCCCGTAATTACGATTTCGGGACTATCTAACATAATAGAAGGATTTGGTGAAGCAATGATATTGCTCCCAAATAAAACGAGACTAATAATAAAAGATGCATTATTCTCTCCGAAATCTAATAGAAACCTCATAAGTTTCAAGGATATTCGTTTAAATGGATATCACTTAGAAACCAATGATATAAATGAGGATGAGTATTTGTATGTAACTCGTCAAAAAGATGGTTCAAAAACTATCTTAGAACGATTCAAGGGACTCCCGTCGGGTCTCTACCATACATATATTCAACCAGTAAAAGCTAACATGATTGTGCACCAGAAGTGCCATTCTTCGACGAAATTTAAACTTTGGCATAACAGACTGGGTCACCCAGGATCAGCAATGATGCACCGCATCATGAGCCAATCAAGTGGACATAACCTGAAGAACCTGAAGATTCTTCAGAAGGGTGATTACTCATGTCTATCTTGTTTCCAAGGTAAACTGATCACGAGACCTTCCCTTCTGAAAGTGGGATTAGAGTCTCCTAGCTTCTTGGAGAGAATACATGGCGATATTTGTGGGCCTATTCACCCCGCAAGTGGACCATTTAGGTACTTTATGGTACTTATAGATGCATCAACAAAGTGGTCTTACGTGTGCCTTTTGTCCACCCGCAACTTAGCTTTTTCAAAGCTATTGGCACAAATTATTAAGTTGCGGGCTCATTTCCCCGATAATCAAATCAAGAAATTACGTCTTGATAATGCGGGAGAATTCACTTCACAAGTCTTTCAAGACTATTGCCTAGCAACTGGCATCGAAGTTGAACATCCTGTAGCACATGTTCACACCCAGAACGGGTTAGCAGAATCTCTAATTAAGAGATTGCAATGGATTGCTCGTCCATTGTTGATGCAATCACAGTTGCCTGTTGAGGCTTGGGGTCATGCAATATTGCATGCAGCATCACTTATCAGAATACGGCCCTCTGGTGGCCATATTTTGTCACCAATGCAGCTTGCTTATGGTGCACCTCCGAATATCTCACATTTGAGAGTGTTTGGTTGTGCAGTTTACGTCCCAATTGCTCCTCCACAAAGGACCAAAATGGGTCCACAGCGTCGTTTGGGTATCTATATAGGGTTTGATTCGCCCTCTATAATAAGATACCTTGAACCCCAGACGGGTGACGCATTTAAAGCACGTCTTGATGATTGTGAATTTGTTGAGGATTCATTTCCTAAACTTGGCACACAGTCCAGGAAGCCTGACGCTTCTAAGACCATTTCTTGGAACACCAAGACTTTGTCTCATTATGATCCGCGTACTAGTCAATGTGAAGATGAGATCCTGAAGATTCTTCATCTTCAGAATACAGTACATTTACTTCCGGATAAATTCACTGATAACCAGAAGATTGTCAGATCACACGTCCCTGCTGTCAACACGCCAGCTAGGATTGACATCCCCAAAGATGGATGCAATCCGCCGGCAGCAGAAACGGCTGTACCTCAATTGAAAAGAGGACGCCCACCAGGTTCGAAGGACAAAGTCCCTCGTAAAAGAAAAAATCCTGGAGAAATAAAAATGAACCCAACACAGGATACTGAGCTCAGACCAGCTTCCTCTCCCCTCCTAGATTCCCCTGAAGAGGAACAAATAGGAGAAACATCATTAAATTTTGTACGTACTGAGGAGGTACTGGACAGAAAAAGCACAGTCGTCGACGACGACTTTGCGTTCGATATTGCCGTTCACGTCACTGAATACGACGATGACATCGAACCACGGTCTCTAGCGGAATGTAAACGCAGAGACGATTGGCCAAAGTGGAACGAGGCAATAGGAGTAGAGCTGGACTCACTCTTGAAACGCGAAGTCTTTGGACCAGTAGTCCAAACACCTAAAGGTGTAAAACCTGTGGGATATAAGTGGGTCTTCATCAGAAAAAGAAATGAACACAACGAGGTTGTGCGCTACAAAGCACGGCTTGTAGCACAAGGTTTTTCCCAAAGACCGGGAATAGACTATGAAAAAACATATTCTCCGGTTATGGATGGGAATACCTTCCGATTCCTAATAAGCCTCTCATCTCTGGAAGGCCTAGAAATGCAGCTCATGGACGTTGTGACTGCATATCTATATGGCAATATAGATAAAGATATCTATATGAAACTCCCTGAAGGATATAAAATTCCACCAGAGATAGCAGATAGACCTCGGGACGTCTATTCTGTTAGGCTTCAAAGATCATTATATGGTCTTAAGCAATCGGGGAAAATGTGGTATAACAGACTAAGTGAGTTCCTTGCTACGCAAGGATTCACAAATGATAAAGTCTGCCCGTGTATCTTTATAAAAAGATCGGGAACAGGATTCATTATAGTCGCCGTCTATGTCGACGACTTAAATCTCATTGGATCTCCTGCAGAGATCGCTGGGATATCTGAAAGCCTTAAGAATACTTTTGAAATGAAAGACCTAGGCAAAACAAAGTATTGTCTTGGCTTACAGATCGAACACCTTAAGGGTGGTATCCTGTTACACCAATCCACATATACACGGAAATTACTTAAAAATTTCCGAATGGATAAATGTCATCCTCTTAGTACACCAATGGTTGTTCGATCATTGGATGTAAAGAACGACCCCTTCCGTCCGCTGGAAGAGGGGGAGGAAATGCTAGGTCCTGAAGTACCTTACCTCAGTGCCATTGGAGCACTATTATATCTGGCTAACTGTACGCGTCCCGATATAGCGTTTTCAGTTAACCTACTAGCCAGATACAGTGCAGCGCCCACAAAACGCCACTGGAATGGAGTTAAGCATCTTCTGCGCTACCTTCAAGGGTCTATAGACCTGGGATTATATTTCCCGAAGGGTGGGTCTCCCACCTTAATTGGTTATTCAGATGCAGGTTACAGGTCTGATCCCCACACCGAGAAATCACAAACCGGATTTGTGTTTACATTCGGTGGTACGGCCATCTCCTGGAGGTCTGTCAAGCAAACCACTGTAGCAATCTCATCCAACCATTCCGAACTCCTCGCGATCCATGAAACCAGCAAAGAATGTGTTTGGCTTCGTTCTGTCATTCAGCACATCTTAGTGTCTATCGGCCTGAAGACTAGTGACCTTGAGCCAACTACTATATTTGAAGACAATGCAGCCTGCGGTGCTCAACTTCAGTCTGGCTTCATCAAGGGTGACAAGACGAAGCACATATCTCCCAAGTTTTTCTGGACGCACGATCTTCAAGAGGAGGAGCAAGTTAAAGTACAGCAGATCCAATCATGTAATAATTTAGCTGACTTGTTCACTAAGGCTCTGCCTAGATGTACTTTTGTAAAACTTGTAAAAGGAATAGGGATGAGACATCTGAAAGACCTACAAGCCTGAAGCTTGTATGGTTCAGGGGGAGTAACCTATGGGTTGTACTCTTTTTCCTTAGGCAGATGGTTTTTTCCCACTGGATTTTCCACAGCTAAGGTTTTAATGAGGCAAACAAGTTTACTCTGGATCCAGAAGTATCCCCCCCATTAGCTTTACGAACCCTGAAGTGTTCATAAGCTAAACTCAAGGTAATGGATGGATAAGGGGGAGTATTATGAGATGAGGGAGGCCTTTGGCCTCCCCCTCATTATCCCTCCATTCACACCCCATTATGGTGATGTAACACCCCATTAAGTGAGGGTGACTCTTGGGTACTCAACCTATTCACATTGATTAGTATAAATATATATCATAGGCCTTTGGCCTATGTACTTGCTTAAAACAAATTGCTAGTTTTTTCAAAATTAAAAAAAAAACCACCTTTAGAAATATGTTGATAATACAAAAACCACATTTAAAGTTCACTTAATGTAGAAACCAATTTCAAAGGTTTTCGATAGCAATCAATCACCGTAATTTATTTCCTAGTAAAACCTTAATCGTAATTACTAAAATGCCATTAAAAACACAGAAAATTCCAAGTCCGATCAGGAAGATATGTCATCACATATATAGCTACTATTTTCTAGAGCATTTTGGGATCATAAATAATACATCAAAGAGGTTGATTGCAACCAAAAACATCACTAAGATGGTTGTTGAATTAATTAAACTCTAGAGAGGGTTTTATATCCTCACTTCATTTCAAAGCCCTATATTTTATTTTATTTTAAATGTACTTATTGCGCGTGATTCCTTCTCAGCTAACTTGAAATTTGGTGAATTTTTTTTTTTTTTTGGCATGGATAACCGCATGTGGAATTTCAAAAGAAAAGATGGCCAATCAATTTCCTATTTCTAGAATATTAGTATTCTCCCTTTCCCCCAACATCATTGACTTCACACATGCAGAACTCGTCGCGTGTAAAATGGGTGCACAGTTAACATTTGGCAATCACTGGTGAGGGTGCAAAAACCGTGGGCTGCTTGTGCATGCATCTTTTTCAATTAATATTTTACGTGCTGTCACCATAGATGGATGAGATCAGCACGGAATATACTCGAGGTGTTTTGGGCCGCGGTACTAGAGAAAGTACCGCAGAAATGTCGAAAGTTGATGTTACACACGGAGCGCAGGGCCCAAAGCCAAAACCTAATCCTATGACTCGCTCTATTATTGGAAGTGAAATTTCATTAATGGCTGCCTCCCTTTTCCTCCTCCCTGTTGCTACCCATGTTTTCTTTGGGTTTGATTTGATGGCGTCCTTCGAAAATAGTGGTGATTGCGAGTGCTGAAGCCCAATTAATAGATTCAAAATTAAGAAGAATCACGGTGACAATGAATGGCGGAAATTGTAAAGGAATATAAAAACGAGATTTTAATGGTCACAACAAGCCTTGGTGCAGGAATTCAAAAGCTAGTGATTCTTGGATGTGGAAGCAGTTAATTAAAGCCAGGGATAAAGGTATTTCTCAATGTGGAGGATTGGAAAATCTGAAGAATCTAATCAGTTCTTACGGTAGGAATTCAAAAATCAAGTTGTCAGAGTTATATTATAACTCTCTATCTCCTGCTATTAGCAAAGTGCCATGGAGTGTAACTATCTGGGGGGGGGGTTTAACCTACCTAAACAATCTTTTATATCATGGTTAGCAGTCCAAGATAGACTCTTAACCCAAGATAAACTGCTGCGGAGAGGGATCATTCAAGCAAATAGATGTTTTTTATGCTCGGGAGCAGAAACAGAAAGGTCAAATCACCTGTTTTTTGAATGCAAATTTTCTAAGAAGTTTTGAATGGGATAATGGAATGGCTCTGTTTTAAGTGGAGAAGTTGTGATTTAAACCAATTATTGAATTGGTATAGCTGCAACTTAAGGGGGAAAAGGTTCAAGCACAAAGTTAAAAGAATGGCATTTACATCCACTATCTATAATATCTGGATTGAACGGAATGGGAGGATCTTTAATCAAAAAAGCAGAGATATAATGCTTGTTATCAAGATCATCAAGGTGGACCTGATGACAGCCATTCTAAATAGCAATACTGCTGTAGAGAATAAAGACTGGATATTATCTTTATAGATCAGTTTTCAGCTTACTGTCAGGTGCTTGTTGACAGTGCAAAAATGAAAATTTGAGGAAGCCAGCAGAAGAGATAGTTCCAGAGTTTACAGTGCAAAAATGAAAATTTGAGGAAGCCAGCAGAAGAGATAGTTCCAGAGTTTATTTTTTCGACTGGTTAAGAGGATATTAGCTTTATAACTATGCTCCAGAGTTTATTTTTTCGACTGGTTAAGAGGATATTAGCTTTATAACTATGCTCATAATTTCTATACTTTGTACATAAGTGTTCACTGAGCTTTAGATTTCAGGTTTTCTTTTGTTATCTCATTCAAATGATGTGATGATTGATGTATATACATTTCACATATTGGTGATGAATAAAAACTTTCATTTACCAAAAAAACAAGCCTTAGTGCCTATTAATATTTCCTGCCATTCTTCGTACGCCTCAGTGTATATACATGCCTATACGTTAAAAGGACTTGAGGGTTATTGAAAAGAAAATTTTATGAAAGACCCAGTACTTGAGTGAGTGATATATAGCCTAATTTTACATAATCAATTAGCATAGAGGAATAATAGCATGCAATAATAATAATTACTATGATTTTTTTAAAAAAATCACCTTCTAAAATATGTTGAGAATGTGAAAACCATCTTTAAAGTTTAATGAATAAAAAGAACGAACTTTAAAGGATTTCGATAGCCATCAATCACCTCGTCCTATTTTCTAGTAAAATTTTAATTGTAATCACTAAAATGATATTAAAAACACTGAAAGTTTCAAGTTTGATTAAAAAGGTATGTAGTCACGTAGCTAGTATATTTTTTTTGAGCATTTTGGAATCGTAAGTGTAGGCGTCAAAAATTGCCTATGGTTTCCCGCACGCAGCTCGAAACAGAGAGAAGATGATAAATATCATTATCCGAGTCAAGAAAGATTATCTGACGTCAATAAGCGAATGAAGCGAGTCGACAAAGCATACGAACCAATGGGATGACAGAATGACGAAGAAACGATCCGATCGGGAATTACGTTTCACTCACGAAAGACGAAGCGACACTCATGTATTGTCCACTCCACATATGATACACTTATGGGAGGTTGTATATCTCATCTTCGGCTTTCCGACGCACTTTGAATCACCTCATTCTGAGGTCGTACGAGAGAGATAGAGCCAAAACACTCGCGACAGTCCAGACTGTTTCGCACCTGCGAGACACCAATTGTTTCTCGAACATTTTGCCTATGATATGATTCGAACCTGAAGAATCTCAAAAGATAAAAGTTGTAAGCATCATTTTTTAGCTTTTCAACACATTTTGAATCATCTCATTCCGAGTTCAGACGAAAGAGTTAAGACTAAAATACCCAAGATAGTCCAAGCTGTCTCGGACATGTGCGAGACAGTCGAAGTGACTCGCGCCCAGGTCAGCTCCTGACGTGTTTTCTGATAAGATTGACTTCTAGAACACCTTGGGGTCATCCATAAATATGTGGGGTTATCCTTAAACATGTGGAAGCTGTTACACAACCGAAAACCTACCTAAACGGATAATAACGGTTGTTCTTCGACCCTATCCACAAACACGGTTTTCCTATCCACAAATATGGTATTTAAAGCCTATAAATACACCCCTAGCAACCTCATAAAATGAGATCAGAAGGGAGCTACGAATTTTAGAGGAGCTAGGGTGAGTGGAGCACAAATTTCAGAGGAGGGCTAACAGATTTTGGTGAACTTCAGCATAAAGAGGAAGCTATTCGAATGATCTGAGGCCTGTTCACCCTTTCCTCCGGATCAAACTTGGTTTTGATCTCGAGAAGAGTCGTAATCTCGCTTGGTCGAGATTATCACTTCTGTAATTATTTCCTTTATGAAGCAAGAGCATTAATTAACTTTTCTGTCAATCGGATCTGATCCGCGGTGGTCCACGGACTAACGCGTCCTCGGCACAAGTAAAGATCCCACTCAAACAGAGACTAATAAATAGGATCTATGTGTTGTTTGAAGAGAGAGTTGTAATCAGTTATTTTGATTGTGTAAAAGTCTTATAAAAAGACTGACTTTTTGTTAAGTTTATTATAACGCCTGAAGTTGTAATAGATTCAATCACAATAAAGAAAACAATTTCTGACCCAAACACGCTAGCGATCACAGTGGGAGCCAATAGACTCGTCACTGAGGATGTTATGCCGCAACCGAAGATCAAGATCCCGGTTAACTCAAAGGTCGAGTACGAGTTCAATGAAGCTAAATTTGAGGAATATTTCTCCTCGTCTTCATTAAAATCCTCCTCTCTCTGCAAGTGCAGAAAGATCCCGTCTTTGAAGGAAGTGTATTTGTCGATGAATGCTACAAATGACTATGCTTGCCACAACTCCTCTCCAATCAAGGAGTTATCCAATCAAGGTACGCCAACTCTGATGAAGAGGGCTCGTCAGAAGCGACGCTAACGCCAAGCTCGTCAAATTGCTAAGGCTTTAGAACAAGTCGATGGAGTTCGCTACTATACAGACTTGGAGTCTAGGAAACGTCATTTAATCCAGTCGTCTCAACAGCAAGCTGTTGCTACTTCCTCCAAACCATCAACGAGAGAATGAGTTCTTATCAAAAGCACTCGTTTAACCTTGAAGGAGCGCATCCAAAAGCAACGCGCACGTGCCGCACATGGGCGTGCCTTTATGCGAAAAGCTCAAGGCATGCAAAAGGAAGAGGTGGCAAAAAATCCACCGAAATCCAAACAAGTCTGGGTGCCGAAGGCTGAAACAATACCGAAATCAACTCTGTCAGCCTCCGAGCCCACTCGTCTTGCTCCCGTACCTCCAGCGAAGCCCTACGGCAGCGTGGATCTGTCCAAATTTAAGATTCTAATGAAAGATCGCCTGGATCCTCTACATGAAGATAGAGGCAAAGCTCCAGTGAATAAAACACGAGTAGTTCCTCAGATTGGGGGTCGTACAAACACTCCTGTTAAGCTAAAGATCGTTCAAATGTGTCCCGCCACCTCCAAACAAACCAGGGCACCTCATTATACGTGTTCGTATGTCGTGCACAAGAGACTCCTGACATTCATCGCTTGGGGGTTCGTATTAGAACCTAGGAGCCCGTTAAGACCTCACGCTCGCAAGGAGGTGGTTCTGAATGTGCGACTCCTAATGTGATCTTGGATCATTCAAAGACGACAACGAATCGTCCCGAGAATGTCAACAAGGTTCTTCATCCTTAAAAGAAAACATGTTTGTCAAAAGGCAACGTTATACTTGGGGTATTACACCAACAAGCGATGGATTGCTCCAATGAGCTGCACCATTAGGCTAGGGGTGTGAACAAATCCCAAAAGAAGGATGTTCAAGAAACTAACTCTCATGTCTATGTGAGAGGCTTATCAGGGTGGTGTTATCAAAATGTAACTGCTCTAGGACCATTTCATAAAGGGTCTCGATATTCGAGAAGCTTGCCACTGAAGCATCGAAGCCCAAGCCAAAATGCTTCCACGAAAGAAAATCCACTATTCAGGATGATGAATTCCCTGAAGTCACCATCAACACGGTTGACAAAGCAAAATCAACACGATGCTCAAATGATCCTAATCCTGACTTTAGCCCGGGAGGAAAAGTTAGTCTAAAAATTGCCCAACGAATGTCTCGGCTCCAGTTAGAAGCCATCGGACATAGGGATTATCTGAGGATGCACAAAGGACTGTCTTTAGATAACAAGCTGTCAGACACTTGCTCCGCAGTCGCTTTAGATGACGAGCCCTCAGATATGTGTTCTGCAATTGCCTCCAACGATATAATGTCCAGCATGGGGGAAGCAAGGAAGTCGTTCATGATCACCCCAGATCAAGTCGCTCAAATACTTCAAGAGGCTTTAGCTCGACAGCGAAAAGAGCTTAGAGCTGAAATGAACATGCGAATAGAGCTGAACATGCAATGGGTGAGGGAGTTACATGACCAGTAGCTTCAAGTTTTATCAAATCAGCAAGCTGAATCCATCCGCCACACCCAGAATGTCACAGTTGACAGCGATCCAGAAGTGGACAAAGTCATCATGGCTGACACACCCCCCAAAAATACTAGGAGTAGTCCAATTGCACCCCTCAATAACACTGAGGGTGGTTCAAATGTACCCCCTAAAAATAAAAACGTCGGGGGTGGTCTAACTCATTCTTCTCAACAGCCTTCGAATGAAGATACAGGTGACGACGAGATGATGAAAGAGCTAGAGAATAAGGTCAATGTCTTAATGTCCGCTCAAAAAGTAAGGAGAACAGGCATTCCGTGCCCATATCCAAGAAAGTAGGATTCAATCTCATACCCAGCGAAGTTTAATCTAATTAACTTCATACAATTTGACGGGAAAGGTTCGCCCACTCAGCGCCCAATTTATTTTAAGTCCCACCTAGGAGTGATCTCCGAAAATGAACCCCTGATGATTTGATCATTCGTGGGCACCCTTCGTGGGGCGGCCTTCGATTGGTATCGACGTCTCAAGCCAGGGAGCATCAATTGCTAGGACGACATGGAAAGCTCATTCCTCAATAGCTTCTTCGATGATGACACCGAAGTGTCGATCGGAGCTCTTCTAGATGAGAAGCAGAAGGACGGTGAGTCAGTTGACAGTTTTGTCAAACGTTTCCGTAACAAGGCAATGAATTGCAGGGATCTTGTCACAGAGGAGTTTATCTTGCAGACGTGCCACAATAATCTCTCCATCAATGTACTCGAAGTCATAGGGGTTGTCCTCTCAATCACCTGGAAGGAATTAAAACTACATAGAGAACAGGTCAAGCATTTCCTCAAAAGAAAGGAACTCGAGAGGGGCTAATCGATGACAAAAGTACCTGCAACTACGGACGATATTCACCAATAGCCACCTTGGAGGCAACAATGGACACTTAATCCGAAGTTTCAGGAAGAGTATTCTTTCGAAGATGATGAAGTTCCAATCATCTTCAAATACCTCTTCGCCAACAATAAGATTAAGCTACCACCGATTATAAATCAAGAGGAAGCAAATAAGATTTTGGATTCTAAGTACTGTGTGTACCACAGGAGGGTCCATCACCCCATCAAGAGTTGTATTACGCTGAAAAATAGCATTCAAGCCTTGAATGATGTCGGCATCATAACGCTAAAAGAAGCCAAATGAGAATGGCTTCCTCCGACAGGTATATGAGGTTAAACTGCTCCCATCCTCCGATAAGTAAATGAGGTTAAACCGCTCCCATCTTCTGACAGGTATATGAGGTTAAACTGCTTCCATCCTTCGACAGGTATATGAGGTTAAACTACGCCCATCTTCCGATGAGTTTAAAAGTTTAAACTACTTCTATGTGATACTCCAATAGGTATACGAGTATAAACTGCTTCTCTCTACACTCCGATAAGTATAAGAGTATAAACTACTTTTCTCTATACTGTTTGGTGGAAATTTTGTAGTAAAAGAATGAAAGAAAATTAATTTGTATTCTCTCGATCTCAATTACAATTTGAATTCCGATTACAAAAGAGAGGAGAATGATCTGGATTCTCCTCTTTGTTTAATTCTGGGTTCTTCACAGTAACGATGAGATACCTCCCTCGAATGTTTGCGTCAAGTTTGCTTCTCGTTGACGATCCGAATGTCTTGTCTTCTCTGGAACAATTGGAGAACTCTTTGCGAGTTTTATGACTCAGAATGAGTGCCAAACTCTGTTAAAAGAGTTGTTTTAACCGAATAATCGATTAATAAGCCAAGTATATGAATTCTTTGTTGTTGAAGACATGATTAATCTACCAGCCACAAGAATCACTCTCAGATCTTAGAAGTCCGGTCCCCTCAGATCATCCCCAAAAGAAGAAGATCCCCCTTTTGTGGAGTTTGTTGGGATTTTATAGGAGGATAAGTCCCTCTTAATCCGCTCCTAAGTGGGGGTTTAGTCGCCCCATTAATCGGGTGTAACAACTCACGTAAACCACTCCCCAAATCGTGGGTGAAGAGTAGTTTCGGGATTGCTACGATTATGTTTGAACAGGTCAAACACAAGTCTTGCGTTGCTGGGCATGAACCTGCGTATACCTTTGGATGATGCGTCAGCGTCTGAGCTTGAGTTGCGTCTACGGTTGAATTGGTACCATGTTCGTGCTGCGTTTAGCGGCTGTGAACGCGGTGCGTTAGATCTGCATTTGTACTGCGTTTGTGCTGTGTTTAGTGGTTGAAAACACTGCGTATATGCTGTGTTTGAGCTGCGTTGACAGCTAAAATGTAGTGATTGTGTTGCTTTGACTCGGGAACGTAATCACCTATATCTCAATCTCTAGGATGCGGGGATGAGTTCCGTACCTCGATTTGAAGAAATTATTGCCTTGTAATCCCTTCTTAGTTGACATGAAAGCCGTCTGATTGTAACATTCTTAGTCAAAACTGTTGGTTGAAGTCTGACAGGGGTCAGCTATCTATTGTGATTTTTAGACAGCCTACATACACTCTGATAAGTATAAGAGTATAAACTGCTTCTCTCTATACTCTAAAAAGTATATGAGTATAAACTGCTCCTTCCCATACTCTGATAAGTATAAGAGTATAAATTGCTTCTTTCTACACTCCGAAAAGTATATGAGTATAAACTGCTCATTCCCAGACTCCAAAGAGTATACAAGTGTAAACTGCTTCTCAATCCTCCAACAGATGCATGAGGATAAACTGCTCCTTGCATACTCCAACAGGTATACGAGTCTAAACTATTTCCTAATTTTAATGGGAAGTTCCTGAAAGAATATCGTATGTGATATTCTTAAGCATAACCCGACCATTCAGCTGAATACAAAGTATTCCTCATAGACCCAGTTTCGTAAGAAAAGCTGGGGGTAGATAACCCATGTAGCAGGAAGTTCCTGGAGAGTGCCATGCCTAGTATTCTTAAGGATAATCCGGTCACTATAAATGGGGATAAATGAGAAACTCCCACTCGGACTCTGAATGTTTTCAAGGATGAAACACATCTCATTGTCGGGATCAATTTCATTAACTTCCAAGCACTCTTTTGCTGATATGAGATTTAATCACTTCATTGGATTAATCTTCCCTCACAAAAAACTCTCATTGGTGTTTGACAATTTATAACCTTCAACCACAAAGTCCCTCACTGATCAAATTAATTGACAGTTGGTCCACTAAAATTCTTTCTTGTTTAATCCATTAAACTCACATTGTGTCTGTGCACTCAACACTCCTAATGTTAGAGTCCGAACATAATGCTTGGAATTTTAATCTGCCAATTCTCGATAATTATACTACACATTCGTGTTAAGTCTTTATCACTTGACACCAAGAACCCCCACAGAGTGATTGGTACAAGTCAACACTCCCAATGTGATTTGTACTCTAACTCCTACTGTATACCTAGTCAAACCTTCCTACAGTTAGGACCACAATCAAAATCTCCTCTTGATTCTTTCCATGAATGATAGGTCCATTTTCAAATCGAGTAATCAAACCTTCTTACAGTTAGGGTCGTCTCAAACATCCTACTTGGTCAAACCTTCCTATAGTTAGGATCACAACCAAAATCTGCTCCCGATTCCTTCCATGAACGAGAGGTCCACTTTCAAACTAAGTGATCAAACTTATAAAAATTAGGATTGTCTCAAACCCCATTCGGTCAAGCCTTCCTATAATTAGGGCCAAAGCCAAAATCTCCTCTCAGTTCCTTCCATTAACGAGAGGACTACTTTCAAATCGATCGATCAAACCTTCTTACAGTTAGGGTCATCTCAAACCTCCCACTCGGTCAAACCTTTCTACAGTTAGGGCCAAAACCAAAATCCCCTCTCAATTCCTTCTATGAACGAGAGGTCCACTTTTAAATCGAGTGATCAAATCTTCCTACAGTTAGGGTTGCCTCGAACTCTTACTTGGTCAAACCTTCCTACAGTTAGGGACATAATCACAATTCACTCTCGATAGATGAAAAACACACCTTTAGTTCGGTAATCAAACCTTCTGACAGTTAGGATTATCTTAATCTTTTCGATTCTCGGAGTGGAGATCCCACTCTTAGGTTCACCTTCCCGGATTCTTGAAGTGGAGATCCACTTTGAGTTTTCTTTATAATTAGAGATAAAATATAAAATTCTTCCACTTTAGCTTTGGGAGATAGAATATAAATTATTCCTCTCCTACATCGGGTTTGTCTTTACCCATAAAAAAGACCTGGAGATAGAATATAAAATTCTTCCTCTTCAGCATCGGGTTCTTCTTTTCCCAAGAGAAGACATTATTTTTTAACTCCAAAATCTGTGCTTCACATGCATGGGGAATTTTATCCTGAATTCTAAGTAAGGATAAGTCAACGCCTAACACGCGTTACCGGTTTAGTCTTTCACCGAGTGAAGAAGACACCAGAATCTAAGTCTGGGGAATTTTATCTCAAATCCTAAGTAGTGATAAGTCAACGCCTAACACGCGTTGCCGGTTTAGTTTTTCACCGAGTGAAGAAGACACCAGAATCCAAGTCTGAGAAATTTTATCCCGAAGCCTAAGTAGGGATAAGACAACGCCTAACACGCGTTGTCGGTTTAGTCTTTCACCGAGTGAAGAAGACACCAGAATCCAAGTCTAGGGAATTTGATCCTGAAGCCTAAGTAGGGATAAGTCAGTGCTTAACACGTGTTGCAGGTTAGTTATTAACCGTAAAAAAGACAAAAGCCCACATATTTAACATTATGACGAGTCGTTATTAATAATGCCAAAATCCGTGTCTCACACGCGCGGGGAATTTTATCCCCAATCCTAAATAGGGATAAGCCAACGTCTAACACGTGTTACCGGTTTAGTCTTTTACCGAGTGAAAAATACACTAGAATGTAAGTCTGGAAAATTTTATCCCGAAGCTTAAGTAGGGATAAGTCAACGCTTAACACGTGATACCAGGTAGTCTATTCTCATAAGAAAGACGAAGTCTACATATTCAATATCGTAGCATTAAAAGAGTTAACTCTTTTAGCATAATGTTACATATAGAACAGACTTAAACAATCTGCATGCTAGCCCGACTCAAATGATAGTCGGTAAAGGCTTATCAAACCCGTTGATGGCTGAGGGTTTGCTAAAAATCTTATAAATACAAGAGTCATTAACGCACCAGCTTCATTAGTTGGTCTAATAATTTGAGCATCCAACAACCTCAGGATAAGATCTATACATGCAGATGAATCAACTTTAATAATTGGTCCTACAGCCTCGATATTTGGGACCGTCACGCTCCAACATCTTAAGAGCTTAAACTGTGTAGAAACCAATAATAAGTACGAGTATAAACTGTGTTAATGTCAGTCAAAGTGTTGTGAGAAAAAGTCAATGTCAGTCAACACATTGCGATGAAGGTTAATGCGTCGACAATTTTTAGCCGAACAAGACTCAGATCAATTTCATGTCAAAGGATGATCCCAGGGAGTTCAATCATAATTCAGATATGAATCCCCAACGAAGATAGTCAGTTCAACGTTGACTCAACAACACGAGCTAAGATCAGAAACTAATATACCAGTTTTAGTTTGAGGCTTCAACAACGGTCAGAAGATAAATGCAGCACCCACAGAATCTTAACTATTCGACAAAATACTAAATAGACTGAGAATTAAAGAAGTCAAGAACTGAACCCAATTATAAGTTCTTTTACACTGATTGAAGGTGCGATCTATCACATCCAAAGTATTTTAGGCTCTTCTATAAAAGAAACGAGACTGAAACACTTTGGAGGGGGTATCTGTAGGCGTCAAAAATTATCTATGGTTTCCCGCAAACAACTTGAGATGGAGAGAAGATGATAAATATTATTATCTGAGTCAAGGAGGATTATCTAACGTCAATAAGTGAATGAAGTGAGTCGACAAAGCGTTCGAACCAACGGGATGACAGAATGATGAAGAAACGATCCGATTGGGAATTACGTTTCACTCACGAAGGATGAAGTACCACTCATGTATTGTCCACTCTATATATGATACACTTATGGTAGGTTGTAGATCTCATATTCGGCTTTCCTATGCACTTTAAATCACCTCATTCTGAGGTCAGACGAGAGAGTTAGAGCTAAAACACTCGTGACAGTCCAGACTGTTTCGCACCTGCGAGACATCAATTGTTTCTCAAATATTTTGGCCATGATACATTTTGAATCTAAAGAATCTCAAAAGATAAAAGTTGTAGGTATCTTTGTTAGATTTCCCACATATTTTGAATTATCTCATTCTGAGTTAGGATGAAAGAGTTAAGATGAAAATACCTAAGACAGTCCAAGTTGTCTCAGACATGTGCGAGATAGTCGAAGTGACTCACGCCCAGGTCAGCTCCCAACGTGTTTTCTGATAAGATTGGCTTCTAGAACTCCTTGGGGTTATCCATAAACATGTAGGGTTATCTTTAAATATGTGGAAGCTATTACACAACCGAAAACCCACCTAAACGGATAATAACGGTTGTTCTTCGATCCCATCCACAAACATGATATTTAAAGCCTATAAATACACCCCTAGAACCCTTATAAAAGGAGATCGGAAGGGAACCATGAGTTTTAGAGGAGCTAGGGCGAGTGGAACACAAATTTCAGAGGAGGGCTAGCAGATCTTGGCGAACTTTAGCATAAAGAGGAAGCTATTCGAAGGATCTGTGACCCGTTCTCCCTTTCCTCCAGATCAAACTTGGTTTTGATCTCGAAAAGAGTTGTAATCTTACTTGGTCGAGATTATCACTTCTGTGATTGTTTTCTTTGTGAAGCAAGAGTATTAATTAACATTTCTGTCATCCGGAGCTGATCCGCAACGGTCCACGGACTAACGCGTCCCCGGCACAGGCAAAGATCCCATGCAAACAAAGACTAATAAATAGGATATGTGTTGTTTGAAGAGAGAGTTGTAATCAGTTATTTCGATTGTGTAAAAGTCTTATGAAAAGACTGACTTTTTGTTGAGTTTATTGTAACGCCTAAAGTTGTATTAGATTCAATCACAATGAAGAAAACAATTTCTGACCCAAATAGTAAGAAATATGTCAAAGAGTTGATTGCAACTGAAAACCTCTTTAAAATGGTTGCTGAATTAATTAATCTCTAGAGAGGGTTTTCATATTCTCATGCACCTTATTTCAAAGGTGGCATTGTTGGGTGCCAACTCAAACTCCAAGTTAGATAAAAATTTGAAGGCTAAGCCTACTCTTAGTAGTATTCTTGAAGGTCAAGTTGATTTGGTGGCCAGCTCAGGAGTGTCTTTAAATAAGACATCATATTATAGTTTCTTTTCAGTAGTAGAGGGAGAGATATAATATTCTTATAGTCAGGGTTTAACAAATGGTGTAACTGGGTTCAAGAGCATCGTGAGAGAGAGAGAATTTCCCAGTCTTTATCCGTACAAAAAATTATAATTTGATAGTAATAGTGAATTGCTTTCAATCCCATGAATTTTTCCTGTTGAAGGTTATCCATATTAAATCTTGTGTATGATTCTATTTCGAGCTTTGATGCTTTTAGAGGCTTCTAAGAGATTTAAAAATCTCAATGGTAGTATCAGTGTGGGGTTCAACAGATTGTAAGAGCATCTCCAACCCTACTCTCCAAATTTCACAGTCCAAATTGGAATATTCTAGGAATATTCTAATTTGGAGAGTGCAATTTGGAGAGTTGCTCCAACCCACACTCTCTAAATATTTTTCTTTTTATTTTTCTTCGTCAAAAAAGCTATATAAATTAATAATGTTGGATATAATTTACATTAATAATTTTATTTTTAATAATTTATTTGGAAAAAGTTATAACATTAGAAATGTGTCGACGAGAGCTTTAAAATAAACCCAATATTAATAATGCAATACAACATATTAAAAATTAAAATCTGAAATAATATTTAAATATTGTAATTTATGCTTGTATTTTCTTATGGGGCAAGTTACATAGATCCCCGTATTTAAAACTTCATGTCGGATACTTATTTATTTAATTTAAAAAATAATAATTTTTTAAAATAATACTAAAATAAATTAATTTTAGTTTCATTTTAAAGATCTCAACCAGAACTTTCCAAATATATAATGATTTCAAAGATTAGATTAATAAATTTTTAACTATATTTATTTAAAACTAAACATCTAATTTAAATTATTAAGAATGATGGCAAAGTGGGAATTTTTTAAGAAATTAACTAGTTAAAAGTGATAAATTATAAATAATGAAAGTTGAATAGTAATTTGGAGAGTCTCTCCAAATTTTAGCTTCACTCTCTAAATTTGGAAAGTGATTGGAGAGGATTCAATCTCTAAATTTGGAAGGATCCCCATTTTGAAAAATGGTTGGAGATGGCCTAAAAGGTTTAAGCGCTGCAATTTGCAAGGGTGTTAGTGATCATTGGAGGGCGGCGGCAGCAGCAGGATTTTGATTGGCTACAGCAGTGGCAAACTCAGTCTCGAAGAAAACTTCTTCTCGCAAGTGAAGGATCACGTGTATAACACATGAAAGGGGAAAAAAAGTAAAGAACAAAAAAAGCATTGTGTGGAGTTCCATATGGGTGAAGAGTCAAGTGCAGAGACCTATCCACGTGAGGGAAGTCACGTGTGAGGAGTTTATTGTGTGGTCATGTTATTGGAGATACTTGTGTGAGATAGAATTGGATTGGCAAAATGGCCAGATTGGTATATTTTTTCGAGGCTTGGTGACATATTGGTATATTTTCTTTTAGTTTTGTCAGATTGATATATATTTTAGATTCTGACGCCATATAGGCCTTAAAATTTGATCGGAGTTATTGTTCCGGCTAGGGCTGATGTGATTTTTTGCAAAAAAAAATCCCCTCTCCCTCCTCCTCCTCATCCTCTTCAACCTCCCCCTCTCCCTCCTCCTCCTCCTCCTCATCCTCCTCCTCCTCATCCTCTTCAACCTCCCCCTCCTCCTCTTCCTCCCTCCGATGACGACCGGCGGCGCACGGATCTCCGACGACCTAATACAGGGGAAAAAAAGTAAAGAACAAAAAAAGCATTGTGTGGAGTTCCATATGGGTGAAGAGTCAAGTGCAGAGACCTATCCACGTGAGGGAAGTCACGTGTGAGGAGTTTATTGTGTGGTCATGTTATTGGAGATACTTGTGTGAGATAGAATTGGATTGGCAAAATGGCCAGATTGGTATATTTTTTCGAGGCTTGGTGACATATTGGTATATTTTCTTTTAGTTTTGTCAGATTGATATATATTTTAGATTCTGACGCCATATAGGCCTTAAAATTTGATCGGAGTTATTGTTCCGGCTAGGGCTGATGTGATTTTTTGCAAAAAAAAATCCCCTCTCCCTCCTCCTCCTCATCCTCTTCAACCTCCCCCTCTCCCTCCTCCTCCTCCTCCTCATCCTCCTCCTCCTCATCCTCTTCAACCTCCCCCTCCTCCTCTTCCTCCCCCGATGCCGACCGGCGGCGCACAGATCTCTGACGACCTAATACCTGGCCTCCCCAACGAAGTGGCAGAGCTTTGCCTCATCCGCCTCCCCTTCCCCCTCACCTCCGTCGCCTGCTCCGTCTCCTCAATGTGGAACCAGACCCACACAAACCCTAGCTTCCTCCGATCGAAATCCAACCTTTCGCTATCCCTCCCTCGTCTCTTCGTCCTCGCCTTTGACCCCTTGACCCGCCGCCTCCAATGGCAGGCCCTCGACCCCCATCTCTTCATCCCTCCATCATCTCTTCGGCCACAGATCATTGGCTTGGTGGTGGTTTGTTGCGAATGGAGGAGGAGGGAGGAAGAGGAGGAGGGGGAGGTTGAACCAAGATAACTTTCTGAACAGTTTGAAAGATGAAATGGCATGTTGAGGGGATTTAGAGAATAAGGAGATTAGAGTGTTGTAGGTGATGAGGTTTCTCGTGGGCATTGTGTCGAACAGTTAGTGGGCATTGGTGAAGGGGTTGCACTTTGAGTACAGATTGAGGAGGTTGTTGAAGAGAAAAAGATTTTGGGTTGGGAGAGTTGAGATGAGAATGAAGGCATAGAGGGAGAGGGGGAGGTTGAAGAGGATGAGGAGGAGGAGGAAGAGGAGGAGGAGGAGGGAGAGGGGGAGGTTGAAGAGGATGAGGAGGAGGAGGGAGAGGGGGGTTAGGAGCAGGAAATTGTATTTGATGAGGGGTTTTTTAAAAAAAATCACATCAGCCTTGGTCGGAACAGTAACTCCGGCCAAATTTAAGGCTTATATGGCGTTGTAGTCGAAAATATATACTAATCTGATAAAACTAAAAGAAAATATACCAACATATAACCAAGCCTCGAAAAAATATACTAATCTAGCCATTTTGTCGAATAGGATTTAATTCATTGGACAAATTTTCAAAACAATCCCGTTTACAATAATAATTGCAAAAAGACCCATTTTCAACTTATTTTCATAAACCGACCTGGTTTCAGCCTCAGCGCTGAAACCAGGACGGTTTCTGAAAATAAGTTGGAAATAGGTCTTTTTTGGGATTAAAAATGTTGTGCATGGTGAAACAAACACAAACGCCGAGAGAGAAAGCCAAAACAATCCAAAATAACGGCACCAACTCAAATACAAAAGTTTAACGTGGTTCGACAAATTGTCTACGTCCACGGGGCAAAAGGGATGAGTTTCCACTATAGAGAAAGAGAGTACAAAGTAGAGATTACAAGATCATTCAACTAACCTCTCAAACAAATCTCTCAAACTAAACCCTCAAACAAATTGCTCAGAAAGATCTCTCTTTTCTGTGCTCAAAATCACCTTCAAGCTACTCAATCAATCTATAGAAAACCCTAAAAAACGTGGCTCTATTTATAACAAAACATAATTCCAAAGAGATTAGAATTCTAAAAACGAGTCTGCCATACCCTGATGTGACAAACACCACACCCATGGAAAACATGGTAGATTCTGCCACACCGGGTTGTGGTAGACACCACACCCATAGCAAACAGAATAGATTCTGCTACACCCTGCCACCTGGGTGTGGCAGACACCATACCAGGATGTAGTAGAGTCTGTCTTGCTTATTTTCACATTTTTCTTAATTCTTTTCCTCAATTCCTTCGCCGTTTTCACAATTCTCCACCTCAGTGAAGTTTTTCTAAAACCGAGCCGACACCAATCAAATTAAATGTCTCACTTGTTACGTCCAGTACGAAGTGGAACAAAACCACGATTACATACTCAATCCACAACAAGTCGAGACCCAAACGAGAATGCGAACACTCTCCAAATGTTGGTATAAACTCACCAAACCGGCTGCATCAAATTGACTGCCTACGTACCCCCTCTCCTAAGGGATCAAGCCGCTCGTAGTTCATCAAACGGCCTCCAAAGGCCCTCAATCAAATAGAAAAGTTTACAACTCTTCATCAACATCATCAACGGATCTGTAACTGATGACGCTCTCAATGGCCCAAAAGCGAAACAAATCAAACACCTCCACCTGAGTTTAACCAATGGCTGTATCCAAATCATATCCACCAACTGCATTCGAATCAACCAACTCATCATTTGCACTTTAATCCAAATGATCCCCTAACTGTGTCACCTCAGCTGGAATCCAAAATGATATAGAATGATCTGGAGTATATGGAGTAATCTTCACCTAATGTGGAGTAGCATCACTCTTCACCTGCTGCGATATATCTAAGGTCTGTCCAAAACTCTCCACCTGCTGAGAGTCAATTAGCTCCCTCATCGAAGCCTCAAGCGAAGTGACAATACCAGACCAAACATCCAATGGAGATTTACCTCCAATCGCAGCAGTCGACAACCTATGACCAAGATGACCCAAATATGTCAAAGCCTCAACACTAGAATCAATGCTCGACATTAAACGTCGATCCTCCTCCAGCAAGGAACAGCTCACCAAATCTGCCATCTTATCTTGTTGTCCTAAGATTTTCTTTCCACCAAAGTGTCTTAAAATACCGTAAGCTCAGCTCGAATGCAAAAACAGGTCCCTCTTATACCTCCCATCAAAATAATAATGAAGTACCTTCACATTTCTGCTAATCTCACACTTCTTCAATCTGTTGGAGACTACTAGGACTTTATCCAAAGGGGATTTGGTTACAACCCAAACACACCTAGAACAACCACCAACAAAGGAAACTAAACATCTATTACCTCCTAATGATGCTTCCTTGGAAAGCCCCCAAACAACCATGTAACTCCATCTAAAAGACCCTTAGTGCGGTAAATAGAGGTACCAAACTTCACCTTTGTCTTCTTGCTCACATCAAAGTGTTCACTGGACTTTAAATTGTAGGTCTGTGCACCCATCTCTAAATCAATACTGGAATGACTAAGCTCCAAATGCCACAGTCTAATCGAATCAACAGAAGTCGCCAGCTCTCTACCTGTCACCGAACTTCTAATCAAATAGTACAGGTTATTCCTCCTAACACCCTTCATCATAATCAAAGAGTCTTCCCTGATCTCGAGAACCATGTCCTCAACACGAACCTTCAGACCCTGCCAACCAAAGCTCTAATTAAGATCAAGTTCTTCCTCAAGGAAGGAACATATCTCACACCATATAACTCCCTAACTGTCCCGTCAAACACTTCCTCAAGGAAGGAACATATCTCACACCATATAACTCCCTAACTGTCCCGTCAAACATCTTGATGCGAATTCTTCCTACTCACACCATATAACTCCCTAACTGTCCCGTCAAACATCTTGATGCGAATTCTTCCTATCCCAAGGATCCGACATGCACGGTTATCACCCATGTATACCACATCACTATTTAGCTTCTCAAAACTAGAGAATCATTCCTTTCCAGGGCACACATGATAGGTCGCACAACTATCCAACATCTACTTGGATTCCTCCGAATAGCTACCTGTAGGACTGATAGAAAGCGAATAAATAGAAGTATCAGAAATATAACCATCCGATATAATGATGTTTGCTTCCCTTTTCCCTTCTGCTTATTCTTCATCCATTCGTCAAGCTTTGGACAATCTTTCTTTCAATGACTAATCTCCTTACACCAAGCACACTAATCTTTTCTAACTGTAGGATGCCCTACTCTAAACTGTGACTTTCAATTCTTTCGGTTTGGATTTTTCCCTCTTGCGACCAACGCCTCCGCTACTGTGTCACTTGTAGACTCCTTATATTTCTTTTGAAGCTGATAGTTCACAAGTGCAATGGTGACCTCACTATACGAAAGAAATGCCTTCCCATTGATAAGAGTAAGGACGAAAGTCTTATATTCCTCGTCAGGCAAGGAACTCAATAACAACAATGCTTTGTCCTCATCTTCAAGCATAATATCTACATTCGTCAAATCCGTAAGAAGCTTCGTGTAGTAGTTCATGTGATCACCTATGGAGGTTCCTTTCTTCAATTGGAAGTGATAAAGCCTCATCTTCAAATGCAAGCGATTCTCCACACTCTTGGTCAAATACTTGCTCTCAAGGATCTCCCAAATCTTCTTAGCTGAAGTCTCATTGATCACATCATACTTTAAATCTTGAGTCAAACAAGACCTAATCACACCACATGTCGTTTGATTCAACTTCTTCCAAACCCTCTCATCAATATCATCTGGTTTGCTATCCAATTCCAAAGTATCTTCTAAATTTTGTGCGTTGAGTACATCCACGACTTCACATCGCCAAAGTCTAAAATTGTTAATGCCATTAAACTTCTCCACGTCTATCTTCATAGAGTGAATATTCAAACTTTGGACCGTCTTCATACCTAAAGTACCCTCCACAACTCCTTCTTTCCCGACCATAATTCCTCAAAGCACCAACAACCAAAGCGGAACAAACAAAGAATAGATCCAAAACTGAGAAAAGATAGAATTTTTACCAAAAAGATCCCACCTTTAACTCCAAATGAAGCCCTAGCCGAACTTCTAAAGTGATCTACTCCTCTAAATAGCCCAAGCATAACCTGAGCTCTGATACCACTTGTTGTATGCGACGGAACAAACATAAACATCGAGAGAGAAAGCCAAAACAATCCATAATAACGGTACCAACTCAAACACAAAAGTTTAACGTGGTTCGGCAAATTGCCTATGTCTATGAGGCAAAAAGGGATGGGTTTCCACTATAGAGAAAGAGAGTACAAACTCGAGATTACAAGATTATTCAACTAACCTCTCAAATAAATCTCTCAAATCTCTCAAACTAAACCCTCAAACAAATTGCACAGAAAGATCTCTCTTTTCTGTGCTCAAAATCACCTTCAAGCTACCCAATCAATCTATAGAAAATTCTAAAAAACGTGGCTCTATTTATAACAAAACACAATCTCAAATAGATTAGGATTCTAAAAACGAGTCTGCCACACCCTGATGTGACAAATACCATACCCATGATAAACATGATAGATTCTATCACATCAGGGTGTGGCAGACACCATACCCATAGCAAACAGGACAGATTCTACCACACCCTACCATCTGGGTGTGGCAGACACCACACCAGGGTATGGTGGAGTCTGTCTTGCTTATTTTTTATCTTTTTCTTAATTCTTTTCCTCAATCCTTCGTCGTTTTCACAAAAAGTCCAAAGAGGACTGTTTTGAAAATTTTTCTTTAATTCATTTTTAATCCAGATCAACGGTTTAGATTTGTTTGCTAGTAGATTGGTGATTTGAAAGCGTATTTTGACGATACAGGAATCCTTTCTATGATTTTTTGACATGTTGAGTTTATTTTTGATATTAGTTATGTCAAATTCAACTTCTAGAGTGACTGATTTGAATTTAGTTTTGGTTAGAGTATGATGACATCTTCGAGTCCAACGATATTTTGCTATTCAACGGTAAGATAAATTTTATAATATGCTAATATACAAATTTTATAATATGCTAATATACGGTTAAAGATCTTTCTTGTGCAGCAGGGTGTTGATAAAACCTTGGATAAGAAGAAGCTTGAAGGGCTAAAGGATGATGAATGGAGTTCTATGTAAAAGAAGGTGGCTAGCACAATTAGTTTGGCACTCACTCCCGATATCAAGTACAGTGTTATGCATGAGACAACACCAAGGTGGTTGTGGGACAAGTTCGAGAAGATTTATGCATCAAAGTAAATGACCAACCAATTATGCTTAAGGATGTAGCATTCTTTAGTAAAGATAGAAGAATGTATTACAATTCAAGACCATCTCAATGCTTTTAATCAGCTACAGTGTCAATTTATAAGTATTGATGAGGAGATTAAAAAAGAAGAGTAGGCACTACTATACTGTCTTCCCTACCAAGGTCATACAAGCTGTTAGTTCAGATGATAATTACGGGGAAGCAGACTTTAAAAGGTTGATGATGTGACAGCTTTCCTACGTGAGAATGAAAGAATGATGGGGAAGAAAAGTGCATCTAACAGTGGTGAGAGTAAACTAGCTTTTGAAGATTCTAATCGAGAGAGGAGTAAGAGGAGATGTGACAGTTATCGAGGAATATCTAACTCTTGGGCCCAAGAGGACAGCGAAAGGGAGTGCTACTATTGCAGAGTGAATGGTCACATTTAGTTTAGATGTTTCCAGATGCAAGATAATTTAAAGAGCATAAGGCAGATGAAGCTTTACGGTAGTTGTGTGTGATGAAGATGTGGTGTTGATGACGGAGAGTACCAGTACTTATGAGAGTAACGCTTGGATGTTAGATTATGCTTCCTCTATGCAAGTCTACAACGATAAAGAGTGTTTTGTCACATTAAAGATAAACGAAGAATTTAGCGGCGTGATTGTTGGAAACAATGAGAAGATAAAGGTTGAAGGCGTTGAGAGTGTTCACCTCAAGCGTCATACTGAGAAGTCGGAATTCTTAGTCATATGAGATATGTATCGTCATGTGGTGCTAATTTAATTCTGTTAGGTGAGATGGCATCGCGAGGGTACAAATGATGCAAAGTGTATAGAGATGATAATTTAATTTTGCAATGGAAGAAGAATAACAACTATATTTGTCATTTAGATAGATGTTCTATTAATGGTGTAGATGACTCTTCTTAGACTCTTACCTACAAGGGAGGGGTGAAGAACAAGAGGAAGAGAATGAGTTTTTCTGAAGCCATTGAGACACTTAGAGATTTTTTTGTCGATGGAGGATATGTTAGGTGCCGACTCAAACTCCAAGTTGGATCTGAATTTGCCCAATCCTAGTAGTTTTCTTGGAGGCCAAGTTGACTTGATGGGTAAGTCAGTGGTGTTTTTAAATAAGATATTTTATTTTAGGGTTTTTTTAGTAGCAGAGGGTGAGAAATACAATATTCTTCTAATCAAGTTTTAATAGAGGGCATAACCGGGATTCAAGGATATTATGGGAGAGAGGGCTTAGCAGTCTTTGTCCGTGCAAAAGATTAAAAGTTGGTGATAATAGTGGATGGCTTTTGATCCCGTGGCTTTTCCTTGTTAAGTGTTTTCCACGTTAAATCTTATATGTGATTTCATTTGTTGCTTTGGTTATTTTTTGGGTTCTTACGAGATATAAAAATCCCAACTGGTATCTTATAAACAAATGTAATTACTAAATGTAATTCCTTCTTAGATAGTTTCGTAATTTCTTGGTATGGACTAGCCACGTTGTTTTAAAAAGCATCATAAGCAACCGCTTAAACCTAAGCGTAAGCGTTACTTAAACTGCCCCTCTAAGTATTAGAGTGCCTAGGGTGTTGGGGAGAAACCCATATGCCGAGATCCAACCAAATAGCCAAAAGAGATAAACCAACTCACCAACAAGAGCACAAACACAATCAACACCAGTTTACGTGGTTCGACGAGATGCCTACATCCACGGGACAAGGACGGGGGAATTTTCACTATTAGAAATCAAGGGGATACAACTAGGGTTACAAATCTCTCATAAACCCTCAACAAATCAACTCTTGATCTCACCAATTACTCCTAGAATAGAAGCCCAAAGAAAACTCCTTTCAACAGCTCAAATCCCTTGCCCTTCACTAACCCTAGAAATCAGATCTAGGTATTTATAACAATCCCAAACAAAACGGGTCTGGAAAACAGACCCACACCGAAACCCGCTTCGCGGTCGACCGCAGCGCCATGTGCGGTCAACCACAAAAAGTCCAGAGGCTCACCCAACTCTCTGGAAAAACTACGGTCGACCACATCTCCATGTCCGGTCGACCGCCCAATGACCAGAGCCAAAAAACTAATTGTGTGCACATTGCGGTCGACTGCAGATCCACCGCCGGTCGACCGCCAGACGCCCAAAAGCACTCTTCTGACTTTTCCAACGGTCAACTCCATACAGAATCTACGATTCTCCACCTTAGCGAATGTTTCCCCAAAACTAAGCCGACACCAACCAAACCAATGCCTTGCTTGTTGCATCCAGTACGCCATGGTAACGGACTCATGACAACGGACCTCATCCACAACATGTCGAGACCCAAACAGGAGTGCGAACACTCACCCCAAAACAATTGTGTCTACTCATCAAATCGGCTGCATCATAACTGACTGCCTACGTATCCTCTCTAAGGAATCAAGCATTTACGTAGTTCACCTAATGGCCTCCAAAGGCCCTTAATTTAACCTGCGGCTGATAGCATCATCAACGGCCCTAAACTAAAAACAGTCCAACATCTCCACCTGAGATGAAACAATGGCCGTATCCAAACCATATCCACCAGCTGCATCCAAATCAATCACCTCATCATCTGCACCCATAGACAAATGACTCCCACGCTGTGCCACCTCAGCTGGAATCCTAACCAATACAGAATGACCTGAAGTATGTGGAGTAAGCTCCACCCAATGTAGAGTAGCATCAACCTTCACCCGCTATGATATCTCACTGACCTGGTCAATACTCTCCACCTACCGAGAGTCCAAAGTAACAAACCTGCTTAGACCAAACTCAGAAGCTCCCAACTGATAGCCGAATGAACTCCTGAATTCTAAATGCGCAATCGGATCCAATCTCACATCAACGATGTGACCAAGTGCTGGGTAACCAAATATCCGACGCCGACTAAAACCTGAAGCAGCTCCACCAGATCTAACAATATCTAACGTAGCAGTCGGCAACCTCATAAGATGACCCAAACCTGTCGAAGCCTGAATACCAAATCCACTGCTCGATAACCAACGCTGATCCTCCTCCAGAAAAGAACGGCCCACTAAATCCGCCATCTCATCACGTCACCCCACTGTCTCCTCTCCTAAGAAGTGTCTCCAACTACCATGAGCTCAGCACCAATGCACGAAAGAACCCCTACTAGAACTAGCACGACGGGTAACCTTTCTGCCAATACACCTCCTCCAACTGTTGCGGACTACTAGGCTACTAGAACTAGCACGACGGGTAACCTTTCTGCCAATACACCTCCTCCAACTGTTGCGGACTACTAGGGCTTCATACCAAAGGGACTTGGTTGCAACCTATATATGCCTAGTACAATCCCCAACATAGGAAACAAAATACCGATTACCTCCCACTGATGCCTCCATGGAAGACCCCCCAATGCCTGATTGAACACCTCCAATAAGACCTCTCGATCGATGGATAGAAGTGCTAAACTCCACCATGGTCTTCTCGCTCATCCCACTGTGCTCACAGGACTTCAATCTGTAGGTCATAGCACTCCTCAGCAATCTATGCATGGCATAACCAATAATATACCCCAGCACCAAACAATGCTGCAGTCTAGCCAAAGAAGTCGTCAACGCTCTATCCACCACCGTGCTCCCAAGCAGATAATACAAGTTACTCCTCCTGACGCCCTTTATAACAATCATGGACCCCGATGTGACCTTCAAGCGAGAATCTGCTAAGGTCACCCTATAGCCTGCTGCCTCCAATACTCCAAGTGAAATGATGTTCTTCCTCAGTTGAGGAACGAACCTCACATCAAACATCTCCCAAATCATCCCGTCACTCGTCCGAATACGAACGGTACCAATACCACCAATAGGGCATCTGTGATCATTACCCATAAGAACAACATCCCCTCTTTCCAACTCCTGAAAGCTGGAGAACCAATCCCTCCTAGGACATATGTGGTAAGTAGCACCCGAATCCAACATCCACTCGGTGGAGTCGGCAACACCAATTGACGGAAGAGCTGGGCATGAATAGCCTGAAGAATCTGAATCTGAAATGTCACCACTAGCCTTGGCAACATTCACCTCTGAAGCTTGAATAGTTTTCCCCTTATTCTTCACGGCTTGTAATTTTGGGCATTCGGTTTTTCAATGTCCATCCTCTCTACAAAATGCACACTGATTCCTACCAACTGCTGGATGCCCCTGTTTTCGTCGAAAGTTGCCTTCATCATTGATTCTATTAGAAACTTCAAACGTTACAAATGAATTCAAATAACAAAAATAAAAATTACAACTTTCTTGAAAATAAACACAAGATCCGTTTATCGTCTCTTGCTTGCGTGGGTCTTTGGCCTGTGACGGGGACGTCGATATCCGTGGACTACCTGGCAATCAGATCTGATCCAGAAAAATCGGGCAAAGCTTCATCGATCCGCGAGGAGATCTAGAAGCTTGAAGCGCCTATCTCGGCTAAAGCGAGATATTTGTTCTTCTTAGGACTACCGGCGAAGGGTAATGCTAAGGAACGGACACGGGTGATACGAATCTGATGAAGACCTCTCTTGTGTTGAAGAGCTCGACCACTCTTCACTGCAGCAGGGCTTCGCCAACTCTCCAAAAATCCAGATCCCCAAAAAGTGAGGCCTAAGGCTCCTATTTATAGGCAAGAGGGGGTACAGGGCGTCGGGACACCCCTGGGGTGTCTAGGCAAAGCCTAGACACCCTTGGGGTGCCTCGGCTTGGCCGAGTTGCGTATGTTTGATTGTTTCCGCCGTAAATTCTTCGTCCGAACTCGGATTTGAGTGATTCCAAATGCGTTGGAAGCCTGACGAAGAGTTCTACCCGTTCTGATGGTTGGATTATCTGTAGGATGAACGAGATATGGAGGGCGTTGTTCCTTTTGTAAACACCGCAGGGTTCCCGATTAGCCCGTGCCTTCGTAGTTTGTCGATTTGCTTCAATCGTTCATCGACATCAATCGAACTCCTGTGGATCGGATAGTGACGTTCATCGTCGTTCTTTAATACTGAGCTGTTCGTGGAGACCTATGGGCAATTTTCGATGCCTACAGCCCCCCTCTAGACTGCGATCTCCTACCATGGTTTGGACTTCTAGATCTTGCAACCAATGCCCCCGCAACCGGCTCAATGGAAGTCTCCTTGTCCTTCTTTCAAAGTTGATAGTTCACAAGGACTGCGGTGACCTCACTATACGAAAGAGATGTCTTCCCATTAATAAGAGTGAGGACGAAGGTCTCATATTCCTCGTCGGGCAAGGAACTCAATAACAACAATGCTTTATCCTCATCTTCAACAATGACATCTACGTTCGCCAAATCTACAAGTAGCTTTGTATAGTAGTTCATGTAATCACTAATGGATGTCCCCTTCTTCAATTGGAAGCGATAAAGCCTATTTTCCCTCTAGGACCTCCCAAATCTTCTTTGCCGAAGTTTCATTTATCACATCATATTTTAGATCTTGGGTAAGGCAAGACCTAATCACACCACACGCTGTTATATTCATTTTATTCCAAACCTTATCATCAATGTCGGCCAGTTTCCCGTCTAACTCCAACGTATCTTCCAAATTTTACGCATCCATGACTTCGCATCTCCAAAGTCCAAAATTATTTGTACCGTTGAACTTTTTCACATCTATTTTTATAGAATGTATATTCAAACTTTGGACGGCCTTCCCACTAGAAGAACCCTCCCCACTTTTATCTTTTTCAGCCATATATCTCAAAGCACCCAAACTATTGCGGAACAAACAAGAAATAGATCCAACTTGAAAAAGATAGAAACTTTACCACAAAAATCCCACCTTTATCACAAATCGAAGCTCTAGATGAACTTCCCAACTGATCTATACCTCCAAAAAGCCCAAGCGTTGTCCAGAGCTCTGATACCAATTGTTGGGGAGAAACCCCTATGCCGAGATCCAACCAAATAGCCAAAAGAGATAAACCAACACACCAACAAGAGCACAAACACAATCAACACCAGTTTTACGTGGTTCGGCGAGATGCCTACGTCCACGGGGCAAGGACGGGGGAATTTTCACTATTAGAAATCAAGGGGATACAACTAGGGTTACAAATCTCTCATAAACCCTCAACAAATCAACTAACAGCTCAAATCCCTTGCCCTTCACTAACCCTAGAAATCAGATCTAGGTATTTATAACAATCCCAAACGAAACGGGTCTGCAAAACAGACCCACACTGAAACCCGCTTCGCGGTCGACCGCAGCGCCATGTGCGGTCGACCACGAAAAGTCCAGAGGCTCACCCAACTCTCTGGAAAAACTGCGGTCGACCGCATCTCCATGTCCGATCGACCGCCTAATGACCAGAGCCAAAAATCCAACTGCGTGCACATTGCGGTCGACCGCAGCTCCACCGCCGGTCGACCGCCAGACGCCCAAAAGCACTCTTCTGACTTTTCCAACGGTCAACTCCATACACTCCACCGCCGGTCGACCGCCAGACGCCCAAAAGCACTCTTCTGACTTTTCCAACGGTCAACTCCATACACCCGCCGAATCTACATAGGGGAGAATGAGCCGCTTATGTGGAAAATATGGTATTAGAAAGGTATATTACTCCCTGAAATATAATAATGGTTAAAGAGAGTTAACTAAGTTAAAATGCACCAGATATCACAAATTTATGTCCAAGTTATCTCAAGTAAAGCTATTAGGATATGATTTGAATCTTTAAAAATAATTCTTCCTCTCTCCATATTAAAAATGTCTATGTGCCGCTTAACCATCCGCCTAGACGCCTGGATGCTAAAACCATATTAAAAATTTCTAACGTCTTCTAAAATATCAACTAGCTGCATGTGAAATCTGAAAAGAAAATGTAGCCAATTGCTTTCCTATTCTTAGAATAATAGTATTTCTTTTGTTTTTTTCCCCAATATGATTAACTTTACGGGTAGAGAGCTCTTCACGTGTAAAATGGATGTAATATTTTTCATTTGATAATCACCAATGCAGCGTACCAAAAACTATGGGCTACTATACTCAAGGAAGTACGGCAAAATTGTTGAAGATGTAACACATGAGCCCAACGTCCAAAGATAACAACTAATCCCATGACTTGGAAGTGAAAAGTCATTACTGGATTTCTGCTACTTTTCCTCCTCTGTTGCTCCGCACATTCGGGGTTGATTTTGCTGATGATGAATCTTGTTGTCCCTAGCAAATAGTGATGATTGCGG
>NC_033801.1:20278574-20284787 GCF_001876935.1 Asparagus officinalis
CCCCCCCCCCCCCCAAAAAAAAAAGGAAAAACAAACTTAATCTCGCTTGCGGTTGTCAAAAACCAATGGATTCAAAATTAAGAAGAATCATGATGACAATAGACAACGAAAATTGTAAAAGTATATAAAAACTAGCTAGATTTTCAAATCACAATGTAATACTCAAAAGAAGGATAAATTTTCAAAACCATCCCTTTTTAAAATTTATTTATAAAAAACGACCTATTTCAATCTTAATTTCAAAAACCGACCCAGTTGGTTGAAACTGGGTCGGTTTTTGAAAAAAAAAATTCAAACTTTACTGGAGTTGAACTCCCGTGAATTTTTGTTATGAGAAAAAACTTCACGGGAGTTCAACTCCCGTGAAGTTTAAATTTTTTTTTTTCAAAAACAGACCCAGTTTCATCCAACTGGGTCTGTTTTTGTAATTAAAGTTGAAAAGAGTTTTTTTTGGGAAAAAATTTCAAAACCGGATGGTTTTGAAAATTTGTCCCTCAAAAGAATAGTCTCATGTCAAAAAGTGACGAGGACTTTAAAGTATTTAGAATGTAACCCAAAGGGCTTAAGAGTAACAAACGCTAACACTTTTTGACAGTAAATTTAGCCAAACAACGAATTGTTGTTAATAGGTCCCACGTCTTATATCACCCCAATGAGCTTGTGAGCCCGGGGTGTGACACACAAGCCTTGATGTCTATAATATTTCTTGGCATTCTTGATATGCGCATCAATGCTATTGATATGTGCATCAACACGAGCTCGGGGCGTGACACACATGCCTTGTGTATGTAATATTAATTTCTTGGCATTCTTGATACACACATCAATAGCTATACGTGAAATAAACTTAAGTGTTATTGAAAAGAAAATTTCATGGAATGATCCAATACTTGAACAAGTGATAGGTTAATTTTACCGAATCAATTAGCAAAGAGAAATAATATAGCATGCAATTTTTCCCAATAAACCACCTTTTAAAGTATGTTGACAATATGAAAACTGTTGTAATCTCGTTGTTGTATCTACATACATCACATATCAAAAGTAAGAATCAAACATGAAATGTAAATGTAAATAGACAAGAGAAGAAATAGGGAGAAAAGTAATTCTCATTTTATTCATCTTCCTCATTCCTCTATACATTTTGTCTTCCATGGATTACATTATATAGATGTGGAAGAGAATACTAAAAGTCACAAGTAGGTGAAGAGTTTTCTTCTAGTAATGTCCACATTCATTGTATTTATATTTACAACACTTCCCCTTGGACATTACTACATGATGTCAATGCCTCGTTAAAAACCTCGCTAGAAAAACCCAGTGGGATAAAAACTAGTCGAGGAAAAGAGTACACGACATTAGTAGATTCTTGTTGCATTAGTTGCCTCATTAAAAACCTTTAACTAAGAAAACCATGTGGGACAAAACTTAGCAAAGGGAAAAAGAGTACAACTATAGATCTTCGGGATCCAAACTTGTGTTGCATTAGTTGCCTCATTAAAAACCTTTAGCTAAGAAAACCCTGTGGGACAAAACTTAGCAAAAGGAAAAAAGAGTACAACTATAGTCCTTCAAGGCACAATCTTCGGGACTGCGTTGAAAATTCGCTTCCCCTGATGATGACAATCTTCTGAGTCTATGCTAAGAAAAACCCAGTGGGACAAAACTTAGCGAAAAGGAGCAAATTATGATAATAGACCTTCAGGGCCTAATCTTCAGGATTGTTCTTTAAGAATTTGCTCCCCCTGAAGAAGATAGTCTTTCAAGTCTATGCATATTGTGAACATATTTCTTATGAGTTGATGTAGGCAGAGATTTAGTGAACAAATCTGCAAGATTGTCACATGAGCGAACTTTTTCGATGGTGATTTCGCCATTCTTTTGGAGCTCATGTGGATAAAAGAATTTTGGCGTAATATATTTTGTCATGGTTCCTTTTACATATACACTGCTCATTTGTGCAACACAAGCTGCATTGTCCTCATAAAGGACAGTGGGGGAATATCATCTTTCGCTAGACCACAAATATGTCGTATCAACGATCTTAATCATACACATTCTCGTGAGGCCTTATATAAAGCAATAATGTCTGAGTGGTTAGAAGAAGTAATCACCATGGTATGCTTAACAGACCTCTAAGAAACGACAGTACCACCACAGAGAAAAACATAACCAGTCTGGGATCTGGCGTTATGGGGATCATATATATAGCCAGCGTTCTAATAGCCCACCAATGTCATATCTTGGTTTCTTTTATAAAATAGTCCAAGATCTTTTGTACCTTAAAGATAGCGAAGGAAATGTTTAACGCCATTTCAATGCCTCCTTATAGGAGAAGCACTATACCTTGCTAGCAAGTTCACCGCAAATGCAATATCAGGCCTGGTGCAATTTGCGAGATAAAGAAGTGCTCCAATGGTGCTCAGATACGGAACTTCTGGCCCTAACATTTCTTCATTATCTTCTTTGGGTTTAAATGAGTCTTTATCCACTTCGAGAGATCGAATGACCATTGGTGTGCTAAGTGGATGAGATTTATCCATATAAAATCTTTCCAAAACCTTTTTCACATAGGTTGACTGGTGTAGAAAAATTCCTTCTGGGAAAATGCTCGATCTGCAGGTCAAGACAAAACTTGGTTTTTCCCAAGTCTTTTATTTCAAACCCCGTCTTTAGGCATGAGCTAGCTTCTGTAAGCTCCTTGTGCATTCCAATAACATTTATATCATCAATATAGACTGATATAATACAAAAGCCATTTATAAACACACAAGGGCAGACATCATTATTTACATATCTCATCTTCAGAAGGAACTCGCTCAGTCGGTTATACCACGTTCTACCCGACTATTTCAAGTCGTATAACGACCTTTATAATTTAATGCTATATATGTTGCGATTCTTGTTTTCTCTTAATTCAGGAATTTTAAGTCCATCAGAGACTTTCATATAAAAATATTAGCGTCTAATGACTCATATAAAAATATGGTCATGACGTACATATACTGCATATATAAATTCATAGTTTCTGCCATATTAACTTGCGGAACGTAATATAATCACTAATAGGAGAATATTTTACATCTAAATCGATGTCGGGTCTCTGCGTGAACTCATTTAGCTATGAATCTCGCTTTATATCTCACCACCTTACAATTCTCATTTATTTTTCTTACGAAGACTCATATATATATCCTGCAGGGATATATGAACTACAGGTTCAAAATACTTTTGTGAGTTCAGCTCAGCCTCAATTGCCACTTTCCATCTCACCTAGTCCGAATGCTTCAAGCACTCTATTACCGACTTAGGTTCTGGATCCAGATTATTTTCAGAGATAGTAAGAGTAACTGTAGAGGCAACTATGTTGTCGACAACTTTTATATTTATATTATATATTTCTCCTTTTTCACAAATTCGTGGCCACTTTAATTCTTATTTTATGTTAACCAAATCCTTGTCATTTCCCTTAACAATTGGATTTGGTCGTTCCGCATCTCCAATATTATGATTATCAAGTGCACGTGCAATTTACTAGAGATTTCGTCTTCAGGACAAGCCTCTTATTGAGGTTATGGGAGTGACTGTCTTTCTATATATAATTTAGTTTGCTGCGGACTTTTATCTTTTACACTAACATGTTTTATATGCTTTTGGCACAATATGCTTCTGGCATACCAAATCATCAATGATATATTCAACATGAATATGGGGCTTAGTCACTCTTTTCTTGGCAGATTATCATGTGAACTTCTGGTTCAGTTTGACTAGTACGTGGATATAAATATTGAAGATCTTTTTCACCAATGGAATTTCTTGACATTATTTTGTATTTTGGGCACTAATCTCCCCCTAATGTCGAGAATTGATCTTCAATAAAAATGCAGTCAACGTACCAAATTGTAAATTGATCCCCTAACATGGACCATAGGTACTAAATTATTGACGGAGTTTCATAAATAATGTATGTACCTTCACCGAGGTCCCATAGAGGTACGCTATGGTGGTGATATAGAAACATGGACTGCAAATAAAGAATACGCATTAAAATTGTCTAACAAATGCATATAATCCAAATATAAAAAAACCAAATAGTTTACCTTGACCACCTCAATAAGATCTACTACCTCCCCCTTGTCCGAGCTTATGAATATTAATTTGAATTATGACATGTGCTTCAGGCACTACGACTGAACCAATTAAACTTGCATTATGGTTTCTCACAACAGCTGGTTGTGTTTTTAACAACTACTAATACAAGGATTAGTTCATAATGCTTTTAGTTGTACTATTGTAAGAGTACAAGGTTACTTGTTGAATTGTATTCAGTCGAGGGTTTAAAATCCAAAAATGGCTATAGGATAAGATCTCCTACTATGTTCATAGCCTCCCCCTTGTCCACACGTATAAGTAATTTTCTGAATTGTAGCATGTGCTGCAAACACAACTCGTAAGCCAACTAGTCTGACATTGTGATTTCTAATCATCAATTGATTGTGTTTCTCTACGACTACTAATCAATTCAGAATGCTAAGTGCAATTATTGGTCATGTACTGCTGCTGGAGTACAATATTATTTGCGTGGAATAGGGAAACGAATTTTTCGATCAGTTTTGCTTATAGAGTTTAGCTGCTAGATAATTTGGTACAGAGCTGAATCATATTTAGTCATGTATTTGAAATCCAAAAAGTTCTGATTCAGTCTGCCAGTTGCGTTTGAGGGAATTGGTTTTCATAGATCAAAGCGATCCTTCAGGGATTGCCTAGAAAAGTGAATACTTTTTCACTGAGGTATTAATTTTTCACGTCTTAATTGATAGAGAGAAAATTTAAAGTGTTTGTCTTCTGGACAAAGATACTTAAAGAATCAAGAGATATAATTGTGCAAAAATCACAGGTGTGTCCAGTAAAAAATGAACGTTCGATGCCAAAGACAAGTAATAATTACTATAATATATCACAGTGCACTAATCCTAGGGATGAAAGATTAGTGCATGAGAAATTAGAAATATTCACATTTTAATAAGATCACCAAAATCACCAAGCTCCTTTTTCTAAAGGTCTCCATAAAGGTTATCTTTCAAATGTTTGCTTCTGGCAAACTAGTCTGATATTAAAATTCACACAAAATTTTAAATGCTCGGACGATCAATGATCATCACAAACTCAAGTAAGTAGAAATTAAACAAAGGCATAACCAGTTTGTGCTATCCTTTCTTCTAAACTCAAGGTTGCTAGATTCATATCTCCCATGTTCAACAGGTTATTTACTACTTTTAACATAGATATTAACTAGTCTGCCATAGGTATTACTACTTTTATATTTTTGTATGTTATTCATCTATGTATGCTCACTTTAGTTATCAGAATAATATGAAGAACTAGTAATGCCAGAATTTAATGCTATAAAACTTTGAGAGCATCATACTTATGTTATAAGCCTAATGCAAGCCCCATCATCTTGGACACTGGACTAATGACTCAAGTCTGACGCACGCAAACATATGCTGGAAAATTTTTGTCCCCAAATTATAGCTATCTAGTATTAGTCTTTAGTCAATAAAAATATAATCATTTATATGTACAAAATCTTGAAATAGATGATAGCACAAATAGCGAAACAAATTGTCTTCTTTCACAAACTAGTGTACCACTGCTAGAAAACGGGGTTTTGCCTACGGAAATATAGCGACGGAAATTTCCGTCGCTATAACATGACATATAGCGACGGAAATTTCCGTCGCTATATTTCCGTAGGCAAAACATTTTTTGCCGACGGAAATGGATATATTAGCGACGGAAATTTTTCGTTGCTTTAAATTTACCGACGGGTTTTTAGCAACGGAAATTCCGTCGCTAAAGAAGTCTTTAGCGACGGAATTTCCGTCGCTAAAGAGGTTTTTAGCAGCGCTAAAAGTTCCGTCGCTAAAAACTTCTTTAGCGACGGAATTTTTCGTCGCTAAAAATATCTTTAGCGACGGAAATTCCGTCGCTAAAGAAGTTTTCAAGGAAAAAAATTGGGCGCGGACGTGCCCAAATATTTTGGACAGCCCGCGCCTGAGAAAGGATTTATCCCCAAATCCCTCTCTCAATTCACCTCTCTCCTCATCCCCCTCCTCATTCCCCCCTCCTCTCCCCCCATCTCGTTCTCTTCACCGGATCCGAACCGCCGACGAGCCGCCGTCGCTGCCGCCCTCTCTCTTTCTCTCTCTC
>NC_033801.1:20285617-20292532 GCF_001876935.1 Asparagus officinalis
ATAACATGACATATAGCGACGGAAATTTCCGTCGCTATATTTCCGTAGGCAAAACATTTTTTGCCGACGGAAATGGATATATTAGCGACGGAAATTTTCCGTTGCTTTAAATTTACCGACGGGTTTTTAGCAACGGAAATTCCGTCGCTAAAGAAGTCTTTAGCGACGGAATTTTCGTCGCTAAAGAGGTTTTTAACAGCGCTAAAAGTTCCGTCGCTAAAAACTTCTTTAGCGACGGAATTTTCCGTCGCTAAAAATATCTTTAGCGACAGGCGCGGACGTGCCCAAATATTTTGGACAGCCCGCGCCTGAGAAAGGATTTATCCCCAAATCCCTCTCTCAATTCACCTCTCTCCTCATCCCCCTCCTCATTCCCCCCTCCTCTCCCCCCATCTCGTTCTCTTCACCGGATCCGAACCGCCGACGAGCCGCCGTCGCTGCCGCCCCCGCCCCAACCACCACCGCCGCCGACGCCCTCTCTCTTTCTCTCTCTCAAGGTACCCTTCTCTTCCATCAATCTCTCTTTCTCTCTCCCCTTCAATCTCTCTTTCTCTCTCCCCTACATAATGAGGTCTAAATGGTAGCTAATTGATCTTTATATTTAGGGCTTTGATCTGAATTTTTGATTGGATTTGGTCATTGGTAGCTAAGTACAGTTTAGAACCAAGAATATTGCTTTTAGTAATCATCTGCTTCCATTTAGACCTTATTAATTTGATAAAGATTTTTTTTTAGGTTTTGGAAGGATCGGGCGATTGGTGGCGAGGGTGATCCTTTAGAGCGAGGATGTCGAGCTCGTTGCCGTCAATGATCCCTTCATCACCACCGATTACATGGTATAACTTCTAGATCTGTCGACGGTTTCCTTTTTCAATTTCGATCAGATCTTTAGATCTGCATTGTGCTGATGATCATTTGGATCTTGGATCTGGATCGAGATTTGAAAGTTTTAGTTACTTGCTAATTGGTGGTGTTAATGACTGTTTCTTAGATTCGTCGCTTTTATTTCGTTATTGGATAATGACCTGTTTGTGGTATTAGCTAATCTTTGGGATCTAGAGTGAGATTTGCGCTAGATCTGCTTGATCTCGAATTTAGTGATGATTTTCTCAGAATGTTATAGCATCATTTCGTTAGTGGATGGTGATTTGTTTTTTAGTATTGGATGGGGAAGTGTACTGATATGATTTATGAGTCCAGCTAAAATACATTGTATAAATCACCTACGTTAGAATGTTGCTTTGCACATAAATACATTGCTTTTGCTAAAATAAGGAAAAATGCATTTATTTGCATATGCTAGAATTTGTTTTTAAGCATGTGATAATTAACTTGTCCTTCCCACCTTTTAAAATTGTATAATACATGAAGAAATTTTTCATTTCACTCTATTCACTTTGATCTACAGTTGTCAAAGTTCTACAAACTAAAAAAATCATTCCTTTTTTTTAAACTTTGGACTTGTGGAATATTACTTTTTTAGTTATCGGAAAAACGTGCGTCTGGCGCCATTTGATTTGTAAGTAATATGGTTTACAAATGTATGCATTTTTGTTTAGATAGCTATACTAACATGTAGATCAATGTCTCGTTGCATATCATAGAATTAGGTTGGTGGACTTCACTATTCAGTAATGTTCTGCGAGAGGTTTTCCCCATTATCTATAGAAGTTTTGCTTAAATCTATTATAGTTGTTTCCAATATTTATTATTATGGTAGGATTTTCACTTTATGAAACTTTAGATATATCAGTAAACAAATTTTCTGAAATGCAATATTAGTTGCTAACAAATTTTCTGAAATGCAATATTAGTTGCTAACAAATTTTCTGAAATGCAATATTAGTTGCTAACAAAGGTGATGCTAACATAATAGTTTTCAGCATTGTAATTGCTTAACAGTATAGTCTTCTTGTAGATGATCCAACATTATTTACTTTTCTTTTTTTAGATGCCCATATTTATTACCTTCTGATATCTACAATTTACACGATGGCCTCTCTGAAAGGGCCCTTTTATTGTTGTTGTCCCTTGTCTGATAATATGGACTTATAATTTAAACTACCAATCTTTTTTAGATGCCCATATTTATTAGCAGTCTTGGCTGGTGCCATAAGGACCTAACATGAGTTCTAGTGTTTTTAAACAGTCAGTTTTTCTGGAAGATGCTTTTTCTGCTTACTAGGACTTCGAAATAGGTCAGGGTCTTCTCTTGCAGTTGTTCTCGTGCAATGTTCATTATATTGAATATTGATTAATCTGTATTTCAGGGGGGGGGGACTGATCATGACAATAATATTTGGATAAACAAATATCTCATTCATTTAAAGAAGGCTTTGCGTATAGATTGTTTTATTAATGGTGTTAATGGTTTTCTGCAGACCTACATGTTTAAGTATGACAATGTCCATGGGCAATGGAAGCACCACGACATCAAGATCAAGGACTCTAACACCCTTCTCTTTGGTGAGAAGCAAGTTGCTGTATTTGGTTGCAGGTTGGCATCCTTTTCTTAGTGTTGTCTTTCATATCATTCTCGATAGTGTTTATTTCTTTGTTATGTATTGTTTTTTGGTGAGCTAATTGTTACTGGGTTTTAAAGGAACCCAGAGGAGATCCCATGGGGCAAGGCTTGTGCAGATTTTGTTGTGGAGTCAACTGGTGTCTTCACTGACAAGGACAAGGCTGCTGCTTATTTGAAGGTATTTTCTCTTATAGTTAGGAATTTGATTTTGCCACAGGGCTCATTTGAAAGTAATAATAGTGTCAGTGTTGAAAGTTGAAACTTCTTTCATTATGGTAATTTGGTAAAACAGAATATTATAATTTCGAACAATCTCCTGACTTCAAATTTTTTGCCAATCCTTGAATCTTAGTTATGAAGGCAACCCTTTTTGCTTTTATTTTAAGCAGTCTGAAATTTCTTTTTCATCACATAGTTCACACATTTGTCAACCTATTCTGATAGTTTCTACTTAGACTCTTTTCTGTTTCCTCATATTGTTTCTTACCCAGTTGGACTTGTTGTGTACAATATAATGATGTATATTGCCGGTGAGTTTATTTTATTAACACCGGATTACATGAGTTTATTTTATTAACACCGGATTACATCGTAATGTTTTTAGGGTGGTGCCAAGAAAGTTATCATCTCTGCACCAAGCAAAGATGCACCAATGTTTGTGATGGGAGTGAACCATAAGTCATACACACCAGACCTTAACATTGTCTCCAACGCTAGCTGCACAACCAACTGCCTAGCTCCTCTTGCCAAGGTAAAACATTTTCCAGTACTTTTTTTGTGGATACATGTACGCGTGCGTGCATGCGTGCACGCGTGTATGCGTGCGTGCATGCACGCGTGTATGCGTGTGTGCATGCATGCGCGCGTGTACGTGTGCGTGCGTGTGTGCGTATATGCGTATGTGCATGTACACGTATCAGCATGTACGCGTACATGCGCGTATGGTGAGAAAATTGTGCGTGTACGCGTATTGTGCGTGTACGCGTATGTGCATGTACACGTATTGGGCTAAGACCTCTCTCTATCTTGCTATTAGGTAGGAGTAGCTTTCCTTGCGGGGTTAGGGTGTGCATGCGTTGTTGTAAAAATTGTGCGTGCGTGCGTATAATACATAAGAATATGCCATGATACTCTCTGTTATTGCTATACTTGAATGTCATGCCATGTTAACGTTTGATTTATATTTGCAGGCTGGGACTTCTAGACAAAGTGGAGCTGGTGATGAGGAGGATGATGATGATGATCAGGAGGATTGATTTGTTTTTTTACCTTTGAAAACAATGAATGAGTGTGTTGTATAAACAATTTTTATCATGGTGTGTGCTGTATAAACAACGTTTATTATGTTGGAATATTTTAATTAAATTATATGTGTTATATATGCGTGAGAATAAATATTAACTGCTGATTGAACAGATTTTTAAATTTATTATATTATTGTACAGGTTTTTTCAATTTTTAAATTATTTTTAAAAATATATTAGAAATATTTAGCAACGGATTAGCCGTCGCTAAATATACTTTTAGCGACGGAAAATAGATACGGGAAAAAACATTACCGACGGATTTTCCGTCGCTAATGTTAATGGCGACGGAAAATTCGTCTTAATTATTTTTTATTTTTTTAAAAAAATAGTTATAGCGACGGATTTTCCGTCACTAAAACATATTAGCGACGGATATTCCGTCGCTAAAAGATGTTTTAGCAACGGATTTTCCGTCGCTAATGTTTTTTTTCTTTTTTTTAAAAAAATAGTGCGACGGATTATCCGTCGCTAATTTTCCGTCGCTGAAATTTAGCGACGGATATTCCGTCGCTAAAAATGATTTTAGCTACCCTCACTGTACTGACGGGTTTTTGGCGACGGAATTTTATTTTTTCCGTCGCTAAAACCTTTAGCGACGGATTTTTGACTTTTAGCGACGGATTTGTCCGTCGCTAAAAGTCCTGTTTCTAGTAGTGATGTTATGCTTAATAACATACCCAATGATAATAAGATTCAAATTGTTCAATTATTCTCAACTAATAGGGTCGTTGAAAATGTCTACGAAAGAAAACCAGTAAATAGAAAAGCTGGATCATCAAGATTACCGAAGGTTATTCAAACAAATTAACATTGTGATGGAAAAACATTTTCATGCTAGACCTTTTACTTTCCGGCCATCTCATGTATTCGTCATAAAATAAACTAATCATTAATCATGAAAAACAAAGGCTAATATGTTGTTCCTTGTTTCTTCCCTAGTTTTCTCTTATTTCATCAAGCTCTATAAGTGACTTAAGAAGAACGAAAGAGATGGTCTTGGAACTTGGATCATGGAATCTCTCCACTACAAAACTTGATATTAGAATATGCAATTAACTGGTATCTAAGGTCAAAATACTCTTGTCATACAGAATATGTGCTTAGAAAAAGCATGTAACTATGGTGAGCCTAAACTGATATCTAAGGTCTTCTTTTATTTTATTGATTGCTAACAGAAATATTTTATTTGAAGAAAGAATACAATTAAAATACACTTTAACATATGAAGACAACATGGTAAAAACATAATCAAAATCATATAAAAATTAGCACTCAAAGAAAAGAACAGTTACTTACTTTTCCACATGAACTAGTGCAGTGAATTTCAAAATTTGGACTTACACGAAAGATACGATTCGTAACATACACCGAAAGTTTTCTTTGTCATGGATTCAATGATCCCAAGATGGTTAGAGACTCGTGCTGATAACGTGTTGTAATCTCGTTGTTGTATCTACATACATCACATATCAAAAGTAAGAATCAAACATGAAATGTAAATGTAAATAGACAAGAGAAGAAATAGGGAGAAAAATAATTCTCATTTTATTCATCTTCCTCATTCCTCTATACATTTTGTCTTCCATGGATTACATTATATAGATGTGAAAGAGAATACTAAAAGTCACAAGTAGGTGAAGAGTCTTCTTCTAGTAATGTCCACATTCATTGTATTTATATTTACAACAACCACATTTAAAGTTTAATTAATGCAAAAACACACTTTAATGGGTTTCAATAGGAATCAATTAACTTGACATATTTTCTAGTAGAATTTTAATTGAAATTACTAAAGTATCGTTAAACACACGTAATGTTTCAAGTTTGATTAAGAAGACATGTTGTCACGCACGTGCCAGATGCTTTCTGGAGCATTTTGGGATTTGAATCAAAATTTCATTAAAAAAATACATCAAAGTGGTTGGTTGCAGTCGAACTCTTTGAAATGGTTGCTAAATTAATTAAACTCCAGAGCGGGTCATATTCTCACTTTCTTTGAAAAAACAAACTCTAATTACCTAAATGGAATTGTGGCTAGTTTGTTAATTTCTTGCCGTGGAGTAGCCGCATGTGGAATTTCAAAAGAAAAGGTAACCAGTCCCTTTCCTATCTTTATAAAACTGTAGTATTTTTATTATTTCCCCAGCTGATGATTAACTTTACGTGTAGAGCTTTTCACGTGTAAAATGGATGTGAAATTATAATAGCATGCTACAAATCACAAAAGCAAAGGGAGTCCAGTAACTTGGAGGAATTGAGAGCTCACCGTGAATTGTGCTTCAAGAAAAGCTGCCTTCATCATTGCAAAGTGAAGTGCCTTAGCCCCGAATAGTACTTCATAAATGTATTCCTACCTTTAATCTGAGCAATATATGGCATTAAAGCGCATCTTCATATCATGGAAGCATCATAGCTACAACCTTACAGAAAAATAAGAGAGAAGAAAGAAAGGGGATGGAAAATTGGATCATTTGCTTGTTGGTAAAGTTGCATTTTTGTATATGGAATACAACCTTGTCAATCTCTCAAAATTTTGCTTTCAGACATCAACTTTGTCAAAATTTGCTTAACACGCTTTGACATGATTTAATTATTTAAGAAAAGGGAAATTGTTATTTTAAAGATTTATTGGAATGAAGCATTTTCTATGCATATTCTTTGGCTTTCTTTTGCTGCCACTCACAAACTAGTCCAGGATTTAATCTGGATTGATCCTGCCTAGTTTTTGTTGGATTTGGGTGTGGATCCAAACCTCCGCAGGCGAGGAGCTTCAAGCGAGCTCCTCAGGTGAGCTCGAGCATGGCGCGGACGATATCCGAAGGCGAGCTAGGAGATCTGCAGGCGATCTCGACGCAGCTACAGGCGAGCTCGCAACCTTCAGGCGAGCTCGAGGAAACCCGCAGGCGAAGTCACAATGCGAGGTCCACGCGAGCTGCACGCGAAGTTGACGACGAGTTGCAGGCAAGGTCGAAGAACAAGCGAGCTCGAGCGCTCGTTTAAGTGCGAGACAGGATGTCGACAGCCCACCTAGGGGTTCCCTATGAAAGGGAAACCCAGAGCCCCCTTTCCGTCGGCGGCTCCCCT
>NC_033801.1:20292542-20297266 GCF_001876935.1 Asparagus officinalis
CCGTTCTCGCGATCTCTCTCTCTCTCATTTTCTCCTGTGTTCACGTGATTGGGGAAGGGAATTAAGAGAAAGAAAATTTATTGAGGAGGAATTTATTGAGAGGGGAATTAACACTGTAGCTACAGTGTTGATTTCTATTTTTTGAGAGATCTCAAGCTTGAGATCTAATCTTGCATTGTAATTTCTTATTGTTTAATAAGAAATTAATTGTGTGGCTCCCGATGATGTAGGCAGTTGACGAACCTCGTTAAATCTTGGTGTATTTTCTCTATACTGTGTTTTTGTTGTGCTTAGGGTTTTGGTGTAAATTCCCAACAACTGATATCAGAGCGTGAAACGATCTAGAGGAAGTCAGATTCGAGTGGGAGCCATGGCCGCAGATGAAGAAAAGGTGAGACTTGAGAAGTTTGATGAAACAGATTTCAGATTCTGAAAAATACAGATAGAGGATATTTGTATTAGAAAAATCTATATCAACAACTTTTGGGAAAGAAGCCAGAGTCGGTGAAGGAGGATGAGTGGAACCTTCTAGAAAAACAATCCCTCAGTGTTATCAGATTTACGTTGACCCATAATGTTGTGTTAAACATAGCGAAGAAGAAGATCACGACGGGTCTTATGACAGCACTCTCAAATATGTATGAGAAGCTATCAGCCGTGAACAAAGTTCATTTGATGTGGTGGTTATTCAATATGAGAATGCCAAAAGGCGCGTCAGTAGTACAACACCTCAATGAACTCAACACGGTCTCAATCCAATTGAGTTCAGTTAAAATTGAGTTTGATGAGGAAGTTCGTGCGTTTATACGTTTGTCTTTCCTACCAGAAAGCTGGAACGCTACAGTCATGGCTATGAGTAGCTCATCGGGAAGCAACAAGTTAAAGTTTGATGACGTTCGTGATCTGGTTCTTAGTGAGGAGATCAGATGGAGAGAGTCGGGTGAAGCTACAACCTCTTCAGTATTACATATAGAGTCAAGAGGTAAAAATTCAACCAGAGGGAACGGGGGAACGGACGAGGTAAATCAAACTACAGAGGTAGATTAAAGAACAGGACGTCCAAGTCAAGGAATCCAAGTAACAGCTCGAAGGCTATCGAGTGTTGGAATTATAGAAAGACCGAGCATTACAAGAATCAGTGCAAGAGTGCACAAAAGGAGAAGGAGGCGAAAGCAGAGGTGAATGTCACATCCACCTCAGGAGGAGACGACGCATTGATATGCTCTTTGGAGAGCAAGGAAGAGTCTTGGGTGTTAGACTCTGGAACGTCATTCCATGCTACTTCTCAGAAAGAATTCTTCAAGGAGTATGTCATCAAAAATCTTGGATACATATACCTTGGTGATGATCAACTGTATGCTATTGTAGGCAAAGGTGTAGTGAAAATTAAGTTGAATGGGTCAGTATAGAAGCTGAAGGATGTCAGACATATTCCAGACCTGAAAAAGAACTTAATATCCGTAGGGTAGTTGGCTGACGAAGGATACACTACAACCTTCCATGGAGATGATTGGAAGATCTCAAATGGTGCAATGATGATTGCCCGAGGCAAGAAGACCGATACCCTGTATATGACAGCAGGTGTACCTTGTTTGATCTCAGTTACAGTAGGTAATGAGACTTCAAAGCTATGACACCAGAGACTCGGTCATATGAGTGAGAAGGGGATGAAGATCATACACACAAAGAAAAAACTCCTAGGTCTAGAATCAGTTAATTTAGATATGTATGAAGAATGCATACTTAGAAAGCAGAATAGAGTCAGCTTTCAAACAAGTGGCAGAACCCCCAGGAAGGAGAAACTAGAGCTCATTCACTCAGATGTTTGGGGACTAACCACCACCGCGTCTATTGGTGGTAAACACTACTTCGTGACTTTTATTGATGATCACTCTGGGAAAGTGTGAGTCTACTTTCTGAAGCATAAATCAGAAGTATTTGAAGCTTTTAGGAGATAGAAAGCTATGGTCGAGAATGAGGCCGGTCTGAGAATAAAAAAGCTTAGGACCGACAATGGCGGTGAGTATGAAGACACCGGATTCAAAAAATTCTGCTATGAGCACGGGATCAGAATAGAGAGAAACATGCCTGACACGTCTCAGCAAAATGGTGTAGCTGAACGGATGAACAGAACTTTAACAGAGAGAACCAGAAGCATTCATATACAGTCAGGCCTACCGAAACAGTTCTGGGCAGAAGCAGTCAACACAACAGCTTACTTGATCAACCGATATCCATCGGTTCCATTGGAGCACTGAATACTGGAAGTGGTATGGTGCGGAAAGGAGGTAAAACTCTCACATCTCAAAAATTTCGGTTGTGTAGCTTATGTACATATTAGTGATCAAGGTAGGAATAAGCTTGATCCTAAGTTAAAGAAATACACTTTCATCGGCTATGGTGAAGATGAGTTCGGCTACCGCATTTGGGATAACGAAAATAAGAAGGTGATCAGGAGCAGAGATGTGATATTTAACGAGAAGGTGATGTACAAGGACATGCACAAGACAGATGATTCAGAGAGCGAGTCAACATTTGTAAATGCAGATGATGTCTCGAATAACCTTTCAGAAGAACCCAACATAGAAGGTCCTCAGCCAGAAGAGCCTGTTGGACAAAACGGTGCGTAGGAGCCCGATGCATCAGCTCCGATATTGAGAAGATCTTCTCGTCCTCTTGTACCCAATATGAGATATATGAACTATCTGTTGTTGACAGATGGAGGAGAGCCTGAAAGCTATGATGAAGCTTGTCAGAGTAGAGATACGAGAAAGTGGGATCTTGCTATGAAAGATGAGATGAAGTCTCTCATCTCAAATCAGACGTGAGAACTAGCTGAGTTACCCACGGGTAAGAAGGCACCCCACAACAAATGGGTGTACCGGGTGAAAGAGGAGCAGGATGGATCCAGAAGATATAAGACCCGGCTAGTTATCAAAGGATTCCAGCTAAAGGAAGGAATTGACTACACCGATATTTTTGCTCCTGTAGTGAAGCTAAATACTATCAGGACAGTGATGAGTATTGTGGCTATTGAAGATCTTTATCTCGAGCAGTTGGACGTGAAGATGGCGTTTCTTCATGGAGATCTAGAAGAGAAGATATACATGCACCAGCCAGAAGGTTTCTCAGGAGAAAAGAAGAAGAACCTGGTGTGCAGACTTAAGAAAAGCTTGTATGGCCTGAAATAAGCCCTAAGATAGTAGTACAAGAAATTTGATAGTTTCATGCACAAGGAAGGTTTCCAGAAGTGCAATGCCAACCACTATTGCTACTTCAAAAGATATCAATCCAATTATATCATCTTACTGTTGTATGTTGATGATATGTTGGTTGCAGGTACAGATATGAAAGATATCAGGAGTTTGAAGCAGCAATTGTCAAAGGAATTTGACATGAAGGACTTGGGTCCAGCAAAGAAGATTCTTGGAATGCAAATCACGAGAGACAAGAAGAAAGGGTTCTTGTAGTTGTCTCAGACAGAGTACATCGACCGTGTTTTGTAGAGATTCAATATGGGCGACGCCAAGCCAGTCAGCACACCCTTGGCTAGCTATTTTTACTTATCAAAGGACCAATCTCCTCAGTCAGACGAAGAGAAAGAGAGTATGACTAATGTTACTTACGTCTCAGCCATTGGAAGCTTGATGTACGCAATGGTCTGTAAGAGACCAGACATTGGACATACAGTAGGAGTGGCCAGCCAGTTTATATAGAATCTAGGAAAAGCTCATTGGGAAGCGGTTAAGTGGATTCTGAGATATCTACGAGTACCCCACATAAGTGTTTGCACTTGGTAAGGGAGAGGTGGAAGTGGAAGGGTACGTAAATGCAGACTTTGGAGGTGAAATCAATCATCGAAGAAGCACCGTCGGCTATGTATTCATTATCGAAACTACATCTATTAGTTAGATATCATAGATACAGAAGATTGTCACTCTATCCACTCCAGAAGCTGAGTATGTAGCAATGACTGAAGCCAGTAAAGAGATGATATGGCTTCAGAGTTTGTTAACTGAGCTAGGATTCAAACATGAGAGGAATGTCTTGCATAGCGATAGTCAGAGTGAGATACACTTGGCTAAGAATTCCGTATTTCGTTTTAGAACAAAGCATATTGGGCTTCGGTACCACCTCATCAGATCCTTGTTGGAAGATGACGTGTTAAAACTGGAGAAGATTCCAGAAAGTAAGAATCCAGCAGATATGTTAACAAAGACGGTGACCATTCAGAAACTGGAGTTGTGCGCAACTTCAGTTAGCCTTCATGCGTAAGTGATGAGGGCGGAGCCACATAGGAGAAGGTGTTTGTTGAGATAGCCTACTAACGGCGGTTTAGTCTCAAAGTGGGAGATTGTTGGATTTGGGTGTGGATCTAAACCTCCGCAGGCGAGGAGCTTCAGGCAAGCTCTTCAGGCGAGCTCGAGCATGGCACGGGTGAGGGCGATATCCGAAGGCGAGCTCGGAGATTTGCAGGTGATGTCGATGTAGCTGCAGGCGAGCTCGCGACCTTCAGGCGAGCTCGCGGTGCTTCTAGCGAGGTCCACACGAGCTGCAGGAGAAGTTGACGACGAGTTGCAGATGAGGTTGAAGAACAGGCGAGCTCGAGTGCTCGTTTGAGTGTGGGATAGGATGTCGACAGCCCACCTAGGGTTTCCCTATAAAAGGGAAACCTAGAGCCCCTCTTTCGTCAGCGACACCCCTTCTCCTCTCTCGCGTTTTTT
>NC_033801.1:20297300-20297695 GCF_001876935.1 Asparagus officinalis
ACCGTGGACGTAGCTTCTCACATCGAGAAGTGAACCACGTAAATCTTGTGTGTTTTATGTGTTTTCTCTCTCTCTCTCTCTCTCTCTCTCTCTCTCCCTCTCTCCTGTACTCACATGATTAGGGAAGGGAATTAAGAGAAAGAAAATTTATTGAGGAGGAATTTATTGAGGGGGCAATCAACACTGTAGCTATAGTGTTGATTTGTATTTATTGAGAGATCTCAAGCTTGAGATCTGCTTTTGTATTATAATTTCTTACTGTTTAATAAGAAATTAATTGTGTGGCTCCCGAAGACGTAGGCAATTGCCGAACCTCGTTAAATCTTCGTGTATTTTCTCTATACTGCATTTCTGTTGTGTTTGGGGTTTTGGCGCAAATTCCCAACAATTTTATC
>NC_033801.1:20297705-20409041 GCF_001876935.1 Asparagus officinalis
AGAACATTACGTTTTCAAATATAGAATCAACATGGGTGAAGGTGATGAGATGGTAACAATATGCATTGCTGGAATCAAACATGTTGAGCAAACCTTGCTAGGATACTCCTCTTTACCTAAAAAAGAACCCCAAAAAATGTTTTGTAGATAGAAACATGATTGAGATCTTAGAAATTAGGAGAGGAATTGGATTGCAATGAGTTGAAAGGACAATTAGAGAGATGAAATAACTTGGGGCCAAATCAACCCTTATAATAAGCCGAGAGGTAAATTTAAAAGCACTTACAATTTATGGAGTACATATCGTAACATCCAAATTTCTATTATATTTTCTAGAACATAAATGAAAAAGAAAGACAACTACTAAAAATAAGAGACTGATCCAAGATGCTAAACTAGACTGTAGGTGTAAAATTTGATTTCCCGAAATGGGGATTTCGTTTGTATTGATAAGAATAGCTTATTATAAATTAATAAATTAAAATTACAACAGAAACGGAGGGAATGCCCTCCTTGTTTAACATGGGGTCTTTGGTAGCGATAGGATGCCTCCCTCAGTGTCAGAACCGAGTTTGCTTCCCTTGGACGATCCGAGCGAAGTCACGAATGAGCTTTAGTACGCAGTAGAAGCTCGTCTTGATCGAATTCGAGTTCTCGAGCTTAATAGCTGTCAAGGCCGAAAGTTGGAAGAAGGTGCTACAGTGCAAGAGCTATGCAAAGAGCAGGTTGTTAGCTCAACTGAGAGGCCCAAACAACCGGGAAAAAGCCAACCCCTCAATAAGTGAACCACCTCTATGTAGCCAGGAGTGGTTCTTAAATAGGAAAGAGACAGCATGGTCATCTTCTTAAATCATGGTATTTGACCATCTATTGTTGAGAGATGCCATGCCTCTCACATGTACTATGAGCGGCTACCTGATGGGTGCGGAGTACTATACTCCCCCCTTTTCACGTCATGGGAAATGGGAAGACCATCCCTGTACGTGACATCATAGCTGCCTAGTGCTCTGACAAGCTCGACGATCTTGCAGGCGGACTGCTGATTGTCTGGACGTGCGGCAAGCTTCGTTCGTGCTAGCGAACTTGCAGGCGGACTGCTGATTGCCTGGATGTGCAGGCGAGCTTCGTTCGTGCTGGCAAATTTGCAGGCGGACTGCTGATTGCCTGGATGTGCAGGCAAGCTTCGTTTGTGTTGGCGAACTTAGTGTTGAGTGGATATAGCTCTGGCGAGTTTTGTTCGTGCTGGCGAACTCATGTTGGCGGGTTTATTGACCTTCCCGTTGTTGAGGCAATTTTTATAGCCTACATAGATAGAGCTTGCTCAGAATTATTGATTTGGACTCTGATGACTGTCCATAAATCCGATATTCTTGGATTAGAACCTAGACGAGGATTTTATAGTTAGAGCGCTGAATTTTTTAATTGGATTTTGATTTTTTTTTTAGTAGAATTCTTAAACTCTTAGTTTGGATTCTTAAATTTTTGCTTTGGATTTGTAGCTTTTATATGGTCGAACACCGGTTATTTTTAATTTATGTGATTGCACTAGTTATTTTCTGCTATATGGCATTGTCTGAATTAATTGAATTAGGAGTTTCATAATAAATCATTATGTTAATTAATAATTATTTACAAAAAAATGGATATGAATTTGGAAAACCACCCTCATTTTGACTAATGAATAGAAACAACAAAACTAAATACATATTCTAATCTATTTAAATAATTTAGACAATGTCATATAATAGAAAATAACTAGTGCAATCACATAAATAAAAATAACTAGGGTTCGACCATATAAAAAACTAATTTGTATATTTAAATGTGTAAAATATTAAATACATTAGAAAAATGTAAATCAAACATTTGACATCAAATATTCAAACAATTTAATATTAAATATTTTTGTTATTTGATTTGTTAAATTTTAAAATATTGCATATATTTAATATTTTTGTACTTAAAATATTTCGTTTCTAACATTTAAATAAAAATGAAATGAATGTAATATAATATTAAATGTTTAAAATATTTATATATATATTTAAGAAATATTAAATAATAAAAATATCTAATTCAATATTCAATATTAAATCTATTAAGAGATTAAATAGTATTAAATATATTTCATTTAAATGAGTTAAATAAAAAAGTTGTTGATTACAAATATTTTAAAATTAAATACATTCAATTTTTAATATATAAATAATTTTGGAATATAAAATATGTTAAAATTAAATGTATTTAATTTGAAATATATTACATATTTAAATAAGAAAGAGAAGAGGAGAGAGAAAATCCATAGAGTGAGATTATCCACCAATTTTAACTTTAGACTTTCTCTAGCAAATTTCTTATTAAAAACTATAGAGTTGGAATAGAGTATGAATTTTGAAATCCTAGTCCTAATAACAATCCTACATAACCAATAAAAATTTAAATTCAAATACAATTCCTGGTCCTAAACTAATAGCATGTTATAATTAAATTCAAATTCTAGTCATAAACCAAAAGCAGCTTAAATTCAAATCCGAATAGTCTTAAATCAATAACTCCTTAAATTTAAATTTAAATTCCAATTCGAAACGAATAACACTCTAAGTTAAAGTCCAAAAAAAATCCGAGTCCAAATCAACAATCCTCAATCCTCAACTAATGCCTTTGAAATTTGATATGGGAAAGTTGCGGGAGGAATCAAGATCTAAATTATACGCATATATTTTGTTTTCTCTCAAAAGAGAGAGCAAAGTGTTAGAAGATATGGAGACCAAAGTTTCATAACTGCAAAGAGAACCAATCAAGTTTTCCATCCTTTGCGCTTCGATGAAGAGTCAACTTGCATCATGTTAAAAGCTTCGGTATATTATGGTTTAACAATTCCTCGAGTTGGAGGCGCAGAGAGCATATGGGCCTTTTCCTACTAATTGGATCTTACGACCCAAAGTAGTTCCAAAACCCAGAACTAGTCATTTTGGACATAAAATATGTGAACAGAAAACGGAGATTACCTGTTTATAATCAGCTCGTCTTTCGGCGACATGCACGTTGTTGTTTTTTTTTTCTTTCCAGTAAAATAAAAAACGGTGAGTAACTCCGCTCCGTTCTTCGGTAATATGAGTTTAACAGAACAAGCTAGAAAAGTAAATAAATACAGACATTGAATCTTACTACGATCTTGTAAGCCAGAAACAACTCTTCTATCTCGCGTAAGGTATCTCCTCTTGACTGTCGAATACGTCACGTATATATACTAGTAGCAGCATCATCTAGAATCCCATGAGTACTCTCTGCCAATTGAGGAGTCAAAACTTATCTGGCCTATCGCTCTCCGCTCCTGAAAGATTGGAGCAGCGTAGTTGTATATTAGAAACATATCCCGCCAAAAACATTCACATTGTTGATAGGAAGAGCCTTGCAATAATTTATCCCCTCCCTCGTTTTTTTTAAAGGACTATATGTTGGGAATATTACCCGCCAGGGCTACGCAAAACCCCTAAAAAACAGCAGAAACGCAGAATGAAAAAGGTACACCAAGATTTAACGAGGTTCGGCAACTGCCTACGTCCTCGGAAGCCACACAGTAAATTTTTTATTAATCTAACAAGAAATTACAATTCAAGAGCGAATCTCAAACTTGAGATTTCTCAATAAATACAATCTTTACTGTAGCTACAGTAAAGATTCCCCTCTTCTTTATAACCCTCTTAATTTCCTCTACAATAAATTTCCTCTTTAAATCCCTTCCTAATCACGTGAGAACAGGAGAACAGAAAGAGAGAGAGAGAGAGAGAGAGAGAGAGAGAGAGAGAGAGAGAGGATCCCTGCAGAGGGGAGAGGGTGAGCCGCCGCCAGGAGAGAGGTTCACGAGAAAAGGGGGAACGCACATGGGTTTGAGCTCTGGGTTTCTCTTTTATAGGGAAACCCTAGCTCTAGCTCAAGATAGGCTGTCGACAACCTGTCTCAGAGCTCGCCTGACAAGAGTCCGCCTGCTCGAGCTCGCCTGCTCAAGTTCTGCCTGAAGACCCTCGTGCTCGCCTGCAGATCTCACCTACAACTCGTCGAGACCTCGCCAGAATCTCAACCTTGCCTGCACGAGCTCGCGGCATCTTGATCTTGACCTAGACCTCACCCCCAAGCTCGCCTGCGGAGATCTCGAGCTCACCGACTGGAGCTCGCCCACAACCCCGCTTGCCTGCAAGGTTAGATCTCCACCCGATTCCAACAATCTCCCACTTGGAGATCAAACTATCGTCAGCAGGCTACCTCATCAAGCTCCTTCTCATGTGTGGCTCCGCCCTTATTACTCATGCATGAAGGCCAACTGAAATTGCGCACAACTCCAGTTTCTGAACAGTCACCGTCTTTGTTAACATATCTGCTGGATTCTTACTTTCTGGAATCTTCTCTAGTTTTAACACGTCATCTTCCAACAAGGATCTGATGAAGTGGTACCGAAGTACAATATGCTTCATTCTAGAATGAAATGCGGAATTCTTAGCCAAGTGAATCGCACTCTGACTATCGCTATGCAAAACATTCTTCTTTTGTTTGAACTCCAGCTCTGTTAACAAACCTTAAAGCCATATTATCTCTTTAATGGCTTCAGTCACTGCAACATACTCAGCTTCTATAGTGGACAGAGTGACAATCTTCTGTATCTATGACATCCAACTAACGGTTGTAGTTTCGACAGTGAATACGTAACCGGTGGTGCTTCTTCGGTGATCAACTTCACCGCCGAAGTCTGTATCTACGTACCCTTGCACTTCCACCTCTCCCTTACCAAAGTGTAAACACTTCTATGTGGTGCCTCATGGATACCTCAGAATCCACTTGACTGCTTCTCAATGAGCTTTTCCTGGATTTGACATAAACCGGCTGACCACTCCCACTGCATGGCCAATGTCTGGTCTCGTACAGACCATTGCGTACATCAAACTTCCGATAGCTGAGGCGTAATGGACCTTAGCCATAATCTCTTTCTCTTCTTCTGACTGAGGAGACTGATCCTTCGATAGGCAAAAATGACTGGCCAATGGTGTGCTCACCGGCTTGGTGTCGCCTATGTTAAATCTCTGCAAAACACGGTTGATGTACTCCATCTGAGATAACTGCAAGAGACCTCTCTTCTTATCTCTCGTGATTTACATTCTAAGGATCTTTTTTGTTGGACCCAAATCCTTCATGTCAAACTCCTTTGACAGCTGCTGCTTCAAACTCCTGATATCCTCCATATCTGCACCTGCAACCAACATATCATCAACATATAACAGTAGGATGATATAGCTAGACTGATATCTTTTGAAGTAGCAACAGTGGTCGGCGTTGTACTTCTGAAAACCTTCCTTGTGCATAAAGCCGTCAAACTTTCTATACCACTGTCTTGGGGATTGTTTCAGGCCATACAAGCTTTTCTTGAATCTGCACACCAGGTTCTTCTTCTTTTCTTCTGAGAAACCTTCTGACTGGTTTATGTATATCTCCTCTTCTAGATCTCCGTGAAGAAACACCGTCTTCACTTCTAACTGCTCGAGATAAAGATCTTCAATATCTATAATACTCATCACTGTCCTGATAGTATTTAGCTTCACCACGGGAGTAAAAATATCGGTGTAGTCAATTCCTTCCTTCTGCTGAAATCCTTTGATAACCAGCCGGGCCTTATATCTTCTGGAACCATCTTGCTCCTCTTTCACCCGGTACACCCATTTGTTGTGGAGTGCATTCTTATCCGTGGGCAACTCAGCTAGTTTTCACGTCTGGTTTGAGATAAGAGACTTTATCTCATCTTTCATGGCAAGCTCCCACTTGCTCGAATCTCCACTCTGACAAGCTTCATCAAAGCTTTCAGGCTCCCCACCATCTGTCAACAACAGATAGTTCATGTATCTCCTGTTGGGCACTGGAGGCCGTGAAGATCTCCTCAAAATCGGAGCTGGTTCGTCCGGCCCTTGCGCACCATCTTGTCCAACAGGCTCTTCTGGCTGAGGATCTTCTGCATTGGGTTCTTCCGAGAGGTTACTCGGGACATCATCTGCTTCTATAAATATTGACTCACTCTCTGAGTCATTTGTCTTGTGCATGTTCTTGTACATCACCTTCTTGTTGAATATCACATCTGTGCTCCTGATCACTTTCTTGTTTTCATTGTCCCAAATGCGGTAGCCGAACTCTTCTTTACCATAGCCGATGAAAGTGCATTTCTTTGACTTGGGATCAAGCTTATTCCTGTCTTGATCACTAATATGCACGTAAGCTACACAACCGAAAACTTTAAGATGTGTGAGTTTTACCTCCTTTCCGCACCATACTTCCTCTGGTATTCTGTGCTCCAATGGAACCGATGGACCTCAGTTGATCAAGTAAGCTGTTGTGTTGACCGCTTCTGTCCAGAACTACTTCGGTAGGCTTGACTATACCCGAATGCTTCTGGTTCTCTCTGTCAACGTTCGGTTCATCCGCTCAGCTACATCATTTTGCCAAGGCGTGCCGGGCATGGTTCTCTCCATTTTGATCCCGTGCTCATAGCAGAACTTCTTGAATCTGGTGTCTTCATACTCACCGTCATTATCGATCCTGAGCTTCTTTATTCTCAGACCGGTCTTATTCTCGACCATAGCTTTCCATCTTCTGAAAGTTTCAAACACTTCTGACTTATGCTTCAGAAAGTAGATCCACACTTTCCGAGAGTGATCATCGATAAAAGTCACGAAGTAGTGTTTCCCACCAATGGACGCGGTGGTGGTTGGTCCCCAAACATCTGAGTGAATAAGCTCTAGCTTCTCTTTTCTGGGGGTTCTGCCACTTGTCTGAAAGCTGACTCTCTTCTGCTTTCCAAGTATGCATTCTTCACACATATCCATCTCCACTGACTGTAGTCCTGGGAGTTTTTCCATTGTGTGCATGATCTTCATCCCCTTCTCACTCATATGACCGAGTCTTTGGTGCCACAGCTTTGAAGTCTCATTGCCTGCTACAACTGAGATCAAACAACGTGCACCAGCTGTCATATATAGGGTATCAGTCTTCTTGCCTCGGGCCATCGTCATTGCGCCCTTTGAGATCTTCTAATCATCTCTATGGAAGATCGTAGTGTATCCTTCACCAGCCAACTGGCCTACAGATATTAAGTTCTTTCTCATGTTGGGAATATATCTGACATCCTTTAGCTCCCGTAGAGACCCGTTCAACTTAATTTTCACCACTTGTTTGCCCACAATAGCACACTGTTGATCATCTCCAAGATATACATATCCAAAATTTCTAGGGGTATACTTCTCAAAGAATTCTTTCTGAGAAGTAGCATGGAACGACGCTCCAGAGTCTAACACCCAAGACTCTTCCTTTCTCTCCAAAGAGCATATCAATGCATCGTCTCCTCCTGAAGTGGAAGTGACATTCACCTCTGCTTTCGCTTCCTTCTCCTTCTGTGCACTCTTGCACGTCTCCTCCTGAAGTGGAAGTGACATTCACCTCTGCTTTCGCTTCCTTCTCCTTCTGTGCACTCTTGCACTGATCCTTGTAATGCTCGGTCTTTCCTCACCTCTGCTTTCGCTTCCTTCTCCTTCTGTGCACTCTTGCACTGATCCTTGTAATGCTCGGTCTTTCCATAATTCTAACACTCGATAGCCTTCAAGCTGTTACTTGGATTCCTTGACTTGGACCTCCTGTCCTTTGATCTACCTCTGTAGTTTGATCTGCCTCGCCAGTTCCCTCTGATTGAATTTCTACCTCTTGACTCTGTATGCAATACTGAAGAGGTTGTAGCTTCACCCGACTCTCTCCGTCGGATCTCCTCACTGAGATTCAAATCACGAACGTCATCGAACTTCAACTAGGTGCTTTCCGACAAGCTACTCACTGCCGTAACGGTAACGTTCCAGCTTTCTGATAGGGAAGACAAAAGTATTAACGTCCGAACTTCCTCATCAAACTCAATTTCAACTGAACTCAATTGGGTTGTGACCGTGTTGAGTTCATTGAGGTGTTGTGCTACTGACGCGCCTTCCGCCATTCTCAAATTGAATAACCGTCGCATCAAATAAACTTTTTTCGCGGCTGATGGCTTCTCATATATATTTGAGAGTGCTGTCATAAGACCCGCTGTGGTCTTCTCCTTCGCTATGTTGAACGTAACATTGCGAGTCAACGTCAATCTGATAACTCCGAGGGCTTGTCTATCTAGAAGGTTCCACTCATCTGCCTTCATAGAATCTGGCTTCTTCCCTGATAGTGGTTGATACAGATTTTTCTGATACAGATAATCCTCTATCTGCATTTTCCAGAATCCGAAATCTGTTCCATCAAACTTCTCAAGTCTTATTTTTTCTTCATCTGCGGCCATGGCTCCCACTTGAATCTGACTTCCTCTAGATCGTTTCACGCTCTGATACTAGTTGTTGGGAATACTACCCGCCGGGGCTACGCAAAACCCCTAAAAATAGTAGAAATGTAGAATGAAAAAGGTACACCAAGATTTAACGAGGTTCGACAACTGCCTACGTCCTCGGAAGCCACACAGTAAATTTCTTATTAATCTAACAAGAAATTACAATTCAAGAGCGAATCTCAAACTTGAGATTCCTCAATAAATATAATCTTCACTGTAGCTACAGTAAAGATTCCCCTCTTCTTTATAACCCTCTTAATTTCCTCTACAATAAATTTCCTCTTTAAATCCCTTTCCAATCACGTGAGAACAGGAGAACACAAAGAGAGAGAGAGAGATCGCTAGAGAGGGGAGAGGGTGAGCCGCCGCCAGGAGAGAGGTTCACGAGAAAAGGGGGTACGCACATGGGTTTAGCTCTGGGTTTCCCTTTTATAAGGAAACCCTAGCTCCAGCTCGAGACTGGCTGTCGACAACCTATCTCAGAGCTCGCCTGATAAGAGTCCGCCTGCTCGAGCTCGCCTGCTTAAGTTCCGCCTGAAGACCCTCATACTCGCCTGCAGATCTCACCTACAACTCGTCGAGACCTCGCCAGAATCTCAACCTCACCTGCACGAGCTCGTGGGATCTTGATCTTGACCTGGACCTCACCCCCAAGCTTGCCTGCGGAGATCTCGAGCTCGCTGACTGGAGCTTGCCCACAACCTTACTCGCCTACAAGGTTAGATCTCCACCCGATTCCAACAATCTCCCACTTGGAGATCAAATCGCCGTCAGCAGGCTGTCTCATCAAGCTCCTGTGTGGCTCCGCCCTTATTACTCATGCATGAAGGCCAACTGAAGTTGCGCACAACTCCTATTTCTGAACAGTCACCGTCTTTGTTAACATATATGCTGGATTCTTACTTCCTGGAATCTTCTTTAGTTTTAACACGTCATCTTCCAACAGGTATCTGATGAAGTGGTACCGAAGTGCAATATGTTTCGTTTTAGAATAAAATGCTGAATTCTTAGCCAAGTGAATCGCACTCTAACTATCTCTATGCAAAACATTCTTCTTTTGTTTGAACTCCAGCTCTATTAACAAACCCTGAAGCCATATCATCTCTTTACTGGATTCAGTCACTGCAACATACTCAGCTTCTGTAGTGGACAGAGTGACAATCTTCTGTATCTGTGATATCCAACTAACGGCTGTAGTTCCGATAGTGAATACGTAACCGGTGGTGCTTCTTCGGTGATCAACTTCACCACCGAAGTCTGCATCTACGTACCCTTGTACTTCTACCTCCCCCTTACCAAAGTGCAAACACTTCTGTGTGGTGCCTCGTAGATACCTCAGAATCCACTTGACCGCTTCCCAATGAGCTTTTCCTGGATTGGACATAAACCGGCTGACCACTCCCATTGCATGGCCAATGTCTAGTCTCGTACAGACCATTGCGTACATCAAACTTCTGATAGCTGAGACGTAAGATACCTTAGCCATACTCTCTTTCTCTTCTTCTGACTGAGGAGACTGATCCTTCGATAGGCGAAAATGACTGGCCAATGGTGTACTCACTGGCTTGGCGTCGGCCATGTTAAATCTCTGCAAAACACAGTTGATGTACTCCGTCTGAGATAACTACAAGAGACCTCTCTACTTATCTCTCATGATTTGCATTCCAAGGATCTTCTTTGCTGGACCCAAGTCCTTCATGTCAAACTCCTTTGATAGCTGCTGCTTCAAACTCCTGATATCCTCCATATCTGCACCTGCAACCAACATATCGTCAACATATAATAGTAGGGTGATATAGCTGAATTGATATCTTTTGAAGTAGCAACAGTGGTCGGCGTTGCACTTCTGAAAACCTTCCTTGTGCATAAAGCCGTCAAACTTTCTGTACCACTGTCTTGGGATTTGTTTCAGGCCATACAAGCTTTTCTTAACTCTGCACACCAGGTTCTTCTTCTTTTCTTCTGAGAAACCTTCTGGCTGGTGCATGTATATCTCCTCTTCTAGATCTCCGTGAAGAAATACCATCTTCACGTCTAACTGCTCGAGATAAAGATCTTCAATAGCTATAATACTCATCACTGTCCTGATAGTATTTAGCTTCACCACGGGAGTAAAAATATCGGTGTAGTCAATTCCTTCCTTCTGCTGGAATCCTTTGACAACCAGCCGGACCTTATATCTTCTGGAGCCATCCTGCTCCTCTTTCACCAGGTACACCCATTTGTTGTGGAGTGTCTTCTTACCCGTGGGTAACTCAGCTAATTCCCACGTTTGGTTTGAGATAAGAGACTTCATCTCATCTTTCATGGTAAGCTCCCACTTGCTCGAATCTCCACTCTGACAAGCTTCATCAAAGCTTTCAGGCTCCCCACCATCTGTCAATAATAGATAGTTCATGTATCTCCTGTTGGGCATAGGAGGCCGTGAAGGTCTCCTCAAAATCGGAGCAGGTGCATCGGGCTCTTGCGCACCATCTTGTCCAACAGGCTCTTCTGGCTGAGGATCTTCTGCATTGGGTTCTTCCGAGAGGTTACTCGGGACATCATCTGCATCTACAAATATTGACTCGCTCTCTGAGTCATTTGTCTTGTGCATGTCCTTGTACATCACCTTTTCATTGAATATCACATCTCTGCTCCTGATCACTTTCTTGTTTTCGTTATCCCAAATGCGGTAGCCGAACTCTTCTTCACCATAGCCGATGAAAGTGCATTTCTTTGACTTGGGATCAAGCTTATTCCTGCCTTGATCACTAATATGCACGTAAGCTACACAACCAAAAACTTTAAGATGTGAGAGTTTTACCTCCTTTCTGCACCATACTTCCTCTGGTATTCTGTGCTCCAATGGAACCGATGGACCTCAGTTGATCAAGTAAGCTGTTGTGTTGACCGCTTCTACCCAGAACTACTTCAGTAGGCCTGACTATACCCGAATGCTTCTGGCTCTCTCTGTCAACGTTCGGTTCATCTGCTCAGCTACACCATTTTGCTAAGGCGTGCCAAGCACGGTTCTCTCCATTCTGATCCCGTGCTCATAGTAGAACTTCTTGAATCTGGTGTCTTCATACTCACCATTATTGTCGGTACTGAGCTTCTTTATTCTCAGACCGGTCTCATTCTCGACCATAGCTTTCCATCTCCTGAAAGCTTCAAACACTTCTGACTTATGCTTCAGAAAGTAGATCCACACTTTCCGGGAGTGATCATCGATAAAAGTCACAAAGTAGTGTTTCCCACCAATGGACGCGGTGGTGGTTGGTCCCCAAACATCTGAGTGAATAAGCTCTAGCTTCTCTTTTCTGGGGGTTCTGCCACTTATCTGAAAGCTGACTCTCTTCTGCTTTCCAAATATGCATTCTTCACATATATCCATCTCCACTGACTACAATTCGGGGAGTTTTTCCTTTGTGTGCATGATCTTCATCCCCTTCTCACTCATATGACAGAGTCTTTGGTGCCACAGCTTTGAAGTCGCATTGCCTACTATAACTGAGATCAAACAACGTGCACCAGCTGTCATATATAAGGTATCAGTCTTCTTGCCTCGGGCAATCGTCATTGTGCCCTTTGAGATCTTTCAATCATCTCCATGGAAGGTCGTAGTGTATCCTTCGCCAGCCAACTAGCCTACAGATATTAAGTTCTTTCTCAGGTCGAGAATATATCTGACATCCTTCAGCTCCTATACTGATCCGCTCAACTTAATTTTTACCACACATTTGCCCACAATAGCACACGGTTGATCATCATCAAGATATACATATCCAAGATTTCCGTGGGTATACTTCTCGAAGAATTCTTTCTGAGAAGTAGCATGGAACGACGCTCCAGAGTCTAACACCTAAGACTCTTCCTTTCTCTCCAAAGAGCATATCAATGCATTGTCTCCTCCTGAAGTGGAAGTGACATTCACCTCTGCTTTCGCTTCCTTCTCCTTCTGTGCACTCTTGCACGTCTCCTCCTGAAGTGGAAGTGACATTCACCTCTGCTTTCGCTTCCTTCTCCTTCTGTGCACTCTTGCACTGATCCTTGTAATGCTCGGTCTTTCATCACCTCTGCTTTCGCTTCCTTCTCCTTCTGTGCACTCTTGCACTGATCCTTGTAATGCTCGGTCTTTCAACAATTCCAACACTCAATAGCCTTCGTGCTGTTGCTTGAATTCCTAGACTTGGACCTCCTGTCCTTTGATCTACCTCTGTAGTTTGATCTGCCTCGTCCATTTTCTCTGGTTGAATTTCTACATCTTAACTCTGTATGCAATATTTAAGAGGTTGTAGCTTCACCCGGCTCTCTCTGTCGGATCTCCTCACTGAGAACCAGATCACGAACGTCATCGAATTTCAACTTGGTGCTTCCCGACAAGCTACTCACTGTCGTGACGGTAGCGTTCTAGCTTTCTGGTAGGGAAGACAAAAGTATCAACGTCCGAACTTCCTCATCAAACTTAATTTTAACTGAACTCAATTGGGTTGTGACCGTGTTGAGTTCATTGAGGTGTTGTGCTACTGACGCGCCTTCCGCCATTCTCAGATTGAATAACTGCCGCATCAAATAAACTTTGTTCGCAGCTGATGGCTTCTCATACATATTTGAGAGTGCTACCATAAGACCCGTTGTGGTCTTCTCCTTTGCTATGTTGAACGCAACATTGCGAGTCAACGTCAATCTGATAACTCCGAGGGCTTGTCTATCTAGAAGGTTTCACTCATCTGCCTTTATAGAATCTGGCTTCTTTCCTGATAGTAGTTGATACAGATTTTTCTGATATAGATAATCCTCTATCTGTATTTTCCAGAATCCAAAATCTGTTCCATCAAACTTCTCAAGTCTTATTTTTCCTTCATCTGCGGCCATGGCTCCCACTTGAATTTGACTTCCTCTAAATTGTTTTATGTTTTGATACCAGTTGTTGGGAATACTACCCGCCGGGGCTACGCAAAACCCCTAAAAAACAGCAGAAATACAAAATAAAAAAGGTACACCAAGATTTAACGAGGTTCGACAACTGCCTATGTCCTCGGGAGCCACACAGTAAATTTCTTATTAATTTAACAAGAAATTACAATTCAAGAACAAATCTCAAACTTGAGATTCCTCAATAAATACAATCTTTACTGTAGCTACAGTAAAGATTCCCCTCTTCTTTATAACCCTCTTAATTTCCTCTACAATAAATTTTCTCTTTAAATCCCTTCCTAATCACGTGAGAACAGGAGAATGGAAAGAGAGAGAGAGATCGCTGGAGAGGGGAGGGGGTGAGCAGCCGCCAGGAGAGAGGTTCACGAGAAAAGGGGGAACGCACATGGGTTTGAGCTCTGGGTTTCCTTTTATAGGGAAACCCTAGCTCTAGCTCGAGATAGGCTGTCGACAACCTGTCTCAGAGCTCGCCTGACAAGAGTCTACCTGGTCGAGCTCGCCTGCTCAAGTTCCGCTTGAAGACCCTCGTGCTCGCCTGTAGATCTCGCCTACAACTCGTCGAGACCTCACCAGAATCTCAACCTCGCCTGCACGAGCTCGCGGGATCTTGATCTCGACCTAGACCTCGCCCCCAAGCTCGCCTACCGAGATCTCGAGCTCGCCGACTGGAGCTCGCCCACAACCCTGCTCGCCTGCAAGGTTAGATCTCCACCCGATTCCAACACTATATGTATAGCATCTTAGATCAAGATCACAGGAACCAAGATGCAATTTGCATGGAATCAAGTACCGAAAATGTTCGTCCAGTTAGCTCTCCAAAGAGCCAAACTCCCTTCTCTCTTCTATATTCCTCCCCATTATTTTCCTGCTCTCCCCATTTTACTATCTCAATCACACCATGTCTCTCCTTAAACCCTCCCACATCTCTCACACACTCAACAATACTTAACAACATCATTCTCCTTAGTCACATTAGCCTTCACATTCTTGCTCCATCCTATAGTCAGCACATTACTCTGGCCTCAGCTCTTTTCTGAACAGCTCTTGGATTATAAGTTTATCATTGCTGTCTATAGAGGGAGTATCGGGCACTTTCGAGAATTCTGAAAGGTTTGTATCATAGGATCATCTTTGATCATGTCGAGGACCGATTCGAGCTTGTGGAGTTTTAAAAAGTCGAGCACGGTTGTTTTTATGATGGCTGTGATGGGGAATGACTAGGACTCGTTGGAGTCCATAGAATAGAAGGATGTCGCTTTAGAATCTTATTTTAGGATTCTGAATTATTTGTATATGACTTGAGAGATCTAAGATGAATACTCTTGGGAATCTAAGATGAATACTTTAGAATTGTGGTGAAGGGAAAATGATGTTTGATAATATAAGATGTTTGATACGTATAATAATTTATGCATCAAACATCCCTTTCCCTTCACCACAATTATAAATTTTTTCGGATGAACAGTAAAGTTTTTTTGTTCGGATGAACAGTAATAAAAAATTTTTGGATGAACAGTGAAGTTTTTTTGGAATTTTTTGGATTTTTCGGCGGTTTTTTCTTGGATCTGGATCAAGAAAACTCATTTTTCGATTCTAGATCTGTTTTTTGATTTAATGGCGGCGGTTTCAGTTTGAAACCCTAAGGGTTCATGCGTGAAAACGTGGCGAACATTAAGGAGGTGGTTACCTTAAATTTTGGCGAAGCAGTAAGCTTCAAACGAACCTCGCGTTCGTTCAATTTTAACCGATCTTCGCGTTCAAACGAACTTCGCGTTCATTCTCAAGTGAGCCTCGCGCTCAACGAACTTCGCGTTCATTCTAAGATGAGCCTCGCGCTCAGTTCTAAGGTGAGCCTCGCGCTCAGTTTTCAGTCGAACCTCGCGTTCGTATTTAAGTCGAACCTCGCGTTCGAGCTTCAGTCGAACCTCGCGTTCGTGCTTCAGTCGAGCCTCGCGTTCGAGCTTCAGTCGAACCTCGCGTTCGTGCTTCAGTCGAACCTCGCGTTCGAGCTTCAGTCGAACCTCGCGTTCGTGCTTCAGTCGAACCTCGCGTTCGTGCTTCAGTCGAACCTCGCGTTCGTACTTCAGTCGAACCTCGCGTTCATTTTTTTTAACGAACCTCGTGTTCTTTCTCAAGTTGAACCTCGCGTTTATTTTTCAAACGAACCTCGCGTTCGTTCTCAGACGAACCTCGCATTCGTGCTTAAGTGAGTCTCGTACTCAATACAGTCGAACCTCGCGTTCGAAGTTAAGCGAACTTCGTGTTCACTATGGTTAAGCCTCAGCTTTTCATGGGTCCACTTTGGTATACTTAAATTATTCAATTAAGTTATGGGCCCTAATTAAGCTGTGAGACCCCAATTAAGTTTTTTGGAAATTTAGTTTATTTAAATTAAAACTTTTTAATTTAAATCTAATTTGGTTTTTTAATCAATTATTTAATTCAAATAATATGACACTAAGGAATTAAGGTTGTCTCTCACTCCAATTGATTAATTAAAACAAGAAGTTGCCAAAGTAACCTCTCTTGTGTAGATTGTTCATGAGGAATGTGAGATGTTTGTGTGTATGCTTTCGTGTAAATATTTAATCGGCCCAAAGGAAGGTTAATATTTATTTAGACTGTATACACATCTGCGATGATAAGCGTGTGACAATTATAAGGTTTACATGTGAATAATGAATCGATCCAAAGATAGTTTCATTATTTGACATGAGTTATTGTCAATGTTTGATCATTGCAACAAGGTATCACTTACAAGTTAATATTACTGTCCAAAGACTTGACATTAATGTTGTGCCCGATATCTTGGATGGGGATTGTCATTATTTGAATTTTATTGATTATGGTTATTGATGTGAGCATTTTTGTTTTATTTCAGCTAATGCATCTGCTGCAACAATTTCTGCTAACATCAACTCAATTCCCATGCTAAATGGGACAAACTTCAAGGTTTAGAAAGAGAGCATATTAATTGTTCTTGGCTGCATGGATCTTGACTATGCATTAAGAACTGAACAACCCCAACCTCTCAATGCGGAAAGCACTCCTGATGCAAAGAAGGAGCATGAGAAGTGGGAGCGTTCAAATCGCATGAGTCTTATGATCATTAAGCGCGGCGTTCCGGAAGCCTTCAGGGGCATAGAATCCGAAGGGATTACTAAGGCTAAAGATTTCCTTGCCGAAATTGAGAAGCGTTTTGCGAAAAACGATAAGGTAGAAACAAGCACGCTTTTAGCTCGCTTGATTTCAATGAAGTATAAGGGCAAAGGAAATATCAGGGAGTACATTATGGAAATGTCTCATATTGCTTCAAAGCTTAAGGCACTTAAACTCGATCTTTGTGACGAGTTATTAGTGCATCTGGTTTTGTTGTCTCTTCCTGCACAGTTTAACCAATTTAAGGTCAGTTATAACTGTCAAAAGGAGAAATGGACTCTAAATGAGCTCATTTCATACTGTGTGCAAGAAGAAGACAGGTTGAAGCAAGATAAGACAGAAAGTGCTCATTTGGCCTATGCCTCTAAGGATAAGGGCAAGAAAAGGAAGAATGATAAGGAAGCTGCTAAGGGTCCAGTTGAGAAGAAACAACATAAGGATAATCAGGGTTGTTTCTTCTGTAAGAAGCCTGGACATGTAAAGAAGGACTGTACAAAATATCACGCCTGGCGTGATAATAAGGGTACGTTCCTTGCTTTGGTCTGTTCTGAGGTTAATTTAGCTTCAGTACCTAGAAACACTTGGTGGTTAGACTCTGGTGCTACTACTCACATAAGTGTTTCTATGCAGGGTTGCCTGAGCTACCGAAAGCCAAGTGATGTTGAAAGACACATCTTTGTGGGCGACGGACAATCGGTAGATGTGGAAGCAATTGGGCACTTTAGGTTGTTGTTAGGAACTGGTTATTATTTGGATTTAAAAGATACTTTTGTAGTACCGTCTTTTAGACGGAATTTGGTTTCTGTTTCTGTATTGGACAAATCAGGTTATTCTTGTTCATTTGGAAACAGTCAATTCAGTTTATCTTTTAATTCAAATGTTGTGGGAACCGGTTACTTGAGTATTTATGACAACCTATATTTGCTTGATACAATTGCTTCTTACAATGAATCCTTGCATGTGGAATCACGTGGTACTAAGCGTAAATTAAATAAGGAAAATTCGGCGACATTATGGCATAAGCGCTTAGGTCATATCTCAAAAGGTAGAATTGAGCGTCTTGTGTCTGATGGCATTTTGGATTCCCTTGATTTTTCGGACTTCGACGTATGTGTTGAATGTATCAAGGGAAAACAGACCAAAGTGAAAAGATTAGGTGCCAACAGATCTTCGGATGTCTTAGAATTGATACATACGGATATTTGTGGGCCATTCCCTACGGAATCCTGGAATGGTCAACAATATTTTATATCATTCATAGACGATTACTCACGTTATGGGCACCTATATCTTATTCATGAAAAATCTGAGTCTCTGGACATGTTCAAAGCCTATAAAGCTGAAGTTGAGAATCAACTCAACAGAAGAATTAAAACCGTCAGATCTGATCGTGGTGGTGAGTACTACGGTAGATATGATGGTTCAGGTGAACAACGTCCAGGACCATTTGCTAGATACCTAGAGGAATACGGTATCGTCCCACAGTACACCATGCCGGGTTCACCTAGCATGAATGGTGTAGCTGAAAGACGAAACAGGACTCTTAAGGATATGGTAAGAAGTATGATTGCTCATTCTTCTTTACCAGAGTCACTCTGGGGAGAAGCACTTAAGACAGCAGCTTACATTCTGAATAGAGTACCAAGTAAAGCAGTTGCTAAAACACCTTATGAGCTTTGGACTGGTCGAAAGCCCAGTTTAAAGCATTTACATATTTGGGGATGTCCAGCTGAGGCAAGGCCTTATAGGCCAAATGAAAAGAAATTGGACTCCAAAACAGTTAGCAGCTACTTTATTGGATACTCTGAACGCTCTAGGGGCTTTAAGTTTTATGATCCCACTATAAGGAACATTTTTGAGACGGGAACAGCAACATTCTTTGAGGATGTTGAGTTTGGGGGGAGAAATAAGGTTAGAGACATTAGTTTTGAGGAGGAATTGGCTTCAGATCCAATCCATACAGTTACTTTTGACAATATTCAGGTTCCTATACCTGTTGTTGCTCAAGAAGTAAATCCGGAACCTCAAGATGATAATGTTGAACAACTCCCTGTTCCAGAAGAACAAACTCAACAACCTCAAGAACCAGTGCCATTAAGGAGATCCACGAGAGAAAGGAGAAATGCTATTCCGGATGATTATATTGTATTTCTCCAAGAACATGAGGAAAGTAGTGGAATGTTAGAAGATGATCCAATCAACTTCTCTCAGGCCATGAAAAGTTCTAACTCTCAACAGTGGATTGATGCCATGAATGAAGAGTACAAGTCTATGCAAGACAATAAGGTTTGGGAACTTGTCCCATTACCAGAAGGTGCAAAACCAATTGGTTGTAAATGGATTTTTAAAACCAAGCGGGATGCAAACGGTAATGTGGAGAGGTATAAGGCACGTCTTGTGGCTAAAGGCTATACTCAAAAGGAAGGCATTGATTATACAGAGACTTTCTCTCCGGTTTCATCGAAAGACTCTTTCAGAATAATCATGGCACTTGTTGCTCATTATGATCTTGAGTTACATCAGATGGATGTTAAGACTGCATTTCTCAATGGAGACATTGATGAGATGATCTATATGGTGCAACCAGAAAACTTTGTGTCGGGAGACCCAAAGAATATGGTCTGCAAATTAAGGAAATCCATCTATGGACTCAAGCAAGCTCCTCGTCAATGGTATCATAAGTTTCAACAAATAATTATCTCGTTCGGTTTTGAGATGAACATTGTTGATGACTGTGTATATCACAAGTTCAGTGGGAGTAAGTATATTTTTCTAGTTCTGTATGTCGATGACATCTTGCTTGCCACTAATGATATAGGCATGTTGCACGAAACCAAGAGATTTCTATCAAAGAATTTTGAGATGAAAGATCTTGGGGACGCCTCTTTTATATTAGGGATCCAGATACATCGAGATCGCTCTCGGGGTATTCTTGGATTATCACAAAAGAGCTATATCGATAAGGTACTTAAAAGGTTTGGCATGCAAGATTGCAGACCAGGTGACACCCCTGTTGCTAAAGGAGACAAGTTTAGTCTCAATCAGTGCCCTAAAGGTAACCTTGAAATTCAGGAAATGCAGAAGATTCCTTATGCTTCGGCTGTAGGAAGTCTAATGTATGCTCAGGTATGTACGCGTCCGGATATTGCGTACATTGTTAGGATGTTAGGCAGATACTTAAGCAACCCTGGTATGGATCATTGGATAGCAGTCAAAAGGGTTATGAGGTATCTTCAGAAAACAAAAGATTACATGCTCACATACAGAAAATCAGAACAGCTGGAGGTCATTGGGTACTCTGATTCTGATTTTGCTGGATGTCAAGATAGCAGGAAGTCTACATCATGCTATATTTATATGTTAGCAGGAGGAGCTATATCATGGAAAAGTGTCAAACAGACACTAGTAGATTCCTCCACTATGGCAGCAGCAGAATTTGTAGCTTGCTATGAGGCATCCAATCAGGGAATATGGCTGCGAAATTTTGTCACGGGACTGCGCATTTTGGAAAATGTTAAAAGACCACTAAGGTTATATTGTGACAATAAATCTGCAGTAATGTATTCCAATAACAACAGGAGCTCAACTAAGTCAAAACATATTGACATTAAGTTCCTGGTTGTGAAAGAAAGAGTGGACAAATATCTATAGAGCACATTGGGACAAACTCCATGATAGCTGATCCTCTTACTAAGGGCCTGCCACCTAAGGTCTTTCATGAGCATACTGCTCATATGGGTGTGGTATTATTTGAGGATATTATGTTTTAGTGGGAGTTTGTAATTATGGTACTTTATGTTTGGTTGTATTGTCTGATCAGAATAAAGTATTCAGTTAAGACACTCTGCTACATTATGTTTGGTTTTGACCTCACTAAGGAGGACCAGTTAAAAATAGACATGTACTGATCACATTGCATGTAATTTTCATGCTGCACATCCATGATTGATCTATGTCGTTTGATTGTATTGGTATATGTGACCATTGATGGGTCAAGTCACGATAAATGTGACGAATGCCGCTTTGATCCTATATTGATATAGTCAATGGACGAGATTGTTCGGAAATACCTTTTCAGTGATAGCAATTTTTGAGCTCATAAGGTTATACACAATTTAAGGAATCATATGGTGCCCAAGTGGGAGATTGTTGGATTTAATCTAATAAATCTATTGGTGGGCACATATGATTAATCAATGTGTATTGCTATCTTTCAGGATAACCCACTAAAGTGATCAATTAAGTTGGGTTAATGGGTATTTAAATATAATCATGGGGTTATATGTGCAGATACCAGGTTATAATTGTGATTTATTGAGGGGCTAAATTACAAAAGTACAACATCTATAAATAAGGGGTTATGGTCCCTAACCTAGGGTTATATTCTCTAATTCTCTACACCCCCATCTAGTAAGAGAAATTCGGATTTAGCGGAATCCTAAGGTTAGAAGATCATCAAAAAACCCAACTCAAGATTTCTTCTATGGATTCAGGTATAAGTTTCCGCCCTTTTAGATTCGTGTTAATCTCTTCGAATTAATCATGGCTATATGGTTTTAGATCTTAAGTTTTTTATTAGATCTATCAAGACACGCCATGGATGTCAAATTTATAAAATGACCGCATGAATTGTAGCCGTGATGATTAAAGCACAATGGCTTACATACCATGATATATTTTCAAATCCTATGAGTTAGTAATTATGAAAATAATCATGTCTTTAGTATGAAACATAAATGCATTTACAAATGAAATACTATGAGTTAGTAATTATGAAAATAATCATGTCTTTAGTATGAAACATAAATGCATTTACAAATGAAATATTTGACTCACCCTTTTATGCATTAGATTTTAACTTTTTTCTCTTGGGTAAGTTTTGTTACATTTTTTTATATGTATGCACTATGCAATACATCGTAAATTTTAGTACATGTCATCAGATGACCAAATTGTGTTCTCCTTTTACATTTATGGTTAGCTCATTGTGAATACTTGTACGAATACTATATAATATAATACAATAATCAAGTGCTGATTAGAGAATTTAGTATGCAGAGTACCTTATGACAGCGTGAATAGGCTGCTGTTATATATGTCTGATTACCAAAAAGAAATCAAGCATCAACCAAAGTTTTTATTAGCATTGCCAACTGATGGTGCTATTTGAAAGTGATTTGCTTATCGACAATATTTGCTTAAAAAAATCTGAGTCAAAACACTAATGTGATTCAGACTAAAAGCTGATTTTGGGTTGAAATACAAGTTATAATTAGGATAGAATTATTCTGATTGAAAGATAAATAATTTACACTATTAAAAAAGGAAAAAAAAGAAAAAAAAGAAAAATAATTTATAGTGGACATCTCCAAATATATTCAAGTAAAGTCACGATAAATATGTTGGATACAAGGATTATATAGTGAATGTACATCATTATAATACATCCTATATGTATTGCGTTAGCTTTCTATTATTGATTATGAGCAATGAAAATATATTATTCTTTACTTACTTTTGTCTTCTCACTCTCCAAATCTAATCTTCTTCCTTCTCTTATCTGTGTTCTTCTTTCTCTTTATTCATGGACGGTAGCATATCATAGCATTTCTTATTAATGAAGGTATTGTTAGGATACACGCCAACAAGAACGCCTCGAACAGAGCTGCAATACACACTCAAACGAACGTGTAATTACAGAATAAAATCAGCAGACACAAATTCAATCTCACTCTACTCCACGGTGCAACGACGACGCCCAATTCCTTTATATTCCTTTCCGATGTTACAAAGAGAACATCAAAGAGAAAACCCTCTCTTGATCAAGATACTCTCCAAGAATTCTCACAAACTCTCTCTATGTTTTTTTCTCACTCTTCTATGTGAAGAGTTGTTTTTGGGATGATTTTTTTCTGAAGAGTTTTGGGCCTATTTATAGTGGCTGGAAAAACATTATGCACTAATTTTATATTTTTTTCAAACTATTCCTAACTTTGCTAAAAAATCGGTGCCTAACACACGTCCCTTTCAACAATCTCCCACTTGAAGATTTGATTGAGTATCAATCATATCTTCACACTATTCTTGGTGCATCATCCGGATGTCTTGTATCTTTAGCGTATTGCACGACCCTCAACGTTCTCAATGGAGGCTATATGAGGCTGCACACGGCTTCACCTTCTCGATCGGAACTGGTTTGGTCAGCATATCGGCTGGATTGTACCTCGTATCAATCTTTACAAGCTTGAACTCGTTCCTACTCTACTATCTCCGTATGGCATGATGCTTCATGTAAACATGTTTGGTTCGAGCATGGAATGTGTTGTTCTCTGACAAGTGAATGGCACTCTAACTGTCGCAGTGGATGAAGTATTTCTCAAAACTTAGCCCAAGCTCAAGAAGAAAAGCTGTCAACCATAGTAACTCATTTTCTGCCTATACTGCAGACACGTACTCGGCTTCAGTTGTCGAAATAGCCATAGTATCCTGTAACTTGGATCTCCAACTTATCACTCCACTATCCAAGATGATTGTCGAAATAGCCATAGTATCCTGTAACTTGGATCTCCAACTTATCACTCCACTATCCAAGATGAAGATGTAACCACTCGTGCTCCTTCTTGAGTCTATGTCCCCGGCGTGGTCTGCATCACAAAAGCCCTCTAGCTACAAATCTGTCTCGTCATACTCAAGACAATGGTCGGACGAGCATCTCAAGTAGCGTAAAAGCCCTCTAGCTATAACTCCCACTCTTTGTGTAATATCTGGCCTTGTGCACACCATCGCATACATCAAACTCCCGACGACAGATGCGTATGGTATGTTGGCCATGAACTCATGCTCTTCAGCAGTCTCTGGTGCTTTGGTCTTCGAAAGCTTGAAATGGCTCGCAAATGGTGAGCCCACCGGTTTAGCTTTTCCATGCCAAACTTTTCAATAATCTTCTCAATATAGGCCTTCTGAGACAACATCAGCCTCCATGCTGATCTGTCTCTAATGATCCTCATTCTAAGAATCTGGTTTGCTGGACCGAGATCCTTCATCTTGAAGTATTCGGAGAGACGCCCCTTGAGTTCTTCAATGCGGCCAAGTCGGGCCCATCAATCAACATGTCGTCGACATAAAACAAGAGTATCACATAGGATTCGTCATATCTCTTGATGAAGTAGCAGTGGTCTGTGTTGCATTTGATAAAACTGTTCTCCTCCATAAAGTACTCAAACTTCATGTACCACTATCGTAGAGCTTGCTTCAGGCCATACAAACTCTCGCGCAGGCAACACACGAGGCCCTCTCTGCCTCTTTCCTCGAAGCCCACTGGTTGATGCATATAGATCTCTTCCTCCAAATTTCCATGAAGGAATGTCGTTTCACATCCATTTGCTCTAGACGGAGATCTCAAACTGCTACAATGCTCAGCCCAGTCCGGATCATGGTCAACTTGACGAAGGGAGCAAAAACGTCAGAATAGTCTATCCCTACTTTCTGCTCATAGCCCTTCACTACAAACCTCACCTTGTAGTGTCTCCGTCCATCGGCTTCATCATTGACCCGATAAATCCACCGATTGTGAAGAGCCTTTCGTCCTTTTAGAAGCTTTACGAGCTCCTAAGTTCCATTCTTCGTCAAAGATTTCATTTCTTCCTCCATGGCAGACTCCCACTCGCCCTGAACTTTGCCGGTTTATTGTACCTCCTCATAGCTCTCTGGCTCACCACTGTCAGTCAGGAGAAGATAATTCATGATAGAAAGGTACCTCTCTGGCACCCTCGGACTTCTTGGAGCTTTGCAAATTGTGATTAGCAGCTCTGCTGGATCCTGCTGCTGTGCATCCGGTATGTTCTCTTGGTCTCTGTTTTCTATGCTGACTAGTACCTTATCGTCATCCTCACTGTAAGTAATATCTGAGAAAAGAGGGGGAGATAGCTGATTCCCACTCACATCTTTGGTCTTGTACACCGCATCCTCATGGAACACGACGTAACGATTGTGCACCACCTTGTGCGCATTGTGATCCCAGAAACGGTACCCATACTCATCTCCTCTATAGCCGATGAAAAAGAGTTTCTTTGACTTTGGATCAAGCTTTGACCGATCTGCAGGATTGGTCATGACATAGGCGTCACAACAAAATACTCATAAGTGTTCTAGTTTTAGCTTCTTTCTAGTCCAAGCCTCTTCAGGTATCCCATAGCCGCAGATGGCCCGCGATTGATCAAGTATATAGCAATATTCACAACATCGGCCTAACAACTTTTGGACAATCCGGAGTGGATCCTCATACTTCTAGCACGCTCCAAGATAGTTCGATTCATACGCCTTGTTCTAAGGTGTGCCTAGAACGGTCTTTAGTCTCCTAATCCCATAGGACGAGCAGAAGTTCTCGAGCTCCTAGCTGCAATACTCGTCTCCATTATCAGACTTTAGACACTTTAGCTTATTGCATGTTTCGTTCTCCACAAAGGCAAATCACTTCTTTAAGACGTTGAAAACATCTGACTTGTGATTCAAGAAGAACACACACAGTTTTCTAGTAGTATCATCAATAAAAGAGACAATAAAAGAGACAAAGTAAAGAGAGTTGCCAACAGATGGAACTTGCGCAGGTCCCCACACGTCGGTGTGAACCAATGTGACGCTCTTGATTTCACACATGGCTGCAGTCTAAGGTGAACCCAAAGATGTCAAACCTGTCATGCACTCAACACTGTGTAACAACATGTTTCACCATCACAGTTGTAGGCTATCTAAAATTAATACAGATAGTTGATCCCTACAAAGCACTGATGATGAAAGTTACAATCTGACTACTTTCACATTAACCAATGAGAGTTACAAATTGATGACTCTCACCACAACAAACAAAAGTTACAATCTGACGACTTTTGTGACAACAGATGAAAGTTACAATCTGATGACTTTCACAACAACAGATGAGACTTACAAGTTGATGATTCTCACATTTCAAAGAGCCAAATGTAAGGATTACAAGATAACAATCCTTGCAATACTCAAAGAAAGAAATTATAATTGACGATCTCTTCAAAGCAAAACGCGAGGGTCATCCCCGCGTTCCAACTCTAAAACGCGAGGGTCACCCTCACGTTTCAATTCCAAAACGCGAGGGTTATCCCCGTGTTTTATCTTCAAACGCGAGGCTCAACTCCGCGTTCTAAACTTCAAACACAAGGCTCACCTCCGCATTTCACAGAGCTTAACATGAGGCTCGGTCCAGAACGCGAACCTCGCGTTGACCGTTTCAAACACGATATGCACAGTTTCAAAATCATTTTCCACATAATGGGGCAATTAAGCCCCCATTATGGAGCGAATTAAGGGATCAGTTACACCCCTAAAAGCTTATAAATAGCTGAGAATTTAGCTGAAGAGAGATCCTCTTTTAGATCATCTTTGATTGGCTTTTGCTGAAACTTTTGAGAGCTTTTGGTTTGGCTTTCAAACCATATTCGGTCGAGGAACTTTAAAATAGGCTGTTTAGCTCATTTCAAATTAAAAAGGATCAAATCTCCTTTCTGAAATCAACTCTTTCGCAGAGTTCTTGAACTCATTTTAGAGTTCTAAACTTGCCTCGTAAGTTTTTCCTGACATTAAGTCATGAGGAATAGACGAACATTCCATGAAGTGAAGTGCTCGGATCGTCAACGAGATACAAGATTCAAACTCCCATCGCCACCAAGAAGAACCCAGTTTTAAACAAAGGGAATGATCTATGTCGATCTTCTCTCTTTTGTAAATCGGGAAACCGATAAGAGAATATTGTAGTTTTTTTCTAAGTCGATTAGAGAGAGATTACTGTGAGAGGTTGTATTCATTCTTTTCCTAAGTCAGTTAGGGAGATTAATACAATAATATTTCTCTAATAGAATCAAAAACAAGAAGCGAGGGTACAAGCAGATATAGTAAATATGACAATACAAGGAACACAATATAGAGAAGAGATCCAATAACATTTATAATTATGTTCCAACAAAAAAAAATACAAGTTATATCATGTATAGATATATAAATCCTACATCCTAAACTAAGAGAATTAATATTTAGAAACTCATAATACGAGAATGAGTATGTCGAGCGAAATAATCCAAATAAGGAAACTCTCATATATATACCATGTATCTCAAATTATGGATCGCTAAATATCAACTCCAAAATCCTGTGAATACAATAATTAACAAAGAACATTATATTACCAAGCCTCATCCATAATAAATTGTATCATAATAACTCACATTTCCCTCGGGTAGTTGGCGCGGGAACAAAAATAAATATTCAGTAAAAAATCTCGTCTAGGATACATAGTAAATAACAAACCATAGTCTTGTACTCTACCCTCGAGGTAGGTAACACGGGAGAAAATTTATAATTTTGTATGATTCCCTACAAAGAAAATAATGTGGACTATAGACGTTCACAATATCCTATGGCTCATCACAATATTTTGATGTTCACTATCTTACTTGAACACCTTGCGGAGTATAGGCATATCAGCCTAATCTGAAACACAATGATGCATAACAGAGTGTAGTTCGTTGCGGTCTCATTGCAGTACACCAACTAACGCACTCTGAGTGTAGTCAACCACGGTCTCGTTATGGTGCACCAACTAAACTCACTCAAGCATCAAAAACTACCGTAAAACGAAACATATGTCACTCTCTATCATGTCTAACTCAATATTTTAGACTACGCATACCAGTAGGCTCGTGCGTGCTCAAATCCAGCACATGACCTCTCACGGTCTTGCACATGTGTCGACATACGACTCACACTTCGTATTCATGATCAAAAGCACGTGGTAAATCAACTTATGCAAAATAGCTCAAATCGGTCGACCGAAATACCCCATCGGTCGACCGACAGCAACGTGCACGAACATGCACTCACAAACAAGCCCTGATCGGTCGACTGATGCCCATGTTCAGTCGACCGACTAGAGAGAAAATCTCTAGTCCTGCGTACCAATCGGTCGACTAATTACTTTGATTAGTCGACCGATTCTGGTGACAGATCAAATTTAGGGTTTTCTCTACAATTACCAAAAATTGAAATTCTTCAAAAAAACACATGTACAAAAAACTTGTTTAGGGTATTTAGGGTTTACTTTACTACATGAAATCACAATTATCAACTTGAGGGGATCTACTAACTTGTTTAGGGTATTTAGGGTTTACTTTACTACATGAAATCACAATTATCAACTTGAGGGGATCTACTAACCCTAGCATGTTTATGTTTGAAATCACAATTATCAACTTGAGGGGATCTACTAACCCTAGCATGTTTATGTTTGTAAAATCATCATGAATACAAATAACTTTAACAAAATCTCATGTTAGACCTATTTCAAATCTTAAACCCAAATCAAAGAATTTGTTTCATAACTTTTTAAATCAGAAAGATTAAATCTTTACGTCATACAGATTAAAGAGGTGATCTTTATTCATAAAATAGGTTTTTTAAAAATCCAATAAAACTAAGAAAATAGGGATGGAATCGGAGGAGATGAAACTCGCCTCAAAATTTCGTGCTAAACTCCCACACATGCAAGGGACACGATCATCCTTTACCAAAAGCCATAGATTCTGCCCTCCTCTTGGTCTTTTTGCTTCTCAAAGCTTCGTCAAACTCAAAAGAGGGATCTCTAGGGTTTTGAGAGGAGGTGGCTGCTATTCAGAATGTGAGAGATGAAACAAAAGAGAAAATTTTAGGTATATATATATATATATATATATATATATATATATATATATATATATATATATATATATATATAATATATATTATATATATATATATATATATATATATATATATATATATATATATATATATATATATATATTATATGTTGTGTGTGCGCGCGTGTATGTGCCGTGTGTGTGTGATCAAACAAGCCCAAACCGAACCGACCCGAAACACAAATCTATGCACCCATCGGTCAACCGATGCCAAGAATCAGTCGACCGACCAGAGGTGATTTCAGTCGACAACAGTTTTTTCATGCTCACGCACGCACGCACGCGCGCACCACACACACACACACACACATATATATTATATATATTATATATATATATATATATTATGTGGTGTTGTGTGTGTGGTGTGCGCCGGCTGCTCGCTGCGCTTAATCCGATCTCAATCAATTAAAATCATGTTCATTCAACCCAGAACAATATCAATCATAATAAAATTTATTTAATATTATTTACCATAATATTTTCAAATTCACGGTGTTTTATATTCACCCTTCCTTAATGAGAATTTCGTCCTCGAAATTCAGCAACTATAAATCACAAAACATGTGTCATATACACAATATTTACACTTAACATCTAGAATGTGAATACTCTCACTTAACCTCTAATTAAACGGAACTAGTACATCGGACAAAAAATCCAAACAAGGAACCCCCCTCCCTCCCATGTATATACATATGTTCCGAGTGATTAGGTGTTTAAGTAATACCCACACTCCAGTGTGAAATATAAAAATGCGGCTATATATATAAAATGAATACAAACAATACTATAGTTAACAATATACCTGCTCGAACAGGTATGGGTAGTCGCGACGCATATCCTCCTCGCGTTCCTAGGAAGCTTCTTCAGCTCCTTTCCTATTCCACTGCACTTTAACTAATGGGAGCACTTTATTCCGAAGTTTTTTGTCCTCTCTAGCAAGAATGCAGATTGTTATCTCAATTGTAGTCAAATCCGTCTGAAGTTCTAAGTCTGGCGCATCAAACACTCTCTGCTGCTCCTCGTCGCATAAGTGCTTCTTGAGCATCGAGACATGAAAGATATCATGTACACCCGACATCGATGCTGGAAGATCTAGTCAGTACGAGACGGCTCGAACACGATCAATAATCCTAAATGAACTAATATATCTCGGGTCAAGCTTTCCCCGTCTGCCAAACCGTTTGACACACTTCATCGGTGATACTTTCAATAAAACATAGCCTCCAATCTAAAATTCTAAAGGTCGTCATCTCTGATCTACATAACTTTTCTGTTGGCTCTGGACTGCAAGAATGCGCTCTCGAATCAACGCTACATTCTCTATAGTTTGTCTCACAAGTGAAAGTACCCTAGAGGGGAAGAATAGGATAATTGCTAATCTAATCCGATATTGATGCTAAATTAAAACTTTACAATGCAAAATCCTAACAATATGATGTACAACAAATTATATGCAAGGATATGCAAGGATAAACAATATGACAATAGGCGATATAAACAATGAGCACAAGATATAAGAGAAATATATGCCAAAGCCAAACGCAAACACAAGAATTAATCACGGAGTTCGGTCTAACACTCGACCTACGTCTCCGCTCCTCACCTCGAGGAGATCTCCACTATCACAAGATAACTACACAATCGTTTTTCAAAGCTCACCGAAAATATTTACAATTCACATGTTGTCAATCTCACAAGACACTCATCTAAGTGTTGGCCTACATGTGTCATCTTCCTCAAGTGCTTGGAATTACTACCTCTCTCTAGGCTTTTACAACCAAGCCACTCCTCTTGGAATTGACTCCGGTCTCTTCCAACCACTCCTCTAAGTGTCCTTATGTATTACAATCATGTTTTAACAAGTGCAAACAAATATTTGTTTTCTAAACAAGATGAGAACGAAAATCCCTTTGGACGTGACTATAAATCTAACGAATTTACCGCTGGCTACCCCCAGGAAGGATTTAGTCGGATTCATCTTCAGTTGATGTGCTCGCATGATGTCGAACATTATTTTTAGATCTGATAAATGATCGTCGTTCTTTTGGCTTTTTACCGTGATATCATCCACGTAACACTCTATCATTTTGTGTAGATGTTCATGGAAAATTGTATTCATAGCGTACTAATATGTTGCACCAGCATTCTTTAATCCGAAATGCATTACTGTATAACAGTATACTCCCAGCGGCATTCTAAAACATGTATGCTTTTCATCTTCAGGGTACATTTTAATCTGATTGTACCCTGAGAATCCATCCATAAAAAACATTCTCTCATACCCACAAGTATTGTTAATCATGACATCTATGATAGGGAGTGGGAATTCATCTTTTGGACATGCAGCATTCAGGTCACGAAAATCGATGCGTATCCGAACCTTGTCATTTTTCTTACGCACAGGAACGTATTAGCCACCCAGTCAGGATGTTGCTCCTCCCTGATGAAACCTAAATCGATAAGCTTCTTGACTTCCGATTCAATTACTTACATGATCTCCGGACGGAACCGACGTTGTTGTTGTTGTTTAACGGGTTTCACATCCGGATCGATGTTGAGACGATGGATAGCCCCCTTTGGATCAAGACCAGGCATGTCTTCGTAGTTCCAAGCAAATACATGTATATATTCTTGGATGAGAGATACAAGGTTTCCTTTCTCGGACGACAATAAGCTCTTGCTTATAAAAATTGGCTTGGGATTGGTTTCGTCTTCCATATTTATCTGGATCACCTTCTCTTTAGTGGGCGGCTCACGTTGTTCGAAGCGCATGTCCCATAAAATATTAAGGCGTTTGATCCAAGGTTCATTGGCTGATTCTATCAATTCTTCATCATTATCTGGATGACTAGTTGATGTCATGTTCACAGACATGCTTTTGAAGAGTGCTCCAATGCTCACATCGAAGTCCCATGATGACGTTTTGGATGAATGGTCTTGATGCAAACATTTGCCGGCTTTATTTTCTAAAGGGGGAGGTGTTGATACATAGTCTAACCCTTTCTCAGTTTTATGGTAATAATCAAGATGTTTTCCTTTTGGAGTGAAAGATCGAATTGTTGTTCGCCTTCCTTTCTCGAAATTCAAACCTTCCTGTTTGTTAAAATCATATCTCATATTCCCCATCATATGGAGGGCCTTAGACTCATAATGATGGAATTGTGGGATTTCGGTGTCATCCTCTGAACTTTTCTGATTTGATAGCTCAGAGTTGACTTTCCCGTAATAAATTGGTTTTTGATCTTTCTTCTTAGCAGGGGCATGAAGAAGGCTTTCTGCACATTTTTCATCTCCTCGAATGTAGCAAAAGATGATTTGAGCGGCAGATTAAGTGATGCCTCGGCGTACAATGTATGCCATGGATCTGTGCTTACATCTGTATTAGTCCATGTTTTCTCACATTCAGTGAATACATCAGACACGTAAGCCAAATTAAAATTTTTATTAATGTACAACTCGCCCTCACTAGGTACATCTATGCTTCGTTACCGCTGTCGGGATCTTCTTTTGGTTGTTTCGGCTTTTGAGAGTCCAGATAGAAAACTAAGTCAGTGTGGTAGTTTTCACCCCCTTGAAAGGCTGTTTTTCGGCTATCAAGGTTCTGACTTCTCCCTCTTCATTAACGTATTTCATCACTTGATGGAGGGTAGATGAGACAATGCAATTCGTTTGAATCCAAGGTCGTCCTAATAATAAATTGTAAGATGTGTCCACGTCTATGATGTTGCAAGTCACTTCTAACTTAAGATCTTCAAGCTGACACTTGAGTTTGATTTTGCCTAAGGGTCGCGTACTGTTGGCATTGAAGCCAAAGATAGTGGTTTGGGTGGAATTCAATCAATACAGAGGAATCCTAAGGACTTGCATGACCCTATATGGCATGATACTCAGCGCTAAACCTGGGTGAACTTAGACTCGACTGATCTCAGAAGACCCAATATAACATGTGTAGTACAAGGGTCTGTTATGCTTATGCTTGATTTGCATATCTTCCTGTGTGAATGATATGCAAGGTAGACTTTTGACAGCTTGCAAGCATTGTGCATAGGAAGATTCTTTTGTAGCTTCTGGGACTACATGAACTTGTATGATGAAGCTCTCTATATCCGTTAAAGCTTCGATGAGGGCTTTTCTCGTGGACTTGGACAGCCTCAGAAGCTCATAAAGAGTGATCCTGGCATGGATGTTGGCCAATTGCACCATGACATCGAAATAGAAAGATCTGTCTGATCCCCCGATTTCTTGTTGGAGAAGGTTCTTGTTGTAGCGAACCTCCCTCTGATTTCCCTAGTCGGTTGCTTTCTTGGGGACAGAACCCCCAGCCTCTTTAGCATGTTCTTCTGCTTCTTGAGTATTTTGATCATACTTCTTCAAGTATACTTTCCCAGACCTAGTGCCCACTCCTAGATTTGCTTCTTGGTCAGTGACAAGAGTAGTCCTTTCCTCTTCTGAATCAGTGAGAGGGACCAAGTCGGTGTCATCTTCATTTAGAGACGAGCTGATCATATTAGAAGATTTAGCATTGCCTCTCTTTTTCTTTCTTGATGCACTTGTCCGCTGTTGATCTTCAAGCAAGTCAGGATGGACCAACATTATCTCTCCTTTTGGAGCATTAAGAGGTACCGATCCTTTATCTTTTTGACCATGTGGGTCAGTGTTTGTCAGGTGCAGCTCTCCTTTGTGAATAGGGACGACGTCGTTGAGAGTCGACACAGGCGGAAAACCCCCGAACTAGACCGATATCATATTGGTAGATACGGTCTTCTGTTCGGACTTCATCTTGAGCACTTCGGCTTCTACCAAAGCCTGTAGGATATCCTTAAAGATATAACATTTTTTTTGTTGGATGCCCAAGCATTCTATGGTAGAAACAATAGTTAGGATCATCTACTTTTCCCATCTCTTCAGGTCTCTTCACTTAAGGAAGCTTCAACTTATTATTCTTCTGAAGTAATTTGAACAGGGTAACCACATGATCATCCTTGAAAGAGTATTGTTTGGCTGCCCTTGATTGACTCGATTCCTTGCCCTGCTTAGTAGGTAGCGCTCGAGTATTAGTATCAGTGGCCAGGGTATCCTTTCCCTTTGATCGGGAAGGATTACCTTGACCACGTTGCACCGGTTGTTTTTGTTTAGTTGTCTCTTCGGATTTGATCTGAGCAACTTTTTTCTGCTTGTTCTCCTTGGGAGGCCAGCAATTTCCAGGAACGGCACTCTGCAACCCCCATTTGAGCTAGAAGGTTAGTCTGCAAATTATGCCGACAAGTTTCCGCCAGAGTAGCCCGTGTCATACCCGAAGGACATCGTAGGGCCATGCTTCGGAATCTTTTGACGAAGGCCTTAATAGACTCTCCCTTCTTCTGTTTGGTGGCAAGAATGGTAGCGATGGAGACTTATGTGTCATCTTCAAAGAACCTGACCAGCCTTTCTATATCCGCTCACTTCTAAATAGATCCGACAGGAAATTTCATGAAGCATTCAGAGGCAACCCCCTTGAGGGTGCCAATGAATAAACAAGTCAATATGGTGTCGTTTGATAACATATTCTCAGGCCGTAACTTGAAATAGTAGATATGTTGGTTCGATGATCCTGTGCCATCAAAAGCTTGCAGAGTCGGGGCTTTAAATTTGGGAGGATAAGGGGCTTATCCCATTCAGCGGAATAAGTCCTCACAACTCCTTCCTATAGGAGCTCGCTTCTGTTGGCAGTGGCATTGAGGCAGGCTTCCAATTCTTCCATCTTGACCGATTGAGGATTCTGTTTATTCTCAGCCTCTTTCTCCTCAGAGGAAGATTTTTATGTGGTGGTTTTTTTTATCAGAAGTCTCGATCACTTTTTCCTTCCCCTTTGATGAAAATTCTCTTACTCTTTGGGAGGATTCATGCCGAGGCGACGAGTCTGCTTTTTGAGATTTGGTCCTATCCGCAATGATTTGGGCCATCAAGGCTCGGAGTTCATTGATAGTCTCTTGCTAAGATTTGAGCATGGCTTGCTACTCATCAAGTCTCTTCATGAGATCTTCAGGACTTCCTACCACGTAAGCGAAACTCTCATGTTTAACGAAAGAATTAGAGGATTAGGACTCCACGATGGCTGAATGATCATCATCACAATGTGTTCCTCTAGCTAGTCACCGATAATCGACAGGGGGAATGACTCCCGTTCGAGTCCGAGTGTATTGGTAGATTCCTTCGAACTCATTCAAGATTTCTTTGACATTCGGAGAACGAATCGTCTCTGATTCATCGGAACTAGGGATTGGTGACTTCCCTCTACCGATCATATTGATAGTAGCTCCAAGATATTCATCCTCTGAAGTCCTCTTCTTGTAGGATTGTCGTAGCTTGTTGGGCAAGGCAACGTTCATTAGTCGGTCAAACACCGAGATTCTTGGTGTAGTTGCACAACATTGGCACCCTGAGAGGACCGCAAAAATCAGTCGTTCACATTGATATGAATGAGCGACTTATTGTACGGATCTTTCTCTCGGTATGAGCTCTCTTAAATTGGAGACTTGAAAAGAATCCCTCACTGAACGTGAGTTTTGAATTCGAACCCCTTGTCTACCATTAGACAGGACTGGCTCCTGGTGAACATGAATTTTAAATCCAAGTTGGTCTTTTTAAACGTGACGTATCACATCACGTTTTTCATTAGAAACGCGAGGGTCGCGTTTAAGAATGGGAATGCAGGGGTCGCGTTTTGCTTGAGGAACACAAAGGTCGCATTTAAGAATGGGAACGTGAGGGTCACGTTTTGCCTGAGGAACGCGAAGGTCGTGTTTTAATTGATCAACACGGCCTAGAGGTCCGCATTCTATTTGTGAAACGTTCCCTTAAGGGTCGCGTTTTGATTAAGCAACGCAGCCCTGAGGTCCGCGTTTTTCTTATGAAACACTCCCTTGAGGATCGTGTTCAACCTGGTTTGCACGGGACTCATGCTTGGGCAAATAAATGTGAGACTCGTATTCTGAAGGAGAAACTTGAGGCTCGTGTTGAGGTTCACAAATGCGGAGCTCGAGTTGATTGAAGGATCGGCTTTCTCGGAGTTGTATTCATCATGGGGATCTCCTCTTTCCTCGAGCAGCATTATTCTTAGCCTGTTTCAAGGCTTTTGCAGCATCACTATCTGTATTGATCAAGTTTGTCGCCGCAATGGGCCTTTTGTGACCCGATGCTTGTTGTTTAGGCACGGGCGTAGAATCTTCTACTCGATTGATGAGTTTAGCTGAAGCTAAGTCTTCTCCTTAGGAGAAGAGGTTGTCCAAGCAGTCTTTTCCAAGGGAGAGATCCTCCTTTGGTGAGTCGGACATAATTGGAGCTTTAGTCGTGAACCTTGCGCATAGCCTTAGGCTAAGGGATTCAGATGAGAGAAATTCCTCATACTTGGCTTAATCAAAATCCACCATCAGAGTTTTAACTGTCGTTCCAGCGAGGTTGATGTCGGATTGCGCCACGACTTCTTCATTGGTGAAAAAGCTAGTCCCTAACAGAGTCGTCATCTTTTGTTTGTAGGAAAATTTGCAAGAAAATTGAGAATAAAATTTGTATTAATCTCCCTAACTAACTTAGAAAAAGAATTAATATGATCTCTCATAGCAATCTCTCTCTCTAACTGACTTAGAAAAGGAAATTATAATTTCTCTTACCGGTTTCCCGATTTACAAAAATGAGAAGCAATCAACGGATATCCTTCCCTTTGTTTAAACATGGGTTCTTCTTGGTATTGATGAGAGTTTGAATCTCGTATCTCATTGACGATCCGAGCATCTTGCTTCGTGGAACGTAGTCTATTCCTCTTGACTTGACGGCGAGAAGAACTCACGAGGCAAGTTTAAAACTCTTAACGAGTTAAGAACTCTAAACAAGTTTGAGAACTCTGTAGACGAGTTAATTTTAGAAAAGGAATTGATACTTTTTAACTTAACTGAAATGGTTCACAAGCCAAGGCACAAGCTCCAAGAAAAGCTCTTGATGATGTTCTGAAAATCCGATCCAAGAGATCCTCCAAATTCTTCTAACTCGAACCAAAACTCCAACCCCTTTTCACAGCTAACTTTTTAGCTATTTATAGGGGTTTTAAGGGGTGTAACTGCTCTCTTAAATCGTTCCTTAATGAGGGTTTAATGTCCTTAATTCATGGAAAATAGTTTTGGAACCGTTTAAAATGTGTTTGAATCAGTCAAACACGAGATTCACGTTCTGGAAACGACCCTCACGTTTAGAACTAAAACCGCGGCAGTGATCTCCGCATTTTGAACTAGGAACGCGGTGGTGAACCCCGCGTTTTGAGCTTGGAACGCGGTGGTGAGGTTCGCGTTTTGAGCATGGAACGCGCTGATGAGCTCCGCATTTTTCTTTGAAGAAATCATCAACTTGTAATCTCTTCTGTTAGAGTGTTGCAAGGATTTTCATCTTGTAATCCTAGTCTTTGGTTCTTTGAGATGTGAGAATCGTCAATTTATAACTCTCATATATTGCGAAAGTCATGTGATTGTAACTTTCATATGATGTATCATGAAAGTCGTCGAATTGTAACTTTCATCAGTCGTCGTGAAGGTTTTCAGATTGTAACCTCCATCGTCAGTGTTTTTTGGGGATTAGCTATCTGTAGTGATTTTTAGACAGCCTATAGAATGACTCAGAAATTTCTAACTCAAGGGACTTGAGTTGAGCAGCGATGTCCCTCATTTCCATATTGTACTCACGCACACTCTTAGAGTGGTTGAATGTTTCACTTGAAAGCCTCTTCATCAAGGTGCTGACCAAAGCTTTATCCGAGCTAATAAATTATTCTTCAATGGCTTTCAAGTAATCTTTGGCCTTAGGGCAATCTGGGATAGAGCCTCGAATGCTGTTATTGACATGATACTTAATATGCATCAAGCTTAATCGGTTTGATCTTTCCCACCGTTCACACATTTATTTCTCATGTGGCGTACTTCCTCCGTAGGATCAGGTGGTTGATCCACACAAAGCACCAAGTCCAGATGCATGCACCCTAATGATAAAAGAATTTTGTCTTTCCAATTGTCAAAGTTATCACCACAAAGTATTGGAACAGTGTAGGCAGTAGGAATAGCTACAATAATCAAGGAATTTAAACTTTAGAGTTATGAAATATAACTTTAGTTCTAAACAACCAATGTCAGTTTAGAATAGATTTAAAATAAATTCAAACCTTCCTATGGGCAAAAGGTAGCATCATGCATGAATTTATTTTTACTTTATTAATAAAACTAATAAAAATAAATATCAAGAAATAAAGTATTCCACACCTATGGGCCTAGAAAAAATTTATTCTTAATATTACTTTTTAATATCTTATTCCAATTAATCCAAAACAATAATAACTTCCTTGGGACCCGAGTTACCATTTCTTTGAAATAATTACAACTTAGATGCCCTTAAAATTTAAGGAAATGTGCTAATCATTATTCGATTATCCTTATGACATAAGATGCTATGGCTGCTCTTAAGTCACTTGGTAATCATTGTTACTTCATGACATCATAAAACCAAACTTCAAGTCTATATTTTATAAGAAGCAAAAATTAACTTTAATTTATGAAAAAATACATCATAAACTTTACATAAGATTATCAACATAACTTGAAGTTGCTTCAGGCATTTAATTCCATAACTCAACTGAAACTAGAACATTATTACTTTCGGTCAAAATATATATATTGTAGCATGACAAAACCAATATCATTGAAAATTTTCTTTTAAGACGACCGAAAACATGTAAGGTTGTTGATATTATAGCTAGTGTAAAACCCAAACTGAAGTAGAAAACATTGAAGATTAATATTACGAGAAAACTAGAACACAAATAATATGGTCTTTATCTTGAATTAACTATATATTTGTTCTTTAGGCAGGATTTGAGATTGCATCCAAGGAGGCTGCATCAATGAGGTTGTCGTAGGAGGGGGAACAAGGCGAGTCGGACCCTCATATGCTTTCTACAGAGGAGAACATCACTCTCACGCAGAAAGTAATGGGACATAATAGGTATGGATGGTAAAAAATCGATTCAATTTGAATGCTACGTTCCTATTTATATCTGTTTACATTATTGAATTCGAAAACAAAATCTAATTTTATTTCTCCTTAATAATAGGAGAAGAAGTTATCCTCTGCATGGTGTCGGAGCTTCACCCGACATAAGCATAAAATCATCCTCAGCATCCTCCACACCATCTACAACAATGAGAGCAGACCCAATCAGTTTTCAGGCAATGCCATTTATCGCACGCATTATCGTGTATTTGTTTGACAAGATTGATCCGGAGCTGCATATTCAGGTGACTACTGTGATGACCAGAGTTGCGAGGACGACCAACTCAATGGACGATCTCATGGGGTACGTTATGGAATATTTAGGCGGTGCGATTCCCCATAGCGCGTACAGTGGAATCATATGGATCATAAGCTCGATTGGTGATAATTCTGGCACTAGGCAGAGCAGCGTTCAGGTACCTTATTTTTCTTTATATGTATAAATTCATTTTTGTTTACTATGTTATCAAACACCACATAATTATTTTTTAATTAGACCTTCAGAGTGGAGATATTGGAGGAAGCAGCACCCGTTTTCATAAGCGGGATAGAGATGCTACCGACGACGATGATAGCTGAGGTTTTTTTATTTTTTAATGCAATAAACAGTTTTATTTGTTATAGCACTCTACTTTTATTCATGTCGTGTACCCTATCTTATTCATGTGTATTGCTAGTGAACATGTGGTTAGATGTATATATTGGATGGAATTAGTTGATGTATATTTTGTATTGGATGGTTGGATATGTGCATTGTGTATAATGGAATTGTTGGATATGTGCATTGAATGGTTTGATTATATTTGGTTATTAATGTAATTGGTATGAATTTTGATTATATTTGGATGGTTGAATGTATTCATGTGTATAATGTAATTGTACATGGAATTGAAAATTGTTAATAATTTTTTTTTTGCTGTAAAAATATCAACCTAGATGGAATTTTGTCTAGGATGTCCCAATCTAGACGGAATTCCGTCTAGTTTGGTATTACTACAACCTAGACGGAAATCCGTCTAGGATAGCAACCTAGACGGAAACCCGTCTAGGTTGGTTTCCGTCTAGGTTGCCAACCTAGACGGATTTCCGTCTAGGTTGCTATCCTAGACGGAAATAACGAAAATCCGTCTAGATTGGAAACCTAGATGGATTTCCGTCTAGGTTGCTATCCTAGATGGTTATGTAATACCCGTCTAGATTGTTTTCCGTCTAAGTTGTCAAACTAGACGGATTTCCATCTAGTTTACCCCCAATCTAGACTGAAACAGACTAGACGGCGCAAACTAGACGGATTTCCGTTTAGTTGAACCAATATAGACGGAAACTAGAGCAACCTAGACGGAAATTTTCATCTAGATTACTCGTTTTTCTACTAGTGATTCAAGAACATTCCATAACTACAGACTTTATCATACAAAATATTCAAATATTTTAATGGATCCAAATAAACTAGTGGAGGCTAACATTAGCACATGAAACAGACTTGGTTTCCATTGCTATATACACTTTGTAAAATATTAAAAAAAATAAATAAAGCAGTTCACAAGTCGCAAATAAATAGTTCTTTAGTGCTACACACAACAATGAAGATGACGTTTCCATAAACTTTTAAGTGAACTAATAAGAAGACAGAGTCTAAAGTTTTAAAGTATTTGACCCGAAATTAATCATTGCTTTTATTTCGATAAAACCAGTTGCATAGACTAGATCAGGTAATATATAAAAAAGTTTAAAAAATACTAAACATCAAAAATCGAGTTGGCTCTGATGCTACATGTAAGAAATTGTAATCTAAATAAATACAGGGCACGCAGCAAAAATAAAATGAATTAAAAGATACCTTCAGCCATTGTTGTCTAGATAGATCTGAAACCCAAAAAATTAGATCGAAAATAGAGATAATCTGAGTATATATATAAACAAAAACAAAAGTTAGATCACCGTTAGAATAAATAAAATAAAGAAAACAGAAAGATTTTCTAGCCTATGCCTTACCGAAAAAGGCTAAATCTGATGGAGGAACTATCGATATATTATAGGTTAGATTAAGACCATTCTGTTATAACTAGAATTCTTAAAATATTAGACATCATAAAAACAGTTTCTATCCATCAGGAAAACTATCTAGATATGATCCTATCATAATCCGCTATAACTCCTTATAAGATAAGAATTTAAATACCATAAAAAATTATCTTAATTTTTATTAAGTGGGCCAAAACTTTATCCGGATACAATAGTATATAAAATTATAAGAAGATCCATCTCAATTTTCCCTTTTTCAGGCATTTGGAGACGGCGATGGATATCGAAGTACCGTACAACAGAGATGACTTTTTATCACTGGGGTTGTACGAGAGCTCTCGTTTCGCAAGTGAAGAAAGTCAGGCACGTCAACGGTTGCCATGAATAAATATCGAAAACATTTAGCCGTATGTTTACTACGTCTTTGATGTATCGTATGTTTCTTGCTGCTGAAGTTGGCTTTTCTTTTATTTTGAACTTTTATACTTAATCTTTGGAGATGGAGTTGTTACAATAAATGACCGCTGAATTATAAAGTTTCTGAATCTTTAGGGTTAATCATAGGAAGTTGCTTGATTAGTGGTTGCTTGGGAACTTCATGCTAATCTCAAAATAACCAAAGCACCCCTCGGTGCGTCAATTATATATAACCCTTCCATGTGGGTCTGTTTCCTTAACTTCTGCAGCGAGCAAATCAACAGCTAATTAATCTTTGGATTCCGCAAAGGCCATGAGAACTTCTAAAACTATTTTTTTTTTCTTAATATTAATCTACGTAATCATCAGTTAAAGAAGTCAAAAGGAATGTGATGGCATTTGCTCTCTTTGGTTCAATTCTGTAGCTAATTATGTAACTTGTTTTATTAGCTAGGCTAGACTTCTCTAGGGGTGTTCATTAGGTTAGGTTAATAACTGAGCACATACGTCAACTAATCCAAAATTAAGGATTTTAGAAGGCCTAGATACCCCTTTAGCAACAGTTCTAGTGGGCCTTTATTTTCCTCAAAAAGTTCCCTGAAAATGCACCCAACAGCCTGACTATAGACTGAGCCGGAGCGATCCAGATCATAGCCCACCGATTTTATCAAGCAAATGACTAACATAATGACCGTATATATTGTGCGTTACATATCCATATCATGAAAAGACAATTCCAAAAAGGGAAAGTTAAAAAAAAGAGCTTTTTTGCTAAATAATTAGCAAATCGATCATTTTGTTAATTATTTAGCAAAATCGATTTTTTTTGCCAACAGGCCAAAAATAGGTCGATTTTAAAAAACACACAGCTCAGAACATACAGGACTATTAGTCCTGTATGTTTTGGGTGAACTAATCACCGATTAGTTCTCACAGAAAACATACGAGAGTATTAGTCCCGTATGTTTTTGGTACTCATTTGTTCTGTCCGCAAACTCACGGGACTACTAGTCACGTGGGTTTGCTGGGCAGAACAAATTAGTCTATGCTTAACGTATGGAACTAGTAGCCTCGTACGTTAGGCAGAGACTTTTTTTGCCTCTGCCCAGCAAACCCATAGGAATACTAGTCCCGTGGATTTGCTGAGCAGTGACAAAACATGCACAAAAACATGCACAGGCCTCTAAGTTCGTATACAGTATTATTTGACCAAAATTTTCACAAAAAAAATATTATCCACATTGTATACATTGACTAAAGTTATAACTTTACAACAACACAACACAAATCTAAAAAATACACAACATCACAACACAAATCCGACAAAATACACAACATCACAACACAAATCCAACAAAATACACAAAATCACAAAATACTCTAAATAAATCCAAATTCTATGAAATAAACACTGGACAATAATAAGTTTAATCAATTCAGAATATCACAACACAATATATATGTGGAAAAGCTAACAACCTAAAAGTCCGCCCCTCCTACGTCATCTCCCTCTTTGCACCCACTCAGATCGTCGGCGGCCTCCTTCGACTTGAGCTTGTATATGCTCACTCTCCGGTCGTGTGTGGGGCTGTGACGGCCCCGCTTGCTGTGACGGACCAGCTTCATCGCCGTGCAAGCAAGATCTACCACGTCTTCGTCGGCGTGCATATAAAGTATCTTCATGCGCCACCTGCTCGCGATCTTCATGTCGATCCTCATGAGTTTGTCGAAAAGCTCTATGAACCCTCGGCACTATCTGATGCAAGAATGATACGTGTACTGAATCTCTTGTGGCGGTAGCAATGCCCTCATTTGCAATCCCCTCTACCTCGTTCATAGCGTCTATCTATAATTACATAAAAATATCGATACATATAAGAAACCAAAAGCTAACAAGAGATTGAAAACTCTATTATCATTTTCACAATTACTTACCCATTGTCTCTCATCTACCCCTCTTGGTACATATCGGGATTATTGGGAGCGAATCTCGATTTCGTCGATCGGAAGCGTGGTTTGAGTGATTATCCAACGTCTGGTAATCCCCCAATACCATCTAATGTAATTGATTTCCTCCATCGGAGGATAAAGATGATCAACAATAAGTTAATTCCGGTCATTCCATTTAGCAATGTATGAATGATGTGTATTCCGCCAGTCAATCTGATGACCACCTTTAAAAGCCTTTCTCTCTATTTGTTCGACATATTTTGGAGCGTGTTGCGCGAATCCAAACTGTCTAAGCACGCGATCTGGCACGTGCCACTACAAGAAATTACATCTTTAACGAAGGGATTTCCCTTTGTTAAAGAGCTGAAAACCTTCGTTATTATATGCTAACGACGGGGAAAAATCCCTTCGTCACCCGTCGTTGAAACCCTCTTCGCTAAAGGGTCACGAAGGGATATACTACCCGTCGTTATAGAGTCTATAACGACGGAACATATTACCGTCGTTAATATTTACGACGGTAATTATCACCGTCGTTACTATCAGTGACGGGGATATTTTCCCGTCGTTACCATCAGTGACGGGATATTTTCCCATCGTTACCATTAGTTACGGGGATATTTTTCCATCGTTAAAGACTAATTAATGACGGTTGGATACCGTCGTAAAAGTCCTCATAATAAGTAATTAGTAACCCATTATCGACGGTGCTTTCCCTTCGTTGATGAATAAAATACGATTTATAAAACCGTCATTGTAGACTATAAATTTCTAATATATAGTAATAATATTTTTTTCATTCATAAGCAACTATCATATTATTCTCAACCTGACACTAAGATTCACAACACAAATATATTAAAAATGCCCAATAATGAATAAAAGGGAAAATAAAAATTCCATTCATTAATAACATCAATAAATAAAATTCCACCATCCTCAAATATTCAATACTAATAACAATAGTTAATATCCTAATTGTTCCAAAAAAAAATACATGAAACTATCTATAACAAATTAAAATAAAAGTTTGGGGAAGACACATTCTTTCATCTTTAATCATCGTCAAAAGAAGACTCGAGCTACCCCACCTCTCCTAATCTTGCATGGATAACCTGAAAAATTTTAAAAAAATCACATAATTAAGATATATCAATTAAGCAAATATTATCTTATTAAGTAAAATTCACAATTTTTAGTGCAAGTAGTCAATCATAAAAGTATATAAGAGATTTTACAAAAAATGATTACCTAGTCATGCAACTAGGTAATTGCAACTACCATGCCTCAATTTTTTTTAACCCCAATAGATCCAAAAAAACCTCTCTGACTAAGTCGCTCTGCAAATTTTTCAAGTTATTTCTGTCGGTTATTGAACTGCTATATGGAATTTAATTGCTAGTTAACACCTACCAGCGTGAGTGACAAGTTATCTATATTATACTATCTGAGCTTTTATGCACCAAATGATGTGAATTTATTCGATAAAGTACCTTTAAGCCACAGCCAAGCATGCATCATCTCGTGTGCCAATATGGACCCCGTCAATAATCTGTTCAAAAAGAAAAGAAATCTGTAATGTTTTCTAAATTTTACAATTAAATGACTGGGTAATCCAGTTGAATTCCTCAGCGAAGGGAGACAGAAAGGGAACATAAAAATTATCTGAGCCAGTAAGAAACAATGAAGATAGGAGTTACATTAGAAGTGTGAAAAATAAGGTTATTATAGATAGGGCCACAAAACAAAAGATTAGAAAGGGAAACAAGAACCAAGACTTTCAGTTCCATTTAGAATCCTAACTCAAATGGGTAATCAATTACTTAAAAAAACAGAAGACTACAGATTATATACAAGAACCTATGACGCGATTGTTATCAGGTGCAGGATATCGCAGTTGATAGCCAGATACAAATACACTTTTCCATGCATATAATTCTTGATATAGAACAAAAAGAGCGTGAAAAACCCACAAATTGCATACGATTGAAAATGACGAAAACTAATCTGCTTTTCATAAAGAAAGTTGAGGAAACAAGATTAAAAGTCGCCATCAATGATTTGATGATGCGTTGACAAGCCTTAAAAGAAAAAAAAATTCAAATGTCAAATGGAGGCTTCCAAGTTCCAGTCACTTCAAAAAACACTCAAATCTTCACCTTAAGTGGAAACCAATGGTGATCCTCTAAAGACGAAAACCATGTCTCAGTTAACAAAGAGTAAACAACTCATTTTACCGTGCAAATCAATTCTAGCCATTTAGCATGCTAAGAAATTCTAGACTTTCTTTCACAGATCACAAAGGACATGCATTTTATGAATACCAAAACGAATTTCAATTCAAACGCACTAACCCAATCATTATGCATTGCCAACAAAGTCACTTGAAGAAGAAGGAATTGCCACGGCATAACACGGAAAATAAAAAATATACCAAGCACGAAGTATGGAGGAGCTGGTCACTTTGGTTATTGACCAACTGAATGAATCCGATAACAGAGAAGTGAAATCAGAAAATTGAGAAATCCAATAGCCTTGTTCAGTAAAAAGCAGGTGTGCTATTTAATCTTTTATAGACTTTAAAAATCATTATATGCGGTGAATATACTTTGGAACATTCTTCTCCCTCTATGTGAATTTCAACAAACACTGTGGTGGGTGGGGGTTGGGGGGGGGAAGACCCACCCTGTCGATATGAAATAAGAATATATAAGATATTGAATGCTTTATAAGCATATTCCCGGCTGAGCAAATTAAAGTTCGTAAGTAAAGAATACGAGTAAGACATTCCGCAACCACCATCAACATGGAAATAACAAGACAATCAGACTTTACAAATGTCTGCAGAGCGAAAGAACAAAGGACAAAGAAAGAAATCTAATCATCAATCAAAGTTACCAATCAAACGAGACCTATTCAAACAGATAAAGTTATGCTGATACCCACAAAGCAATATGCACAAATATAGCACACAACCAAATACTCACATGAGAAACTGAAAGCATGAAAATTAACTCCCCTCCTTTGAAATAATCCAACATCCAACCAGTAGAAGTTAGTATAATTGGCCATTTCATATCATAAAAATATAAATATTACCAACCATGACATAAATATTTCGTGCTAAGCTCAAGTTTCTATCAAATTTCAGCAAATCTTAAAGGAACAGATTCCGCAAAAAAAGCATGACATAAATAGAAGAAAAAAATCACATCGGTAAGCTATAAATAACATTTCATCTGAATATAAACAAAAATTTCTAAAATAATCGACAAAGTACAAGCTCAACCAAATAGATCAAGGAGCAAGTAGATCAAAGAACAGCCTCAGCTACAGACAAGAATCTACCACTTCAAACCCTAAATAAAAGAAAGATCGAAGAATTATAAAAAGATACCAGATCTGAGGAGAAGCATCGGAGAGAGGATTGGGACTGATCCCTTCGCTCCCGATCGAAGATACATTCCTCGCTCAGAGGCGAAGCCCTTGAGACGCAACCTCGCCATATTTTCAGTCAACGCAACCTCGCTGAGAGGCGAAGCCGTCACGAAAGGCTTGCTTGCGGAGCACTTGGCTAGTCATACACTGTATATTTTGCCTACTGCAAAAGATTTCAATGGCGACGTGGGGGAGCGGACGACGAGATATGGAGGTGGCGATGATAAGAAGGGGGATTTTTTTAACTAGGGTTTAAATTATTATTTTTGCGGTTAGAGGATGATTAGGATTCGTGGGTTTGTAAAATTCGGTTTTGGGTTTTAGTTGGGGCTTCGGGTTTGGTTATGGGATTTGTTAATAGAAATAGGTTAATTTCAGTCCAATTATGATTAGAAGTCCCATCAATGAAGGTAATGGACCCCTTCATTTTTAAGGAGACCCAATAACGACGGTAGTAGGATCAAATCAACGAAGGGATTAGAAAACCGTTATCCCATATCATAATATTTCTCTATTATTTGTAATCACTCGATGAAGGGTTTAAAACCCGTCGTTATTATATGCACATTAATGACGGGCAACTGGTCCCTTTACTAATTTTGGTCGTTAAATAGAAGATTTCTTGTAGTGTGCATCTCCACAATTTTGAAATAAATGAGAGGAACTCTGGCCCTCCATATGTCGTGTCCCTCCATACAAATCAGCAGTAGACAAGGTAAGGTGTGTACGGTTGCCGCTCGAACTACAAAATAATCTATATATTAATAACTCTTTAAAATATTTTGGTAGCTTTAAACGAATTCAATTCAAATTCGATACCTGAAAATTTTTCAACCGGTCGACCTCCCTTCTGTAAAAATCTAACTGTCTTGTTGGGGTCTCATCATAGACTTTAGTGACATTTCATCTGCAAGTATGATATAAGGTAAGTTTTTGTTTAAAATTTTAAATTTTAAATTAAATTTAATGATTTTTACCTGCAACCTAGTGGAATCTGTCCATCTAACTCTCGGATCTCGCATAATCGTGGTCTCAAAACCAACCTCTCTCATGTCCAAACTTGTAATAATGTTAAACACCCCTTGAGCTCTTTATTTTGCATTAAAGCAACCTTTGACATTTCTCGATCGGTATGCTAAAACAGCACTACCCCATGATAATATGTCGCACATGTCAAAGTCCCCGAGAAGTAGTAACCACCTATCACATTTTCAAATGTGTTAGTCATATTTTATAAAAATAGTGAGCAAAAATCTCTCCTTATCAAATTCAATTGCATTTTCAAATGTGTTAGTCATATTTTATAAAAATAGTGAGCAAAAATCTCTCCTTATCAAATTCAATTGCATTATAACAATAATAAGTTGTCTTACCTCAAAATAGTGAGCAAAAATCTCTCCTTATCAAATTCAATTGCATTATAACAATAATAAGTTGTCTTACCTCAAATGCACTTTATGTTTACTTGAGTCGGGAAAAGAAGTGTCTTGATCATGTGCAAAATATATGCTCTAGTATGCTGTTGGATCATGACTTTTGATGCATCTTCTGGCAAAGGGTTTACAAAATTCTCCTTTAGCCACTTCAATCTAATATATCCTCTGGGCAAGGACTCTAGAGATAGTCCTAACAAATCGTCACATACACTTCTCCAAACATATCTATCAGTCCCAGTAACACAAGGGCCATCAATGCAGAGACCAATGATCACTGCTACGTTCTGAAGAGTAATAGTTGCCTCGCCTACACATAGATGGAAAGTGTTAGTCTTCGGCCTCCATCGATCCATCAACGCATTAAGCATGGCCCAATCGAGCTTCATCCATCGTAATTTTGAGCAAGTGAGAAAACCGGCTTGATGTACTAGAGCAATAATGCGAGGATCATCAAGTGGCCAGCGAGTATGTCCAACGCTATGATCAATCATAACCAGTTCTTGTCCTCTCTACAATAAAAATAAAAAAATAGTAGAATATAACAATGAATAATTAATATGTGTCTGTAAACTTATGAGAAAAAATAAAGAATTGTTACCGATGTAAACGATATGCTCTCTGAACGGTAGCATGACTGATCATAGAGGATTTCATCAGTAACTGGCTCGGGAAGCATCGTGTATATACCTGCACATATAATTGTTGACTTATTAGTTTCTGACAAATCAATAAGACTATAATAATAAAAAATAGAGATAGAAATAGAAAATATTTTACCAATTAATTGTATATAGTTATTTTTTCCATATCATATACCCTTGTAATTATTTGTCCTGGAGTAAGATCAAGTTCCCGCCTAACTTCGGGCATAATTAGCTTCATGATATAAGTAGAAGTTGCAGTCGTATGATCATTATTGACAGTTAGATTGTAACATGTATGAAGTCCGCAATAACTTGAGATTATAAATTGCCCATTATATTTTTTTCTAACAGCTGTATTAAGTTTCCATGGACACTTTGAATTTCTATCATCTGCAGCACTTGTATTCTCTCCTTGATCTTTCTCATTAAAGTAGCATTTTACATGGTAGCTAGTTGTATTGGTTTTAACCGGCTTGAATTTGACCGGTTCCTGATTGCCCATTCACGTATAACGAAAACTAAGCTTTCCTTATTCTCGAAAAGATCTCTTTTTTTTTAAATGAAGTTCTCGGGTCGATCGAAATTAGGACCAGTCTCAACAAACTCAGCTTGTGAGGCATTTATCCACTTGTCATTTTCAAACTCTTCTGGCATGACCCGGCATCTACATCCTCATCCTCTTCTATTATAGAACCAACCGATAAATTAACTAAAACATGACCTGACGTGTTGAGGAACATGTCACTTGACATTGCACCCGAGTTATTTTTTAAGTGCAAGGCACTTTGAGATAACAATATTTGATTTTCAAGTATACGGGAGAACTCTCCGTGAGCATATGAAATTTCGGCAATCCCAGACATTGGAATATTTTTGATGAACAACTCGATTGAGATTTGTTTTTCTACGAGTCCGGTCATGTCATTCAATTCTTCATCATTGGTGATCTCTAAGTAATTGTTCTAATTTTATTTATTGGACAATTACAGAAGATCTTAATGGCATTTTTAACATGATTAATTCTAGTAACTCTATATACTTGCTCCATCATTCTATTAAAATTGCAATTTCTAGATAACATGAACATTTTTCTAGAGCATCCACCGTATATAAGCATATTATTCATTCCAACACTCAGTTTTTCATTGAATAAGCAAATAATCGGTATTCCATTCGCCATTTTAACTGAAGAAATAAAATTCATCATATACAAATTAGATTTCTTTTCCATATTGATAATCATAATTAAAATATTTACTCTAGATATACAATATTAACTAAACAATATCGAGAAATTTATGAAAAAATAAGAAATTTATACCTTGATGAACTTTCGGACCCCGTCGGCGTCAGAGTGAATAGATGGCGTCAGAGAGAATAGACGGCATCGGCATCAGAGAGAATAGATGGCGTCGGCATCGGCGTCGAATTTGTGAGAGGAAGAGGTGAGTTGGGTTTGGGAGAAAGAGAGAGAGAGAGAGAGATCGGGTTTGGGAGAGAGGGAGATCAGGATTGATGGGTCGGGTTTGGGAGAGATGGAGATCGGGTTTGGGAGGGAGATCGGTTTGGAAGAGATGGAGTTCAGGTTTGGGAGAGAGGGAGAGAGGGAGAGATCAAGAGAGAGAGAGAGAGAGAGAGAGAGAGTATGAGAGAATGAACGGTTGTGCCCTAATTTGGGGCACAGCCGGGCTTTATATAGCCCGACAATTATACGGGACTACTAGTCCCGTAGAATTGTTGGGCAATCATTTGTTCTGCCCAGCAAACCCACGGGACTAGTAGTCCCGTGGGTTTGCTGGGCAGAACAAATTAGTCTATGCTTAACGTATGAGACTAGTAGTCCAGTATTTTTTCTGTGAGCACTAATCGGTGATTAGTTCACCTAAAACATACTAGACTAGTAGTCTCGTATGTTCTGAGCTTAGCGTTTTTTTTAAAAGCGACCTCTTTTTGGCCTGTTAACCAAAAAGATGTCGATTTTGCTAAATAATTAGCAAAATTGTCGATTTTTCTAATTAATAAGTAAAAATATCTTTTTTTTAAGAAAATTTCCCTTCCAAAAAGATTGCGATAAGGGTTGTTATAGTGATATACCTATATGAGGAGTCATGTATCAATCATGCATACAGTGTGAAAACACTCAATTGGAACCTGAACGCGCCCAAATCTCAATTAACGGTTTTAGCCTCTCAAAAGTTCTCCCAAAAGCTCATGTTCAGGTACCAATTGTGTCCAACATGACGACCGGCATATACTATGGTAAAGGATAAGGACAGGTCTACGGTGCTAAGTGAATCTAATGTACTTGTCAAATACTAAGTCATCTTACTTCTCATGAAGTACAGAGTAGGTAAAAGTATACGCCAAAAGACATTTCTTGGTTTTGCTTGACAACACGTTAGATGAGGGGTTAATGAGAGTTAATCCATGTCGAACACGCAAAATTTATAGTCTTTTACATGAAAAAAAAATCGAATTTTTAACTCTTCTTAGTTTGTCAAATGCAGAGAAGAATAACAAAATGGTTAAAATAATCCTTCCACACGTGGAGTTAAAGCCCTCAAATTTAAGGGTTCACTAATCTATATTTTTAGACATATTAATTAGAAAATAACTCACTTTTCGTACAGAGAGTATAAATTAATAATAATTTCATTTCAAATATGAAAGAAAAGCTAAGGGCAAACATAAATCTTATTGAACCGATTAACTACTTCAACAACCCTTTCCCGATTCTAAATGGGCTAATTAATTAGCCTTCTCCTTATTTCATCTTTCTTAAACCTTAAAATTAATTTTTTTTAAGGTAAGCTTCCTATCCTTTGAGTCGTGTTCGTTAGACGTCCGCTTAAGCTAGACCCGTACATTAAATATTCTGATGGATACTTAATATATTACTCATCCATCTTATTAAAAGGGTAGCATTAGGGACACACCCCCAACCACATCCCAAACCACACCTTCTCTCTCATATGTTACAGTACACCGGGCCCCACATGAGATTTTAAAATTTTAAAACCCTATGTGAGGCCCGGTGTACTGTAACATATGAGAGAATGGGTATGATTTGAGATGTGGATGGGGGTGTGCCCCTATCATTTTCCTATTAAAGTAAGCACCCGCAAAAAATAAAAGCACCGGGAAAAAGGAGAGGATAAATACAACAGCCCGTCAAACTCTTAAAAACCGACACCTACCCGCTTCAATATCATCATCATCAGATACCTCTAGATTTTTTTTTTTCCCCCAAATCTTGAATGCGAACTATGTGAGTCCACCACACCAATTAAAAACTTGTGGCCATAAATCGAATCCCATGAATTAAAAAAAAAGCGAAGGCAAAACACAACACTACACCAACTCGAACGCGTACAAAACACAAACCCAGAAACTCGGTCATACTTCTAGCTGAGATATCAAACATACATATATATATATATATATATATATATATAGAGAGAGAGAGAGAGAGAGTAGGTAGTGAAAATTTTCTTTTTTTTTTATTGTTTTTTTTAAGGGGAAATTTCAAGGTGTACGTACATAGATGATGAGGGTCTTGGTTTCGTATGTTTTGATGGTTTTTGCCCTTTTTTTTTTTTTTTTTGCTTTTTCTTGAATTGTTGCGGAATTAGAAGATTTTTGCCAATCTTTTTTGGTCTTTTAATTGGATGTTATGTGAGGGAGTTGGAATTGTTGTTTAATTTATTACTGAAATAAATGTTTAGACCTTTCATGGATCTAATTTGGGGAAGCTTTACAGAGACTAGGGAAGGGAGGGTCTTCTGTTGCAGAAGGGCGCAGGATGCAATTTTTAATTTCCTGGGGGGGTGTTAGCGTAAATTGGTACGGACAATTCTTTGCTGCCAAGTGCAAAGATAGTACTGGGAAGGAACCAATTCTTTTTTTTTTTTTTCCTTTTAACCTTGTGAAATAGAAACTGAGTTATTATCTTAATGCCAAAAAAAAAAAAAAAAATTGGCTGAAAACGAAGTCCCTGTCTTGTGGGTGTTAGCGTGATCTTTTTGGTGTTAGCGTAAATTTTAAAGAGAATTTTGTTGTTTGTATTTGGTTGTTTATGTAGATAAGTATATACTTGGTACTGCTGACTATTAAGAGGAGGTTGTTGAGTAGGCAAAACATAGAGGTCATAGTATCAAATTTTTAATGGCGTGTCCATTCAACATCATTTTCTTTCTTTTATTGTCAAGCCAACCCAAAGCAAATGTTGATGAATATCTGCGGCTAGTTGTGGTCTAGCAAAAGAACTTTTTTGTGCGTTACTAGTAGAAATGAGACATCTACATCCATGCCCTGTTTGGATGGAGGGTAGAGAGAGGGAGGGGAAGAGAAATGCGACTTTCATCTTGTTTGGGAGTTTTTTTAAGGATGGTAGAGAGGAGGAAGGAAGGGGAAAGGAGGGTAAAATTGCTTGGTTTTCTTTCCCCTCCGATTTGGACGGTAGAGGAGGGTAAAGGAGGGTAAATGAGTGTAATGACATTCTTACCCCATCAAAACAAATAAAATGACTGATGTGTTATTAGTATAAAGTCATTTATGTAAATTTACATATATTTACTTCCTTTCACCTTCATTTACCTTACTCAACTCCCAAACAACATATTACAATTCTCTTCTCTTCCCTTCCCTTCCCGTTGTTTACCTTTCCTTCCCTTCCCTTAGTAAACTCCCAAACACACCACCAGAGAAAACAAGATTTGTTTACCTTCTGCTCCAAAAGAAACTTTGTGTTGTCCACCTTCTAGTTATCTGGTCTGTATTCAAATAAAGTATTTTTGATGCGGCGCGCGCGTAAGCAAAAACTTCGGAATCCACCAACGGGTTTTTTGAATCCATGAATTTGAATTCACAGAGAAGATCTTAACCCCAAATCAGTGAATATTGATAAACAAGAAAAAAAAATGTTGATGGAAAATAATACCTCTAGGATTTCAGAGTGTTCTGCCTAAATAGAAGAGCCTACTAACTCCTAATAGGACAGCATTTGTCAAAATAGAAAGTATCAAAAACTAATTTAAAAGACTCTTCATGATTTAGATTTAGGAAACAAACTAATAAGTTCATATAAATATGGCCATTCGAGGTGGGTTTTTTTAAACCATTTGAAGGGGTCTGGTGAGTCTTATTTTTTTAGTTAGACTAGCTTTTAAAGTAGCTTTTCATATCTAATTTTCTGTGAATACCCAACGAACTAGTTTATAAGTTTCATTTATTAAAAGATTTGAATTCCCCACCTTTTGAAAAACAAGCTAATAAGTTCATGTATTTGAATAAACCAAATTTAACAAAGAATATAATTTTCTATAAAAAAATTTATCATAAAAACTAAAAGTCATTAACAAATGGCGCAGCCTTTCAAAAATAACAACTTAGGCTCCTCCCCAAAAACATATATTATATATCTCCAATATCCTTCCTGTTAGATAGCAGTATTCCTAATCTATTAGGATTCCTAATCTATTTTGGTAACATGAGGTTATTATGATTCCTAATCTATTTTGGTAACATGAGGTTATTAGGATTCCTAATTTGTTTTGGCTTTTGGTTTAGAATTCCTAGTATGTTTATGATTTTAGGATTTCTATATATATGGAACAATTGGAAGAGAGAATTGAGAAGCAAATTGGGGATATTTGGAGCACAGAAAAGAGGTATTTTCTGAGCTATTTGTTTAGGGTTTTGTTTGGAGAGATTAAGAGCTTGTTGGTGAGATTAGTTTGTTCCTTCAAGTGATTTGTAATCTCAGTTTGTACTTTTTCTCTATTAGTGAAAACCTCATCCCCTTCTTGCCCCGTTGACGTAGGCAACTTGCCGAACCACGTAAATCTCTTGTGTTATTTGGTGATTGTGCTTGTTTATTTGGTTGTGATCTCTCTTGTTTGGATTGTGTGATTCGACCATTTTCGCGCCGCGCACAACAATTGGTATCAGAGCTTCGGGTTCGGCTTGAGGCTTGTTTGAAGGATTCTCTGTAAGGATTCCTATTTGAAGAGTTAGATCGACAACATGGGTGAAGCAAGCACATCGGGATCGTCTCTTACGAAGACGATACATAGTTTAAGCATCAATAACATGAAGATCGATGTTCCGAAGTTTGATGGCAATATCAATTTCGATTTGTGGAGGTGCCAAGTGATGGATGCGTTGGATGCTCAAAACTTGGAAGAGACTCTTGAATTGCAAGAGAAACCTGCTGATATGGAAGAAAAGGTTTGGAAGAAGATGAATAGTAGGACGTGTGGAGTTATTCGGTCATGTTTGACGTCGGATCTTATTTATGATGTGATGAACGAGACGTCGGTAAAGAAGATATGGGAAACACTCGATGAAAAGTATCTTACTAAGAGCATTGAGAATCGGCTTCACTTGAAGAAGAGGTTTTACCAGTTCAAGATGAAGAGGGGAGTTTCCATCAGGGAGCATGTTAACAACTTCACGAAGCAACTTTCAGACATGACCAATGTGGATATTATGGTTGAGGATGAAAACAAAATGATGCTACTTTTGTGTTCGTTGCTCGAGGATGATTATGGTACCTTTGTTCTCACTATGATTAATGGAAAAACTACTGTTAGCTATAAGGAGGTGACTCAGCGTTGGTGAATTATGAGTTGATGAAGAGTGTTGATGAGTCATCCGAAAAGGTATCAGGAGATGCATTAGTAGTTCAAGGCCGTGGTTCAAACCGAAGCAGGAGGTCGCAGTCTAGAGGTGCACATCGTGGGATTCGTAGGAATCAGTGTGCTTTTTGTAAAGAGGATGAACATTGAAAAGCTGAATGCCCAAAGTTAGATCGAGCTGAGAAGAATAAGGGGAAAGTTGTACAAGCTTCAGATTCGGACTCTTCAGGCTATTTGTTATCCGCACTATCATCAGTTTGTGATGCCGACTCTACGGAGTGGATGTTGGATTCGGGTGTTTCTTATCACGTTTGCCCTAGGAGGGATTGGTTCTCCAGCTTTAAGAAGTTGGAAAGAGGGGATGTTATGCTCATGGGTAATAGACATGCATGCTCTATTGGTGGTATTGGTACTATTCGGATTAGGATGAGTGATGGGATGATGCGAGAGTTAGATGATGTGAGGTTCGTTCCGCAATTGAAGATGAACATCATTTCACTTGGAGCTTTGGAGGCAGCAAGTTATAGGGTGACATTGGTGGGCGCACGCTTGAAGGTCACATTGGGGTCCATGATTGTGATGAAGGGCATCAGAAGGAGCAATTTGTATTATTTTCTCGGATGCACGGCGATTGATAGGGAGCTGACGACTTCATCAGATTCGGCTAAACTGTGGCGTTGTTTGATGCCGGGTTATTTGATTGGTAATGTCGTGTATAGGTTGTTGATGAGTGCTTTGACCTGCAGTTTGAAGTCCTGTGAACCCATTGGTATGAGCAAGAAGACCGAGGTGGAGTTTGGCACTTCTATCCATCATTCGAGGGGTCTTCTGAGGGGTGTTCATTCAGGCATTCGGGGGCCTTTCAAGAGAGCATCATTGGGAGGCAATAGGTATGTGGTTTCCGTAGTTGGGGATTGTTCTAGGCATTGGTGGGTTGTAACCAAGTCCCGTTGGTGTGAAGTCCTAGAAGCCCGCAACAGATGGAGGAAGTGTGTTGGTAGAAAGGTAACTCGACGTTCTGATTATGGTAGGGGTTCTTTCTTGCGATTGTGCCGAGCTCACGGCAATAGGAGACACTTCATTGGTGTGGAAACTTTGAGGCGACGTGATGAGATGGCAGATTTGGGGAGCTGTTCCTTTCTGGAGGAGGATAAGCATTTGATGCTGAGCATTGGCATTGGTGTGCGGGCTACGACATGTTTGGGCTGTCTCATGTATAGGTTGCCGACTGCTGCATGTAGAGATATGGGATCTGATGGAGCTGCTTCAGATTTTGGGTTGCGTCGGATGTTTGGCTACCCAGTACTTGGTCACATCGTGGATGTGAGATTTGATCCGATAGCACATTTGGGATTCAGAGGCGTGTTTGATTATCAGGTATTGGCTTTTGACTTTGTTCTGAGCAGGTATGTCACGTTTGACTCTCGGTAGGTGGAGAGTGGTGATCAGATTTTTGGGACATCGCAGCGGGTGGAGAGTGATGCTACTCCACGTTGGGTTGAAACTCCAGATCATACTACATCATTTGGGATTCCAGCTGATGTGACACAGATTGGGAATCGTGTTGATTTGGATGCAGATGATAGGTTGATTGATTTGAGTACAGCTGATAGATATAATCTGGATATGGTCATTGGTTCATCTCAGATGGAGATGTTTGGATTATTTCAGTTTAGGACCATTGGAGGTGCTATCAGCCGTAGACTTGATCGTGATGTTGGAGAAGGGTTGCGAACTCTTCTAGTGGATTGAGGCCTTTGGAGGCCGTTTGGGTGAACTACGTGAAGGCTTGATTCCTTGGGCAAGAGGATACGTAAGCAGTCATTTATGATGCAGCTGATTTGGTGAGTAGATACCGACGTTTGGGTGAGTGTTCGCACTCCCGTTTGGGTCTCGACTTACTGTGGATTGAGTCCGTTGTTGTAGATCGTTTCACTTCGTACTGGACGCAACAAGTGAGGCATTTGGTTTGGTCGGTGTTGGCTCAGTTTTGAGAAAACTTCGCCGAGGTGGAGAATTGTTGGATAGCAGTATTCCTAATCTATTAGGATTCCTAATCTATTTTGGTAACATGAGGTTATTAGGATTCCTAATCTATTTTGGTAACATGAGGTTATTAGGATTCCTAATTTGTTTTGGCTTTTGGTTTAGAATTCCTAGTATGTTTATGATTTTAGGATTTCTATATATATGGAACAATTGGAAGAGAGAATTGAGAAGCAAATTGGGGATATTTGGAGCACAGAAAAGAGGTATTTTCTGAACTATTTGTTTAGAGTTTTGTTTGGAGAGATTAAGAGCTTGTTGGTGAGATTAGTTTGTTCCTTCGAGTGATTTGTAATCTTAATTTGTACTCTTTCTCTATTAGTGAAAACCTCATTCCCTTCTTGCCCCGTGGACGTAGGCAACTTGCCAAATCATGTAAATCTCTTGTGTTATTTGGTGATTGTGCTTGTTTATTTGGTTGTGATCTCTTTTGTTTGGATTGTGTGATTCGATCGTTTCCACACCGCGCACAACACTTCCAGATTGACAGATGCACTGGGCTCTCCTTTTGGACTTGCGACTGTCAAATTAACTTTCTCTTGAGCTCGTCAGCAACTCATTCACGTAAACTTTATTCACTTATTTTGAATCCATTAAATTAATATGTCTACTCAATAGACAAATGACGGTGAACGCATGCATGTATTACAGTATCGACGTATGGAAAATATTTGCTAGACTGTACGAGTACTACTTCTATACTATACATTTATGTCTTAACATTCTTATTTCTTACAATACAAGAATATATAGTGTAACTTTTAATGAATTGGTATAACTCAACTTTCATGTCTTTTAGTATGCATGTGGAGCTAAAAGCACTTCGGTTGAGTCAGTCTCGAATAGCTTGGGTTTTTAATAACAAGGAGAACATGAGGAGCAGCTTATGCTTCGCAGTTTATCTTAAAAAGAGAAAAAGAAAAAGGAAAAATATAAGAGGTCCGCTTACGAATCAAATAACGTCACCTCCATCATTAAACTGTGGGCATAATCTTTGAGTCTTAGGAAGTGTTTTTTGACGCCTCCACTTTAGTTTCACATGGACTATTGTGAAGAAATATTAGTGACATAAATAGAGAAGCCCAATCCTCAAGAACAACTAGTGCTAGCATTTTTACAGTGAGTTTTAGCGAACATCGAGTTGTTCTCGGTAGGTCGCACGGCTTGCACGCGCCAACAGGCCTGTGGGCCCAGGGCGTGACAAATGGTATCAGAGTAGTTGTCAACCGAAAGTGTGGAGCTAAATACTATACGGGACTAAGTGCTACATCATGTGGATGCGGTGGGAGCCACCTCTAGAGTCCACATCGTCTGGCAGTGATACTGGGATGTGCCAATTGTCATGTCGAGATGGCGAAGACGTCGTCTTTGTAAGGTGGGATGATTGTGACACCCCCATTTTAGTCCTACATGGACTAGTGTGAAAAAATATTAGTGACTTAAATAGAGAAGCTCAAGGCCCAAAAACAACTAGTGCTAGCATTTTGACAATTGGTTTTAGCCAACATCGAGTTGCTCTCGGTGGGTCTCACGGCTTGCACGCGCCAACAGGCTCGTGGGCCCGAGGCGTGACATGTTTGGGGGAGCTTATATTTGGATCAAACTAGCGTTTAAGCTAGCTAGTTTTTTCATATCTACGTATTTGGTAACATCTGAAATAAACTAACTTTAAAGCCTCATTTTAAAAAGTTGTGATTCTCTAACCTTTAAAAAATCAGCTTATAAACTCATCTAGATAAGCTAGATTTGACCAAACAAATGACTTTTTATGCCCATATAAGTTTTATCATATTTTTATTATAAAAGCCAAAAGCTGCCAAAAGTCAACATAGTTTATAAGATTTAAAACAGTAAGCTCTCTGAAACACCCTCTAATTAGTCTAATCAAAAAATCCCTTAACATTTCCGTTTTATTATGCAAGAAAGACTCAAATTTCTTGGATAGTGTAGGTTAGATTTACTCTTTATCTCAGAAACTACTGCCAAAATGTTTTCAAGATCTCTTTTGATAAAGCGTATAATTAAAGGGAAGGATCTATCCGTGATTAACGAAATAAAAAAAATAAAAAGTTTGCGTTAAAAATCTATTAGAGTACAAGGCGATTTTGCCTATTGTTGGAACCGATCCACAACCCACGATCATTGTACGAACGATCCAGGGGGGAAGATTCGGTGAACCAGTGTTTAATAAATATTTTAGGTTAATTACAGATAGACCCCTGTATTACCTTACAATTGCAAATGGACTCTCGTTTTGCAGATAAAAGAAACAATTTGATATTATCATCTGTTTAGCCTATCCGGAAAACACATATAATAACCTTAATTACTACGGACTGGACAACGAATACATTATTATTTGGTCGAAATTACCCAAAACCTAGTAGCAAGATATCTTCAAATTAAAAAAAAAATCAAAAAACTAATTAAATCGATCCAATTCCACATCATGTTCTATACAAACTAAAGAAATATCATTATTATCTCTTAACACTGGCAACCTTGAAATTATAATCTCGTAATTTTTTTTCCTTCCTATACTATATCTCTAAGCAACTGTATATATATATAACTAGCTCGATTATTTTCATTTTTCAAGCACTTGGAACCCTTCTTGCCTTGCATTTTCATCTGGGTTCTCTTCTCCTCTCTCTCTCTCTCTCTCTCTCTCCTCTCTCTCTCTCTCTCTCTCTGCCATGGCTTTTCCAAGAAAAAGCATCTGTAATTTTGTCTTTTTCGTGATGATGCTCTCATCTTTTGTGGGGAGCTCAGGAGAGTTTTATAAAGTTGGAGATAAAGTTGGATGGACACCAAATCATAATGTCAACTATAGTGCATGGGCATGTTCTAAAACATTCAGGACTGGAGATGTCCTTGGTGAGTTTATTATGTTAACTCTGTTTTTATTATAAAATAATTAAATAATTTTCTATGGCACAATCTGCAGTTGTAATCCAATTTCGAAAAAAAATTTGGCTTTCAAGCTAGAATTTTCTTTTTTTAATGGTTCAACTTCTAATCCTCTAATTTACATTCTTTTTCAATTTTGTTTCTATTTTTTAATCGTCATTACCACGAGTTTCACACTTATGAAGTTATCTAGAACTAAAAAAAACATTTCATCGATTTCTGTAGTTCATAGAACTTCATGATAATTATATTTTGTGTGATTTTTATTTCGGTTATATAGAAGAAAAAATATTGTAGATTATTTTTGTATCAATCTAATTTTAATTTTTTACGTGGACTTTTTATTGGAAAGATGGAGAAAAAGATTTACCCTCCATCAAAAATTAATAAAATAAAACAATATAGGAGCATCGAAGGATGATTTAGTTTGTTGAAATTTGCTTTTCATGAGATTTTATTTGGTACTTATGGAGTAAAATCATTTTGCAGTGATCATAATATAACTAAGATAAAGCTGATATTAGCAAATCATGATGAATATTTTTAGCGTATTCTATGCTTGTTAATGATCATAAACTTTTATATATGTTGATGTTTTGACGCATGAGGTGATCAGATTAATGACATTACTGTTATAACTAGAGAAATTTTTTTTAAAGAAATTGATTTCTGATAGAAAGGAAAGTTGTTATGTCATATCTATATCATTAGTTCATTACTAATAAATAATGAACTTAGCGAGGATAATGGAATATTAGATGGATGGAGGGATATTTTAATTGCGAGGGTAAAATCATAATTTTGTAAAAGAGATCCTTTTGCTTTCTTTTCTTTTTCTCTTATTTCTAAACCATTGTTGATTGTTGATATTTGAATTAATTTAAATAATTGAAATTATAAATTATTCTTTTTCGCTTTCTTTTCTTTTCTTTTTTTTTCTTATTTCTTTTTTCCTTTATTTTCTTTTTCTTTCTCATTTCTTATTTCTAGGATATTCTATATCATGATATGAAAATTGGATTTAAACTCGCAAAATTAAATTCCAATACTTTTTAGTTTCTTTTTTGTTTTAATTGCTTGTTCCAATTATATTATCCTTAAGAAGGACACTCTTCAACAAAATTGTACTAAGAAAATTTGTTGATTTAATTACTCTATAACAACATTACATAAATTAAATCATTGTCAAACTATTAGCATCTATATATAGGAGAGAATTAATTATATAACAAGTTAATATTTTTGCACATTCAAATGTGCTAGTATAATAATTTTCAAGTTTTGTGGGTGGAGCATTTATTAAGTGCAAGGCCCACATAATGTCAAGATCTGAGTGGAGGGAGCCTGCTCTTGAACATTCATGTCCGAGTCATGTACCCCCCATCCTACTTTTTAACATGCTCGCGATATCACTCACCGTCTTCTTTTTTTTTATTTTATTTTTTTTGGCCATTAATTTAATATCATCTTAGTTTGTGCGTTTAGTGACGGTTTAATTAACTATAATTATAATTGAAATGACGTTTAGTTGCTTGCTAATATTGTAAGAGCGCAAAAGAACGGTGACCTTTGGATCAGTGGTAGTAAATCATTAAATCTCTAATGTTATTGCATTGATTTCAAAGAGCTCTCCGTCCTTGCGCGCGCATAATATATATATATATATATATATATATATATATATATATATATATAGCTATATATTGAGAGAATTGAAGAAACTTGGTACCAAAGTTCCTTTAATTGAACTTGTAAGTGAGGTGGCCAAATCAGCCCCCTTACATCACGCTCTCAAAGATGGAGCACTATTTTTAAGAAGTAGGTGAAGGCCTCTCTCATCTTCGAGACGTGATGTGGGTGGGGCAATTTGGGGCCATCTCATACAAGTTCAAATGGAGAAACTTGATACCAAGTTTCTCTCTCTCTGCCTCTATATATATATATTATAATATATATAATATATATATAATATATATATATATATATATATATACTGAGAACTTATGTCAACTTAAGTTGACAAGAGCCCTTTTGCTCAGCTGACAAACTTTTATATACACTCATATATATATAATATATATATACAAAGTCACTTCATATCATATAAAGGAATCCCTAGGAAATATCTATGGTTAAGAAGTTTGGTGTGATATCAACTTAAGTTGACATAAGTTCTCTCCTCCTCTCTCTCTCTCTATATATATATATATTATATATATATAATATACTATATATATATATATATATATATATATATATTATATACAGAAGTTTCTCAGATCTCTCCTCTCTCTCTCTAATACTATACTATATATATATATATATATATACTATATAATATATACATATATATAATTATATCATATTCGGCTTGATAGCTTTTCTGACAGCTTGTTATTGTAGATGCTTAGTTAGGGGATGATTGGATTTCTAATTGGATTTATGACAGTAATAATTGTAATCCGAACCTTATTTACATCTTAAAAAAAGATTGCAGTTGTGACTTTCATCGATAGAAATTAATCTCTTTTCTGCAATTGTCTAGTTGAAATGAGACAAACAGCCAGAATTGACCCAAAAATGTCTCAGTTGCAAGCAACTTTCATTTTCTATCCATGATACGTTACTGCTCCCTCCCTTTCACGATGTGTGCAGGCTTTACATACAACAAGGAACACCACAATGTGATACAAGTGACCAGAGACGATTACCATTCATGCAACACATCCTCACCGCTCGCAACGTTCGCATCCGGCAACGATCATATTCCCATTATATGGAAAGGTCACTATTTCTACATATCTGCAGGCAAGAACGACTGTGCCCGTGGCCAGAAAGTCAATGTCAGGGTCGTCGTTGAAGGAGAAAGAGGAAATATTTACCAGGTTGGCGATGGAGAGGCATTGTTCGGTTCGAGCAATGTGAGCTACTCTGCATGGGTTTCTTCTAAGAACTTCAAGGTCGGAGACATACTAGGTGAGCTTACTTTTGCTACCTGTTAATTTTTGCATTGCTGTCGTCGTGGTTTACCTTCAACAACTATAAGAGAATAGGGATCTCCCTGCAACACAATGAAACGTCAAGGGAAATTTAGAGGTAATAAGTGGTGGTCTCTATAGCACAAGAGGCTTATTTGCAAATAGACAGAAGCAATACATCAATCCATGTTTTTAGGTGGTACGTCGAAGCCACAACAATTCAGACCCTCGACACTTTTTTCTTTCGTCGTAACTTTTGGCTCAAACAAGTGATATTGTACCAGTTACCATTACAAATCGTGTCACACGTTAATTTGTATTGATTGACATTTCCATACTAGTTTCTAATCACATTATGTAACTAAATACCGCAATTCTGCGATAAATAACATTACTATCTCCGTGATGTATAGTTTTCAGATACAACAATGAAGCCCAGAGCGTGATACAAGTGAGCAAAGAAGACTACCACAAATGTAACACTTCATCTCCAAGAGCAACCTTCAACTCTGGAAACGATCATATCCCCATCATGCACTATGGTCACTACTTCTATACCTCCAGCAACGCCACCCGCTGTGCCGCTGGCCAAAAAGTCGACATCAGGGTTCCATATCCTCCGGCTTTGATGTTGGGTCATGAGCCCCTTCCGGTATCTTTAGTTTCGGCTCCTGCGCCTGCACCAGCGAGGAGCGGAACGTACAAGAAGGGACTCAGTCTGGCTGTTGCTTTGGGTGCCATTGCAGCTGCAATTTGAAGTCTTATACGTTCTTAGGATATATTATCTCATAGTATTATGTGGAGAACAATTTAGAGTCATAGGTGCTATCTAGGAACAAGTAGGGTTGTTAGCGATTAAGATCTTTGTCTTTGTTTGAGTCCGTTATTTTTCATTACATTGCTTATATTGATTATTTATAGAAATTTAACCAAGGACACTGTTTTGATGCTTCTTTTGGCCTCCGATATTGCAGAGTATTAGGGTGTGCTTGGCAATTGCTTAAAACTGGGTCGCGCAGAATTGAACCTGACCCAATTTTTTCTTATTTTGTGTTTGGATAATAAAAAAGACCAAAATTGGCCCAGTTTTTTTAAGCCAAATTTTTGGCCTTTAAATGGGATCTTTTTCAAACCACCACCCCTATGGAATAACTCTAGCCCAGTATACGATAAAACCAGGCCAGGACCAATCTCCAGTTTTAAGGGTTTTGCCAAACTGGCCCTTAGTGTTATGACTAGTTGAGCATAAACAAATGATTTTGCGTCATGTCTATTCTGATATCATAACAAGAAACATTTTATCCAATTTTTTTTTAAGTTTTGGAATTATAAATTAAAGATTGTGAGAGATCAGAAAAACAAATGGTTTCTATAAATTTGTTCATACTCTTAATGGATTTTTTCACCAGATATTTTTACAGGAAGTTTGATCTTCTCATATATTGCCACTACGTTCAGCTTAACGACATTCATTCACGTCAAAGTTGGTTTTGTGCTGAAGACTGAAACTTGGTATCAGCCAAATAGTTTTTTTTAAGTCCAATATCCTAACTTTATTTCACTCATATATGGTAATTCATAGAGACTTTTAGCAGGACTACTGCTTTGATGTATAAACATCATTTTAGTCCTTTTTTGCTCCCATTTGCAAGGTTTTAATATTAGATATTGGGGAAATATCAGATATATGTGGGAAATATAAGGGTGCAATATTGGATGATGTGAATATATATGTTCTAAAATGTAATCTAAATATACATAATGAAATCTAAGCATACAAAATGAAAATAATATATGTTTAGGGTCACTAATTTACCTTTTAAAACACATAAAATTCTAACTCGGCATTGCAACATTTTGTCCAATTTTTTTTTGAGACCAAACGTCACGTGATATATTTGGAAAATCATCATTCACCCTAAAATTGCCAAAAGCGGTATATTGTTTACGACAAGGCATATAAAAAGGGCATATCGGCCAACATATTGGCGAAAATATTAGCCATGTTGGGGATATATCACCCATAATTGTCAAAAACAATGAATGATATCTAGACCATACCGTTTTGTTGCAAACCTTGTAAAAGGATGTATCAGCCGATATATTGGGCAATATCGGGGATATTTAAAACAAGCCCGTTTGATATTGCAAATTTGAACTTCTCAATCATAAAGATTCCAATTCATAAATGCTTATGACTACAAGTTTGATTCTTTATTATGATATCAACCTATCCAATTTGCAAGCCTATCATCGATCACATTAATAGCACTTTGGTACAATGAATAACTTAACTCCATATATTACCATATAGCATCAATCTTAACAGTAGAGGGACTAAAAGGACCTGGTTGTCACTGATGCGGTTTCCATAACTCTTCCAATGCACTGAAAATTTCTCACTCCACACAATTGGCTGCTTTCGGGGGTTCCAATGCAGAACCTCTAGGGACTGCAAATTTTATCACTTTTATTAACTACAGAATATCTGATAGTGGATCTTGTGGCTATTGCAGATCATAAGCTCTTCAATATTTTTTTCTTCATGAATATGCATTGTATTTCATCCTAATCACAGAAGAATTCCTGAATCCATATAAGTTCTAGTAAAATAGACTGCAAAGAAATATGTACATACAGGACAAAGCACTAAAAACTACATAAATTGTATTTAGTTAATGAGAAAAACAAACCTAGTTGTCAGTAGTAACAGAAATACCCAAAGGATCAATGTGCAGTTCTGTGCTATCTTTTGCAGTCAGCAGTTTCCTGATTGAATATTCTCACAGGTTTTCCTAGCTTTGATTTGTCTTGCAGTTGTGCAATCTCTAGAGCTTTTGCACAGATGGGAAAGCTCTTATCATCCCAAGAGTCCAAAATTACACCTGAACCAATGCAGCTATCACCATCATAGAAAGCTGCAAATTGACCTGCAGCTAAGCCCTGATCATCTTCCGATAGATCTACAGTCACGACCTCCCCATAGCCAGTGTCATCAGACTCCATAGTTATGCTGCAGTTATGAAAACTAGGACCATGTCGAACCTGAAACACATTAAGAAAAAGATAAAAAAAAATTCTGGCAGCTAATACTTCTGCTTTGCAATAAGATAGACATCTAAAAGGCAAAAAAAAGCAGATTTTACCTTGCACCGAAGTTGACTCTTCTTAGGTGGTGAGCCACTGATCCATTTCAATGTTCCCACACGGAACTTGCGCCTCTTTTTATCCAGTGAATAGTAGTTTCTTGAAACAAAGACTACGTTATTTTGCACATCCTTTTCAACAACATACCTGCATGTATATGGAACTCAACCATCAACGAACAATGTCACCTTTGCCATATGAGAGGGTAAGCCTTTTTAGAAAATCAATCTGGTTATCAGCACGATAAAGAAACTGAAACAATAATCAGAAAGATCTATACTCCCACAAATGAAGTTATACAAATTAACACATCAGATAGTATATACCATGGTCCTCCAGGAAGGCGCAGACCCTGGCGCTGGCCAACAGTATAAAACCAAAAACCCCTATGATCCCCAAGGTAATCTCCTGTCTCAGCTTCAAGAATTATACCCTCTTGCTCCCCAATATGCTTTGCAACAAATTCACTGAACTTCACCTACAAGTAAGAAGGTCCAATAAAAGGAAACAAGAATAAAAAAATTGCAATTAATATTTAAAAGAAATGCTCAAGAAAGTGTTGATTTAGATCGTAATCAATAAACAGCATCTGTTATCGAGTACTTTTAGATATTACGCTAAGAACTGACAGCATCTATCGGGAGAGAACTGCTCCCATGGCCTCTTCAAAATGGGGGCCTGCTTCTTGGAAATTGTTCAGGAGTTGACTATAGCAGCAAGCCCTGATGCACCTTGTCAAGGTGTTTATCCTGTCTCTGTAGGGCTCCCCAGTCAATAAACAAGGTAAATTGAGAGGTAAGGAGCAGTTTAAGCCGCAACAATGATATGTATCAGTATCGTGTCCAACGTGCCCCTAATACACACTACTTCAGTGACCACCAGAATAAACTTCAGGGAATTTGTCACATGCCTGTCCAAATCAACAATACTATGAAGCTTCTCCTGGTACTAATCTGATTGTCTTGCTCATCTTAGCAAAAGCACAGTTACAATTTGTTTCTTATTTTCCAGCCTACACCAAAACTGATTCTCAGCGGTGTTTTAAATATTAGCCGATAAACTAATATTATCAGCGATTTATCGGTTTTGGGGGCCTCCCGCTATGCTAAGTTTGATTTTAAATCGGTTATTGTTTTTAGATGTTTATTGGCTATAATGCAGCGATAAATTGAGTTTATTAGCCGATATTGTCAGCTCAAAATATTGGAATTACTGGCCTTTGGTTTGGTTTTTGGCTTGCTCTTTGGATGTTTAAGAAAAACTATGTGTTGCATTTGGAACATGGTTGTTTGGTGATTGATTAGATTATGTTTGTTTATGAATATTGACATGGCTCATAACCATAAAGTCTCAGCTTATTAAGTTCGTTTATAATCTCGTGATTACACAATAATTATGTTGATGACACAATAATTATGTTGATGATTCTTCATTCTTTATGTTATCTTGCTTTATGTTATCTTGCTATTTGAGTGTATGTTATTCCATTTTTACTAACTATGCACTCGAATGGTTTCATCGTGCGATAAAGAAGCAAGTTTCTACTATTGGTTAGTGATCTAAAACATGATTACTTACATTTTGGTATTTTTATGTTTCATTAAGTATGATTAGATTACATTTTAGGAAATTATATTATATATATAGACCATCCGGCAATATCACTCCAATAAATAATATAGCTCCGATATCCGCTGTCTGATATGGTTTTTGACCGTCCGATAAATCCCAGATAACCGATATCTAAAATCTTGATTCTCAGTATTGAATGTCTTTCCTTGAAGTATGGCTAGTTGAAGTGACATTAGACCAGATGTGAGTGATACTTCCACCCGTTATACAAGAGGACATGGAAGAAATGAATTTATAACATCCACTAATTTTTTAATAACGGTAAACAAAACAATGTTCAGGGAATACCATACTCAAACTGAACAGAATAAGAGTTTACCTTTCCAAGAAAACATATTCCTTGTGAATCCTTCCTGTCTTTATTTGGAAGATCCATCAGAGTTGCAAGCCTACGAACTTCGTCCTGTAGAAGGTTGTGCTATAAATAAAAATTATCTCATACATGTTTCACGCTAGCAAAGTGCACAAACTTACTGCCTTCTACTGAAGGGAAAAATAAAAACCATACAATAAACTAAGTCTCTGATTTGGCACGCTAAATACCATGTAAAGTAATAATCATTGCCTATAATTTTGCCTAACCTTTGAGATACAACCAAGCGGTAAAAGAAGCCGTTTAAGCTGCTTCTGTGATAGATGTGAGAGAAAATACGTCTGATCCTTAACCTGCAAACATTGGGCCGCAAAGGTCAAAAGACTTTATAGTATTTCGACTGCAGCAACTGAGGCGATTTACAGAAAGAACAAAACAATAATAAATTGGTTGATGACTTTAAAATTTCCAGGCCTCATCTCAGCTCTAGAAAGAATATTTTTTAAGATAATTTACCACGCAAGCATTTTAAAGCTTCAGGCTAAAAGGGCAATTTAGTCCCAGTACTAGGGCCTCCTACTCAAATTGGTCCTTGTACATTTTCCCCCCAACTTAGTCCCCGTAACCCTTATTAGATCTAAAGCTAGTTCTATTTTAACACTCCCTTGAAACTTCTGTTAAATAAAACCTCAAAGGACAAAACTACTCTGTTCTAAAATTTATGTATTTCTTCTAATTTTATTTCTTCCAGAATTATGATCAGCTTCTTGGCATAATAGGAGGTATTAAACTGCGGACTCGGTGGAAACATGCAGAGGATTTGCGCTTGTGGAGAATGCCATTGAGGACATTTTTTTGCCTTGAGAAGGTCACATTCAGTGAGTTGAAGAGCCCGACGAGATTCTTCACTTCGCCAGGAGAAGGTTGAAGGATCTGTGCTTTATGGAAACAAGTGAAGAAGAGGGAGAATAAGAACGGTTTCTTCATCTTGACGAGGGATTTGAACATTGGGATCAGTGAAGGATCTCACCTCGTTGGTAGAAGGGAGAGGGTTTATGCTTGTCAAGAAATTGCCGAAGACGAGGCAAGAAAAGACAAGATTCTTCATCTTGATCAGGGAGAGGAAGGGTCTCGTCACTGAGGTGCATCACATAGGAAGAAGGGTGAAGATCTGTGCTTGTGGAAGCAAGCGATGAAGAGGAGGGGACAAGGAAAATTTCCTTGATATTTGCAAATGGATGATCTAGATCAACAACATGCATCTTCAAAATGGATCTTAGGCTTTGTTGGTAGAAGGTCATCCAACTCTCGGCAGTTTCCTCCTTCAAAAATGGCTCAAATAAAAAAATCATTGGGTCGGTAACTGCAAGAGCCCACTCACATAAAATTAAGAGAAATATGTAAATGGGAAGATTGACATAAAAGAGAGAATACTCAAGGATGGAGGGAGAGAGACAAGTTGTTCCCTCAACAGATGCAATGACATATTGTAGCCTGCATTTCTTGACTTCAAGATCATTATTCCGGAAGAAATAAAATTAGAGAAATACATAAACTTTAGAATAGGGTAATTTTTTCCTTTGAGGTTTTATTTAATGAAAGTTTTAATGGAGTGTTAAAATAGGACTCACTCTAGATCTGATAAGGAGTAAAGAGGCTATGTTGAGAAAAAGAAAAAGTACGATGATTAATTTGAGTATGAGACCCTAGTATGGGGACCAATTGATCTTTTAGCCAAAGCTTAATAGATTCTAGTCTAAAGTTCATAATTTAGAACTTACTGAGGGAATTAATCCAGATAATAAACTATAAACTGAATTCAGTTCTTCCTCCCACAAATGATATCTTCTTGTCTGCATAGCACTTGGTCACAATAATGACAGTAACATAATGCCCTCTTTTACAATTAACTACAACAGAGCCAACAAACAGACCTTCTGTCCGAACTATTTGAGTGAGCTTCATAAAACTTTTCCTCAAGTCATCTTAGTTAAAGGATTATTTGTTAGTTACCTATATCTTTTTTAAAACTTCATCACTCCTTTCTTTTTTTCTTTTTATTATTATTATTTTATTTTATTTTTATTTTTTTATTTTTTTTTTTGGGGGGGGGGTGGCAGGGCAGGGGTCAGCCATAGTCCTAGTTGCTCCTTCAATTATGGTCATATGCTTTCTAACTGTTACACTTATCGGTCAGCATTAGCACCTCTACAACATGTCAAGTGGAGCTACTTCTCACTGTTAACAGTGGCATCCAATTTTATCCAATCTTTAATGATATTACTGCTCATCCAGCACATGTTCCCTAATACCCAATTCTTATCTGACCTTTCATGAGATTTTCCTTTCAAATTGATAGTGTGCCATTTGGCAAATGGTGCTTTATAAGCACTTATCTGTTATAGCCATACTGCTCAGATTCTATGTGAAGTCATAAAAAATGTGCAATATGTCAAAATTTATTAGCAACTGCACGCTTCACACTTCTCATGACTAAGTTGCCAAACAAGGCTGAATACAAAAAACCAAGCACTTACAGTTATGAAAAATGAAGTGATAAGAGAGTAGCAAGATATGTAATATTTTAGGTACCATGTCCTTAGACAATGATAGAATAGAAGGCATGTCATTTCCATCAAGGGATGAGTGAGTAACACGTGCATAATGTCCTGAAGCAACATAATCAAACTTCATGCTCTCAACTGCTTCCAGAAAAGCACCTAAACAAAAAAACAGACAGAAAATTATGGTCTAAATTGTATCCAAAAAAATTTGAACCCCTAAATTATCCATCAAGATGAAAAAATACCCACCAAACTTAATTCTTGTATTGCAAAGGACATCAGGATTTGGAGTACGACCAGAACGATACTCGCTGATTATGTGAGATACCTGAGAAATCAAGATATTAAATTCCAAACTAGAAACAGCTTAGCAAAGTAAGACGTGCTCTTCAAAAGAACTGATTTACCTAGATTTAACAACTATATAATACATATAGATAAACTACCAATCACTTTTATGAATAATTTAACTTTAAGAACATTCTCATGAATATTGAACATAATAAGTGGGTCCACTTTTCCCATCGTTGTCTGAGTATATACAAAATAAATATGTATGAGTAAAATGACTTAGAAATAATGCTAGATACACGATTCATGTTGTTACCACATTATTCCAGTACTCATCTGTCAAATGGGCAACTTCCAGAGGAACGTCAACCTACATCACAAATAAGTGAAACATGGTTCGTAAAATCATGCAAAAAAGAAAACAAAATGGTTATACACTTTAATAAAACACATAATTCATTAATAATAATAAAACAATAAACGGAAAATGGAAGAACACAGCTTCTTTTTCCATATACTTCCAACAGTGTGAATTCTAGCACAGAAGAAAAAGAGTGCATGTTAGAACTCTGTCACAACATTTGCACTTTCCATAATCTTCTAGGAAATCAATAAATTGGGGAAGATAGCATTTACAAGCACATTCATTGGCAATCTCTCGAAAGATTGCAGAAACAGACAACATTAAGGTATAATTCTGGAAGGAAGAAGAGGCAGAAGAGGGAGGGTGGGAGGGTGGGAACCTTTAAAACAAAATCAGAGAACATTTAGGTGTTATTTGGAAGCATTTGATAATCTTTCTTATGCAGCTGGACCAAGATTCACAAAATTGTCTGTTAATCTTCTGCAGCTAATTCAGTTTATGGATGTGTTTATGCCCATATCCAGATCAGAGAGCTTAATGATATGCAACATAAAGAAAGGTTGGAGGTCAACTACGGTCTGCAGTGCTATTGATGATTAAGTTTGTCTTAATTATTTTATTTAGATGCTTAGAAGGGTTTTCTTTTCGCCATAATTTTATTAGAGATGGCATATTTTTCTTGAATATTGAGTAAAGTACAAATATAATCTCAGCTTCCCTACATAAAGTGGAGGCCAAGACAGTTTACTACAAACATAACTTTTAATTAGCATTATAAGAACCTTTTATGATAGAATATGTGTGACTTGTTAAATACTATTTTGCATCGGTGTGCAATGGTGTTGCATAGATTAAGTTGGACCTCCAAGGCCTATATGTTGCTTAAGATTACGTTGGAGAACAGATATATATGATTGATCAAAGTATTCAGTCGCTCCAAATGTGTCTTGTATAAGATTAAGCTGATGCAAGGTGGTTTAGGTCATATAAAGAGATATTGGCCCAGCATCTTTCAAACAGAGATGTGCATCTTCAATATCTGTTGCTATGAAGGAAAAATCAATGGTGTCCTCATCAATCTCAGTATTTGTATGATTTATGATATTCTTAATTGCTCACCAAATTAACATGATAGTCTCTTGACTAACAACCATTGGAAACTAGAGATCACTACATCCACTCTTTCAACTAACTCAAGTTGTTAAAATAGATGTCCAGCAAGTTGTTAGCATCCAACATAGCTAGTACCCGGTATCCCTTTAAAGACTAAGAATAATAATTGCAAAAAGTAGCCCCGTAACCTGACACCAAGTTTGTGAAAGGTTAGATTGCTTGTTAATTGTAGTCCGAGTATTAGTTAAACTAGAATTATGCTGTAATGGACAATTTCAAGTTGTGCAACTTGGTTTCCCTTCAGAAGAAAATAAAATAGCAGAGACAACATCTGACCTTTTCGCAGACAGCTCTTGCGTACCTTAGATCGTCATCCCATGGGCACTCAGACCAGAAATTTTCAAAGTCTTCCTACGAAAAAATAAAGTATTAGTTACAGTTTAAGCAACTCCATTGAATCTTCATAATTTGAAATTAGAAAATTTAAGAAATATGAGAAGCATATGTCCAGTGGAACAAAAGATGCATGCCTTGTTATACCAAGATTGTGCAACTCAATATGACTTGCACAACATCATAATGGAGGTTTAATTCAAAGATCAAGATTATAGTTACTTTTAAAAAGGAAAAAAAAACAAACAAATATGAAAGGGCTACTACTGTTGGTTAGTTGCTCTATCACTTGATAGTTGATACACATTGCTAGCCAACACATTCATCAAGTTGAGCTCGTAAGCAAGGTGATGAGTCACATGGTATTAGAAAATATTATTTCAGAAAGCCCGCAATTGAGATCTCATTAATATATATATATATATACATATATATATATATACACACACACACAGACACACACTAGATTTTATGCACGTGCAATGCACGTGGTTAAATAGTGTGATTATATATTTTTGGTTTATTTTCTTACTATAATTTGTTCCTCGATTACACTTTGATTATTTATTTATTTGATGTTTGTTTGAATAGGCTACACCTAGTTTAAATTTTATGTTGATAGTTGAATTGTCATGAGATAAATATAATCTAAAGCCATTTAAATTTTCATTTCATTTAGATCGGCATGAAACCGAGCTTGACCTGAGGAAGTATAGTATTATGAAAGTGAAAACACTTGAAAAAATAACATTATAAAAAGAAGATGAATAATAAAGCCAACAAGCCAAGATGATTAATTTAAAGTAGGCTAAAATGACAGAAAATAGTTAATGCAAAAAATCATAAACTAAAGATTAATGCTAACTCTAGTACACTTTTATATGATAAAAGCATCCACATATGCATATGAAAGCACTAAAAATAGTTTTTGAAAATCCCTTCTAAAGATTCCTAATTTTACTAAAAAATAAAACTATTCTATAACAATTCACAAAACATTATCTTTTATTGCTTCTATTTTATTTTATTTTTTTGAGTCGAAATCAACCCTTCTTCGTCTTTATCTTTTTCCTGGGAATTCTAGAGTAGTGTCTTCATTGTCTACATCGATTGTGATATGAGACTGGAGCATGTTATCTTTTCTTGGGCTCATTCATCTTTAGTCTTCTCGTCTAAATTCACAAAGAAATTAAATATATTTCTTATGTTCAACACAAACTTATGACAATATGGACTTTGATTTTTTCCTGTTTTAATAAGAATAAATGTTAATTTCATATATATATAATTTTTTGTGCTTTTAATTTATTACTTAAATAAGGTTAGGAGCTACCTCTTTTTTCTCTGTAATAAATTCTTTTGTTGTGCATTCAATAAGAATTTCTGCTATGTCAGAATGTTACATTTGCTCTGTCTGTGTCATTTTCCATGATGATCTAAACTAAATACATTATATTTTTCATTGTCAATTTGTTTTAAATTATAATATTAATATTTAATTTTGATATATTTATTTCATGAAGAAGGGATATCACTTAACCTTGGTACTACATTATCGACGATTCTACAACATTTATTATTCAGACACTTATTATTAACATCTCTATCCACTTTCTTGTTGCAGCCTTTACAAACATAGAACCACTGCTCAACTCTATTATAAATGGTAGTTATCATTACCTTTAAGGTGTGATGGTGTGTCTGTATATTGGTAAATTATTCTTAAGTTTAATTATATGAATTTTAGAGTAGGTTTTCTAAGATCATACCTCTTTCGAATGTTATAATTGTTGTATATATTAGTAATTTAAATTTCTGCTGCATTTATAAAGAGTCTTAATGGAGATGTTTTTGTCTTGGTAACTTACTCTAAAAGAGCAATACATTTAGCTTTAAAATGTAATATTTTTTCTTTACGGTGTTATATGGATGTTTGCTTGGTTTACTTACTATTCTCTTATTTCTTTAGTAAGTTGTATCTTTGGATTGATATATATTATTGACGTAATTTACAATGATATGCATATCTCCTCTATAAATTTGAGATAGATATAAGGTGAATTTTATATTTAGTTATCTTTAATAAGAATTTTAGTAATAAAATATACTACCTTCATATTTAGAGATCTTGAATTCTAATAGTGCTATTACATCATTATCTTTGTTCGTGTCTTTAAGAATTGATCATTCGTTAGTAGTCATGCCTCTTAATAAAGTCACACGCAATGTCATGATATTATATAAGGAAAAGCATCGTCTTCTTGTGTGGTCTCACTGATCATCTGAACTGAACCATTGGTCCTCTTAGTCACGAAAGCTCTTCTTTTCCTCAAGAGAGGGGGCACGGGTCTTCGTCAGAGATCGATAGTTGACATTCGCTTTAGGAAGCGTCAGATAGAGATCGATCAAAAAAAGGAAAGGGCATTGAGGGCTCGGAAACTAAAAGAGCGTAGGCCAGTCAGGGATAGGAAAGCAATAGCTGAAGCTCGTCCTAATAGGGAAAAGGGAGCCCTTTCCAAGACCAACCTGCCATGCACCCACACTGAATCATTCCTTTTCTTCGATCTCGGCAATCCTACAATGAAGTCCATAGAAATATCTGTCCACTTCCATTCCGGAATGGGTAAAGGCTGTAGGGTTCCTAGATATGATAAAAGGAATGATTCTGTGTGGGTAACTTTATATTTTTTGCTTACGCAGAATCATGACATAGTAATTTTTATTTTATCTTCTATGAAGAATGTTTCTTTCATTAGAACAAAGTTGTTCAATATATTCTTCAGGAGGTATTCAGTCGATGTTTCTTTGATAAATATAACTTACGTTAGTGTCAATTAAAGTGATTCATGGACGTTCTGAATTCCATTTAAAATAAAAACTGCTTGATTCTTTTAAAGGATATCTTAAAATTTTCTAATAGTTTTCTATACATAAATTAGATGAGGGCATGGGAATGCCTAACAAGGTATCACAACCGCTAAGAATTAGAACACCTAAGTAACCCTTCAGAACGCCTAGTTAACACATCGGGCAAGTGGGTTCCCTCCTCCATCATGCATCATTCAAGTAGTAACTACAATCATTCTGTATATGTTAAAAAATCTAGAATTTTTGCATGTCGCTATCTGCCAAATGGCATTCAATTCATAGAATGTCATAAGCTGAATAGTCAATCCTTGAAGAAGCTAATGCCAATTCATAGAATGTCATAAGCTGAATAGTCAATCCTTGAAGAAGCTCAACGTTATTCATTACGAATAAAAGTGTTTGAAATGAATTATACTTCTAACACTACCTATATCCAACCAACTTCGTCAGTTCACATCAAAATGGAAACAAAATGCTCACAATTATGGTTTATTTGCACTTCCATAACCCAAAGTTTCACCCTTCCCAAACTTTGATACTCTGAATTTCTATTTTGACAATTTGACACCCCAAAGTTTTCAAATTGATGTTAATCTGACAATTGGATATCCCAACCACCCTAATTCCTCACTTTAAAAAACTGGAACCTGGAGAGTATCAAATGTCAAAATACAACTTCTATCAAAGTTTAAAAAAAGGGCGAAACTTTGGGGTATCAAAGAGCAAACCACCCATTTCTAGTCATACAAACCTATCAAAATCTCAACTTTCTCCGTTTCCCTGAGCTATTTCCCTCACCTGAAACCAAATCTTAAGGTAGAACGCGGTGCAAGAATGACCAGCAGCGTGGAGAAGGCGAAGAGCAACGCTGCTGTCCACGCCGCCGCTGAGGAGAACGGCGACCTTCAGCCGCCCTCCGGGCATCGAGCACCTGAGATAGGGATCGAGCTCGAGAGAGTTCGGGGAGATCGAAGGGATCAAAGGTGGGGTTTTTAGGGTTTCAGAGGAGAGGGGACCTGTAGCGAGAGGTCTTCTGGGGGTTTTGAGAGAGAGTTTAGCTAGGGTTTGGCGAGAGGGAGTGAAGATGGTGAGGTTTGGTTTGAAGAGAGAGGGGAAGGGAGAGAGACGTACTGCTGCCATTGCTCTCAGCATGAGATGATGGTTTTTTTTAGCGCTGGAGTCGGCTTTTTGGCGATCAGAAGGGGGAGAAGAGAAGGGATAGAATCATGTTTGCAGGGGAGAACAATTTTTCAAAACAGACCCCTTTAGAGTTTTATTTTTCAAAATCGACCGGTTTTTTTTTATTTATTAAAACCGACCCGATTTTGTGATTAGCAGCCTAATCACCATCCTAAATAGTCGGGGTTGCACCATCCTAAATAGTCGGGGTTGCCAACCCCGACTATTTAGGAGGGTATTAAACCCTAATTAGAAACCTTAAACACTAAAAATTAAGGTCCTAAATAGTCGGGGTTGCCAACCCCGACTATTTAGGAAGGTGATTAGCCGGTTAATCACAAAATCGGGTCGGTTTTGATAAATAAAAAAACCGGTCGATTTTAAAAAAAAAACTCTAAATGGGGCTGTTTTGAAAATTTGGTTCAATCAAGGGACAATACTAAGAACAAATTTTAAAAACAGCCTCAAATCGGTTTTTAATTTTCAAAACCGACCCAATTTTTTTTATTACCAAAATCGACTCACTTTTTATCACGTCAGCTTAATCTTATTTTCTAATTAGTCATGGTTGTTAACACTGACTATTTAGGACATAAAAAATCGGGTTTAAGACTTCTAATTGGGATTTAACAACCTCCTAAACAGTCGGGCTTGCCAACCCCGACTGTTTACTAAACAGTCGGGGTTGCCAACCCCGACTGTTTAGGAATGGGATTACGCTGACGTGGCAAAAAGTGGGTCGATTTTGGTAATAAAAAAAAAGTGGGTCGGTTTTGAAAATTAAAAACTGGTATAAGGCTGTTTTGAAAATTTGTTCCCAATACTAAACATATGCTATCGGCGAAAGTACCAAATTGGTATCTTTTGTTGATCATACATAACAAGTGTTGTATTATTTTTATTTTTTTTACTCCGGGTATGATATGATATATTTTGGGGTTGTTTGGTTCTTTTCCTAGATATAGGGAAATGCATTTCCATGTATAAAAACACAAGTTTTTAGTTTTTCAAACTTTTCTAAGAAATGGATTGTTTCGTTTTGGTTCGTACAAAAAAATGATGGGAAACCAATGTATTTATTTTTCTTGTGTTTGGTTTGCATGGAAAAAAAAGAAAAACTTTTGTTGATATTACATTTCTCACTTTTCTTGTGTTTGGTTGGTTTTGAAGTTTGTAGTGAAAAGTGTTTATGGTCACCATGGTAAGATTACCCCCACTATATTAAACAACATTTGTGCTCGTTATGTGATGTAATCTTAATTATATAAAAGTTCGAATGTAACATGAACAAATAATAACATCCCAAATGAATTATAATCTGACTTGTAATATACATGTTTCAGATTGAAAAATTCACACGAATCATGTACTAACCTGATTATTCATAAATTTATGTAGTTAAGTTGCATGAATTATCAAAAAAAACCGCTGAAACCTATAAAAACATATAAACAACATGAATAGACAAGCATATGTATATAACCTAGCAAATCGCACAAAACCATGCTTGAAAATAATTCCACAACACAAAACCAAGCTCATATGTATATAACCTAGCAAATCGCACAAAACCATGCTTGAAAATAATTCCACAACACAAAACCAAGCTCCACAAAGATCAGAACTGCACGAATAGAACTATGAAAACTTATAATTTATGAACTGTTACAATCCTTTATACGAGATTTTATCTGCATACAAAGTTTTAAAATTAACACGACTATGGCGTGATCTGCATTGAAGAATGAGGTTTGACATGAACTTCACCACTTGACCAGGTAGCACGACTATGGCGTGATCTGCTCTCCCCTCTCTCTTAGAGCACCTGACACATAAAAATAGACATAAACATGCAAACCAGTTTCTTACAGGTGATGAGCCTAAACGTGAAACAAGAATTTTAATTCCATATGATCGTAGCCTAAAATATAAATATTAGCCAATGTAAACTCGTTTCATGAAAACTTACTTCACAAAATACCCAGAGCAATAGTCATCCAGTATAATGTGTGCACATTGTAGGTTGTTTGCATCTTAGTAAATTGTATGGTGACTTATAAATATCCTGCAGTCACAAGTTTAATTTAAAGGTTAGTACACCATAATATTCACACTACGATATGTAATATTACAAAATAGAAGCAAATAACTATTTACTACAATAAAAATATAATATTACCTATTATCATACTATTCGACAACCACAAAAATAAACATAATCTCATAAAAGTAGTGTCTCTAAACCAAACAATATTAGTCTTTAACCATAATTAAAAAAGTTTCAAACATAAATGTGCTTAAGTGATAATCATAAAATACCACAAACACCCTTAATGTAACTACCTTCAATCCTCTTTGTTGAGAAATGACTCAATCATCTCCTTCTGACCAAAAAATGATATGCCCATAAATAGTCTAGATTCATGCTCATTCATAAAGAGGTGACGATAGTATCTATCTAACTTGGCAACATCAAAGTCATGTGAATGATCATATATGACCATGGATAACTTCTCGGTCCAATGCATATTTACACACTTCATGTTAGTGCTAAATACATCTATCTTATCCACCATTTTTAGCATGATCTCACTATTTAAGTTGGTCTTACGAGCCTTTACCTTGACGGAGGATGACTTAGCCTTAGAACTTGATGTGTTGAGTGCTTCCTTAGGAGGAGTGTGCTCATCATCTAAAATGTGTACTTGAGTAGATTGGGGAGAATGAGTTGGTGAGTTCGCCTCATCTCTAAGATTTATGGTCTCACTACGTCTAAACTTTTTCCAAATATCACTAGCAAATTGACCTGTAGCTTGATCATCCCCGATGATAAGGACGAGATCATCATAATGCCTCAAGGGTTTATTGACATATTGTCTAAGCTTAGCATTCTTAAAGCTCTTGTCCTGAGAAAAATAAATTTTAATTAATTCAATGATAACAACAAAAGAAATAAAAAAATAAATCTATTCTTTAACCAAAGTTTTTTTACCTCAATCCACCTATCCAAACATTCAGGATCCATGATGACAGTCTTCGTACTATCATCCCATCCGGCACCACTAAGATTACGATAAGTTTCCATATCACGAAATCTTGTTCGTAGAGTTTTTATGCGGTGCATAACATTATCCCACTTAAAAACTATGTTAAACATCTCTTTAATGTGTTGAGAAGCCATATGAAAAGCGGTTCTCTTAAGGTTTTTGTCAGGTTTGTAACCCTTTCTTACTAAGTCGGTAAGAAATGGAATGAGCTCATCATCATAACGGGAATCACAAAACAAATGTTTGGTCCCTTGAGAACCACCAGCTTCAGCATTATTTTTGGGTGTGGTGTTTTTCTTCTTCTTCTTTGGATTTGACGACGTTTCTACCCCTTCTTCTATGAGGTCCCGTTTGGAACCTGATCTGGAGTTGAACCATTACCACTAGTGGGAAAAAGCTGCACCCTACTAAGATTAGGACTGTGAAAGTATGGAGGCAAAGTTGGATTATTCAGCATGTTTGTATATGACCTCAGATGATGGTGCATTGGAAAGTAGTTGCTATCATGGAATGGCATATTCGGGTATGCTTGAGGTGGTTGAACAAAGTACAACTGCTGCAATGGAAAATACCCACCATCACCTTGATGCACCGACTGAGGGGGTTGAGGTGGTTGGGAAGGTGATGGAACTATCCCCTTGCCTTTTTTATTCTCTCTCCTACTCAATGATGTATTATCAGCCATTACTAATTAAATAGATAAAGTCAGATAACTGAAAGAATAACGATATGAATTCATAGATTTAAAGTAGAATGTAAATACTGGAAATAGAGTTATTTAGTACATATATGAGCATAAATAGAACATAAATAAAAATCAAGTCTCTATGGTTACACCATGATTATACTTATCACAGTAGTCCACCCATATCGCCCAAGCAATGTCATCCCTAAAAGTCTTCCACTCATTTCTTGATTCAGTTTGCTCTCTTTGGGTTTGATTTTGAGTAAAATCAACTAAATTTGTGTCATTCTCGAAGGCCACCTCACCATCAATGTCTTTATTAAATTGATCATCGTTGAGTAGTTCATCACTTAGATCCACAATTGTAATGAAATTATGGAGTACCGAGCATGCCAATACGATATCTACTTGTATAGGAAAAGGAAAATGCGGCTTAGCACACAAAATCTTAAAACGATTATTCAATGTGCCAAACACAGATTCAATCTTAGACCTCAATGAAGAATGTCTTAGATTGAATAATTTCCTTCTATTCTTTGGTGTTTTACCCGAATGTTCTTTCAAATGATATCGAACACCTTGGTATGGAGAGATGAAACCTTGCATGGTTGGGTACCCAGCATCACACAGATAGTATTTGCCTACAATTTTATTATAAGAAAATTGTTAAGTCAAGTTTGAATATTAAACTTATAAAATTTTAAGTTAAGTCTTTATTTAATTACCATCATAGACTCTCAATCCATGTGGTTATGGTCTAGACAATGCATCCTGAAGAATCCTATAATCATTTGCAGACCCCTCCCAACCTGCTAGAACATATGTGAACAACTTGTTTGGGGTGCAAGCTGCAAGCACATTTTGTGTAACACCTTTGTGGCCTCGAAATCGTGCAACAAGATTAATGGGAAGCATTGCATCAACATGAGTCCCATCTATCATTCCAATGCAATCCTATAATACGTGTATCACACATCTAAATTAAAATTTATTTACATTGATTATACTAACAAATGTGTTTAAAGTGTATATTTACCTTGAAATAAGGGTAGTATAGCGGGTTGTTAACGATCTCCTGGGGAATGTCATTGGGAGCTTATCTCATGTACCATCCACGCAGGCAAATAATTGCTTGTAATACCTTATTGAAATATCTACTAACTGTCTCCCCTGATCTTATAAAATGAGATCTGACACAACGATTTTTAGATTTATGACCCAGAATGTTCAGTGTCATGATAAGTTGTTCTTTCACTGTTACATTCCTTGAGTCTTTTAGCAGGCTATTGTTCCTCATTATACTCGCTAGTTTAACAAAAGCACCACTCCCCATTCTAATATAATTTACGCAACTATCACTAAAACCATTATAAATTCGCTCTATGTACTCAATTCTAGCTCTCTCGTCTTTTTTTCCCCTTATTTGGACCATTACGAATTGATTTAAATTTAGCTTGCATTCTCCTTATGACAGTAATTATTATAATTAAAACGGATAGGACATCACCTTGTACCATATTAACAACACTTTGTTCATCAGAACAATCACCATCATTATCCATCTACGATGCAAAAAATCATTACCTAGTTAGAAACTAAGTCGAATTCTAACAAAATCAGAACGAAACCGTAATTACAAAAGACTAACATGGATTACTACAATATCTAAGCAACAAATATTACAGTGACATAACTTACATTTAAAAATCTCAAATATATGAACTTTTAGCTCCTAAATTGAAAAAACTTATTAACAACACGCTAAAAAACATTTTAAAACTATCTAATAATCATATAATTAAAAAATTGATTTTTTTGTCTTCAGGTGGAAGGTCTATGTACAAATTTGGTTTCTTAGCTATAAAATCCACTTTTTCATTCTAAGTTCTTCACTTCTGTCAGTCTGGTATCGCTTTTCTTCAAGATTTATATAGACCATAAAGTTTTTGATGAATATTCTACACTGAAGCACTAATAATTTGTTAAATGGTACCAGAGTAGTTAATTTTGGATGATGTGATTACTATACAAGAGCTATAGTTGAAAAAATGATTAAAGGATGGATGACAAAAGGTAGCAGATCAAAAAATTCATTAGAATGGGTTAATGTTTAGAGAAACTTTATAAGAAATTAGAAATATCCGCATGTATAATAGTTATGTTCAGAGAAACATTACAATTTAGTCAAAAACTCATATTGGGTATTAGCATAAACTAATTTTAAAAACTAATTCTAAATTAACAAACGTTAAATTTGTAACCATTATTGGGACAAAACTTATTCTAAAATTACAAGTTTATAGGAAATTTCAGTCATAAATAATCAAAGCGAACCATTACTCATATTTTAAAAAAACATCAATCAGAACTTCTTTAACCAGTATATCTTCAACCAACAAGAAGTAAAATTACAATATTTATCAGTCATAAAAGGTGAATTTCATAAATAAACCAACGTGTTCAGATCTCAAAATCGACAACCATAAAGTAATTTTCAACCCCTCTGTGTGTGAAAAAACCTACAACCAAAAAGTAATTTTTCTCAAAATCAACTTTTTAAAGAACACAAAACCAATGTGTTCAGATCTGTTTAAACAATTTCCACACAAAACCAACTTTTTTAAGAACAAGCATAAACTAATTTTTCTGAAAATCCAAAATCCTACTCTAGGAAGATAAATTTTTTTACCAGATCTCAAATTTGGCATGAACTACTTCTTATCAAATATTAACCCTAGTCTCAGATCTGAATAGACAATTTTTACCATAATCTCAGATCTGAATAGGGACCGAAGAAAAAAATTAAAATAATAATCCGAATAGGGCACCAATTTCTCTGCTAAATTGATCTAAATTAAACTAATAATCCGAAAAATAAAAAAGATAGACAATTTTTACCTTCGTTTTGGAGGCAACAATGTCGACAAAGATCAGATCTGATAAATTGGTGGCACAAGATCAAATCTCACTCCCCCAATTTATTCGATTATAGGGGCAAAGAAGAGAGTGGGAGTTTATGGTGGGAGGAGAGAGGTACCTATTAGGGGCTGAAGGAAATCAATGACGAAGCCAGAAATCCGATGTGGCAAAGTTTTCGTCGATTTCACTCGGATGGGGAGGGAATCGGGAACGAAGAAAAAAACTGAGGTGGCGGCGATTTGCGGCTTCGTTTCCCTCTTCAGCCCTAGCGAAACAAAGCTGGGAAAAAAATAGCATGGAAATGAAAAATCTAAGGTGGAAGGGAAAAAGCTGATGTGGAGGGGTTGTTAAAGTTTTTCACAGGCCTTAAATGCGAACCAAACAGCCCATTTGTGTAAAAATACGACAAGTATTTTCTTTTCTTTTCTTTTTTTTGGATTTTTTCGATATTGGTCCCTTAAATCATAGTGAATTTGATATTAGTCCCTCAAATCTTCATATTTTGATACTAGTCTCTCAATTACACTTTAGCTATTGATATTGGCCCTTCTGTTAAGATCATGGTTAAAAATGATGACCTGTGGTTAGGTTAGTGCTACCTCTATGTGGGTAATTACCAAACTAACCCCCGCTCATTGAATTTGGATACTTTCAATCTTTTTCTTTATCGACACTTTCCCAATTGAGCAAAATCTCCCTCTTTCCCATAATTGTTTAAAATTAAAGGGGTGAAAGGAAGAAGATAAGCGTTTAAATGGGTTTGGGTTTGTAATTAATGGGTTTGAGGGTTGTAAATGGGTATGAGTTAAATAGATAATAGGTTTTGGTTTATAATCAGAGGGCTATAATGGTCAATCCACCAAAAAATGTTAGAGTTAACAGAATATTCCATTAAAGTTATAACATCAACTAACTACAGGACTAATATCAACACGCTAATAATTTTTAAGAGACTAATATCAAAATATAAAGATTTGAGGGGCTGATATCAAATTGCTAATGATTTAGGGGACTAATATTGAAAAGCCCTTTTTTGCGTGAGATGAAACACCCATGAGTTCAGTCACGTGATCACTCACGGGCGACCTAGGTGTTTGCCAATTTTGCGGGTAGCTCGGGTCATTTATATGAAGTAATAGGGTTTCTTTTTACAAATTAGGCTTAAAAAAGTTAGGGTTCGGTTTAGGGTTTTTTTTTCTTCCTCTTGGGTTTAAATTGTGCTAGGGCATCTGTAATTTTTGTTTAGAAATATTTCAATCTCCAATTTCAGTTGTTCTTATACAATTTAACCCTTAGAGAAAGAAGAACACCACCAAATAAAACCATAACTGTTTTGAGCCCTAACTTGTAAAAAAAAACCCTTTCAGCTCACATAAATGCCCAACTACCTGCCAAGTTAATAGTCACAGAGGACATGCATGGGTGGTCACATGACTGAACTCATCGGAATTTTGGCTCCGGTGAAATAATAGGAGTAGTTATTACCGTTTTGCACAAAAATATTTCATATTATCACCGAAGTAAGAAAATATATTTGTTGGCCTCTTTGTTTTGATGATGTTTAACAAATAATTTAACACTAATGTTGTTTGTCTAGTATTCGTGTTTTCTTATTTATTATAGACAAATAATATGTTGGAGGATGGATAGATTGTACCATAACGATCATATCAAATGGAGGTTGGCGGATATAGTGGTTGAAGCAATGCAATTCAAGTTTAAGATCCAAGTTCAAGCTTCATCCGTAAGATTACCAAGTAAAGCTATTGAAGATCAAGATCAAGTTTGGGTAATTTAATTTAGGTTTTATATTATGTGTGTTAGTACCTTAAGCTCAATCATATATACACACACATTTTAGTTTTGGTTTCTATGTATATATATAGTTATATATATACATACATGATTTTATAGTTTTCATGTTTATAAATATGAAATTACATTTTTCATATTTATTATTGTGTTTTGGTTTAGCTACATAGATATCAAACAACAAACAAATTTATTTACATTTTTATTTGTTTCATATTCTATTATGTTTCAGAATATATTGCATAGAATATGTAATTTTGTAAAAATATTATATTCTCAGGTTTTAGACTTAACAATAATCATATACATCTTTTATTAAGTCCACAAAATCATTTTATAATGTTTCAAAACATGGTTAAGCTAAAGTGTCAAAACTCATGTGTTTACATTTTCATGTTTTGGACTATTTTGCAAAATGATGATATTTTTTACTTGGGAGGTCCTTTCTAAAAACCAGTTTTTGTAGCATGTGTATTATCATATCTACAATCATTTTCCAAAGTTTTATATTTTTTTAGAATTTATTTGATATTTTTAAACAGTATTTTAAAATCAGAAAACTATTTATAAACTTGTATTTTCATATATCAGTCTGTGGTCGACCGCCACGGTCGACCGCGCCTATGTTTTTCCCTGAGGAGCCAGCAGAGACTTTCGCGATCGATTGTGACGGTCGACCGTCAGCCTGTAAGTTCCCACAGTCGACCGCCACGGTCGACCGTAGCTTTCTCTGTAGTTTTCTCATGCTTGTATATGCCTCGCGGTCGACCGCGAGAATTTCACGGTGGACCGCCGCACTGTCTTTTCTTTCCCAACGGCTATTTCATGCAGCTATTGTTTGGGGCTTTTTGGTCTTTTGTTTGGGGTTTTTTGGCTGAGGTTTTGGGAGGCTATAAATACCCCATTGATCTCAGTTCTCAAGATAACTAAGAGAGTATTTTAAAACAAGTTTAAAGAGTTTTAAACAAGGGTTTAAGTTTGTTTAAGAAGCTTTTAAGCATTTGGAAGTTTGTTTTGTGAAAACAATTTCACAAGAGCTTGAGAAAGATCATCTACATTGTTTGAGCATCCAACTCTTCTACCTCTCCTTCTTAATCTATTGAGAAGTTTTCTAAACTCTATTTCTAGCTTTACATCTATTTGTTTGATTATCATTTTATTAAAGCTAGTTTTATGTTGAGTTTAGTTGATTTGATTTCACTCATTGTTTACACACACCCACTTGAGCTTATTGTATTTGCATACATTGTATATTTGGGTTGGTGAGAGTTGTAACAATTAAGTGTAAGCTTTCATTGTGTTCTCATCCATATTAGAGAACAATCATTTATTGTAATTGTGTGCTTTTTGTGAGAATCACTTTGTAATACACTTGTACACCGAGAGAAGTATGTGGCGAGAGTCGGGGATCGTCCCAAGAGGAGTGGCGTCGGTTGACGAACCTAGGGAGAGGTTGTATCCGAGCACTTGAGGAAGACACGTCTAGTTCCAACATTTGAGAGGGTGTAGAGTGGGATTGCAAGAGTGTTGATTGTAAAGTTTTCAGTTAACTAGAAAACCGAGTGTGAGGTGTAAACGTTATTCGGGTGAACGTAGAAAACCCGATTATGATAGTGGATTTCTCCCCGGGAGTGGGGAGTGGAGACGTAGGATGGAAGGTCCGAACTCTGTGATCATTTGATTGTGTTTGAGTATGCTTTGGTGTTTATTCTTATTTGTGCTCATTGCTCATATCGCCATTGTCTTATTATTTAGTTTGCCCACTATCAAGTTTCAAATTGTTTACCCTTGTGTTAGTTTCATATCCTTGCATATATATCTCATAGTATATCTCATTGCTAGGATATATCCATTTGTTCATATTTCATATTCTTGCTCATAATTAGTTGTATATCTATCTTGCAAGAATATATTTGTTAATAAGTTTTAATTGGTATATAATCGGATTAGATTAGCATAAGACCCTAATCACCCCCCTCTAGGGTCTAACAATATCTAGTTGGTACAGAGGGTCAACAAAATATACAATATGGTAATTTTTTCATATGTTATTCTTTTTTGGGTTAATTTCATACAAATCCTCATTGAACTTTGGAGGTTTTGCCCATAAACCCCTTGAACTTTAATCACATAACCGCCTGAACTTTGATATGTCGTACAAAACTCCCCAAACTTTCAACTTGTATTGCCAAATTCACTTGTAATTGATAAAAAAAGTAAAACTTCCTTGAGAAAAAACCCGTCGATTTAGTTATTTGTCATCAAAATCTTGGATTTTTCTCTTAAATACTTGGTTATTTGTTGATTACAGATAGGAGATCTGGTGAGAAAAATTTTAAAGTTCCGAGGGTTTATTAGACACTCCAAATTTCTAGAGTTAGTGGAGTTACTACTAGAATAAAAAAACTCAAGGGGGTAATCTACAACAACCCAAAGTTCAGAGAAATTTTCTTAAATTAACACTAAAAGTTCAGAGGGCACTCATGAAAAAACCAATATGCCCCAATCTTAAACCCTAGCATATACATCCACTCTATGAATCATTCTCTCTAATTTATGGAAAATATACACATAAGACATCAACAAAATGTTCAGCGCATCTAGAACACCCCACATAAGCCTAAGCATGCGTTTGGACCTCATTAAGGACGGAGGAAGTCAGGGAAAAGAGGAGAGAGATGAGAAGGGAAGTTAAAACCCCTCGTCTCGATTTCTTTCCAATTTTAAGAGGGACATACAAAGTTTATATTGTTGGGAAATGAACTTATGAGAATTGGGGGAATACTTTACCCTTTAGTAACTGTTCAAACAGGGTAAATGATCTCCCCGCCCTTAGCATGAGATGATGTTCTTTTTAGCATTGGGATTTGGTTTTTGGTAATACGAAGGGAGAAGAGAATGGATAAAAACATGGATCAATATTACACATGTTCCTCTTTCTTAGTTCTTCTTCGTGTTAATTTCACAGAAAACCCTATTGAGGATTTTGCACATAAAATCATGAGTCAATCTTAAACGTGTTTTTCTTCCTTGGTTCTCTTTTGGGGTTATTGGGTATTTGATATCTTATAAGCTAAGATTTCATGTGATCATGTGAAACCAATTATCATCTGTTCCATGACTTCTCAATTAAAATGAGAAGAGCATCTAGAGGAGCATCATTATCAATCAGCAGTTGACATCAATCTGAAAACAAAAGAATAAAAGTTCTCTCGTAAAGCCTTTTTGTTATTCTTTTCAGCTTTCTATTTGTTCTTTTTTTCGAGAGAGATTGAAGTAGGCTAGTGTGATTTGGGATTAGTGTTTGAGAGCTTTTCACATTATATTCTTCATAATTAAATAAATCTATTCTCTTCATTGAACCATGAGCGTAGGTTATAAGCGGAATCACGTATTCCGTGTGTTATTTGTGTTTTCAATATTTTCTGTGTTTCCGTGTGATTGATATTTATTTGTTACTAGTATAGTACACATGCATTGCACGTGGACATATTTGTTTTATGTTCTAATACTTTACACAATTCATTATTTTATTAATGGAAGAGTTTCATTTTGAATGTAATTTAACAACATTTGAGGACTTATTTGTAATTCTCTTACAATTTAGATCATATACTTCTTTCAATCTTCTTAAGGTTTAAGTTTTGAACTATATAAGGGTTTATCTGTAAAAAATTTTGAAGTTTCAATATTTTTCTATAAATATATGAAAATTTAATTGTCTTTGTGAAAATTATGAAGATCCATGGTTGTTTGTGAAAAATTTTAGGGTTATTTTGTGAACATTGGCAAATCATGGAATACCCAAAGATACAATTTTTTTTAATCTTAAAATTAAGACATAGTTCTATTTACTTTATAATTTAAGATAATGAATGGCATTTAATAATTATTGGTAGTTTTATGTGCGAATTTAGAATATAGTTTAAATATTAGGGAGGTTATAATATACTTATTATATAAAAAATTTACTCAAAAGACAAAAATTCTAAGTTTGTTCTTTACTTTTATGTTAATTGTGTCATGCTATTCCAGTTTATATTAATTATCTTTATTTTTGCTAATCCATTATAACAAAATAAAATTCACACTTTCACCTTCTCTCTCTTCTATTATCATATAATTAGTAACATGCTACAAAAAAATATATCTACTAAGTTCATGGATAATACAATATTTCTCTCAAATCACAATTAAATACATACCCCCCCCCCCCCCAAAAAAAAGACCTCAAACTTTAGCCTCAATCCGAATTCTCTATATTTTCTTGTATCAATTGTATCCTCAATCTGCATATAGCCGTCAGTCTAACAATCACATCAGTATAAAGTATAATCCGAGTAAACCTCAGTACTTCCTCAGCACAACTTCAATCGTCTTCACCCCCCTTTGTCGCTATCTCTTCTGAAGGGATAATGTTTTCACTTGCGAGCTTGTATCATCCAAATAATATCATAGTAAATCCATGGGGTGAGTATAGGACGCTATTAGGGTTGTAAGAGGTGAGTGTAAATCTAAATCATCAAATGAGTGAATTTATATAGGTTGCAAGTAAGGGCTATTATGATAAATAAAAAAAAGCAGGCTTTTTTGATTCCGTAACAGTCAAATGTAATTGCCTGTTAAATAAAAATTACAATTAAAAATATAACTCTCATTTCAAGTATGCATGAATGCATGCACTAATGGCATTTTAAGTTGACACTTTGTTTGCAAATTGAAACGTATATTATTAGTTTGTCATATGTGCATTTTAAGTGGATGAGTTACAAAAAATAGAAGTTAATATTAGTGGACAATTAATAGGAGAGTTATGCCATTATTAAGAATGTATGCATGTAAGTATTTTAAGTTGACACTTTGTTTGCAAATTGAAACATATATTATTAGTTTGTCATATGTGTGTGCATTCAATTCTCAGCTATTATGTCAAATACAACTTACAATCTTAAAATTTTTTTATGATAACATTAATATTGGATTAGTGGAGGGGTTATAAAAAATAGAAGTTAATATTAGTGGACAATTAATAGGAGAGTTATGCTATTATTAAGAATATATACATGTATATGAATGTGTTTATATGTATGCAAAATTTTTTATGATAACATTAATATTGGATTGGTGGAGGGGTTACAAAAAATAGAAGTTAATATTGGTGGATAATTAATAGGAGAGTTATGCCATTATTAAGAATGTATGTATGTATATGTATGTGTTTATATGTATGCAAGTATGTGTTTTACGGATGCATGTATGTGATTTAGAGGGTATTTTTGGAAATGTTTAACAGGAGAGTTATGCCATTATTAAGAATGTATGTATGTATATGTATGTGTTTATATGTATGCAAGTATGTGTTTTACAGATGCATGTATGTGATTTAGAGGGTATTTTTGGAAGAAATGTTTTAACAAACAAACCCACTTTTTTTAGCTGAATTTTTTTTGACTTTTATAATAGTATTAGATTAGATTGGGAATATATATTGCTATTAAAAAACATGGGGAGTGAGAGAAGTTATAACTTATAAGTATTGGATAATAGTAAGGATGTTTTTAGATCTTTTCAATATTGTCCTTCTGATTTAGGTTCAATTTATAATAAATTATTAGAGACAGATGTTAAAATTTTAAAAATCTTGTCACGCGAAAGGGTTTTGTTAGAAACAATAGAAATAGAGAGCTTAGGGGGTTATCTCGATACCCCAAAATTCAGAGTTTTGACCGAAATTAACCCAATACATGCCCCCAGTTCTCAAACCCCTAGCACATACATCCACTCTGTGAAGCATTTTCCTTCTACGGGCTTGTTTGGATTGAGGGGAATGAGGGTGAAGAGCAAGGTTATTGATAGCGGATCGCGTCGCGTCGCGGCGAGGTACCGCTAAGGCTATTGCGCGCTATTGCGGCGAAATAGCGACAAATAGCACACAGTCAAATAGCGGACAAATTTAAATATATTTAAATATCCTAAATAATAAGAAAATTCATTAAAAAATCTAAAAATTCTACAAATGCATACTTAATGCCTAAACATGAAGTAGATGTGTACAAGAACAAGAACAAATAACAAGAACAAATAAATAAACAATAACAATATAAGTACTATAACGGTAGAACTTTATTTCTTCACTCTTTATTCATACAATAACAATATAAAGTACTATAACAGTAGAACTTTATTTCTTCAACTCTTTATTCATACAATAAATAAACATGTTATATTTCTTCATTCATTCAATAACTCAATAAGTTATAAATTTATAATGATTTGATTGATTTCAAATGTTGATTATACAGGTTTTCTGGAAGTTGGAAATCTCAAGGGCACTAATCATTTCGGTGCAGCTGCTGGTTATGAAGATCAACCCGTTTATCGCATACATATTAATTTGTTGTAAATTTCTTGTATTATTAGTAAATAACAATTGATAAGCTTGTTGTATGAGTATGAATGAAACTATGAAAAAAATCAAGAAATATAGCATCATTGATTCTCGAAATACTGCAGTCCTGAACGTGATGGAAACACCATTTATGGAATACATATTAATTTGTTGTAAATTATTTCACGTATATTTTCATGTAATCATGTGATTAAAGGTTAAACATCTGTAAATATCAAACAAGAGTCCAAGACAGGTGTGCTAACGTGCCATGTCTAATAAAGATGGAAACACCATTTATTATTGACCTTCTTCAGAGTTATTCTTGTTTATTATCTAATATAGGTAAAGGAACAGAAAAATTAGTTATGCAACTATGCAAGTTGGAGAAAGCAATTCAGGCACAAAAGGAATGTGAGATGAGGTAGGAATTCCCAAAATTTGGACCTAGTCCCATAATTTTATACATTTTCCTCTGTGGCAGATCTAGCCAACAGAGATGGACGCCGGAGCCTGGAGCCTGGAGTGGAGATGATGACGTCGATGGACTCCGGAGCCTGGAGCCTGTAGCGGAGATGATGATGTCGCTGGAGCCTGGAGCCTACAGCGAAGATGATGATGTCGAAGGAGCCTAGAGCGGAGAAGATGGGAGCGGAGCTGCGGAGTGCGAAGATGATGAAGTCGAACCGTCGAAGGAGCCTGGAGCGGAGAAGATGGGAGCGGAGCTGCGGAGTGCGGAGATGATGAAGTCGAACTGTCGAAGGAGCTGGAGCGGAGAAGATGAAAGGCGGCTAGGGTTCGGGAGTGAACTGAGGGATTCGTCGCTTTTTTAGCCTCTTTTAACAAGCGGGTTCGGGTTCGGGTCGGGTTTGGGGCAAAAAAATCAAAACACATTTGATAGCGGGTTAGCGGTTTTAGCGGGTTTGGCCGCTTTTATCCGCTTTTGGCCGCTTTTATCCGCTATTGAGCGCTTTTACGCGCTATTCGAGCGCTTCGCGGTTTTTTCCGCTAAATCCCGCCGCGAACCCCCTACGCGTAGCGCTGAGGGGCCGCGATCCGCTATAGCCCCGCTATTGCCCCGCTATTGGCCGCTATTTACAACACTGGTGAAGAGAAGTTAGGGGGAACCATTCACCTCCATTCACCTTGTTTGGAAACACTTAGGAGGTGAAGTTAACTCACCCTAGTTCCCATTGGTTCACCCCCTAATAGTATAAAATTTATTACCCCCAAATTCGGGTGTAACCAAGGAGAAGGGAACTCCCTTCCATTCATTTCCCTTAGGGCTTGTTTGGATTGAGGGGAATGAGGGTGAAGGGAAGTTAGGGGAACCATTCACCTTGTTTGGGAACACTTAGAAGGTGAAGTTAATTCACCTCCATTCACCTTGGTTCACCCCCTAATAGTATAAAAATTGTTACCCCCAAATTGGGGTGTAACCAAGGGGAAGGGAATTCCCTTCCCTTCCCTTCCTTTCCCTTCCCTTCCATTCACTCAGTTTCCCTTAACTTCCCTTCACCCCCTACGAATCCAAACAGGCCCTTAACTTCCTTCAGTCAGTTTCCCTTAACTTCCCTTCCCCCTACAAATCAACCCTTCAAATCCAAACATGCCCTACGGAAATACATACACCATAATTAGGCACCTAACAAGGTTCAACGTATCCAAAAGCGGGCACAAGCCCGAGGAATCAAAAAACTTCGGTTCAAAGAACTTATTCCATTTTTTTTAAAAAATTTCTCATACTGAACTTATTCCTTTTCTTCCCCTTTTCCAATCCCCTCAAAAAAAACTTTTTTTTCCAGGCTTCGCGCCATGAGCACCATACTCGCCTCCAACCTGACGCTTGCTCCTCTCTCCTTCCACCGCGTACCGCCGCTTTTCAAATGGCGGCGGCGGCGCGTGCGCGGCGGGCGATTCAAAGCGTTGGTGAACTTCCCGTTGCCTCTAGAATGTATCAAAGCGTTTGGCAGTGCTTCGGCGACGATGGGCGGCGCCCCGGTGACGGATAGGGCGATGGTTTGGAATCGCGGATTGGATCGTTGAGCTCAGGTATCCGAAAGTGCTGGGATCGCAGTGGGGAGACGAAGGGAAAGGGAAATTGGTCGATGTTTTGGCTGAGCAATTTGATATCGTTGCTCGTTGTCAGGTAAAAATGGCAACTTTTGAAGATTTTTCCATCTGTTTTGGTGCTGAATGTTCTATTACTGGTTGAAAGTTTTGGTTTTTCTGGTGGATGATGTTGTCTTGATTGATGGGTATTGGTCAAAATTTGATCTTGTAGATGTTATTACTTCTCATTTGTTTGATTAAGTGTAGTGAACATATTTTTAGTGGCACTTTTATGTAGATTGGTTGCCCTGGGCTCTTACCTATGTGTGGCAAGGGGTGTTATCTGAAGAGTTATGCAGCTTATGTTATTGTCATTAACTCTTGTCAATCAAATGCTCTTAGATACCCAAAGAATTGGAAGTGTAGATATGAGATTGAAGTTATGTATAAATCATCCAATACCATCTTTCTTATAGTTACTCCTACTCCCTAACTATTGCCACCATTCATCACAAGAAACGCATAATTCCAATTCCCTGACTATATCAATCAAATACGGCCTTATCGACATTCTTTCTACTGTTGCACCCTTTTCCAGTATCAAGTAGAACATTTTCCAGCCTGCATATTTCTGAATATTTACTCATTAGAGGTTGCATATTTGTTCGTTTCAATTTGCCTTATGTTTCTATAAATTTAATTTTTCTAGACTTAATTTTGTTTTCTTTTGCGTTCTTCTTGGCTTGCTCCTATTTGTACTCCAATAAGCTGATAGCACTGATAGTGATAATTATATAGGCAATTCAGGATTGGGGAATAAGAGATGTCCTGTAGCCTGACTGGAGTCCCATGCTGATTTAATACTTTGGTTAATATATGGGCAAGTTTTAGGGTTCAAAGACTCTCCAGCCCACACTTTACTGGAAAATCTCATCTTCTACTAACACATATCAATCCACAAGTTTAACACCAACTCTCTTAGTACACATTTATCAATCCATAATCAATTTCAAACACAAATAAACACATATCTTTATATAATTATTACATCTATAACAAGTCTTTAACAAAAACGTAACATTCAATTCACTTACTAAAAATCCAACCATAATCAAGTCACGGTAGCATTTCAAACATAAACATCATATCATTTCAAACATAAACATCGTATGAAGTATATCAAAATTTAACAAATATTTAGAACTCCTTTTCCTCTCCTTCTCCCTCTCCCTCTTCTTCCTCTCCCCCTTCCCCGTTCACCTTCAACATGAGCTCGGATGATCTCAACGTCCGGTTGTGTGTGAACTTATGAGCGCATGACATCCTCATCGACTTGAACCTCTCATGAACATCCGGCTTGAGCTTGCTACGAGCCTCCAGCTTCATCATGTGCACGACTTGAGCCTGCTCTCGTGTGTCCTCGGACCCATCGACGCTCATATCCTATGAGTCGTTCCTCACGTCCATCACGATTCGCATTACGCGTCCTTCTAAAAGTAGACCGAATCTTTCCTATGATGCGAACAAACGCGTTCCTCGCCCTTAGCTCGATAGTCGTTCTCAATGCATCATGTGCAATAGAAGCAACCTCATCGAGTTCTTGTACCTATAAGATAAAAAGCGAAAGAGGATTATTAGCAAGTGAATGGTAATAAAATAATAATTACAAAATAATTGTATATTTTGCCTATACACTTATCAACTCTATCTTAACTGGACCTCTCGGTATGTACTCCTTAGGTGCTTTGTTCTCTTGAAATATCTATTGGTGAGTAATCCCTCAATACCATCGTAAGTACACATCTAGGTCAGGTGCGTCAACCCTCTTCATCACTACAACATCCTCCCTCAACTCTCAATTCTCAATGTAAGCATGACGAATTATCTCTCAATTTGCATGATATACTTCTTTTCGGGAATTTCGCTCTATTCTTTGTACAAGATATGGAATATGTTATTTTAATCTAAATTGTCGGAGCACACGGTCAAACACGTGCATTTTGACGATTTTAAAACATATAATCGGTACTCGAGCACGTCATATATCTTCATCTTCTCCGCAAATATCTGATAGTGAAGCTAAAACCAGTTCATAGGGCATTCACTTGACCTATAAAGAAGATTATGTAAATTTACATATTAGTAACAAATGATGTATTCATTGAATATATTTAGATATTATGATTTTATACCTGTTCATCCTCCATTTGATCAAGCTCGTTCTTGTAAAAGTTTCGTGACCCTTTGGGAAGGTTTGCCAAGATCTGGAAACATTCCATTAATTTGATATATTAAGGGTTAGTGTAGATTGAAATAATTATATAAAATTATATGTATTCATATCTATTACAAACTAATATACCTGCATCCTAACGGAAGGTCATTGAGAGCGCGAGTCTCCTTGAAATCTGGTTTTCCCAAATGCCATCGCTCTCATGATCATATTTGCAACAAAGTGGGGCAACCATTGAATTCTTTATTTTACACGAGTGCCACTTTTATCATCTCCCTATAAAGATAAGCTAACACCGCACTCCCTCATGATAACTCTCCACACCTCAAGATTCTCAAGAAGTGACAACCATCTCATATACACCGAATACTTAATGGAATCCGGAAATAGAATAATATCGATCATATTAAGTATATACGCACAGGCATAGCTCTTGACGATCTCATCAGTTGCATCGATTGGTACATTCATATAATTATTTTGTAACCACTCGAGCTTGATCTTATCGCCCTTCATAGTAGGAGCTTGACCCAGCAATCGTTCACACATTCCTATCCAGTTGAAGTCATCAGTACTCGTAGCAGTATTTCCATCCATTTTGAGACCAAGTAAAACCCTAACATCCTGCAGAGTAATTGTCAACTCTCCTTGACGCATGTGAAATGTATTTGTGTCAGACCTCCATCGTTCAATCAATGCCGTTAAGAGAGGCCAATCAAGTCTTACCCATTTTATTTGTGAACATTCAAAAAAGCCTGCTTGACGAACATAATATTAGACTTGTGGTTCAGTCTAATCCCAACTCGAATGTGCACGAGTATGATCAACAATAGTAATACTCAGGGCCTGCATATATTAAATAGTGTAAATATTCAGTAACAATAAGAACATTGAAAATTTGAAATGGTTGAAAATAATAAAAATGTAATTTACCTCCCCAAAGTCTATCTTCACGGATCGGTGTCGATCTTGGTCATAAAAGACCTCATATGTCAATAGACCCGTCTCCATACTGTAAATATCTGCACATATGATGATAAAATGTGTCAGTATTATGACGTATGATAAATTAGAATTAGAAGTAAATTACAAAATTTATATATACGCATTGACTTACAAAGGAAGTAGAATAAAATTATAAATTAAATAAATTGTACCCATTAATTGCTATATATTTGGATTGGTAGGACAATGAGATCTATTATGGCCTGATTGTCTGCAATATCCACACCTATTTTTTGGAGCTCCTTCCCGTCATTCATCCATCTTACATTTTATGCGTACTGATCGCGGACGTCCAGCTTGTCTCTTATATTCAGGAGGTAACACATGCGACTCGTTATAGGGTGGCCAGTAACGACTATCGACAATGTGATGAAAACACTGCTTAAATGAATCTCTGTAGTGGCTTGATTGATACCACTCAGAAGCGTATGTGTAATACAAAGTATTTGCACCCCAAATTGCTTGAACGTAACCACTATAAGATATGAACATGGCAATTTTTACAATTGTGATATGTTACAAGTGCATGCACATTGTCCCTCGTAAATTGATGGTGTAATTATGACTGTGTTTGTTTGTAACCTGCCATTCATCTACAACAAATCTAACAATCTTCATTGATCTCGCCTGCTTAACACGAGACCCTGCAATCTCTTTATTTTTTGGTATCAATAACATCATCCACTTTGCTCCATCCTCTCACCGCTTAACAAAATAGTGTTTGAGTCTGTAAAATATCTTCGTAACCAACGCCTGTATGGGCATTGCTCGAGCTCCCTTAAGTACCCCGTTGAAGCTTTCAAAATAATTAGTTATGCAAAACCGATTCCCTCCATCTTTACTTAGTGCCCATCGGTCGACATATTCACTTTCCAAACTACACTCAATATAGTCATGTGCATCTTGAGATGTTACCTTGATTTGATCCCGTATCCGATCATACACATATGTTTTGGGTGTATAACCTGCTTGCCAAAGAAGACTTTGTAAATGTATCTGATCAAAGCTTTTTTTTTAAAATTAGTTCTAATGTGTCTTAAGCAATAGCGGTGATGGTGATGAGAACCAAATCTCCTGTACAATGCTTTAGGAATACATTTTATCCTATTAGATATAAAAGTAATTTTCCTAGAAGGTAACGCATTAAAAATATATAATTGAATGCATAAAAAAATCACTCTTAATTTTCATTGTTCTCGACCTCCACAACTACGAAGGCCAAAGGAAATAAGCTACCATCTACATCTACTCCTATAGCAACAAACAATACACCATTATATTTACCATAAGTGTGTGCCATCAATGCTAAGAACCGGCCAACAAAATTTAAATCCCTCGATCGAAGGACCAAATGCCCAAAATACAGAGGTGAATTGATGAACTTCTTTGGTTATGAGTTTGTATTTAGATCCATGATTGCTTCTTTTGATCGCATCAAAATATTGAGAAAATATCGCGTAAGACTTCTCCTAATCACCAAATATTTTTATCATCGCAATTCTCCTTGCATTCCATGCTTAAAATATCATCGCAATTCTCCTTGCATTCCATGCTTTACTATATGATATTTCAATGAACTTTGTATTTAGCACTCTCTCAATTATATTACCGGAAGTTAGTTGAAGCTTCCTTTTTAATTTTGGCATAGTCAACCGCGTTATGTAAGGCAGATGCACCACTATGATCTTGTTCTAATATCGGATAACTACATGTGTGAACATCGTAGTATTCTGTGATCCTAAAATGCCCATTATATTTTTTTCTGGCAAATGCATATAAGTTCCAAGGACATGCGTAATCAGCTTCATTTCCATCACCCTTACCTTTCCTTTGTGTATTCATAAAACAGATGACATCGTAACTTATGTGATTGCTTTTAACTTGCTTGAATTCGACATTCTTTTTGATTGGATAATCACGAATAACATCAACCAATTGGTCCTTAGCCTCAAATAAATCTCCAACTCTGAAAGGAACATCATCATCTCTTCTCTAAGTTGAACTTTGGCCAATGCACATATCTTGTACTGTGAAAGAACGAATCCATTCATCATCTTCAAACTCATCGGGGGGTGATTCTTCGTACTCAACATATTCATTATTAGCATAAGCCTCATCAGGCAAATCCGGATTCTCTTCAATATTTTCAGTCACAAATTACATGCTATCAATTGGTGCACTATCTTGCTCTTCACCTTCAGAGTCGTTGCTTTTTTCATCTTCTTTAATTGTTGCCCCTCTTAACGACCTCATATTTTTATAAGGGGCGTCATTGTTCATGACATTCGACGTTCTCCCGAATGAAGGTGCAGTCAGATATTGAAATTGAGTCCGCTCCATTTCACTCGAAGACGAAAAAAAACCATCAGACTCAATTCCCAAATCTAACATGCGTGAGAATTCTCCTGGAGGTTTGAATATTTGACACGAACTATATGACAACTTTTTAATAAACAATTTTACCGTTGGTTGCTACTTGCTCAAATTAAACATAATACTCATATGATGATCGTTTGAGATCTTAATTGCAGACGTTCTATCAAAAGTTATGGGCCAATTGCATATTATTTTTAGTCGGTACTCTCGTGGGCCAATTTCCGTAACTCGGTGTGATTTCTTAATCAAGTCACGATAACTATATGATTCCGAGATCATTAACGACGTCGTTACCCCTCCGACGTACATTGACATATTATTAATTTCATAATTAATTTTTTCACCATAAGAGCAAACAATAAAAATCATATTGTTCAACATATACAAAAGAAGATTATATTTAAATGCAAAAAAATTGAAAAAATTTATTAGGGCATTGAATAAGAGAGGAAAACCCAAGATGCAAATAATCTCATATAATTTTGATAAAAAACCCTAAACTCCAAATTGAAAATCCTAAACCTTAGAGTTGAGCATTCTATGCCAAGTTTAATTTCAATTACAACAATCAACACAAAACATTCGAACCATCACAAATAGAATGGTTGATAATAAATTTTAAACCCTAATAATTGGATTTTGATAGAAAACCCTAGATTTTTACATGTTAAAAGAGGAGAGAAGGAAGAGAAATTACCCTAGAGATCTTAAGCAAACTTTCACGATGAATTTCGGCCGCAAAATGGGGTTGGCGGCTGAATGAGAAAGAGACCGGAGTTGGAGAGGAGAGAAATCAGGATTTTAGGGAGAATGTTTCGGTCAGTATATATCGGGGGCGGGACCCACCACAAATAGTCGAGGTTGGCAACCCCGACTATTCCATCACTTAGCCCCTTCTCGATTTTTCGGCTGGGGAGTCTCTGCTGAATTGCCGATGTTGGCAACCCCCGACTATTCCATTATGTTGGTTCCACTCTGCTAAATGATCGGGGTTGGGAACTCCGACCATTTCGCGTTGACATTTCGAAATGGTCGTGGGTTCCTAACCCCGGCCATTTTGTTCAAGATATTTAGTCAACTAACCGCGAGAGCGGTGGGGGGGAGGTCCTAATTAGTCGGGGTTAGCAACCCCGACTAATTAGGATCACGATTTTTTTAAAACAACCCACTTTTTGGCCACGAAGCTGACGTGTCGAGAAAGTGAGTCGATTTTGGTAAAAAAGTTAGGAATGTGTCGATTTTGGGGGTTAAAATTGGGAATGTGTTCATTTCAAAAATTTCTTCTTTGAATTTATATTTGCAGTGTTGGATTTCAGCACCTGTGTTAGGACTTGATCTAATTCCATAGTAGCTACATAGGAATCTAGTTTTGAATGCAGAAATGACTCGAGCAAGGGACCTAAGGTGCACGTCTGGAGCATAATGGACTTCATAGACTGTCAAGATATTCGTTTTAAAAATTTCAGTTTAATTAAATCACGTAAGCATGAAGCTTGATCTTGACTGTTTGGACCCCTAAGTTACTGTTTGATGGTGTGCTTCCCCATTAGGAGATGGGCATCTTCTTCTTTCTATTGTTTTTCCCCCTATGATTTTAGGCGCATGTTTTCTAGTGTGTGATGTGCACGTAGCTTATTTCAACTGGTCTATTCCTGTACATTATGTGTGTCTGTTCTCTTATATGTAGTGCGTCATGCAACAACCCTGATGCAGTGATGCTAGTCTACATCCACTTTTAAATGCTATTCTCAATCTCGATTCCCGTGATAATTAGTGTACAATAAGAGCATGGAATTTCGGATCAATGTGCATCCACTACCTAGATATCTGTCAGTAATCACTTACATCCGAAAACTAATGGGTTATGGCTCTTGTGGACTAACAATGTGCTATCCAATGAAATCACTGATGAACTATTCGAAAAATGACTTAACAGCAAGACATTTTCCTCTAACCGTCACGAACTGAATGCCTGCAGATAAACGTGACCCGTTAGTAAGAGGGCAAACAAGCATCTGTACTTCTGATTTCTACAGAAACTTGTGGGAACGCTGCGAACTTGAACGGTAGCATTCAGGTTAATAGTGCATGTTCTGTTCTTTAGTTAAATGGTACAGTTTCTTGATTGTATAAAATATAGCCTAGAACCTTTGCATTTTCTTTTCTTTATTTGTTTTACGCTGAGGAAGTCATTGTTTTTTATGTTGGTAGCTTAGTGTATCTTCCACAGAAGGTATGTAGAAGTCCTAAACTTGAATCTTACAGCTATGCGACAGGTATAGTTATCAAAAGATATGATCATGCCATTTTTTGTGCCATTTTTTAGATAAGGTATATCTTTGCTGGTTCATGAATAGAGTATAGGGTACATTTTCAACTAATGAACTCAATTGAAAATTAGAATTGTGGTGTATGTTGCCTCATCAAAATAGCACTGTACTAAAAGCATATTTCCTGAGTTTTTAAAATTTAATCTTATTATTGTTATTATTTCTTTTCATTTGCATCAGGGGGGAGCAAATGCTGGACATACAATCTACAACTCTGAGGGAAAGAAGTTCGCTCTCCATCTTGTTCCATCGGGAATCCTTAATGAGGGAACCTTGTGTGTGATTGGTAATGGCGTAGTAGTACATCTTCCTGGTTTATTTAAAGAAATTGATGGCCTGGAATCTAATGGTGTCAGTTGCAAGGGCAGAATACTGGTGTCTGATCGTGCACATTTGCTATTTGATTTCCATCAGATCATTGATGGGCTACGAGAAACTGAACTTGCAAATTCCTTCATTGGGACTACCAAGAGAGGGATCGGGCCTTGTTATTCTAGCAAAGCTATCCGGAATGGAATTAGGGTTTGTGATCTGAGGCATATGGATACTTTTCGCGAGAAGCTCGAGATTCTGTTAAAAGACGCAGCTTCACGGTTCAAAGGTTTTGAATACAGCATCGCGATGCTAAATGAGGAGGTTGAGAAATACAAGAAGTTTGCGGAGCGACTGGAGCCCTATATTGCAGATACTGTTTATATTATGAACGAATCGATCACTCAGAAGAAGAAAATATTGGTAGAAGGTGGTCAAGCTACTATGTTGGATATTGATTTTGGAACTTATCCATTTGTGACCTCTTCTAGTCCTTCAGCGGGTGGGATTTGCACAGGACTTGGGATTGCTCCTAGACGCCTTGGTGACCTTATAGGAGTTGTAAGCAAATTCAAACTGCAACATTTACCTTGTCCTATATTAGTTATAAACTTAATCTTTGTCAGTCTTCTTTGTTTTCGGTGTAGGTAAAAGCTTATACGACTCGAGTTGGCTCAGGTCCTTTTCCAACCGAACTCTTGGGCAAAGGGGGTGACATTCTTCGGACTGCTGGAATGGAATTTGGAACAACCACTGGTCGCCCTCGACGTTGTGGCTGGCTCGATATAGTTGCCCTTAAATACTGCTGTCAGGTCAATGGGTTTTCATCTCTCAATCTCACGAAGCTTGATGTCCTTTCGTATCTTCAGGAAATTAAGCTGGGTGTTTCATACAAACAACTTGGTGGAAAGAAACTTGAATCATTCCCTGCTGATCTTTCAGTTTTGGAACAAGTACAGGCAAGTTTGTGCATAGCTTCTTGAATCTCTTTGTTATGTTTTGATGAGTATATTTGGATAGTTGTGCTTATAATTGAGGGCTTTGTATTATGTAGGTTGATTATGAAGTATTGCCTGGCTGGAATACTGATATCTCTTCCATAAGGAGCTACAAAGATCTTCCTGAAGCAGCTCGCCGATATGTGGAGAGGATAGAAGAGCTTGTTGGTGTGCCCATTCACTACATCGGCATTGGACCAGGTCGTGATGCCCTTATATTCAAATAAACTGTTAACTTGATATTGGTCATGGTGAGCAAATAATTGCCAGGGGAGAAAATGATTCATGTCATATTTATCAAACAATAGTTTTCTCCTGATTGTGGTTTTTCTCATTAGTGCCATGCTAATAACGAGAAAAGATATGGTGTTGAAACTTCATATTGTTTTAACAAAATTTTGGCAGTGAATTCTATATAATATGATAGTGTCAGATTATTTGGTATCTTATGATATGTTTTACCTCAAAGTCCTCTGTCCTCGTTATTCCTTTTTAGGGTAAACCCCTTGCGCGCCGTATGGTGAAGGTTTAAATTGTCGCGCGCCTATGCGGAAGCGTTGCACGCACACACAACGAACTTGAGATCACGGAAGAAGAAAGCCACACACTTGCACAAACCAAGCCAATTACGACAAATCAAACCAAACACAGAGATATATGTGGTTCGGCAATTGCCTACGTCCACGGGGAGAGGATGGGGAGATTTTACTATATGGAGGAGAAATACAACGGGTTACAACTCACAAAATCACTCAAATATAACTCTAACCAAAGCTCTCAACTCCGTCACAATATCTCCCTCTCAAAGTGCTCAAAACAATGCTAATTCTCTCCTTTTTTTTTCTCCTTAAGAAACCCTAAAAAACGTGGTCCTATTTATAATAAAACACAATCCCAAACAAAGGAGGATTCCCAAACAAAGAAGGATTCTAAAAACGAGTCTGCCACACCCTGCACCATGGGTGTGGCAGAGGGTGTGGTGCAGGAGTGGTGCAGGACAGATTCTGCCACACCCTGCACCGTGGGTGTGGCAGAGGGTGTGGTGCAGGACAGACTCTACCACACCCATGGCAGACACATGGGTGTGGCAGTGGGTGTGGTGCAGGACAGATTCTGCCACACCCTGCACCGTGGGTGTGACAGAGGGTGTGGTGCAGGACAGATTCTACCACACCCATGGCAGACACCACACCAGTGTATGGTGGAGTCTGTTTTGGATTATTCTTCACATTTTTCACAATTCCTTCGCCGTTTTCACAATTCTCCACCTCGGCGAAGTGTTCCCAACACTGAGCCGACACCAACATGAGCATCAATGTGTCGTCTCTCTAAACTCGGCTGCACCAATGTGGTTGCCTACGTACCCCCTTTCCTAAGGGATCAAGCCGCCCGTAGTTCATCCAAATGGCCGTCAACGGCCTCAACAATCACGAATGTGCAACAAGTTTCGACAATGATCAAACTTGTTGCTCGGAACCACCTTAGTGAGCATATCCGTCGGATTATCCTTTGTGTGGACTTTCACAATCTCCACATCGCCATCTTCAAGAACATTCCGAACGAAGTAATAACGAACGTCAATGTGCTTCGTCCTCGCATGAAAAACCTGATTCTTCGCCAAATCGATAGCACTCATATAACGAACGTCAATGTGCTTCGTCCTCGCATGAAAAACCTGATTCTTCGCCAAATCGATAGCACTCATGCTATCACAATGAATGGTGACGGACCGCTGCGATATACCAAGTTCCTCCAAAAGTCCTCGAAGCCAAATAGCCTCCTTCACAGCCTCCGTAACTGCCATATACTCTGCCTCCGTCGTAGACAAAGCCACCGTCGACTGTAAGGTGCATCTCCAACACACCGGCGCACGGGTCAAAGTAAACACATATCCCGTAGTAGACCGACGCTTATCCAAATCCCCGGCATAATCCGAATCAACATATCCAATGCACAACTGCCCACCTGTAGTGTCCCGCTCATAAACCAAACCAACATTGAGCGTACCTCGAATGTACCTCAAAATCCATCTCACGGCGTCCCAATGACCCACTCCTGGATCGTGCATGTATGTCGACACCATGCTCACCGTCTGTGACAAATCCGGCCTCGTACATACCATCGCGTACATCAAGCTCCCAACTGCGCTCGCATATGGAGTCTTAATCATCAACTCACGGTCTTCAACTGACTTCGGTGAAAGGCCAGCTGAAAGCTTCAAATGGGCTCCCAAAGGTACACCAACTGGTTTCGTATCCATGCTAACATGGAATCGCTGTAGAACCTTCTTCAAATAAGGCACCTGTGTCAAACAAATCTTGCCATTCTTCTTGTCTCTGTCGATCTCCATCCCTAAAATGCGCTTCGCCTCGCCCAAGTCCCTCATCTCAAACTCATTTGAAAGCTGAACTTTCAACTCATCTATAGCTGAGCTGGAACTAGAGGCAACCAACATGTCATCGACATAAAGCAACAAATAAATGTACGCACCTCCTCTTAACTTGCGAAAATACACGTAAGGATCAAACTGGCTCCGAGTGTACGAATGACCAAGCATAAAACCATCGAATCGCCTATACCACTATCGAGGAGACTGCTTCAAACCGTATAGCGATTTCTTTAGCCTGCAAACCAACTTATCTTTCCCTGCAGCTTGGAATCCCAATGGCTGAGTCATATATATTTCTTCATCAAGATCACCATGAAGAAATGTCGTCTTCACATCCAACTGATCTAACTCCAAACCATACTGTGCCACCAAAGCTAGCAAAATCCGAATCGAAGAGTGCTTCACCACCGGAGAGAAAACCTCATTGTAATCAATACATTCCTCCTGTGCATAGCCCTTTGCAACCAACCTAGCCTTGAATCTCACTGGAGTGTCCTCAATGCCCTCTTTCTTCGTGTACACCCACTTGCACCCAATCGCCTTCCGCCCCTTTGGAAGCTCAACAAGCTCCCATGTATCGTTCTTATGAAGGGACTCCATCTCCTCCTGCATAGCCACCTGCCACGAATCAGCCTCCGAACTCTGCCCGGCCTCTCTGAATGTAGTAGGCACCATCTCATCGATACTTTCCACCGGAAGTGCATATGCAACTGTGTCGGCATACCGTGCTGGCACCCGTATGTCTCTCCTCTGTCTCCGTGCCGCAATAGAATCCTGAACCTGAGCCGTCGGTCCCTGATCCTGCTCATGAGTACCCGTATCCTCCGCATCACCGTCGTGCTCGCCTGGCGTCACCTCAGTCGGCACTCTCATGGATACTGCACTATCTGGACTCTGTGGAGCTGCATCAATCTCCACCACCTGCGAAATCTCCTCTGTCGGGTTGCTCTCCACCTGATGAGAGCTGGGAAGCTTCAAGATAGAAGCCTCATCGAATGTGACGTCCCTACTCAGCACAATCTTCTTATCAACTGGATCCCAAAGCTTGTATCCCTTGACACCACGCTTGAATCCTACAAATATGGCCTTCCTAGCTCGAGGTTCCAACTTATCAGTTCTAACATGATAATATGCAGGGCAACCAAATACCTTAAGCTGGTCATAGTCATGTGCTGTCTCTTCCAACCACATCTCCATAGGGGTCTTCCCCTCAATCGCAGATGAAGACATCCTATTAATGAGGTGGCTCGCATAAGAAAGTGCCTCAGCCCAAAAGATCTTCTCCAAACCACTATGCGCCAATAAACATTGAATCTTCTTCAGCAAAGACCGATTTAACCTCTCTGCCACCCCATTCTGCTGCGGTGTATGACTAACTGTGAAGTGCCTCTCTATGCCCTCATCTCGACATAGCTGCTGAAAGGGGTCTGAAGTATACTCGCCGCCGTTGTCGGATCATAACGTCTTGATCTTTCTCCCAGTCTGCAGTTCCAATCTCTTCTTCCACTCCACAAACAAATCTAGGACTTCACTCTTATGCTTCATGGTGTACACCCAACAACGCCTAGAATAGTCATCAACAAATGTGACGAACCAATGTCGACCACCAAGTGATGCCGTCTTGGTGGGATCCCAAATATCTGTGTGCACGTAGTCCAAGATGCCCCTCGTCCTATGAATGGCCGTCCCGAACTTCACCTTCGTCTTCTTGCCAAGAACACAGTGCTCACAGAACTCAATCTTTCCACTCTTGGCTCCCTTCAATAGCCCCTGCTTGCACAAAGCCTGCAGTGAACCCCATTCTGCTGCGGTGTATGACTAACTGTGAAGTGCCTCTCTATGCCCTCGTCTCGACATAGCTACCGAAAGGGGTCTGAAGTATACTCGCCGCCGTTGTCGGATCACAACGTCTTGATCTTTCTCCCAGTCTGCAGTTCCAATCTCTTCTTCCACTCCACAAACAAATCTAGGACTTCACTCTTATGCTTCATGGTGTACACCCAACAACGCCTAGAATAGTCATCAACAAATGTGACGAACCAATGTCGACCACCAAATGATGCCGTCTTGGTGGGACCCCAAACATCTGTGTGATGACCACAACACCCCCATCGAGTCTCTCAAATGATGAAAATCAATCTCGCCTAGGAGTCACATGATAAGTAGCGCCAGAATCAAGCATCCACTCCGATGCATCCAAATGGTTCACCTCCGGAGTAATCAAAATATAAAAGCTCGAATCATCGGAATCATCGCCTTTCGCAACATTCACCTCATTGGCTTTCGGGCCCTTATTCTTGCTATTCTCCTTTTCTTTGACTTTCGGGCAGTCTCTCTTCCAATGTCCCTGCTGCCCACCATCGTCCACAACCACGCTCGTACGCCATCAATCAATCCTCCCTCAACCTGCAGGCTACGGCTTGGATTCCCGACATACAGTTGATCATAGCCGAACTGGTGAGCAAAGCGGCAAGGGAGATAAGGCTCTATGTGGCATTGGTTCTTCACCCGGAGAACAAAATACCCAACGCGGATGTTCACTAGCCACCGGAAGCAACCAGCGTCGAGAACGGTCCGATCACTTCTAGGTGCACATTGGTTCTTTCCAAGCTGGTGACGACCTCTTGACTTTGACATCCCTCTATTTCCACCTTTCTGAAATGAGCTTCTACCTCTCGTCGACAAGGCCTTTCCTGAAGTACTAGCGCGGGAAGTCTCCTTATCCTTCCTCCTCAAATCATAGTTCGTCAATGCGTTAGTCACTTCACTATAAGTGATAGAAGATCTCCCGTTCAGCAACGTAAGCACGAAGGTATCACTCCAACAGCTGCATGAAGGGGACGGGGATGTCAACAACACTGGGTGCTGACATCAAGTCGGGACGGTGAAGAACGAACCACGCCATCAGATAAGCGTAAGGAAGCTCGACCTTCGGACAAGTAAGCTCACTCGATGGTTCAAAACCCATATGTGTGAAACTGCTGACTAGACTCCTGAGCCCGCAATGGATGCCAGCAACCATTGCTGGGAGCAGGGAAAGCTCTCTCCCGTAGGCTAGCTGAACTGCAGGGAAGAGCACCTCGATGGGTAGAGCATCTGAAGGCTGGTGCGGGACAACACACTTCTTCAACCAAAGGGCAAGGTAGACTGCTAATAGAGTCCGGGGCCCAATGGACTTCTGGGCACCCGCGGGAAAAGCTCCCTCAGCACTGGCGATGGTGTAAGATTGAGCCTCAGCCTTTTCCAGCAACTCATTAACGGCGGAAGGGGTCAACACGTCTAATTCACGAATGGGCGCACTGGAATCACCCTCCAAGTTCTGGAACAAATAGCAGGCAAACTGCTTCAAGCTGACCTGCCTCTTCTTCTTCGCTTGAGGAGAAGTCTGAACCAAAGAGGTATGATAATGACAGGTAAGATCCCAGAGAGTGTCATACGTGTCGGGAGTATCTTTCTTCATGCACTCCAGCTGCTGGTTCGAAGGAAAGTACTCCTGATACGGACAATATAATCACAAATTCCAAATTGTAGAGAAAGATCCAAACTTTGAAAAGAATAAGAAATTACCCAACTGAACACTAGATTGGATTCCAAATAGAACTCCTAACCACACGAGGAAAGCGAGATCTTCAACGGCTACTTCAAACCCTAACTCCACCAAAGCCTAGAACTCCAAGAACCAAGCTTCCAACTGAATCTTCCTCCACCTAATCCAAAACCCCAGATCTGAAATCTGAGCTCTGATACCACTTGTCGCGCGCCTATGCGGAAGCGTTGCACGCACACACAACGAACTTGAGATCACGGAAGAAGAAAGCCACACACTTGCACAAACCAAGCCAATTACGACAAATCAAACCAAACACAGAGATATACGAGGTTCGGCAATTGCCTACGTCCACGGAGAGAGGATGAGGAGATTTTACTATATGGAGGAGAAATACAACGGGTTACAACTCACAAAATTACTCAAATATAACCCTAACCAAAGCTTTCAACTCCCTCACAATATCTCCCTCTCAAAGTGCTCAAAACAATGCTAATTCTCTCCTTTTTTTTCTCCTTAAGAAACCCTAAAAAACGTGGTCCTATTTATAATAAAACACAATCCCAAACAAAGGAGGATTCCCAAACAAAGGAGGATTCTAAAAAACGAGTCTGCCACACCCTGCACCATGGGTGTGGCAGAGGATGTGGTGCATGACAGATTCTGCCACACCCTGCACCGTGAGTGTGGCAGAGGGTGTGGTGCAGGACAGATTCTACCACACCCATGGCAGACACCACACCAAGGTGTGGTGGAGTCTGTTTTGAATTATTCTTCACATTTTTCACAATTCCTTCGCCGTTTTCACATAAATTAGGGGATAAAGGGTTAACCCAGTTAACTCTTTTTTTTTGTTAGGCCAGAGGATTAAATTGGTTAACCCATTGCTCAAGATTTAGTTTAACCCTCATAAATCTTTTTTAGTGGTTGGGAATAGGGAGGATAACTACTTTCGTTATAAATGCACTAAACTCACTTTATCCCTGCACTAACCCTTCACTTTACCCGGCTGCCAAGCAGCACTCAGTTCACAGTAAACCTTCTACTCTTGACTTTAGTTCCTTCATTGCTGCCTGCCTCACAGTAACCCCCTAGCTGCGCCATTGGAGGCTAGAGCTTGGACCGATGCCATACTCGCTAGTCAAGTAGTATCGCCTTTTCTTCTTGCTGCTTTCATAAACGAGCTCGTTTTCTCGACGCAACCAAGTTCAAGGAACTGATATATATATATATATACTATGTTGGTAGATGTATCTAACAGTCAATATTTGTGTGAAGATTCTACTACTACTTATCGAGATCAAATCATCGGCGTTACTAGTTGCTGCAAAGGTAACCACCCTTTTTTTCTCTGCCCTTTGAAAATCTTAGAGCTGCAGTCTGCACTCGTCGTGCTGCTGCATTTGCCGTGTGTTCTGCTTCATCTGTTCGTTTATGGCTCGAGCCAGTGCGTTCTCTGTGTTCCTTCACTTAATTTTGCAGTTCATTTTAGTTGGTAGTATTCTTCATCAAACAAAATTTGCTAGATCCTGATACTAGAATAATCACGGGTGCACGCACACACAAAAAAGGAAAAGAAAAAAATAAAGTAAAAACTCAATGCATGAATGTTGATTGCTTCACAAACGAGTCCTATAGCTTATAGGACAGTAGGAAAACATGTTATCCATCATTCTACAACAAAACTCCACATACTAATAAAAGATAAAAAGTAAGTAAAAATGAACCCAACTAACAATTATGACGTATAAATCAACCAATTAGAGAAGAAAAGGAGGATGCACAACTAAGTTATCCTCGGGTCTCATCCATACAGTCGCTAATAAAATCCCACCCATCTTTCACTACAAAACTACTGATTAGGCGAAAAAAAAGGTGAAAAAGCTAAGTTATTTGATAAATTTCAACCTGTCAACTGAAAGAGCAGGTACTTAAACATGTATATTTTGCAATAAGGGCTCATACATCTTTCACCTTAAACTTACTGGCTGAAAGAGGAAAACAAAGAGTCTAGCTCGAAAGTACTAATTTAAGTGTTTTTTTCCCTAATTGCAGCAAAGAATATCTGAATCCATAAGCATTACAGATCCCATAATGAAACAGGCAAGCTGAGCTCATCATCGTCAACCTCCAAACTGCCACCATTTCCACCTACGACAGCCGAGCAATCCTCCAACGCACGCATCTCTTCCAGAGTATCCCAATTAAACCCATCATTCTCATCAAACACCATCCCCTGTTCAGTCACCACACTGCTCTCCTGTTTCTGATCATTCTGATCAGTTTGCAACTCAGGTATAAATCCCTGCGCATTCTCCTCGGTCCTGTCCTCTTTCAGCACCCCCAGTTGCTGCAAAAACTCCTTTAAGTCAATCTGAGGCTTCTCGATAGGATCAGAACTAGACTTAGAAGAGGAAGCAGTTTTGGATGAGTTCTTGATCTCTTGTAACCTCTGATGTATAACATGCACATTATGCTGCGCATTGAGATTGAGGATCGATGTGAAGTTGCTTCGCCACTTGAATCTGTGGCTCGCCTTGATGGCGGCCGACGAGGAGGAGGAGGAGATGAGATGGGGGAGGTTGAGGTATGCGTCGGG